>NC_132855.1:25174346-25844033 GCF_048164855.1 Canis lupus baileyi | reverse complement strand
CTACCCCTTGGTCCAGTAAATTCCCCTGATACGTGTTGAACTTAAACAACCCCAGAGTGGGAGAAAATAGCATTCTGGATGATACTCGTTTGATCAGGCTGTGAAAAACTCAATCACTGAGTCAAGCCTGCATGTTTAAGGGAATGGCTCAATGGACAGACAACAGATTTGCTCTGTGAGCCTGCATCCCTAAGTGGAGCTGACTTACAAAATGACTATTGATCATATTGATGGTAAGTTTTTATCTAGTAGCAGCCTGGAGAAACAATAAAAAAAATGATCTGCTTGTAAGTGATACCCAGATAGGGTTAGGACTGAGAAACAGATGTTTGGAGGCCTGTTTATCAGCGTACTGTTTGACTTTCTCTTATTTTGAAAGCCTTCTGCTTTGACTGTAGAAAACATTTTCACCCATTCACCTACAGCCATAAAGACGGGAGACCAGAAGCCTCATTTGGAAAGTAAGATTTTGAATATTTCATTGATGTCCATCTTGTGTGGCCCAGGCTAGCTGCTTGAGAAAACCTTATTTTATTTCAATCTCCTTCTTAGTTAAAATTCTGCTCTTTGAACCCAACCCCGGGTTGAAACCTTCTTGGCAAAATAATATAAGCTGGTGTCTGCAGCTAGATGGACCCTTCAAGCCCTCCCAAGGTGAGAAAATGTTATTTTTCCCTTTTATGTGTTGTGGTTCATTGGATAGTATTTGTCATCTTGTCACATAATAGGAATGAGACGTTCACAATGTTGAAATACACCCATAAGCAGCAGCATCTCTGGATGTGGGAGCAGCCTCAGGGCTGCATTCCTCCTCAGCCCCTCCAAGCACTCACAGGCTTCTAGCCAAGAAGAGCCTCCTTAAAGTGCACCATTTCATTCAGATTTGTCTCAAGGGTCAGGTCACACCAGACCAATCTTTCCATTGGCGAGAGAAAGGGATAATTGGATTGCATTTGGATGCTTTTTACCATATTTTGCATTGACACTTGAAAAGGCATGAAGAATTTGCTGATTTTATTTTATTATTTAAGACACACACACACACACACACACCATTCTGATGGGGGAAACAAATAGATTTTTTTATTTATTGTGAGGTTAGCTGTAGTGGAATCATTATGATCACATATAGTCTAGGATTTCCTGAAGGTGGCAAGCTGAGAGGCTGTGGAAGGACATAGTTGAGGCTCCCCTCTTGGGGAAACCACTCCTTTGCTATTAGCTCTATAGAGACTCAGGGAAGCTGCCAGTAGTGGAGCCTTATACTCAGTCCATCGGCCTAACCCTATTGCCATGGCATCCTTGGGCTGCACACTGTCTTTAAGATTTCTTTTTACCTTCAAGCACAATGAAGTGCTTCAAACACAATGAAACTTATTATATCCTTTGTTCATTATTATCTCTTCCTCCCTCCCTCCCCTCAGCCCTTCCCCTCCCTCCTTCCCTGTGTGCACCCCCCCTCCCCCATGTTGGCTGTGGAGCAAGTACACAGGATGATTTTCCCATTGACTTCTTCCAGGCGGGATTATCCTGGCCTCAAGTCTCCAGGAAGAGGCAATTCTGCCTATTGACAAATAGACTTGTTCAGGAGTTTGGGGAAAAAAATTTCACAAATGATCTTGGGATCTGTCTGAAGAAAATATACCCAAGAACACAAAACCAGAAAGTGTATAAATACTTAGAGTGGATCTGACCAGTGGATTTTTGTGATATTTCTGGTGTTTTAGATAGGAGAACCCTAAGTTAAAGAGGAAAAAGAAATCCTCAAATCTCTTCATAGATTTAGGGAGGCCATTTCAGCTGTTATATAATATGTTTGGGAAGAATGCCCCATAGAAAAAAAAATAGGAGTTTTCAAATATATAAAACATATGATCTCATTGTCATGATCAAGGTGTTTCCCTAATGGACATCTGGCTCTCCTGTCTGATCATTTCTCTAAATGGCTCTTGATTGGTTTAAAGCCAACTAAAGTAGACAACTAAAAATACTAATGTGTTTTTATAATACTCTCTATTTAATTGCTTTATATTTAGGCAACATTTTTTTTTAAAGAATACATCAGGAAGTAGCCTTGCTCAAAGCAATGCATCCTGAATAATGTATTGAACTGGTGTTATGACTACAGTTGAGTATTTGACTAAACCTGCTTTAAGGATTTCCATGCTAAAATTATTGTAGCTAAGGTCTTGAAGTTGAACTAGAAGGCTTCCAGTCCCATTTATCTGTGCATTAAGATAGATGTAAATTATTTTCTAAAAAGAGGCCTTATTATGCTCACGAAGATAGAATCGTTTAAAGTGCCTTTTTTTTTCTGGTCACGTGTTTTTTTGTTAGACCCCAGTAATTTCATAAGGGAGTATCAACCATACTTGTGGTTAGACCTCCCAAAGGTGTAGTTCTAAATTTGTAAACAGAGAATGATCACACTCCAAATAATTGCCAAAGAGTACAGTCTCCATACTTGAATCGCCTTTGGAGTAAAGATGTTAGCCCATGTCAGTAGGCTTATGACACTGGTCATGTGCCTCCCTTCCAAATATTGTTGGGGACATCGGTCATTGTGGTGAATAGTCCCATGTATGTGGGACCTTCAGGACAATTTTTTCCTCATCCTCAGGGTCTGGAGAAACTGAGCATCTTCTAACATTTGTTCACTTCTGTTTTATGGATAATGTGGCTGGCATATTGCCTTTTGTTGCTTACAAGGATGGTCCAATTAGTTGTTTACTAAAACCAAGAAGAGCATGGGCCTTTGAAGGAGGTGTTTTATATGGCCTTATCCTTAGATCTGTTTAAGGTCTTGCTACTTGTTTTTCCTTTTTCTGCCTCTACTTGATTTTCTCTTGTTGCATTTTAGTAATCTGGCAAATCATTTCTGCGGAAAACAAGGTGAATAAATATTGCCACTTAAGGGAAAGAGGATATTGCCCCCAAAGACTCAGAAGAACTTGACATATTGCTTAACGAGCTGGTAAAAATGAGAGAAGATTTTTGCTTGATCCCTCAAAAGATTTCAAATAGAAAAAATCTCTGAAAAAAAAGCAGGCATCCTTAGGAAAAATCAAGCTGTGATAAAGTCAGAGCTACAAATATAGCTAAAATAAGAAAACAGTGCAAGAAAAGAAATGTGATGGAAAGTATAATTTTTTAAAGTTTTTATTTAAATTCCAGTTAGTTAACTTACAGTGTAATATTAGTTTCAGGTGTACAATATTAGTTTCAGGTATACAACACCTGATGCTCATAACAACAAGTACACTCCTTCATCTCCATCACCTATTTCACCACCCCCACCCACCCTCTGGTAATCATCAATTTATTCTCTATAGCTAAGAGTCTGTTTCGTAGTTTGCCTCATTTGTTTTGTTTCTTAAATTCCACATATGAGTGAAATCATATGGTATTTGTCTTTCTCTGAATTAATTCACTTAGCATAATATTCTCTAGCTCCATCTATGTCATTGCAAATGGCAAGATCTCAATATTTTTTATGGCTGAATAATATTCCATTGTATATATACACACTACATCTTTTTTATCCATTCATCAATCAGTGGACACTTGGGGTCTTTTCACAATTTGGCTATTGTCAATAATGCTGCTATAAACATCGAGGAAAACAAAAAACTAATATCTATAGAATTTTAAGGTATAAAAAGGTTGAAAAGCAAGAATTTTATATAAAATCTGATGGCATGCCAGTGCAGAGACTCTAAGGCAAAGGTTAAAGGATATATCACCATATGTCTTTCCCAAGAAGAATACTTGAAGGTGAATTCAGCTAACCAAAAACAAACAAACAAACAAATAATACAAGGACACAGCATCAAACGTAAAAAGATTGGCAGGATTCATTGAAACCAATGTAAAATTTAGAAAATTAAACCATTATAAATATAATTACAGAATTCAATGAGAAGCCTAGAAGTATGGTTGAAACAGGAGATTTAAGCAATTAAAAATGATGTATAAAGGTAAGCTGGGTTTATAACCTTAAATGAAGAAAAATATGGAATTGGAGTTCTGACAGTCTATAGCAAATTAAGAGACCACTCTTACCCATATATTATATGAGGAAGTAGAATCAAAATTTATTTTTTATGACCTCAAGAATTAAATTAGGTTTCAGGACAAATTTAATATAGATCACTATAGAATTAACTCAAAATTTCTCCATTCCCAGTAAATACAAAAAATACCAGTAGGGAAATAATTTTGTATGTAGCAGAAGATAGAAAACAAAGATAACAGTAACATCAGGAAGCTTAAAATTAGAAAGAAAAAATAAACATTCCCATTTTGACAATATATGTCAGTAAATTACCACTTCCCCATATCCCTCTACCCTCAGCCCTACAGAAAGATGATTTTATTGAAGAAACTGAGAACAGCATGTGGTATGTACAGACAACCTAATATAGAAAGAGGTGTTTTGTTTTTAGGTACATAAATTCATAATTTTGAATATAAATATTGTGGTAGACTGAAGATGGCCTCAACTTCTTTGTCACTCTTGTCCCACCAAGAGGTGGAGTTTACTACCCTCTTTTCTTTTTTTTTTTTTTAAAGATTTTATTTATTTATTCATGAGAGATACACACAGAGAGAGACAGAGACACAGGCAGAGGGAGAAGCAGGCTCCATGCATGGAGCCCGATGTGGGACTCAATCCCAGGTCTCCAGGATCATGCCCTGAGCCAAAGACAGACACTCAAATCACTGAGCCACCCAGGCACCCCTACTTCCCTAACTCTTGTCTTAGGCACACCTCATGACTTGCTTTGATCAATGAAAAGCCACAGAAGGTCTTTCCTGGGCCTGGGACAGCTTGAGTTTATCCTCCTCGGAACCGAGCTGCCACACTGTAAGGAAGCCCCAGTTACGTTGCTTTAGACAGAGGCCATAGGGAATTTTACCAGAATATACTTTACCACAGTAAAAAAGAAGTACACTGAGAGCACAATCATATGTTCAAAAAAGTCACTTCATGTCTTTTTATCCTACCCAATCATAGTCACTTTTAGTATGCATAATGAATTTTCCTTCTTACAGATTACTCAATATTTTTTCATTTGAAAAATCCAGATATTCTGGAGGGTTTCCAATGAAAAGCATCACCTAGTGATTGCACCCTCAGATTTCAGACACCGGCTCCCAGAAGACCAGTGACACTTCTGTGAATTGTGCTTGTCAGATGCACACTGTGGGGTGGTAGCCAATTCCACACAAGCAGTATTTTCTACGGAGGAAATCATCTTCTTTTCAAACTTTCCAGTTAATGAGCAAAACAACCGAGTTGTTATTATAGTCTCAATTTATTATGTCCCCTCCTAACCTAAATTATACAGTTAGCATCTACAGTTGTGGTTTCCATTTCTGAAGTAGATAGATTTCCAGGGGATCAGGTGTGTGATTCTTGTTGTGTTCTTCTCATACAACCTTATTCAAACATTTTGTTTGCTGGAAATCTCCTGTGTGGACCATACTTGTGTCTCATATACACCTTTCCCCTCCTGCCTTTTACTGTATGTTCCAAACTGCTTGAAGCTATCCTCCACCCCCGCTCTTACCTCGATATTTCTTAGCTCCATATCCTTTTAGAGCTATATTCTCTCCCTGCAATTTTGTTTGTGTTGCCCCCTTACACACACACACACACAGACACACACACACACACACACCCATGGCAAACCTCTATACATCACTGAAACTCTCTTCAAGTATCACAGCCTCCTGGTAATTTTTTTGGATCCTCTCCATTCCACCCCCCCTAGACGCACAAATCCATGCACATTTCTAGAGGTTTTCAGATGACCTTCCTTTGGGCTCTTAAGGGCTTTTCTCTCTTATCACACTTACTACATGGCATTACATTGATCTCTTTCTGTGTTTTTTTCCCCTCCAACTTTCTTCTCACTAACCTCTAAATTCTTGGAGGACAGAAACTGTACCTTGTTTACTTTTGGATCTCCCAGCACCTATTAATGACACCAGTGGTTGGTAAGTGATTGACCAAATAAAAAAGATGGATTTGTGAGTGAGTGAGTGAGTGAGTGAGTGAGTGAGTAGCATGGACCCCACGATGTTAGCGTATACAGATAGTAGTGCAAAGAATGGTATGGTTCCTGCCTTTAGTTCATCAATAACTGACTTGTCAATCATTCAATAGAGAGCCTTTATATTTCTTAGTGTTCCCTCCACTAATAACGACATTAAAAAAAAACAAACAACAACCTTGAAATGGTCAGCCACAGTTGTCGGGTTTCTATCTATTGATATGACTTCTCTGTTTTACTTCAGAAACTACTTTAACTCCAAAATGAGTTAGTTTCAATACACATTTTCCAGCTGAATGTTGTTCTATAACAAAGTGCATGGGACAGACATCCCTCAAAGATACAAAGAGTTAACTATGTACTTTTCTTAATAAGATTGAAGAAGCAGCACATCATTTTTTTTCTAAGTATGGCATGCTCTGTGACACCATGTAATTTGGAGGGTATCTATATTTTGCTTGGAAAGAAAAAACAATGCCTAGTTTCTTTTTAAGACTATTTTTGCTGCCAGGAAAAAAAAATCATTTGCTCTGTCACAATTATGGCCATAAATCTTACAGAGAGGACATTTAATGATGGCTACAAAGCTTCCTTTATTTTACCTTACATAGACAGGCTTCAGGCTTACGAAGCATGTCAGGAATAGCAGACTGAGTCCATTTTTGTTATACAAATGTGTGTATAAGAAATGTGTTGTTAAAAAGAAATACTCCAGCCCTAATTCTGTCTGGCCTAGGATCAGACTTCTGCATTCTCTATATAATCAAATAATCACAGTAAATGATTTAATGATAAGTAAATGATTTGGTTTACTGAAGTCATTGATATAGGTTGGGGTTTTTTTTTAAGATTTTATTTATTTATTCATGAGAGACATAGAGAGAGAGGCAGAGATATCAGCAGAAGGAGAAGCTGGCTTCCCACAGGGAGCCCAATGTGGAACTAGATCACATGACCCCGGATCATGACCTGAGCCAAAGGCAGGCACTCAACCACTGAGTCACCCAGGTGCCCCTGAAATAGGTTGGTTTAGCCCACTTTCAGGTTTATTTGTGACTTGAGATTCCATGAGCTTTTAAAGTTTTTTTAATTCATTTTGATGGAGCACCTGGTTGAGCATCTTGGCTTTGGCTCAGGTCATGATCTCAGCTTATGAGATCAGGCCCTGTGTGGGGCTCCTCTGTGCTCAGCCAGAGTCTTCTTGGGATTCTCTCTCTCTCTCTCCTCCTCTCCCTGCTCACATGCATGCTCTCTCTCTCTCTAAAAATAAATAAATAAAATCTTTAAAAAATAAAAATTTTAATTCACTTTAAATAGGAAATAGATGCTTGGAGTATTAAATTCAAAATACCTCAAAGAAAATGTGGTACAAGTTCCCTCCCACCTCAGAATCTCTCATCTTCCCTGATAAGATGACATATACCAGTTGCTTCTATATAATTTCAGAGATATGATATGTAAAGCAAATATAAACATGCAGTTTTAAAAATTTAATACCTCTTTGAGATCACTCCATATCAGTACATACTTAGTTTGTTTTAATAAGCTGCATAGTATTCCATCAGATGGATAAAATAATTTATGATCAGTAGCGTAGTAATAAATATTATAAATGACATTTCAATGAATATCATTGGAACACATCTTTACACACATGTGAAATTGTATATGTAGCTTAAATACATAAAGAGGGATTGCTAGGTCCTAGGTTATATCCACTTTTATCTTAGTAGATACTGTAAACCACTTTCATTAGACATCATACCAATTTATCCTACCACCAAAATAAATGTGCTGGAATCTTTCTCATCATGATTGCATCACCAAAATTGATCTTGGCCAAACCTAAAGGTTAAAATATGTTCCCAGATAGTATAAAATTTGGAGGAATCCTTATGCTTTTTTTTTAAGACAGCCATTTTAAAAGCTTTTTTAAATGTGAAAATTATTTTACTTAGAACATTCAAGCTCGCTTTGATGCCTGAGATCATCTGAAATGCTATAAGACCCATGGAAAAAGAAATTTTTGAATTTTATATGTGAAGAATTCATTCATAAGGGATCTGAAGTATAAGCCAAAAAAGAGGAAAGGGGAATTTGAAACCTTCCTTTTTTTCCAGCCAAATCTTCTCTCTTCAAACTTTGCTTAGTGCTCTCCCATTTTTTCCCCATTTAAAAAAGGGAAATGCAGTTTGCATCTTCTTTTTTCCTGAGTGTGGCTACTCAAAGTATAGTGACTGGATAAAACCAAATATCTGGAAATTCAACTAAGAGATAGGACATTTATGTTTCTCTTGTAACCAGGTTACCAGATCATCCTCTATGCTAATTCTCCTTTTGAATCGAGGTTTTATTTATTCCCTTCTTTGCTTTCTTAGGAAAGAGACCTATTTCCTGAATCTGTAGAGCTGACTTAAATGCTCACTTTTCCAAAGCAGAGCACAAATTAATGTAATCTTTTATTATATGCTAGTCACTGTCATTGTGGTTAAGTACCACGTAGCGCAGATGCAGCATTTTTTTAAAGACACACACAAACACACACATACAAACACACAGGCACCACGATTTCTCTTTGATGAATATGGCAAGCTGTTCATTTTTTCACAGCTGTAAAGAAGGCAGTCAATTGTAATAAGTAAAATGAAAGTACCCATTTCATCTTCTTGATTGAAAAGAGAAAGCAAAATTAAGTTAAAGCTAAAACTTCACTAGGATTCTTATTCTTGGCCGTATATTTCTATCTGAGCAATATTCTAAAAAACTGTATTTGGCCATTCTAAAAATTAAAATACAAAATTGGACACAGTAGGGGATCTAAGTGAGATAGTATTGCAAATCTATATTTAAATATTAACTTGGCCAAACCAGAGTCTAAATGAAGATTTACACTAAAACCAAAATATGGGCAGCCTGGGTGGCTCAGCGGTTTAGCGCCTGCCTTCGGCCCAGGGCCTTATCCTGGAGACCTAGGATTGAGTCCCGCATCAGGCTCCCTGCATGGAGCCTGCTTCTCCCTCTGCCTGTGTCTCTGCCTCTCTCTCACTCTCTGTGTCTCTCATAGATAAATAAATAAAATTTAAAAAATAAACAAAAAAATAAAACCAAAACATAAAATTAATTAAAAAGTAAAAAAAGTCAATAGAAGTTTCAGTAGGTTTTCAGCCTAAGTATCCCTTGATAGAAGCAAAGGAAGTAAAATCTTTATTACAGTTACTGAGAGTCAATTCATTACACATAACCTAAATTGTCAGTTGTGAGTGCTGGTGATTTCAGTTTTGCTTTTGCTTAAAAATATATGTGTGTTAGGTGGTAAGTATATACTGAAGAAGTATATCACTATAGTTAGCTCTATTAAGTATTTTTATGTTGTGTACCTAAGAAAATGGAGAAGAACTTATTTGGGAACTGTCAGGTCAAAGGTGAAAGCAAAAGGAAGATTTCGGTTATAAAAGTAGCAAAACTTCCAATACAGACATAGCAAGAAAAACACAATACAAAGCATCCAAAGCACTAACCAAAAATGTGTTGGCAAGATTTCTATAAGGGAAGTAGGGATGCAGGAAAAATTGAAGAAACTAAACTGCCAAGAAGGACAATGGGCAAAGGGACATGTTGATGATATAGGTTGAAATGTTAGGGTCCATAAGTAGAGGGTATACTAAGAAAAGGGCGTTTTAAAAATAATACTAACAGCTCATCAAGAAGAGCCTATACTTTGAAACTCTTTTTAGCTAGGGAATGACCTCTCAGTTCTAAAGCAGTGGCTCTTAAAATGTAGTCCCAGATCGGCATCATTGGCACCACTTCTGGAAACTTGTTAAAAATTGCAAAATGGCCCCACCTTAAAACCATGAATCTGGGTTGAGGCCCAGAAATGTGCATTTACAAGGATTCTGATGCAAGCTCATCTGGCCCCCACTGTTCTGTAGACTGAAGCCATTGTCTCCAAACTTCAGAAAGTACCTGTCAGGGGGCACCTGGGTGACTCAGTCAGTTAAGCATCTGCCTTCAGCTCAGGTCATGATCTCAGGGTCCTGGAATTGAGCCCTGCATTGAGCAGGAGCCTGCTTCTCCCTCTCCCTCTGCCCTTCCTTCTGCTCCTGCTTTCTCTCTCTCTGTCAAATAAATAAAATTGTAAAAAAAAAAAAAAAAAAAAAAAAAACACCTGTCAGAATCAGAATGCCTCAAAGAAGCCTTCTCAGCTTCCCCAAAACTCCATCCCTATAACCTGGTGGTGTAAGATTGGTTTTCTATGTGCAGCAGGAGGAAATAAGCAGCAGAACACTCCTCATCCTGTGGTATATCTTTTTAAAAGCACACTTCATAAATTAATTCTGGTTTCTCACTATCCCCGAAATCTGTTCTTTTTATTGATTATTCTAACAGAGGTGAAGAGGCTCTTTCTGCTCTTTGAAAAGGATATTAACCATTTCTGCTTTCTCTGTGTTGTATCAGTTTGAGGCAAAGACCATACTGAACACAAATTCCATGTGGAAATCTTGAAAGATAGGTATTTCTAGATGGCAAAGCATTTTGGAAGTTTAAATAACCCTGCTTATATGCCATAGAGACCACTGTAGTTTTTCTTTTGTTAAGCTACATAATCATCACAATAATAGTTAATATTTATTAGGCATTTGGGGAGGCTAAGCACTGTGTTGAGAAAAATCTTGTTTAACCTATATGTCTATGATGTAGGTACTATTATAATTCTCATTTTATAACTGTAACAAAGAGGTTAAGTAACTTGTCCAAGATCATCCAGTTACTAAGTGGTAGAGAGGACATAGCTGGTTCTGATGCTACATCTTAAGTCATTAATCTCCATGGTTTCTACTTCTCTGTGCCCTTTACTTGGCCCCAGAAAGTCCGCCAGTACTTTTTCTTCTGTTCTTGATAGCTTCCACTACCCACTGCTCTGGGATTTTATTCACAACCGACATCCATAAAGAAGTAAGATATCACCTAAATAGTCTTTTCTCCCCACCCATAGAAAACATACAACGTGTATAATTTTAGGTGTTTCATTGTCCTCAATCAGAAAACTACATTTTATTTATTTATTTATTTATTTATTTATTTATTTATTTATTTATTAGACACAGACACACAGAGAGGCAGAGACACAGGAAGAGGGAGAAACTGACTCCTCGTAGGGAGCCCGACATGGGACTCGATCCCAGGTCTCCAGGATCACGCCCTGGGCCAAAGGCGGCACTAAACCGCTGAGCCACCCAGGCTGCCCTACATATTTTAAACTAACATGGGAAAGGTAGCATCCTTCATATATGTATATATGTGTACAACTAAGTTATTACAATTATGTTATATCATCCCTGACTTCCTTATCATGCAGAAAGCTGAGTCTAAGGGAGTTGTTCTAGCCTTCGTAGATTTTGAGAAAAGGCAAAGGGAAGTGGGAAAACAGGGCCTGATATGTAAGTGGGCTTTTCTCAATGTTGCTTGTTCTAGTACCTTCCTCATCAGCTTGATGTTTAGCATCACCACCAATGCCTGACTTCCTCAACCTCCTCATCCAATTGGATCCCAATTCCTATCAATTGCATCTTCTAAATAACCCCGTCTTTGGTCACCTTTTTCTGCTTCCACTGCTCCTATCTTGAATATCACCTGATGTCATTTTTTTAGATTATAAACTGGAAGCAATAGAAATACATGGAAAGCATTTAAGGCAAAGAAGTGGCATACTCAGATATGAATTATATTATAGAGCCATCATTCAGACAGATATGAAGAGGATAGACTGGCAGACCAGAAGCAAGGAGATAAATGAGCAAGGCATGAATTAAATAAAAAGCATGAGAGCACTGGACATGGTGCCAGGCAAATAATGAAAACCTATGTATTGGTTTCTGTTTCTGTCAGTCCTTTAGGGGAAAAAAAAGGTTTATACCAAATTACTAATTCATTTAACATTCATTCAATAAGTACTTACTGAGTACTTACCACATGAGACACATGATGTTGAGCTATGGCAATACAATAGTAAAGAAAACAAAATGCAGACGTGCTTTGTGTTGCTGGCCGCCATTGCACCTTTGCATGAATTGCACCTTTGCACTTTTGCTCTGAGAGACCATTTTACTAAGGGAATGCAGACAAAAGTATTCATGTGTAGTCAATATGTATGTTTTGGGGATACAGATACCACATCAAGAGAAAAGTGATGAAGACAAACTTCCCCTCTCTCATTGTCTTAACTGGGTCTTCCCCAGACAGAAAGAAAACAACTGGCCTTTTGACACCAATAAATAGAAACATATATTCAAAATTTTTAGGTGAACTGTTATTCATCATAGAGTGAGCTCAAGAATGAGTAGGCTATGGACCAGTTCAATCTAAATTTGAAAAAGAGAAAAGACCCTTAGCTCCACAGAAATGTAGATAGAATCCCAAGTGAAGGCCCTGTCACCTCCGAAGTCATAAAGTCATGATGTTTAGGGATGGACAGATATTCAAGGGAAAGCCAAGAATTACAGTGGATGAAGGATTATAGGTGAAAACCAACCATTACTAGTGTATAATGAACAGAGCCCTTGGTTTGGAGGCAGTAAACTTAAATTTGATTTCCTCTTTTGCCCTCCATAAGCTGCATAGTTTTGAGCACATGAGGCAATCCCCCTGAGCCTATTTTCTCATCTTTAAAATAGATACAATTGGAACTATTTTAATTATATATACCACCAGTCTGAAAAGGCAAGATTAGAATAAGATACCAATAAAATGCTATACAACATGAAAACTTTCATTGGTTTTCTCTCTCTCATGAGCCTGTAAAGTAAGTCACCTCAAATTCTTTTTTAAGAGGAAACATATAGATGTATGAATAAAAAGATAAATACACAATGTATAGAAAGGAAATTACTATTATCTATTACCATGTGAGTGCCTAAAAATAGGGACTACATCTTGATCAGCTTTTTAATCTGAGAATCTGGCACCTAATCAATTATCATTAAATGTTGGTTGGATAAATGAATGAATGCTCCAGAAAAAGAAATGTTAATAATTTTTCTAGAGCTGACTTGGGAGAAAATATTAATGGCCTTCCATACCTTTGTAGAGATGGAAGTAAGGGAATCATAGAATTCACTTGACCTATTTTGTGCTATTTAAAACTGGTCTGAGGGGTGCCTGGGTGGCTCAATCTGTTTAGTGGCTGCCTTTGGCTCAGGTCATGACCCCAGGGTCCTGGGATTCAGCCCCACATCAGGTTCCCTGCTTGGCAGAGAGCCTGATTCTCTCCCTCCCAATGCTGCTCCTCCTGCTTATGCTCTCTCTCTCTCTGTCAAATAAATAAATAAAATCTTTAAAAAATAAATAAAACTGGTCTGGATTATAGCTTAATTTTAACTTGTAAATTGCCTAGTTTCTTGCTCCTCAAAGTATACTTCCAGAACAATACCAGTCTGCAAACTGTTTGTTACTGGTCTTTAACAACATAAATACAGACAATGAGACTAAACATTTAGAAATTTTATAGCAACTTGACAGTGTAATTTTCATTTATTGAATCTTTTAAAAAGTTAGCTTGCATTTCTTGTGTCTTTTTTTTTTTTTAAGTTTTTTTTTTTTTTTTAAGATTTTATTTATTTATTCATGATAGAGAGAGAGGCAGAGACACAGGCAGAGGGAGAAGCAGGCTCCATGCACCGGGAGCCCGACGTGGGATTCGATCCCAGGACTCCAGGATAGCACCCTGGGCCAAAGGCAGGTGCCAAACTGTTGCGCCACCCAGGGATCCCTCTTGTGTCTTTTAAACTCATTTTTCTATTCATTTTATTGTATGTTACAAAAATATTGGTATATGACAGATTGCGGTGGCAGCAGTGGGAGGAGTGAAATAGACCTTCACTACCGATAGTTTAGAAAGCTTTGGCCTGGCTTATTGCCCTAGTGCTATCAATCTCTCAAAAAACTATCACTGGTGGGATGCCTGGCTGGCTCAGTTAGAGAAGCATGTGACTCTTGATCTTTGGGTCATGAGTTCAAGCCCTACTTTGGGTGTAGAGATTACTTAAATAAGTAAAATAGTTTTAAAATTTATCACTGGTAATACTTGAGGTATCATATCCATGGACAACCTTAGACTTTGTTTATCAGTTTCAGAACAGATAAATAGGTCCCAGTTTAGGTAATTACCATGACGCTTAATCCCAGGAGAACAGAGTTGTGGAAAAGATCCAGAAGAGCCAAGATTTTACCCCCATTCCTCCATCTACTAATGGCATGACCTTGGGTGAGGAAGAATTCTTAAGACTATTTTCCTATTAGTAAGGAGATAATTATTTCTATATAAAAGGATTGGAAGCATAAATTGCACAGGATTGCTGCACAGAGATTCAAGAGGAAACTTATAGTTGTATGTATAAAAAGATAAATACACAATGTATAGAAAGGAAATTACTGTTACCTATTATGGTGTGAGTGCCAAAAAATAGGGACTATGTCTTGATCAGCTTTTAAATTTTCCACAAAGACTGCTTAGCACGGGATCTGGCACACAGGAAAAACTCACTAATTTTGGCTGTTAATATAGCTGTTTTGACAGATCCTCTGGAAGGGGTTAGGGTCAATGGGCCCTGATGGCAGAAAACAGCATAGTTCCTGGTAGACCATTTAGGCTCAGATGATTCTGACCTTGAGGGCTAATGTATATCAATGCTGCCTAGCCTTCATGGGAATACGTATCACCTGGGCATTTTATTAAAGTATAGAATTTAGCAGATCTGGGGTCTGAGTCTCTATTTCTAACCAGCTTCCAGGTGAGGTAGATTCTGCTGGTCCACAGACAATTCAAGGCCCCTGTATAATGAGGTTCCAATGTTAGCAGTTAGAAACCACCTGGCGGGCGTGCTAGCACACCCCACCACAGGGTGGGGAGAGTTGCCTAGTTTCTAATTTAGTAGATATAGAGTGTAGCCTGAAAACACGCATCTCTAACCAGTTACATCAGCATTAAATGATGCTGTAGCTGATGTTTTGGGAACTTTGAGAACCATTGCCCAGGATGTGAGGTAGAAATCTTGACTCTTTTGTTGACCTTAAATAAATCACCTGACTTCCCTCGGTTTCTTCGTCTATAAAATGAGGACAAACTGAATGATTTTTCAGTTTCCTTCTGGTTCTAAAATCTATCCATTCTTTCTGGTGGTTGTCTCAATACACATTGGTAATTGTAGAAATCCACATAAATATATTTTTATTGGTAGTGTTTCCTTTATTCACAAATAACTAATAATGATACAGGTGTATCTAGGAAAGAACTCATATTATTAGCAACCTTATTTGCCCTAATAGGATGTGGTAAGGCAGTTTGGGCTGATTTTTTTTTTAAGATTTATTTATTTATTCATGAGAGACACAGACTGTGAGAGAGAGGCAGAGACACAGACAGAGGAAGAAGCAAGCTCCTCGCAGGGAGCCTGATGCAGGACTCCATCCCAGATCCTGGGATCACGACCTGAGCCAAAGGCAGGTGCTCAACCGCTGAGCCACCCAGGCATCCCAATTTTTTTTTTAATAGAACCACTGTTAGCATAGACATGTCAATCTTTCTGCCTGTTGTCCTCAAGAGCAGCCCAACAAAGAGCTCTTCTTTTTTTGACTCGGAATATTCTACACTGATCTTCATATTATCACTGAGTGGCCAGAAACTATAATGAGCCCTTAATGTGGATTACCTTAGTTACCACAACTACCACGGAGTTAGTTATTAATCTCATTTTTCTAATTAGAAAACTAAGGCTCAGAAATTTTAAGTTCCCCAAGTTCACACAAGTGTTTGTGAGGGAGCTAAAATCCCAAGTCAGAGAGATGGTGGAGCCCACACTCCTAACCTCTGAGCTCTAATGATATAGAACAGAACAGAATTGAAAGAGAGAGAGAGAGAGAGAGAGAGAAAAGAAGAGAAAAAAAAGAAAAGAAAAAAGAAAAGAAAAGAAAAGAAGGGAAGAGGAGGCTGTTGGATGATTTCAGGGTTGCTTATCCTGCTTTTCCCAACCCTCTCAATCCTCAATAATGGAGGATGGTGACAAAGCAAAAATCATATTGAGTTTGAAAGATCCCAAGCATGGAAGAGTACATACCTATGACTTCAGATATATGTGTATATATACATACACAGAATGTTCAAGAACATTCTAAACTAATCTCTGGTGACAAGTCAGAGGAGTGGTAAGCTCTGGGGGAGTATAGACTGGATAGGAGCAGCAGGAAATTTTCTAGGATCATGAAAATATTGATGTGGGTAGTGGTCACAAGGTAGTATATATAAGCAAAAATTCATTGAGCTGAACATACAAGGTTTGTGGATTTTACTGCATGTTAATTCTAGCTCAGTAAAAAAGGCACCTGTGAGCAAAATGCATACACATACACATATTCATACACATAGGACTATATTTTCTCATGTAGAGTCAACCACATACTAGCAATTCCTCACTTAGTTTCTATAGGTCAGTCAGAACGAGCACCCCATTTCACCAACAGATTAAGTAAGGTAGACAGGGGACTCTCTGGCACATGACTGATTTTCTAGTTCCCCATACTCATCATAACTTTATATTAATTACAGACACAACACACACCTTTCTGCTTCTGGCCAGACATATCTGTCAAAAGGCAAAATTAGGTATAAAATGTATGGCCCCAAGTTATGAATCACATTCTTTTCACCAGCATGTGAATTTATATAGTACATCGAGGAAGATTCTGATGGGATAGTTGTTTTCAGTGAGCTGCTTTATTTGTTAATATTTGGTTCACCTGTACTTTTCTGATCTTGGCCTGTGATACTATGTCCCCTCATTTCTTTGTAAGATAATGGAAGATAATTCCCTGAGAATCCCATTTGCTGTGTCCATCCATTCGTAAGGTCACTTAATTTAGTGTCCTCATTAAGCACCACTCTAAAGTTTAATAATTTTGCTGGCACCAGTGCTCTCCCATTCCTCCCCCAATGTATTTGGTGTAATTTATTCTTGTTACAACTCATCCTCCTTCATCTGCCTATAAACTGCAGTCATGATATTTCATGATATTGCCAGTACCATATAATTTAGAAACGGCCTCGCATACCTAAAGGTCTGTTTAGAAAGGAAGAATAAATTGTTGCAGAGAAAGCTCAGTGAAACAAGTGGAATCAGGAAGTTTCATTAGAGACAGCTCCAAGAAAGAGATTTTTATAGTGGTAGTTTCTTATTCTTAGACAAGGAGCAGACACTTGCAGGGGGGAGATAAAGCAGGCAGCAATTTTGTGGTCCTAATTAAATTGTTTGCCACCAGTGGCAAAACAGATTCTGGAGCTATTAAACAGGCAACATCGAGGTAAGTGGCCTTGGCGTACTAAAAATATTTCAGTGCAAAGATTAATAAGAACTATTCTCCGGGAAAGGATTGCAAACCTGAAAACAAACAAACACACACCAAAATAGATGCATCCCTTTGCAGTACTTGGTGTGTGTGAAGGGTCTGCCTTGAATGTTGAACAAAAGCTGGGAATCTGTAGGAGGCAGCATTTTTAACCTGTCCCATTGTACCCAGGTGTCAGGGGGATTCGGAATGGTCGGTAATTCTCCAGGCTACAGAACAGGAATGGTGGTCTCTCCCCACGCCTTGATGTACAGTTCCTATTAAATGTAACAGGAGTTACAAACCATAAGAGCAAAAAACCTGATCTGTCTCCTCGGCTGCATTAGAATTGAGAAGTGAATTCTCTTCTCGCTGCATGGGGTTTCATTGAAAATAACTGCATTGTGTCTAAATGTACTGGAAAAATAGACGTCTTCATTAACCACAGGCTCCTCCTCTTCCTTTTCTGTTTGGGAATAGGG
The DNA here is from genome assembly GCF_048164855.1 of Canis lupus baileyi. Lineage (NCBI taxonomy): Eukaryota > Metazoa > Chordata > Mammalia > Carnivora > Canidae > Canis > Canis lupus. The sequence continues at coordinate 25,826,116 of NC_132855.1, read as the reverse complement.
CAGTACTAGTGTTATTTTAAAATATTTTTAAAAGGGTAATTCTTATAGGGAGCGTTAGAACTGTTGCACGTCTATCACGGCGTTGAAAGTATTTCCCTGGTACAGATGTCCAGCTTCGAGCCCTGTTTGTCTGTTTATGTTATAACTGAGAAATAATGAACAAATAATGCCTAGGTTCGAGTGGTTTTTAGAGAGTTCCATTTTAAGACACATTAAGTGCTTTAGGAGTTAAATAATTCTCCATGCCACCCTTCCCACCCGACCCTGAAACTGCACAATCAAGGGGTTGGGGGGGAATGTAGTTCCCTGTAAGGGTTTACTTCCTACCACTGCTGCCTAATTTGAGTTTCCAGATAAGGGGTAAACTAACACAAACAAACAAACAAAAATCAAATCAACAAACAACAACAACAACAACAAAACCCTCACATTAACATAGAAACCTCCTGGTGCCTCAGGCTGAAACTCACGACAGGATCTCCCATTATCCCAAATCTGGTATCACTTTTCTTTAACGTAAAGGGTAAGATGGGGCTGAAAAATATGATTGGTCTCTGCTGGTAGAAATGGGTTTGGGGGTCAGCCCCTCTTATGAACACGTTAAGAGACTATATAACTTTGGAAAAAGTTGATGTGTTGAAGGTTAGTAAATGTTAGATCTCTCTTTAAAATGGTTTCATACTATTCTTTGATAAGGCACTTCATTTGCCATCTCAGGATGCTGATGAGGGCTGGTATTTTTTTTTCCTCGCTGAGTGAATGACATCACACAAGTGGCATATACAATAGCAGATATAAAAGCAAAGTCCACAGAGCCATGGGCATCTCTGGGATCTGGGAAAACAGAGTGGGGCTGGGGGGTGGGGAGAAAACCTGAGCAAAGTTCCCTCTGCTCAGATGGCTTTCATTCTCTGGATATTTGTTGTGTATTTGTTTTTAAAGAAAGACACGTTATCCATCTTTGAGATTCTGCAAACAAATGTAGGGTTGTTTTCTTCTTTGCATGAGAAATGTGATTGTAAATACTAGTTCTCTGTGCATTCATGAAATGCTGATATTAAGAAAATATATCATGACCACAAAAATCTAGACACTGATTTCGGTGTGTTAGCTGTTTCTCATATAAAATGATATGTTCATAAAGGCGTGCACAGGTAATTCTACGTACGTCTTAATAAACAGCCCGGTGTGTGTGCTATTGAAAGACATAGTACTTAAGAAATACAATATATTCCTGTTTTCCTGAGGAAATTAGGGAGTGTGTTTAATTAATGCTGAAATGCAATAGAATTCCTATGGAAGTACTTATGACATCCACATGAATACCAAATGAGTTCATTATGATCTGTGTTATTACAATGAATACCAAATGAATTAATAATGCTGGGACACTCAAAATGAAGTGTTACCAAGTGTTTTGGTATAACAAATATGGTTAAATATTATGTGATTAAAGTTATTATAAGCTGAGTCTCAATCAAAAGAAAGCAGAATTCCAGCTCTATCGCAGGGAGTCAAGAGTGGAACCAAACTGTTGTTTCTAAGCGGTGCGATTCTTAACTTTGAACAGTCCCTTAGAGCCTTTCTCCAAATACTGTAATCATTTAAATTACCTTGGTTCCAAGTGGCAGAGGAGGTGGGTGGGGGCGGATGGAGTGATGGGCTGGGGGTGGGAAGGAGGTTGGTGGGAGGAGCATCTAATATACCTCGAGAATAGAGCCAACTCGGAACTATAGATATGATTTCCTGTAGTTTGCATATTAAGAAATGGAGTTTTCGGTTTAATTATTCTCTGCTAACGACGAGCTAACCACAATAATTATGGAATATGTATCTCATGATAGCGAAGCAATGATAAACAAGGACAGTTCCTTCACGTTTTGTAGCTGAAGTCCTAGTTTTCTGTGTCAGACATCCCATAACAATTTCCAAAATAAATTATTTTTAATAATGTATCCCAACTGGGTTTGTGTAAATTATCGCCCCGCGTTCCATTGTAGGAGAGCCGGACTCTACATCTGCATTGTGTTATTTATGCACTTTGAAGTAATACATTGTAACAATTCATATCTATTATAGATTTAGGAAGACATGAAGGCATAAGTGGATTTAATCAGACATGTAATTATTTTTATGCCTCCAACGCAAAAATACGCGTAAATGAATTTATGGTGATTTGGCAATCAGTGGAAATGGTCTTTATAAATGTTGAAACAGCTGCTGGCAAATATATTTGCAAAAGAAGGCAAACGGCACTTATCTTCTGGTCGGGTAAATGATAAAGGAATTATTGTTAGGCGGATGCAATAGCCTAGCTGTTAAATATTTGCTTCATCTTCCTTAATATTGCATAAACATACACTTGACATAAGAAAGCCTGCATTTCTTTCTTTCTGTGCTAATGGAGCACATTTTCTCATAAGAGGATTTTTAGAACACATCTGTATTCTAAAAAGCTCTTTTTTTTCTGAGTCTGAGCGCTTTCCGTCATGCCGTTTGACTTTTACATTCCCATTTTTTCTATTATTTGTGGTATCATTCCAGTTCTTGAGATAGAAGACTCTCATTTAAAAGAATGGGCCACGATATTGCACACACTTCTGTCAAATATGTTGATTTGGGGGTCTATTAGGATTTCTCATTGTTGCCTGTACAATGGCTTTAAGACATTTGTAAAACTTTTCTGCCACAGAGAGTAAAATGCAGCCCTTGTACTACCTGGTTATGATTACTTCGTTGTGTTGAAGCATCTAATAAATTACACATCGGTAAATGTAGATCTTGGACAAATAGCCCGAGAAAATCTAATTTTCTTGAAGTGCATCTTTTTTCATTCTTTCAAGTTTTCAGTTTAAATTTAGTGCCTTTGACTGGTGAAAAATTAATAGCTCCAGCACCTGGAATTTTCTCTATAACCTGTGGCAGAGAAAAAAGCTAGACCCTCTCTAATGTGTCAATTATGACCCAGATGGATTACCATATGAGGAATTATTTCATTTTTCTTGGATCAAATATAAAACAGCTATAATATATTTAAGTCGTACTGATGCCGGCACACTAAAGACGCTCCCGCACACAGTGCGAGGGCAGGCGACATAAATAAAGCTGTCACTCTCTCTGCAAGGTGAGCTTGTATTTGAGCATGCATCTGGGTTTTATGCATATGACGATTTCTAATACTAACCATTTGGGTGATACTCAGATAATAACACACCACTGACTTAAAAGTCACTTGCATCCGACTTTTGTAAATCACGGGGTTCTCTTTCATTCAGGTATGTTGTTTCAATGATCAGTAGCATTTCCAATAAATTATACACTGACCAGTTGGCAGAGCTTCTGCCTGTTATTGGAACAAACTCTGGGCAAACCTCATCTGTCAGATGCTGCACTCCCAGCCCTGGGCCCCTTGCATAGCTGAGTTCCTTGGCAAACGACAGAGTGCCCTCTGTTGATGGAAAAAGGAATGTGCGGTGGAGGATGCACCCCGCTTTTCCGATCTGAAGTCGCAAAGCTGCAATTAGCCAGCCGGCACACGTTTGTGATGTAAAAATCACATTTTAAACTATAAAAATATTAATTTAATGAGCATTGATGGAGTGCAGACGATGGCGAGGTCAGAGGCAATTGTAAGATTATATGTATTTACACACATGCACATGAATTATTCAGTTTCTACGTACCTGGAAATGCTAGGTAGACTTTTTACTCTGTGTAGACACAGATTCACCTACACACGCATGTATTTCCATTCAAATGTTTCTGAAACCGAACTGAAAACTTGGCATGAACAATGATCTCAATGCCCAGGATCTGTAATTTAAATAATTTTTAAATGGAAAACTGTACCAACAACTCAACTGAACAGAGAGATTCCTAATTCCCTCGGGCTGATGGGGTGGGGGTGGGGGGGGGTGGAAGGGGAGGGGAACAGAAAGCAAACCCGCTGAGAACAGCCTTTAGCTCCAGTGCTGTCTCTGCAGGCGAGGAAAAAATGGATAGCCTGGTTTGCTTTTACTGCTTTTAAACTAAGCCTTTATGAAACAGTAAATTTTATTATAATTTTAAAACAGAAATTAACTGATGGGCACTCACCGCTTCTGTATTTCCACTTACTATGTATTGGATTGGGGAGGGGGGTCGGGAAGGAAATCTCAACGAGGTGGCATCTTTACATTTTAAGTGATTTCATACGTTAATCAGTTTAAAAGCCAACCTGAAAAAAAATGTTAACCTGCGCCAAAATACTTGCAGGTCATTTTAAATTGTGTGATTTTCTTGATTGTTTAGGGGAAATACACTCTAGTTTCTATTGCATGTTTCAAATGTCTTCTGAGAGGTTGAATTGGGAATCTGCATGTATTTAAATATTCCTCTAGCTGCTCTTAAACCTGAGCATTTGCAACCAGAAAATTAACCTAATGTACTAATTTGATTGCAATCTTCAATGCCGTGGTTATAAAGGGAGAGTTTTCTTTCTTAAGATTCCATTTGCAAATGTGAAATGAAATTGAGAGTTAATAAATTAATCTTTACGCCATTGCCAAGAAACAACGTTACCAAGAAAAAGAGGGGGGAATGTTAAATTGAATTTTCCAAATGTGTTACAGATATTGATGAGATTGACCGGATTAATTGCACAGTACTCTTTTTCATTTTCCTTGCAGAAACTCTAAGAGTTTTTTTTTTTCAAGTTGTTTGCTGATTCTTGACTTTTATCTATTTGAAATAGATCTCTTTATCTATTTGAAGTAACTTTCTTAAATGTGAATTCAAATACTTTTCATACAATTTGGTTATATAAGTATGAGATACGTGCTGAGGAAATCATTTAAAATGCGAATTAGAATTCTCAGCTAGTGCTAATGGTCTGACAAAATGAAGCAAGTGATGCCTCAGAGGTTGGCAATATATACAATCCAAATAGCTAGCTAAAGACTAAAAAATTCAGTTAGTTGGCATGCCTGACGTGTCAGTTCACTGGAGCTTATGTATTAGGGGGGAATTGCAAACAGAGGAGAATGAGATCCTGTTGTATGACAAGATTGAAAGCATTGTAGGTCTTTTTTTTTTTTAATTTCAAAATGTTTTATCAGTACTCCCTAAAAATGCTTTCCTGTTTTAACCATCCTAGCTCTTATACTTTGATGTCATATTTTTTTTAGCTTTCTTTTCCTGAACCAATCTTCTTTCTTTCTTTTCTTTTTTTTTTTTTTTGTCAAGAATATAATTATCTCACTTCTATTTCTTCTTTCTTTCAAACAGTAAAATTACACTTAAGCAGCAACAGGAAACAGAACCCACGTGTGGTGAACACTTGATTGTTTCCATTGCTTAAGAGCTGAAAAACAATATGCTTACCAAAATGCAGCTATGTCAGAAATGAAAATGAAATTCCAAAAATTATTTGCTTTGTTTCCACTACTTTAACTGCAGCTTGAAATGAAAATAAATTTGCACCTACAGGAAAAGCAAGTTTAAAAGCTAGAAAGGAGCTAAACTCAAGTCATAGTTTGCTTTTACATTAATTAAGAGTATTTAAGTTTCTAAAGTGTTCTACTTTTCCCAAGTAATTTTTTTATTTACATTAATTGAATAGTAAAATCGCCTCATGGCGCCGTGTAGCACTTTATAAAGCAATTCTGTCAGAGGTCCTAAATATTTTAGTAACAGCCCACCAGAGGGCAGTCAGCTTTTAGTCTAACAGATTTGAAAGAGAAATTTATTGCTATAGTTGAATTTTAAATAAAATATCTATCTAAATTGTATTATTTTCTTGTATCTAGGAGTGGAACAAAAATAAAAGTCATGGCTCAAGATTGAGAAGCCTAACTAAGGCTTCAATCATTTTGAGTTAAAACCACCCGAGGACTAACAGCTCTAACTTTTGCCCATCTGTACACCCTCACACTCAATTTTTCCATTGTGATATTTATGTTTGGTTACAAAATAAGATTTATTTTTATTTGAGATATCTTGAGGCATTAATGTTTATAATCAATAGAGACTTTGAGACAAGCTTTTACAGAGAGAGAGAGATGAGAAGAATGAAACCATTCTCTTGCTTCCTTCTGTCTCTGTACTCCTTATCACAAATGAGTCTGTTGTGGTTTTAATGGTGAACAGGGTGCTGAATAATACATATTGTACAAATGATACAGAGGAAATTTTGGAACAAATGAGTGGAGTTTGGAGAATCCATGGTTCATTTCCTTATGTAGATGCCATGGGTGTAGGCACTAAATGTCTTCCAATCATCTCAATAGGTAGAGAGGATATTCATTTAGAAGAGAATGTTTTAAATATTGAGATTGTTGCACTTGCAGTTTGTTTATTATAATGAAGAGCCATGGAGATTTAGACAGGATTTTGTTGTCATTGTTGTTAGTATTGTTTGTAAACCTCTGGGTGTTATAGTTCTAAGCCCTGGAGACAAAATGCTCCTTCTAAAGCCTGCAAAAGAGACATGAGAGCTCATGTGCTTTCAGATATTCGCTTATTTGGTTTTCTATATTCCTGCAAGGAATTGAGGCCTGTGTTAAATGACTTGGCTAAGATAACAGAACTGAGACTTATATCCTGTCATCTGTGTCTTCACTAACTTGCTTTTGAACTCAAAAACCAAGGAAGGAGCTAGAATTGTAGAGTATCTTTTCTTTTTCCCCTGAGGGTTGCTGATTTATTTTTGTTTTGTTTTGTTTACCAAAATGGAAACTAAGTTTTTTTTCTGATTATAAAAACCACTTAGGGGGAGAGGAGGGTGGCATAGATAGAGGATCAAGAGTATACTATGTTGGGCAGCCTGGGTGGCTCGGCGGTTTAGCGCTGCCTTCAGCCCAGGGTGTGATCCTAGAGACCCAGGATTGAGTCCCACGTCGGGCTCCCTGCAAGGAGCCTGCTTCTCCCTCTGCCTGTGTCTCTGCCTCTCTCTGTGTGTGTCTCTCATGAATAAATAATTAAAATCTTTAAAAAAGAAAAGAGTATGCTATCTTTATAAGAAATAATGATCTTCACAATCACAGAGATTAACCAGTGTTAGCATTATGGTGTATATGCTTCCAGATACTTCCAATGCACATGTACTTACAAAACTGGAATCACATTGGACAGCCGGTTTCATAGCCTCTTCTCTTCACAGGTCAGTATATCATGAATATCTTTTCATTCCATGTATATCATAAAGGCTAACTGTTACTGCGTGCTCACCATGTGCTGGGCACACTTCAAAGCATTTTACATGAGTTACTGTATTAATTCTCACAACAGCCCTAAGACCTAGGTATTATTATTATCCCCCATCTGATAGGAGAGGAAAGAGACTAACTCCTGCATGACACACAGACTATATATGTTGACCCTCTGGCTTGTTGAGAGCTATAAAGTATTCTGTTATATGAATAAACCATCCTTCATTTAACCATTCCCCACTGGTGGGCACTTCCACATTTCTGGAAAGGAGAATTTCTCTCTTTTTTTTTTAAAGATTTTATTTAGTTGAGAAAGAGATAGAGATAGAGAGCACACGCACAAGTGGGGGGAAGGGAGAGGGAGAAACAGACTCCTCGCTGAGCAGGGAGCCTGACATGGGGCTAGATTCCAGGACCCTGGGATCATGACCTGAGCTGAAGGCAGACACCTAACAGACTGAGCCACCCAGGTGCCCCTGGAAAGGAGAATTTTAAAGGAGAGTTATGGAGGAAGGTGAAGTAAACTATAAATCTCTTCCCTATCATTCCTCTTCCTAGATAATCTCTTAGAGGGGCACCTGGGTGGCTCAGTGGTTGAGCATCTGCCTTCAGCTCAGTGTGATCCCGGGGTCCTAGGATCAAGTACCACACCGGGCTCCCTGCAGAGATCCTGCTTCTCCCTTTGTCTATGTCTCTGCCTCTCTTTCTGTGTCTCAGGAATAAACAAAATAAAATAAAAAAGATAATCCCTTAGAGTATCTATAAATACTAAATTATGAAGATTTGCAGTACATACTCAAGACTCGTGCTCCATCACCTGTGCTTGGGAACTGGTTAATTGTAGCCAGTACTAAGATACTAATTCCAAGTCAGTTTTTCAAAAATGATTTCTGTTTCAAATGTAAGGCTCCTTCATGAGTTGGCCTAGCTCAGTGAATGTCAGAACTTGAGATGAGAGTTGACTAGTGATGTCCCAGGCACACTGTTGTCAGGTAGAGCCTGAAGTTTTAGCTAAAACATTAACATCATGCTTCTGAGCATTCATGCTGCAGAAATGCTCTGTTGTGAACAGGACACTTTATCATCCGCAGTTGCCAAGCAGTAAGACCAGGAAGGCAGTGAGCCACTCCCTCTCAAAGACCAAAGGTGCTGATGAGAATTTGCCCAAATTGCACACAATGACAGATATCACCAGAGTTCGTGACCTGAGGCTTGGCCATGAATACCAATGGCCAATTATGTGATGGACTGTTTCCATTAATTCATGGGAGAGATCCCTGAGCCAATACCCAAAATGGCCCTTGCTTGATACTCAACCTTTGGGATTTTTAAAAAATGAATTTAGCATTGAGCTTTCTCTGAATGCATCTCTGACGGCTGCCAGTCTCAGGCAGGGACAGGATCAATAGAATGAACCTTAGGAGTGAAGATGTTAATCCCTTTGAGTTTAGATAGCACTGAGTTCTCATATGCCTTATCTCATGAACTTTTCACAAGAATCCTTACAACCTGGCATTTTATCAATGAGGCGGTTGAGGAACAAGTTAAGAAATTTGCCAGAGTTCTCAAAGTTGGCTCATGTGGTGTCCTGACTCAGTGTGACAGAGCTGGTGCTCAGATCCAGCTCTTGTGACACTAAGCTTGGTACTTTACAATGATCCTGGAGCCACATTCCCCTAAAGATTCCCTGAAAGCTACCAATTAAGGTCCTCATAGGGCCTTAGCTAAGGCAAGAAACTTCCATATTAAGAGCCTGCTGGTTTCCTCACTGGGAATCATCAGAGGAACGAAAACACACATCAAAACTGACATTTATAACTCTTCTTTTTACTGCCTGTACTTCAGAAAGTGATAAGTATCAATCTAGCTACTGGCATTTAGGACTGAAAGAAAATGCTGAAGTAATCTGGTGGGCCACCTTCTATTTTTGACAATACTGCAATCTTTGGACTTATACAGGAAATGTCCAGAAGGCCCCAGTATTACATTAAGAACTGTATCCCATTCCTATCCTTTTAAGCAAAACTGTTGGTCTAACTACCTCTAACTACCTCTGAGTGAGCCACATGAGAGATGGCTATATGGTTTTCTACCTAGGTACTGTGGAAAGTTGCTCTGTGGATGTGCCTCCTCTTGTAATCTTTCAGCATTTAAATTTTACCCTTGTCTTTAGAGAGAGAGCTAATTTTCCTGTGCTTACATTTCAAGTTTCTAGAGCTCAATGGCTATCTCTCTTTTAAGGGCTAATGAAGCAGTTTGTCTCACAGAGTGTCAATCAGGATAAGCTAAGCCATAATTCAATAACAGGCAACCCCCAAATCTCAATGACTTCACATTACAAAGGTTAATTACTTACTCATATAACACATCCATCTCCAATTGGCTGGGAATTTTGCTTCATGTCATTCTCACCCTGGAACCTGGCTGACAGATAAGCCACTGTCTGGAACATTCTGGACACTGTCTGAAGGGAAGCAAACTCTGTAGGGACTCACATCAGCAATACTCTAGCCTGGAACTGATGCATTACTTATATCTCTTTTGCAAGAACAAGTTAACATGGCTTTATCCTGCCCCACCACAAGAGGGCCAGGAAGCTCGTCTCAGCAGAGTAGAAAGCTAGAAATAGTATACAGTCCTCACTGCTGGTGCTACCCAGTTACTATTTGTGTTTTAGAGAAGGGGGGACGTTTCTTTTCAAGATTTTCTGTTCTTCTGACTCTTGTCCTTTGCATGTTCATGTTCACATGAGAACCACTTTTTTTTTTTAAGATTTTATTCATTTATTCATGAGAGACACAGAGAGAGGCAGAGGCACAGGCAGAGGGAGAAGCAGGCTCTGTGCAGGAGGCCCGAAGTGGGACTTGATTCCAGGTCTCCAGGATCACGACCTGGGCCAAAGGCAGATGCTCAACCACTGAGCCACCCAGGAGTCCGTAGAACCATTTTAAATGTTATAAAATGTGTGTGTTGAAGGACATTTGAGCAACATCTCAAACTTTGAGATGTGCTCTACCATCAGTTCATAGCATGGCGTCCAATGTTCATCTTTATCCGTGTATTTGACCATGTAGAGGTGTATTGAGCAGCAGGCGGGCAACGGTGAGCAAGCTCACAGCAGTGGTTTCACTCATGGAGCTGGCAGTGGGCGAGGCCACAACCCCACCAGCCATCACCACAGTGTGACAGAAAGTAGGAGGTGCTAGACACGTGGAGGAAGGGCACTTAGCTCAAGTAAAGATTCAAGGAAGACTTCCTGGAGGATGTCGCAGCGGGGCTGTGATGGCAAGGACTGATTCTCTTAGCACATTCCCTTTCAGTCTTTTCCCTCTAAGCCTGGTTTGTTACCTTTGTATAATTGTAGGAAGACTTTTTTTTATTATTTATTTATTTATTTATTTATTCATTCATTCATTCATTCATTCATGACAGACACACACACACACACACACACACAGAGAGAGGCAGAGACATAGGCAGAGGGAGAAGCAGGCTCCATGCAGGGCCCCCAACGTGGGACTCGATCCCGGGTCTCCAGGATCACACCCCGGGTGGAAGGCAGCGCTAAACCGCTGAGCTACCAGGGGTGCCCTGTAGGAATGCTTTTAGCCAAGTTTGTATATTGCTTGGGGGTAAGAAAATGCTCGTATATCAACTCAATAGAATATACAGCTATCAGTGATAATCAGGAAATCGAAAGATAATATAGGAAATGTTATACAATGATATGTGAAAACATTGGTTTAAAATTGCAGATTTCTTCTTATTAAAACAAATAAATGGGTAAGTTCTGGAGGACAACATGAAAACTGCAGACAGCACTGAGACTTCTGGGGGGATTGTGGGTAAAGTTTTATTTTGAGGAATTTGTATTGATTATGATGTTTGATTATATTTGCCTTAATGTTAGACTCTAAGGTGATACATGTACCCCCACACACAACATAGTCCTGGAAGTGTGTTCTCTGCCCCTGCCAGAGAAGAATCCTGCATCTATTTTGCTTAGGCATTTTTATACTTTTACCTTTGTACCACAATTTCTGCATCTCTTAAGTGAATGTTTTTCTATGCATCATCCTTGATAAAGGATTAAGATTTAAAACAAGGTTTTAATTATCTTCTAAATGCTGATGGCTACAAATTTATAAATCTAGCTCTAGATGTATGTTTAACCAACCCTTTACTCAGCATCTCTACTTTAATGTCTGATAGAAATTTTGAGCTCAACAAGTCCAAAACTGGACTCCTGATTTCCACTCCTCTGCATAAACCTGCTCCACCTGCAGCCTTCCTCATTTTGGTTGGGGCCAACTCCATCCTTTCATCTGCTCAGGCAAAACCCTTGGAATCCAAAAAAACAAAAACAAAAACAAAACAAAACAAAACAAAAACCCTTGGAATCCTTGACTCTTCTCTCTTACAACCATTACCTAATAGGTTAGGAAATCCTGTTGGTTCTACCTTCAGAATAAAACTCAGAATCTGACCACTTTTTCACACTTGCCCTGCTGTGCAGGTCATGTGCTCCATTGCTTGTAGACAACATACTGAAATAACTTGTAACAAATCTCACTGCATCTACCCTTGCCCTCCTGAAGGCTATTGTCAGCTCTGCAACCAGAATCTCTAATAAATCTAAGTTATATGATGTCAAGTTTCTGCCCAAAACCCTCCAGTGGCCTCCAAGAAAGCCAAAATCCTTACAGCAATTCTAAATCACCCTCCATTATCTTTCTGGATTCATCTAGTCTTGCCTTCACTCACTCTCAGCCATGGTGGCCTATTTGCTGTTACTTGAACAACCTAGCATAATTTTGCCTTGGGATTTTGGCTTTAGCTCTCACCACTATCTGAAACTCTTTTCCCCCTAAACATCTAGTTGGCTAACTCCTTGCCATTGCCAAGTATTTCCTCAAACCCACCGCAGTGAGGGCTATATTGAGGACTTTTTCCTATACTGCCCATAGCCCCTTATCACTTAACATATCGAATCTAACACACCACATAATTCACATGTAATATTTCCTGTTTATTGTTTGTGGGCATATACACTTCTCTAGGGTAGGAATCTCTATTTTATTCATGAATCAAGCATGTAGAGCACATAGTAGGTGTTCGATAAGTGCTGTCAATCAATGAATTAAAGAGTAGAGACAATCTACACATTTTCTGCAAAACTTATTAGAAGCAAATCTTCAAATGGAGATACTGAGACAGAGATTTATTTTAAGGATCTTTTCTAAAGGTGAAGCCAGAAAAGCTAAGCAAACAAAACTAGGTCTTTAGATTGCTACTTTTTTAACTCAGAGAAATCCATATTACAACAATTTGTTACTTCCAATAAGATGACAACGTATGAGCAAAATTCATAAATGTAGAATTTTATGGTGCAGATACAAAAACATACGTTGACTCAGAATGAGCTTGTATTTTTATTTCTCGGTGTTTTATTGCCTTAGCCAGGATGTCAACTAACTATATAAATTTCAACATTAAGAGGTACAAATTAACTCACTAAAATATCTGTCAGAGCTTTCTGCAATAATCAAGTTTGATGTATTGTAACCTACAGGGGAAAAATATTTGTGACAGAAATTCAAAAATAATTGAATAAGCATAATATTAAAAAGCATGCACTGGAGTTTTATGCTTAAATGAAGAGAAAAAGAGTAGGAACTCGAAGTTCCTGTTGTACTTTTACATTCTTATTGATTATAAATTTCCTACATGTTGTGGAGGAATTTCCTACCTGTTGTGTACTACTTTTGAAACATTTTAATCTAATTGGACACACTCAAGTTATATTAAAAATATGTTTCAATCTATTTTAGTTGCTTTAAAGAGTAGTTGTAAACACATTCAATAGTCATTAATCTTTTTTAACATTCCTTAATTTTATAAAAATTCTTTTAAATTTTGGCGAAAAAAGATAATTCCTCAACTTGAATAAGAATTTTCTCTCCTTAACCAAGAACCAACATTATGTTTGATGGTGAAACACGAAAGGCATTTCCATTAATTTTTTAAAAATTTTTATTTAAATTCAATTAATTAACATATAGTGTATTATTGGTTTCAGAGGTAGAGGTCGATGATTCATTAATCTTATATAACACCCAGGACCCATTATATCATGTGCCCTTCTTAATGCCCATCACCCAGTTACCCCGTCCCTCTCCCCACACCCCCTCCAGCGAACTTCAGTTTGTTTCCTATGATTAAGAGTCTCTTATGATTTGTCTCCCTCTCTGATTTCATCTTATTTTATTTTTACCTCCCTTCCCCTAATAATCTTGTTTCTTAAATTCCACATATGAGTGAGATCAGATAATTTTCTTTCTCTGATTGACTTATTTCATCTAGCATAATATCTTCTAGTTCCATCCACATCACTGCAAATGGCAAGATTTCATTTTTACTTGATGGCTGAGTAGTAGTCCATTGTGTGTGATATATATATATATATATATCATCTTCTTTAACCATTTATCTTTCGATAGACACCTGGGGTCTTTCCACAGTTTGGCTAACATGTTGTTGCTATGAATATTGGGGTGCAGGTGCCCCTTAAGATCACTACATTTGTATCTTTGGGGTAAATACCCAGTAGTGCAATTGCTGGGTGGTAAGGTAGCTGTAGTTTCAACTTTTTTGAGGAACCTCCATACTGTTTTCCAGAGTGGCTGCACCAGCTTACATTCCCACCAACAGTATAAGAGAGTTCCCCTTTCTCTGCATGCTCACCAACATCTGTCGTTTCCTAACGTTCATTTTAGCTATTCTGACTGGTGTGAGGTGGTATCTCATTGGGGTTTTGATTTGTATTTCCTTTTTTTTTTTTTTTAATATTTTTTATTTTTTCCGATTTATTTATTTATGATAGTCACAGAGAGAGAGAGAGAGAGAGAGAGAGAGAGGCAGAGACACAGGCAGAGGGAGAAGCAGGCTCCATGCACCGGGAGCCTGACGTGGGATTCGATCCCGGGTCTCCAGGATCGTGCCCTGGGCCAAAGGCAGGCGCCAAACCACTGCGCCACACAGGGATCCCTGATTTGTATTTCCTGATGCCGAGTGATGCTGAGCATCTTTTCATGTGTCTATTGGCCATTTGTATGTTTTCTTTGGAGAAATGTCTATTCATGTCTTCTGCCCATTCCGTGATAGGATTATTTGTTCTTTGGATCCATTAAAATTTTTTAAAAAGAAAAGGATGTCCAATATCAAATATTATTTAACATTCTTCTGAATATTGTGGCCAATTGATAAGATATGAAATAGAAATAAGAGATATAATTAATGGAAGGAGGAGAGGAATTATTATTTTATTCAATAAAATTATATATTTAGAAAGCTAATTTTTTTTTAGAAAGCTAAATCTTTTAAAATCATTAAGAATTTCACTAAAGTCATAGTGAAATGTGAAAACTTAATCCTATTTTAAATATAAAAATGTTAAAAATATCCAAAGTTAGGGTTATGTTCTTATTTATGGCAGTGTATAGCAACACACCTAGAATAAATGCAAAAGAAAATGTGCAGCACTTATAAGAAAGAAACTATAAGCCTTATTTGGAAATACTGAAAGATTTTCCTGCACAGAAGCCTGAACAATATGAAAATACCAGTTCATCCCAAATTGTTTTATAAGATTAACATTATTTTAATTGAAGTAGTCTGCGTCTTGAACTAGACTGCTTGAATTATCTTAGATGTCTTCTTACTCTAGTGGCTTAGAAATTATGTCTATTACTGTGTTCTAGCATGGTTCCTTAAATTTTTAACAAAACATGTTTAATAATAGTAAACATGTTTGTCCTTCAATATCAAGACTTACGGCTCATTTTCTCCATCACCCACAATCATCACCTATTTCCATGTTCAGCTGAGATCCTCTGAAGTTTTCATTCTGTTATTGGGTTGATTTTTTTCTTTTTCCAGAAAGCTTTTAACTTAATTTGCCATAATCTTCTCAGCCACTTCATTCAAAGTGAAGTATAAATTTTACCAATGCCTTTATTTACCAAAGGTTCTTATGAGATACAGGCAGAAATATTCACAGACATTTCCATGGTTTCTGCCCGACCACTGCCATCACTACAGACATATTTTTATAGATTATTTCATCTTTCCAACTTCATTCCTGATTGTCAGTTGATATGAAGTTAACATCAGATAATAGACAAGTTCAAAAACAGACAAGTGCTTGCTGGCTTGTTAATTTACATTAGAAAAGACAGGGAGTTACTCTAGAAAGCAATAAGTATCAAGGCCTTTTAATTAGCCTACATTTCCCTACTACCATGTTCTTTGAAAATGGCAGATTGCACCAATGGTCACAAATCATTCCCCTCTCTCTAACCAGGCCCCGCTGAAAAGTGATTTGCAGCAGTTCCCATCAAAAGGTAGATTTTGGGGCACCTGGGTAGCTCAATGGTTAAGCATCTGCCTTCAGCTCAGAGTGTGATCCTGGGGTTCTGGGATCGAGTCCCGCATCAGGCTCCCCACAGGGAGACTGCTTCTCCCTCTGCCTATGTCTCTGCCTCTCTCTGTATGTGTCTTTCATGAATAAATAAATTAAAAACCTTTTTTAAAAAAAAGGTGTATTTTACCTTCCATACTAACTTTGGCTTCACCAAGTGACTTGGTTTGGCCAATGAGACAATAGCAGTGAGGGGTGTGGATGTGGCGAGAGAAAGATTTTGGAGATTTCAGAAGAGAGAAGAGGGAGCTTTTGGACTTGGAGGCAGCTGGCACATGTGGAAGATACAGAGAGAGAGAGAGAAAAAAAAAAAACAACCTGGCACAAAAGATTTTAAGAAATTTTACAGTGCATTATGAATGTAATTCCCCTTTGGCATTCTCTCAAGAAACTTCAGAAGATACTTTAGTTGCTTTTAACTTTAGCTACCTATTTATTTGCTTGTTGTTTTACCATTCTATCTTCGAATGTGACTGCTTATTGAGACTGAACCATAGGGTGCCTCAGCTTGATGTAGATTTTATCTATCACTCTATTCAGAAATTCAGACCCATAGAGAAAAATCAAATTCCTTTGGCACCTGAAAAAGTGTCAAAAACTTTAGTTAACGGATCAGTTATTTTTTATTTTATAATAAAGTATCTGGAAACTTAGTGGCTTCAACCCACACGTATTATTTGCCATGATTCTGTGAATTGAGTGGGAATTTCTTCCAGTCTGGGATGGCTTGGCTTGGCTTGGCCTAGTTCACGTAAAAGCAGAATTCCCAACAGCCTCTGCTTGAGGTATATTTACTATTGTCCCATTGGCCAAACCAAGTCACCTGGTGAAGCCCAGAGTTAGTATGGGAAATAAAATCCACCTTTTGATGGGAATTGCTGCAAATCATTTTTCAGAGGGGCCTGGATAAAGAGAGGCGAATGATTTGTGACCATTTATGCAATCTGCCATTCTCAGTGAAAGAACATGGTAGTAGGGCAATGTAAGCTAATTAAATGGCCTTGATACTTAACATTTATCTGCTATAAATTAAAAACTAGTTAACTAAAGAGCTAGAAATAAGGTTTGAAGAGGTACAGAATGGAGAATATAGGGGATTTTGTTCTTTGTGTCTTTATTTTATATCATTGTGGTGACAAACACCTATTACCTTTATGATTTGTGAAATGGAATTGAGTAAAGTGTATCTATTAGTTCTCTAGTGCTTCTGTAATAAATCACAAATTTAGTGACATAAAGCAAAACAAATTTTTTCTCTTACAATCTCAGAGGTCAGAGATCTAAGTAGGTAAGACTATGTTCTTTCTGGATGTCCGGGGGGGAATACATTTGCTTGCCTTTTCTAGCTTCTAGAAGCTGTCCACATTCCTCGATCATGACCCCATTTCACTCGAACCTCTGACTCAGTCTCACCTCCTTTTCTGACTCTGACCTTCCTGCCTCACTCTGATAAGGACCTTGTGATTACATCGGGTCCATCCAGTAAGCCAGGATAATCTCCCCATCTCAAGATCCTTAATTTAATCATATCAGCACTGTTCCTAAAGTAACATAATCACATGTTTGGATGGGAAATAGGTGTCTTTTGGAGGCCATAATTCAACTAGCCCCAATGTATTTATTAAATTAACTGATTGATTTTGAAGCTCCTCAGGGAATCTGACATTCAGCCAATTTAGGAAATCCTTGTCCTAAAGTGTTGCTCTTCTTCTCAGAGTATCCACAGTATCAAGACCAGAAAATCATCCCACGATCTCTAAATGATCAGGCCTAAATGTCTACATATTACCATGTGAATCTCTAGGAAGCCACATATTCAGATAAAATAATGTTTCCGTTGGTATTTATGTGGTTTTTGTCTTTCCACTAAGGGGTTCGTTGTGCTACTTTTCTAGAATAACTGGACTTGACTGAGCTTGACCTCATGAGGGAGACCCCAGAGCATATCTGTGGCTAATCCACCACTAGACACACAGAGGTTCAGCACAGAGAAATAAAACTTCACATTTGGTATACTATTATTACTTAAGCACTGCTGCTGTTCCCTTCTGACCAATCACTAAGCAAAACATAGGTTTTCCCACAAATAGTTGATGGCAGTCTTGTATGTTTACTGGGTACATGGCAGCATGCAAGTCTTTTGCATGGAGGAGTCTCAAGGAAGTACATTCTGGTAAAGCAGACGTGGAGATTTAGGTAGAACAAACATGAGGGCTATTGACTCCAGAAATAAGTTGATCACCTTAAAATTCCACTTTCCTGTTTGCTCATTGTCATTAGCAAAGCTGGAAAAGACTCACAAAGCACTGCGAGAGTGCCAGCCTCTTAAGCAGAAGCCAAGAGTATCAGTGTCCATCTCATGAAAAAAGTATTAAATTTAAGACTGAGAAGGAAAATTTTTCTGGTCTGTAATTCAAAGTATTTGAATTGAGAAAGTTATACAAATTAAGTACTCATGCCTTAAACTGTAATGAAAATTCATTTTATTACTAGCACATCATTCCACAGATTTTAAATAGAACTTTATATTGCTGCTCCCTGGAAGAGAGGTCTTTACTGTGTACTCTCATTGTATTTCTTAGGCTTTGATTGTTGGCAATTTAACTAATGATCAGGGCAAAAAAACACCCCATCCACTGGCACTTTTGGTCTTGGACTTCCCAGCCTCCAGAATCATGAGAAATAAATATTTGTTATTTAAGCCACTCAGTCTGTGGTAGTTTGTTATAGCAGCCCAAGCAAATTAAGACAATCCTCATAGTTCCT
The DNA here is from genome assembly GCF_048164855.1 of Canis lupus baileyi. Lineage (NCBI taxonomy): Eukaryota > Metazoa > Chordata > Mammalia > Carnivora > Canidae > Canis > Canis lupus. Next base: position 25,807,684 of record NC_132855.1, on the reverse strand, counting down.
TAGAGGTTTTGCTCTACGTGGTTACTCGGCCTGGACACCCTCTCTCTGAACTATGCAGAGCCTGCTCTTTCTTGATATCCAGATCTTTGCCTGACTGTCACCTCCTGAGAGCAGCCTTCTCTGATACCATCCATTCTTCTAGAGGAACTGTCAAGACACACTCTATCTTTCCCTAATTTAACAATCTTCATATTACTTGGTACTTGCTAATATTTTCCTGGTTTCAGACTTATGTATTTATTTTTATTGCCTTTCATACCCAATTAAATCTAAGACAGGAAGGAGAAAAAAAACTTTTTAAGATTTTATTTATTTACTCATGAGAGATACAGAGAGATGCAGAGACACAGGCAGAAGGAGAAGCGGGCTCCCCGTGGGGTGCCCGTTGTGGAACTCCAACCCAGGACCCCGGGGATCACGCCCTGAGCCAAAGGCAGATGCTCAACCACTGAGCCACCCAGGCGTCCCAAGGAGAGAATTTTTATGTTTGGTTTACTATTGCATCTCCAATGCCTCAAAAAATACGCAGAGCATAGTGAGCACTCGGGAAAGATTTTTTTCTCTCATATTAATGAGAAAAGACAGAACATCACACCAACATCCAAGGTAGCCAGCTATTGCTTCCTTTTTCCAACTTGAGAAGACATTCTTTAAACGTGTAGGTTATCTGAAATCTTAAGGATTTAATCCAATGACCCATGGGATTCTAAAGTAGTAAGAGATAGCTCTTTAACCATGTATTTACTTTGGAACTAGATTTCTCAAGACTGCGTAATTCAAATGTTCTCAGGCATTTGAGTTAGAACCTGAATTTGGGTCACCCATCTTATCTCTGTCTACTCAACCTCTACTACTGCCTAAAAGAAATGGCTAGATTGGTTCAATCGTGTATGGAGTGTTATTCCTATACCAGAGTTCACGCCCGGTGGCTGGAGAGTACCAAGACCAAAACTAGAGCTCCCAGCTGGGACTGCTGTTCCTTGCAACAAGGGAGAGTGCACATCATGAGGATCTGAGAGCCATTTCAAAAGACAGTGTTGGAGAGCACTTTTTATGGGATTTGACCTGGTTTTAGATCATTTGGGGGAGGGGTCAAGGAAACAGAGTTTTACTCAGGATTGGATGCTCTCCACAAGTGGAAATAATTCTATGATTGGATATCTTAAACCATATCAAGGATAAGGGAAGACTAGAATGAGGCTAAAGCTGTCATTGTGATGGAAGCAGCAGTCACTCGTGTGAACTGGGAAAGGGGACATGTGGCATTTTGTGGTTTATACTATGATCTTGTTTTCATCTGTGCTTAGACTATGAAGTTTGTTTTTGTTTTTTGGGGTTTTGTGTGTTTATGTGTGTGTGTGGTTTTTTTGGGTGTCACTTTATTGCAATCAAAGAGTGACCCTATCAGATTTTAGAATTCTGAGAGATTCTGAGAACACCATGACCTAACTATGAATGCCAGGTCAGCTACTAACCACACAGAGACACTGGTCAAGCCAGGTCCCAAGTCAGGGGTTCCTTTTCTCATTTTTACCAGCTGTCTCAGAGATGACTGCACCCCTTCCCCTCCATGACGAGCCCACCTGTGGTTATGTTTAGCTTTTTTCTGATCATTGGATTGTGTAGCAATACAGCGTCCACCCCCAACCCATCCCCGCCCCAAATGCTGCACATGCTATTGTAACTAGCCCTGGAAAGATGTAATCCTCTGTCTTCCAAATGTAGCATAGGGTGGTAAGTTCCTGAGATTTCCTCTCTTAGAGAAGGTCGCAGTTTCCTCAGAGCTGGAGAATAAGGGCTTGGGCTAAGACAGTGACAGTGTGGATGTGGAGAATTTGGGGTCCAGGGTGTTAAAGAGGTCACATTGATCAGATCGTCAGAACAAGGAACTGAGGATTCAGACATTGCTGCCTTAGGAGACTGAGTATTAAAGATGTTGGTGAAGGGATCCCTGGGTGGCGCAGCGGTTTGGCGCCTGCCTTTGGCCCAGGGCGCGATCCTGGAGACCCAGAATCGAATCCCACGTCGGGTTCCCGGTGCATGGAGCCTGCTTCTCCCTCTGCCTGTGTCTTTGCCTCTCTCTCTCTCTCTCTCTCTCTCTCTGTGACTATCATAAATAAATAAAAAAAATTAAAAAAAAAATAAAGATGTTGGTGAAGATGAAGTTTATTAGTCTACAGTAGGTATTGGGGAGACATGATAATTTCTGTTTGGGACATATTTGATTTGAGGTGCTCAAGGTAGAGATGGCCTGTAGGCAGTGGAGTGCAGGATTTAATGGAGAGGGTGTAGTGCTCATCAACACAGAGAAAGCAGGCCAGCACCTTAGATAACAAAGGACAACACAGAGAATGAGAAGAGAAGGGCTCCTGAACAGAACTCAAATATGTAACCAGAAAAATGAAAAAAAAAAAAGTATGAGGAGTTTATCCAAAGTCAGAATCAAAGTTAAGAAAGGGCTAATAAATGTGTGCTTTAAAAAAAAATCAAAGACATCTGGGAACCCAAAAACTATGACTACCCAGTAAGTAGTGGTCATTTCCATTTATTTGTTTATTCAAGAACAGTTTATTGAGCACTAAGTGCCAAGGATTATTCAGATCCTGGAAATAAAACAATGGGAGCAGGGGAGAAAAGAGACAAAAGTCTCTGCCCTCATAAAGCTTATGCTATATGGGCACCTGGGTGGCTCATTCGTTTGAATGTCTGCCTTCAGCTCCGGTTGTCATCCCGGGGTCCTGACATTGAGCCCTCCATCAAGTTCCCTGATCAACAGGGGACTCTGCTTCTTCCTCTTCCTCTGCCCTGCTCATATTCTCTCTCTCACTTACTCTCACTCTCAAATAAATAAAATTTGTAAAACAAACAAAAAAAAAGCTTATAGTAAGGAAAATAATAAAATGAACAGCTAAATTAAATGAGATTAGAAGGTAATAAGTATTTTGAAGAAAATACGACAGAGAAAGTAAATGGTTTAAGGTGGAGGTATGGGAGGGAGATTTTCAGTTTTAAATAGGATGTTCCTCAACTGTGAAGTGAGCCTTGAAAAATGATTTAAAGTACATGAAGGATAGAGCAATACAATTACCTGGTCAGAACATTTTAGAGAGCAAGTAAGTTCTCATTGCTAATGTTAGCTAGACCAACAAGAGAAGAATAGCCTTGCCTGGTGCCTTACACATAGTAGGTACTCAGTATATGTGCAGTGAATTAGTACAGTGGATATTCAAAAAAGTATCAACTAACTGGTTCTAGAATCTTAATATATGGCTATGACAATAGATTGATCTGGAAAAACATTTTAGAAATATTTAGTAATACCTTAATGATAAAATACACATTCAAGGGTTGCAACTTAACCTAAAAGATCCCATTTTGTTTCTTTTTTTCCAAGAGTAGATATGAAAGAGATAACTCATGCAATAGATATTTGAAGGATTCAAATAGATATTTGAATGTGGGTATTTGGGGCAACTGGTTTGTAGGGGCTGATATTTTGTTGCCCTTTTGCTTCTGTCCATTATTTCATCAAAAAGGAACTTCTTATATAAACATAGCAGTCTTGTTCTGATTGACAAACAGCACTATGCAATGATTTCTTATGGCTGAGATATCTGATATAAAATGGATCTCTATACAGGTGTACATACACAATTTATAACAAGACTCTATGTTAAAAGTTAAATGTGTCTTGATTTTTGAGAACTGAAATATTTGCCTTTCCGCCAGTGCCATGAAGAGTTCATAAATGATGGAAGTACTCTGGCTTTCAGCAAGATGCTATTTCTTCGCAATGTTACCTCTTTGGGGAACAAATATGAAAAATAAAATGTGTCATTTTACATGATACAGAGTCTTTTTATTGTCACCTTCCTGGCTTTAAAAGTAAGTGGGACAAATCATAAAAAGACATATTGTAGATGCAGGTTCTGTGTTAAATTTAGATATTCTAATGGAGGTTACAATTCGGTGAGCCCTTTCTGTGTCTCTTATTTCTTCCATTCCTTATCCATGGGCAGAGTGACCTGGTAATAAAGCACTGAACCGCGAATAGGATGATTTATGTTTGGCTGGCGGCCTTTCTCAGCTCGTATCTCCTGGAGATGATGATTTGCCTCCCAACTTACTCCACAGGAGTGTTAACATCCGTCAGATTGAGCCCTGGGAATTTAAGGGAGGTGAATATGTACACATGTGGCTTTAAAGACAATTTGCCAAATTTTCAGAAATCACAGTCATAATGATCAATTATATATATATTTTTCTCAGTTTTAGAAACTGATACTTAAAAAGTTAATAGAACCACACTGAGATTGCTTCACACCCACTAGGATGGGTATAATAAGAAAAGACAAACAATAACAAGTGTTGGTAAGGATGTGGAGAAATTGGAGCCCCCATATATTACAGTTGAGAATCAAATGGTACAGTCACTATAGAACACAGTCTGGCATTTCTTCAAAAAGTTAAACATACAATTACCATATGACCCAGAAATTCCATATATATATATTATATCCAAAAGAATTGAGAACATATGTCCACACAAAACTCATAAACAAAGGTTCATAGCAATATTATTCATAATGACCAAAATGGCAAAACAACCCACATGTCCATCAACTGATGAATGAATAATTTTAAAAAATGTAATAAATCCATACAATAGACTACTATTGAGCCACAGAAAGGAATGAAGTACTGAGACATGTTTTAACATGGATGAGCCTTGAAAAACATGCTAAGTGAAAGGAGTCTGGTACAAAAGCCTAGATATTGCTTGATTCCTCTTATATAGAATGTCCAGAAAAAGTAAATCCATAGAAACAAACAAAGATTAATGGCTGCCTAGGGCTGGGGAGTTTGCGGGCAAGTGGACAGTGACTGCTAGTGGGATGTTTCTTTTATGGGTGGTAAAAATATACTGAAATTAGATAGTGGTGATGAAATTAGATAGTGGTGATGTGTACACAACTTTGTGAATATACTAAAAAGTCATTAGATTGTGCACTAGATTGTGCACTTCAAAAGGATGAATTTTAATGCATATGAGTTGTATCTCAAAGTCATTTTTAAAATGTTTACATCACGGACTTGAAATTTGATCGAATATCAGATGATATAAAGGGATTATTGTTAATTTTAATGTAATATTTTTAAATTTTTTTAACAAAATGCAATTTTTGGTATGATAATATTGTAACAATTTTTTAAAAGATTTTTATTTATTTATTCATGAGAAACACAGGGAGAGAGAGAGGCAGAGACACAGCAGAGGGAGAAGCAGGCTCCTTGCGAGGAGCCTGACCTGGGACTCGATTCGGGGTCCCCAGGATCACACCCCGGGTGGCGCTAAACTGCTGCGCCACCGGGGCTGCCCATATTGTAACACTTTTAAAACAGAAGATGATCATCAAATACTTATGAATAAATTTTTTAAAAATTAGTTGCAAATATACACATCATGGTTGTGGACTGAATCTCAGATTAGTGCTGTGATCTTAAGAAAATTACTTAACTGCTATAGGATTTAGTTCCTCTTCTAGAAAGCAGAAATTGTTGGGGTGCCTGGGTGGCTCAGTCTGTTAAGCAAATGACTCTTGATTTCAGCTCAGATCATGATGTCAGGGTCATGAGATCAAGCCCCATCTCTGGCTCTGCAGTCAGCAGGGCGATTCCTGGAGAATCCTTCTTCCACTGCCTCTGCCCCTCCTCTTCCCTGCTCTCTCTCTCTCTCTCTAAAATAAGTAAATAAAATTTTTAAAAAGACAGAAATTGTTATAAGGACTCCAAGGGCAATTGTGAAAGCCAGTGGACAACTGAAAAATGACAGTTGGTTGTTGGTCAGGCAGGGGATGGAGAGGTGGTGGTTCACTTCATTACATTGATTCTAGCACACTTTTTTTTTTCCATTTTAGCAACTCTGAAATTAGGATGCACATACTAATCGATGGTATAGCATAGCTTAATTGGGAATATTTTTCTTTCTTAGTGGTATATAAAATAAGCATCTTATATGCAATAGCTATTAATACTCTATGAGATACCAGTATTGCTGGTAACTATTATCACCACTCTTAATATTGAGACAGACAGTTTTCATTTTCTTTCCTTCTAGCCAAATGTTTTTCCTGATACATTTGATCCACAAAGAATTTATTTCTTCTGTCTTTGCCCCCTCCACCATTTCTTGTCTCTTTTTGTCCTCATTTATTACTCCTGACCCAAAATTACCATCAATGTGACTATAAGCAATCAATTTAAACTTATTCAAAAAAGGTAAATATATGAGATGATGAATGTGTTAACTCTTTTACGATGTATACATACATAGGGACACCTGGGTGGCTCAGTGGTTGAGTGTCTGCCTTTGGCTCAGGTCATGATCCTGGGATTGAGTCCCCCTAAGGCTCCCTGAGGGGAGCCTGCTTCTCCCTCTGCCTATGTCCATGTCTCTGTCTATGTCTCTCATGAATGAATAAATAAAATCTTTTTAAAAACCCCACAATGTAGACATATATATATATACATACCATCATGTCTTCATACTCTCAATATCTTATAATTTTGTCAATCATATCTCAGTAAAGCTGAAAAAAATTGCTTAAAATCACAAAAAATAAATAAAAATAGATAATAGACAATTAAATACAAAAAAGGATGTTCTCTTAGAAAAGAGGCTGTAGTTTGAAAAATTATCTTCCTCAAAAATGATATATAAATAGGAGATTTTAAATGTGCAAGCTAGTCTTTATTTTCAAGGAAAAAGAAACAAAACAATTATATGTAATTCAAATAAAATCCTGCTTACTTAAAAACAAAAAATAACATCTTCCATCTTAGTTTCCTTACTATCTGTAAAATGAGGACAGGAATAGCTCTACTCTAATGAGTTTGTGTTCTAGGCAATAGGGAGGATATAGCAATGAACTGTAGATACCAAGTATTTACCCCTTGGGAAGCCTACATTCTAGGGACATGGGGGTAGAAGGGCCATCCATAGACAATTACTATGTCAAGTAGTTATATGTGTTATAAAAGCAATTAAATTGAATAAAGCGGTTAGAGTGTAATGAGCTGCTATTTTTTTATGGATATTCAGGGATGTCTTCTCTGATTAGGCAACATTTGAGTGAAAATAGTAAGACAATTAAATAACCATTGTGGAAATATTCTGTAAACTATAAAGATAAAGAAGTATTTCTTCTCAACATTCTATAAAATCATCGTGTTCTGGGTTAGGCCCTCGAAAGCACTTAGCCCAATGTCATTATGAAGTACATGGGCCTGTCTAGGAGACAGATATGGAAACAATGATTGCTATGCAGTATGATAACTACTAATATAGAAAAATCTAATACTTCCATGGAAACATATGGGAAGCAGACCATAGCAGAAGGCTTCATGGATAAAATACCATTTGAGTCAAAGCTTTAAAAATATTTTTAAATTAGAAATATGTTTTTAGAGAAAATTCACGTAACACAGAAAAGCACACCAGGAAGAAAACAACACCTCTATCACATATTTTTAGTTTTGTTTTGTCCTTTCACATGTGAAAATAAGAAAAATCTCTGCCCTCTTACCTCTAGGGTTGGCAAAAGTCTATAGAAGGCAAGATTGTAAATATTTTAGGCTTTGTGATCCACACAGTCCCTGTCATAGCCACTCAACAGTGCCAATGTAGCGCAAAAGCAGCCACAGACAATACACAAACCAATGAGCATGGCTGTGGCCCAATAAATTTTTATTTACAAAAATAGGCAGCCAGCTGGATTTGCTCAGTTTGTCCACACTCCTGCCTTAACCCAAACTTCAGAGATTTGTAATACAAAGTGTGGCACATGTCCAGTTTTTTGGGGTCGGTTTTAGTTCAGAGTTAAAAGGATATTTTTCAGGATAGTGGGTCAAGGGAGGAACAGTACAATCAAAGCAGATTGCAGGTCATGTGCAAAGTTACAGCTGTGGGAAAACCGAAAACTATCAATTCATGGACTAGTCGGAGACCTGAACTAACCATAGTTACTATGCTTAGACCTGGTATTTCACTAGCTAACTCAAACTGCTCCTGTGTAATAATAAATTAGTGACAATCTTCTATCTTACTGCGGGGGGATGAGGGTCATGAGAAGGAATGACTAGAGATATCTCAATTTTAATTTCTCCTTCATTGTGCTTTTTGAGTCTAGGTTACCTCTGGGAGGAAGAAATGGTCATAGTTCCATTTACAGTTAAGACGTGAATAAAATGAACATAATGACTCTAACATCTTCATTTCCCCCTTGACTCCACATACATTTCCAAAGATCTTCTCTGATCTGTCATAGGCTTCAAGTCCACCATACTTACTCCCGAAACAACATCCATTAGTGTCTGTAACTTTTGTTTATTGGGGGGTTTTCTTACACATGAGCGAAATGATCTGGAACTTCTGAGTGATTCCTGTAGACCTGCAGATCTTTGCTAAGATTTATCTTCCAACAACTCGTAAATGTTTCTTCTTCTGCCAGTATTGCCAATTACATATAAAAAAAAAAAAAAGCCAAGTAATGATATATAACACTTAGCAAGAAAATCTCTCAATGAGAAAATTAAACTAAGTATTTGCCTAATGTGTTTGGGCAAATGTTTGTATTCTCTCTTGAAGATATGCCCCTGGTATGGTGATAGCAGTTCAGGCATCAGAGACAGATGTCCGTTTGAGTTACATACTCATAACTGTGGTAAATTAAGATACTTTACTTCTCTGTGTCTATAAAATGGATATTTAATTACTTCCTAGGGTCGTGGTATCAAAAAACGACTTGGGTGAAAGCTTGAACTGGTATCCAGTAGGTCAGAGGTACTTAACTAATATTAAGCCCCTTCCTTTCCATTAATTAATAGGCATATCTATTTATAAGTTTAAATATACCTTCATCAACTGCAATACAGAACATCAGTCTTCATAACTATATAATTATTTGATGCTGAGAGTAACTTCAATAGTTTGGGTTTTTAAAAATTAAAATAGCATTTAAATCATCCCGAAGAAAAGGGGGAGAGGGGATGAAGGAGAAATTAAAATAACATTCCTACCCTAGCTTCTCTTGATTTAGGGCTTCATCTAAAGCTTTAACATGCTCATAATTTCTAGTAATATATTATTTATTCCTAGCCCAACTTTGTTCTCACTCTTGTTTTTCCCTCTTCTTTCATTCTGCCTTTAACTCATGTTACTTGTTGTATTTTATGTTTATCTGTAAGCTTCCTGAAATCCTTTTTGGAACACAGTGGGGTATAAATAAAATAAAATATGGTGTGTTGGACATGGCAACTTCAGAAAGAGAGCCCGTGGAAATCAATAATTCTTAACACTGCCTGCAAGAGTACAGTCCCAACCCTTCACCTGGGACTTGTTGGGCAAACAAACCAACTGTTTGCCCTTGCCCAAACCTGCTTTATTAATCTAGAAAATTAAAATTGCTAACATTTGTCACATCCTCAGTATGTGCTGAATATTAGTCTGAGAACCCTTACCTGTGTTTTTTCATATGATTTTCCCCAATAATCCTAAGAGGCAGATACTATTTATTATCCCCAATATACACCTGAGGAAATGAGTGACAAAGAAATGCAGTACATTTCCTCAGGTCACTCACCTGGTAAGTGGCAAGCTGGGATCCCACTGAAGGCAGCCTGACCTCAAAGCCCTTACCTGCAGCCACTGTGTAATACGACACACAGAAGATTTATAAAATACTTCAGAAAGACTTTCACAGTTGCTTTCTTTATTTGGCCTTAGTCTCATGGATATTTATAAATCATATGAAAGACCATTTTCTTTTAAATCAGTTTACTGTCCTGGAGGTGTTATTCCTTGGTCCTTTCTTCAATACATTTTTCAAAAATTTCAATACAGACTTTTCATTGCTAGGAAAGAGAGAGAATGAGTGAAAATAGCCTGCCCTTTCAAACAGTCAAATTAATTCAACAAAATATTCACAGACATCACTGTATCAGATACCATGCAAGATCCTCAGGCTACAGGGTTCTTCGGCTTTGTGGTATCTAGTCCATATTTCATCCAAATATGAAATATGAAGTGATAATACTGTGATGAGGGATAGGATGATGGTAGTATGATGCTTTGAGAGCATGAAAGGTAGATGCCACAGCCAAATGGATCATTTATGGAAGGCTTCCCCCAGAAAACCTACCTTAATTGAGGTCTTTTGAAAGATGAGATGAGAGAAGTGGTGGTGTTTAGCAAACGGTGTATCACCCTGCTTGGGAAGACATGACAAAATACCGCAGTGTGAGTGTTTAAATAACAGACATTTACCCCTCAAAGTTCTGGAGGCTGAGGTCCAAGACCAAAGTGCCAACCAGCATGGTTTCAGCTGAGAGCTCTCTCCTTGGCTTGTAGACAGCTGACTCGTAGTTGTGTCCTCACATGGTGGGTTGGGGAATGGAAAGAGAGAGCACCCTCTGGTATCTCTTCTTATAAAGACACTAATTCTATCAAATAAGACCCCCCCCCCTTCTTAGGACCTCAGGTAATTCTAAGTGCCTCTAAAAGTCCTTTCTCCAAACACAGTCCCATTGGAGGTTGAAGCTTCAACATATGAATTTGAGGGGCACACATTCAGTCCATAACACATAAGCAGGGGGAGGGAGAATAGGTTTGAGCATGGAAAGTATTTCAGAAAGACAACGTAGAACTGAGAAGCTGTTGCTTTCAAGGATCTGAACATAATTCAATGGTTAAGGTGTTTGGATACTAGAGAGAGGCAGGGTACTGAGGTAAGCTGGAGTTTAGAGTTCATTCAAGGAGCAATAGCATTGAGAAACTACTGAAAGACTTTCACCTCAGAAGGGGTATGATGGAGCTGAATTATTTAATTTTTTAAAAGATTTTATTTATTTATTTGACAGAGGGAGAAGGAAGACAAGCAGGCAGAGTGGCAGGCAGAGGGAAAGGGAAAAGCAGGCTGTCTGCTGAGCAGGGAGCCCAATCCAGGGCTTAATCCCAGGACCCTGGGATCATGACCTGAGTCAAAGGCAGATGGAACTGAATTCTTAAAAGACTAGTTGGGGGCACCTGGGTGGCTCAGTCAGTTAAGCATCCAACTCCTGATTTCCATTCAGATCATGGTCTCAGGCCATGAGATTGAACCCTGCATTGGGCTCCAGCAGAATCTGCTTGAGATTCTCTCTCCCTCCCCCACTGCCCCTCCCCACTACTCTCACACACTTGCTCCCTCTCTAAGTTAATAAATTAAATCTTTTAAAAAAAAGAGATAAAAGGACTCCTTGTAGTAGGGAGAATAGATGAAGACAGCAAGAGAGAAGGCAGTCATTTGGGAAATGGTGGTTTTAGGGTAGTGACAATGGGGATGGAAAGAAGTAGACAGAGATGTTTAGGGAAGTGTAACAGCACAACTTGGCAAGGAACTGAACACTAGAAGAGGAAAAAGAGGTGTCAAAGATGGCACGCAAGTTGTTGGCTTGAGCTTCCCCAGCACTTGGCACTGGTTGAAACAGAAGCTCCATATAGAATACAAAGAGAGAATTGTCACCGCGTCCCAGGCAGGTCAGTGTGAAAACTCTTAGTTGCTCACCGCCCCAAGCGTGGCCAGAGTCTATGACAGCCAGAGCTTTCTGGCACTGAGCCTGCCCTTCGATAGCTACCTTTAAACCTAAAAGTTTAAAGGCTAGTAACACCTCATTAGTGTTTGTTTATCAGCCTTTACCAATTTCCGCATAGGCTTGTGTTCTGAATATCCCTTTTAACTTTGGTTTATTTTCTCAAAGTACATAGGGACTCTAGAGCTAAAAGAAGTAGACCTCTGTGATCTTGTCAGTGTATATCTAGACAAAGAAAATGTGGTTAAATATTGTAGTAACAATAATAGTGATTAGTGTAATGGAGGTTCCAAGTGCTGGGTAAAGACATATAAATAGATGTTAAATTTAATCCTGACAACCACTCTCTGAGGTAGGTGCTATTATTATCCTATAGGTCAAGACACTGAGATTTTGGATTTAAATGACTTACCAGTAAATCACCCACTTCAGAGGTCAGTCTCAGACAGACTGGCTCATGATGCTCTAATCCTGATTTTCATATTATTTGTCTTTCCATTTTTATCTCTAGGATAGTTTAACAATTGGGATATAATTTTAAATATTTTATGTATCAAGTTTTTAGCATTTGTACTGTAATTTAAAGATAACTTCCCAGTTATTATAATAATGGAGTCTTGGAGTGCCTCAGTGGCTCAGTCAGTTAAGCATTGCCTTTGGCTCAGGTCATCATCCCAGACCCCAGATCAAGTTCCACATCGGGCTCCCTGCAGAGCGGTGAACCTTCGTCTCCCTCTCCCTCTCCCTCTGCTCGTGCTCAATCTCTCTCTCTCTCTCTCTCTCTCTCTCTGTCAAATAAATAAAATCTTTTTAAAAAATAAAACAAAATATAAATGAAGAAGTCTTACTGCAAGAAAGTTGAAAAAGAAAAAAGAAAGTAAAAATAATCCACAATCCTACTACCTGGAGATAACTATTATAATTTTGATGCATTTCATGCTAGGATTTTTCACCACATATGTTTTTTAGTTCAGATCAGTATTTATACATCTTAACCATTCTTTTTTTTTTTTTCCATTTAAATTGTAAATGTAACCCTGTGTCCATGCTATTTTTTTTTAAAGGTTTTATTTATTTCTTTGAGAGAGTGGACAAGCAATGGGGAGGGGCAGAGGGAGAAGGAGAGAAGCAGACTCCCCACTGAGCAGGGAGCCTGATCTGGAGCTCCATTCCAGGACCCTGAGATCATGACCTGAGCTGAAGGCAGATGCTTAACTAACTGAGCTACCCAGGTGCCCCTCTCCATGATATTAAACATGATTTACAAATGTTATTTTCAATGGCTAAAAAATTTTTCATTATATGGATATAATTGATGTAAACATTCACACATTTTGAACATTTAGGTTTTTTCTCATTTTCCCACTACTATAAATAACATATTTGGTATTTCAAGTTATTTCTTTGAAATATGTTGCCAGAAGTGTAATTATTGCTTCAAAAGGATCGTCACATTTTTATGGCTTTTATTACTTTTGAAAAACAGTGAAATAATAGACATTCTTATGAGCAGGAAATGAGAATTTTTGCTTCCTCATACCTTCACCACTATTGTGTTTTATCACTTTTAAAGTTTTATTAATAATTTTATATTTTTAATAATTTTTATTTTTTGTCTACAAACAACATTTAACATTGTTATATACTTTTGAGGTTTATTTTTATCTTTAAAAATTATTTTTCTTTTCCTGTCCCTTATCCATCCACCTATTTATTCATTTAACAATATTTATTGGGCAACTATTATATTACATGCTAGTCCCTATTTGAAACTTTAAAATATGTCAGTAACCAGAAAGGCAATGTTTCTGATCTCATAGTGCTAAAAGACTAGGGAAAATCAAACAGTAAATGAGTTAAATTTTTTAATCTAATCATAAAGGGCTATGCAAACTACTTATTTAAAAGGAGTAATAAACAATAGAGCATAGTTCTTAAAAGGTTTGGTCTCAGGAACCCTTTACAATTTTAATTATTGAGGGCCCCCATATGAATGAGTTACATCTATCAACATTTAGTGTATTAGAAATAAAAACTGAAAAAATTTTGAAACACAGGGACACTCAAGCACCCATTCCATTAATAGCCATCAGAGAGCTGTAATCACCTACCAAGTAGCTTCTGGAAAACTCCACTGTGCACTCATATGGAAATATGGATAAAAAGACAAAGAATGACAGTATTATTATGAAAACAGCTTGACCTCATAGATCCCTTGCAAAGATCTCAAGGATTCTTGGAATCCCCAGACCATACTTCAAGAACCACTCTGATGAAAAATGACTTTTGCATTGGGAGGTTAGAGGAGGTCTCTCTGAGGATATGACATTTAGCTCAGGAAGCAAGTGATGAGAAAGAACAGTAGTGAGAATGTCAAAAGAAAAAGCATTTGATTTGTGAGAATTCATCAATCATGTATATATCTGTGTGTAAATCTACATGACGATGAAACATATATATATACATATATATACACACATATATACATATAGACACACACCTTTATAAATATACTATGCTTCAATGAAAGTGTTTTTCAGCAAGATTTAAAAGGATAGATACTATAGAGGTTAAATAAAAAATAAGGAAAAACATATATGCCAAAAGTGGCTCTACTAGATTCAGCATTTTTATCAATATTAAAGATATTCCAGGCCATGTGGGTGGCTCAGTGGTTGAGCATCTGCCTTCAGTTCCCAGAGTCCTGGGATCGAGTTCCACATCGGGCTCCCCACAAGGAGCCTGCTTCTCCCTCTGTCTATGTCTCTGCCTCTCTCTCCGTGTCTCTCATGAATAAATAAAATCTTTAAAAAAAGACATTCAAGGCAAATATATGAAGATTTCAGATCAGGTGACTTGCCACTGGAAAAATAAAAATAGACTACTCTAAACCCTGAAAGTCCCTGTTTCTGGAAGATAAAGTCTTCCTGAGACTCAAGTTCTATATTGACTCTTGCATTGTTTTGAGTAGAGGAAAAAATAAATATTCACAAATTTGGGCCCAGAAACATAATTTCTAACCCTGAATTTAGGGCACCAGATGGTCAAACAACAGCCTCTTATTTATGTTCAGTCTCTCACCAAAAAATTGGCGCCTAACAACTGAATGGACTACTTTTCTTTATTCTTTTCAAAAATCTATATTTATTTTTATATTATCAAATTAAAATAATGTAGATGAAATTTTGCAATACATTCAAAAATATAAAATGTTAAACCCTAATAAATTATTAAGTTTTATCCTATTTCCTTTTTTCTAAATAGGCATGATTTTTACCTGATATGATTTCCTCTTTTGTAAATAGGCATGATTTTTACCTGATATGATTAAGCCTCACAATATTGTATCCTGCTTTCTATTTTACTAATAATTTTCTTATTCACTTATTTAATTATTATTTATGTTCTGCCCTTCTACTAGAATATAAATGTTACAAGAACAGGGCAGGAGAGTGATGCTTATTTTGTTCATTGATATTTTTCAAGTGCTTAAAACAATACTTGATACATTATAGGCGTTCAACAAATTCTTTTGTTGATTTGATGTCATACATAGCACATGTATCTTTTCAGATTGCTATAGACCCCTAACTATTCTCTCAGATAGATTCTATGCTTCACTCTTGAGGTAAGTAATCTAGAATAAAAGCTTCCCACTCAATGTTCTATATTTCACATTTATAGATACTATCATTAATACTCTTCAGTTCATAATTGGTTGCAAATTCAAACACCTATGTAAGTTTAGGCAGTTAGATAAATTAGCTTGCAAGATATAAAAGGAGGTTGCAATAAGGAATGGTGGGGTCTGTGGAAAAGTTGAGAGCACATCACTTATCATATCCAGAGGGGCCCCAGCCATTCAACTCTAGCCAATGACAGGCATGCAAAAATTAGAACCCAGTGCTATCAGGTTGTCTGATTTTTTATGAGAAGGCAGAAATTTGAAATCTTATCTCTATGCTGCTGATTTTCAATGTTGCCAACTAAATCAAACTTTTATAAAGCACTGTGAAATCCTACCCACATGGCCAAACAAAATGAATCTGAGGACACAGAATTATGCCACTTCACACACACAGTAGAAAAACTCTTATTAAAAAACAAAGAAAATAAACGTTGGCAAGAATGTGGAGAAATTGGAACCTTTGCACGTTGCTGGTGGGAGTGTAAAATGGTGTCAACTGTAGAAAATGGTGTAGATGGAGAAGGACGTAGCTTGCATAACAATGCGAATATAATGAATACCATGGAACTGAAATCTTAAAAATGGCTAAAATGGCAAATTATTTGGTGTGTACATTTTGCCAGTTGTTTTTTTTTTAATGAATCCATGGGAATCCACCTCCAATTTGAGACTAGTCCAACTGTCTCTGTAGACTGTGTATCAGCAAATTGACTTTTGCAGTCATGTGTGCAGGTACTTATATGTACGTGACTGCAATGCTTTGATCTTTTGTATTGTGATTCACTGCATAGAACAGGCTGCTCCAGAAGCAAATAGGTAGAGATAAAACAAACACTAGACCAGGATGTTAAGAAAAAAGTAAATGCTGACTCAGTATGGGCTTTTAACCATACAACATTTAAGTGCCTTTAAATCCTATTATTCTATGAGCATAATTGATAGCATGCACTCTTTTAGAATAATTTGCCTACCAAATTCCATTTCTGTAACCATCATTGATTCTATTTAAAGCCTTAGGAAAGATCTCTAACTTCTCTGTGGTTTTCTGTCATGATAAAAATAAAGACAACAGTATTTGCAAACAAAAATAGTTGGAATGTGCTTTGAGATCCTTGAGCTAATATTGTCTAAGTAGAAAAAATTATTACTATACTACCTACTGTTCTTCACACAGCTAAATCATACTTAATACCATCACATTCTATAAAAGATGGTCAATAGGGTATGAACTGAAAAGAAAAGCTCATGAAGTAAGCAATTAAAAATGAATAATAATTTTAATTATGTGGACGATAAATATATCCAACCCAGTTAAAATTTTGGTTTCTTTTTTTCTATGCTCCAACTGATTAGTCTGAAGTTAGTATTACCATCAATAGGGCCACCATTTTGACAATAAGAGACAAATGGAAATTAGCTTAAAGCGAAAATATGTAAAATGCCAGTTCTGAGTCCAGTTGATTTTTTTTTAAAGAAAGAAAGAGCAAAAGAAGAAAATCTTTTTTTGGAAGAAGTTCCAAAAGGGTATCTGAAATTTTATCTCCTTTTTCTCTCCTGTTTGCTTGCCCTGACTCCCCCCAGAAAACCCTGATTTTAGCTGGCAGTAAGAAACGCTACACAGCTTTAGCAAATCAAATACTTTTTATTGGAGACAGTCTCTGGGGAAAATGGAGCTACCTAAAAGATTAGATGGAATTTAATTTTTACTCCAGAAATGTGTCCTTAATAGGAGTCCTTTATATGTTATATACCATTTTTATTATTAATGTGAGCATTAAGGGACCCCAAAACATGTCATCTGCTTGCAAAGCTTTTTTAACAAGATGATGCTAAGAGAAGCCTGACTCCTTTTTCACAGCTGGCCCACAGGGCATTTGCTGAGTTAAAAGAGATGAGAAAGATATCACTTTCTATATTCTGTAGTGGCAGAGGTGCTACAGAGAGGAAAGAAAAGCACAAATTATCTGGGTTTTTTTCTTTTTAATCATGATTGGTTTAAATGGTTTTAATATGTCAATGAAAGGGGAGTATTTTTCAAACATATTTGTGTTGCTTTGTTTCATGGATTTGGAGTCTTTTAAAATAAGGAAAGATGACCATTTCTAAGACTGCAAATATAAGTATTATAAATCAGGTATATGGGTTGTTTATTTAGGTAGAAATTAGAAAAGCACCCAAAATGGAATAAAGTTTGTAAATATATATATATATATATACACATATTTTTTTAATTTTTATTTTTTTTAAGATTTTATTTATTTATTCATGAGAGACACAGAGAGAGAGAGAGACAGAGACAAAGGCAGAGGGAGAAGCAGACTCCATGCAGGGTGCCTGACGTGGGACTCGCTCCTGGGTCTCCAGGATCACACCCTTGGCTGAAGGCGGCGCTAAACCACTGAGCCACCCGGGCTGCCTATATATATATATATATATATATATATATATATATATATATATATATATATATATATTTATTTATTTATATTTTTAATTTAAGAAATCTCTATACCCAACCTGGGGCTTGAACTCACAACCCCAACATAAGGAGTCTCATGCTTTACCACCTGAGCCAGCCAGGTGCCTCAGTTTATCAAAAATTTTAATTGAGGTAGGAGAGTAAATATCTTCATGTTTTAGAATAAGTAATGTGTTTCTGAACCAAACTGAACATTTGATTCAATTTGTTAACATGTTCTCAAAGAGAAGAAAAAACAATCAGCAAATGAACTGCCCTCTCACCCTTGCTTCTCCCAAACTTTGAACAGTGTTAGGTTGA
The DNA here is from genome assembly GCF_048164855.1 of Canis lupus baileyi. NCBI lineage: Eukaryota > Metazoa > Chordata > Mammalia > Carnivora > Canidae > Canis > Canis lupus. The sequence continues at coordinate 25,789,589 of NC_132855.1, read as the reverse complement.
ATCTTACATATTCCCATGTTTCAAATCAGACACACTTGAAACTAGCAATTTTGTATGGTTCAAACTTTGCATTGGTTTATTCAAATATTAGAATATCTGAGCTAAGATACTGCCCACATTGTATATAGATGAGCAGGTGTCCCCTTTGTGTAAAGACCGTGTCAACTGGAACGTTTTAGGCTATGTATGGGCTTTGTGAAGAGCCACATGTGCTCTTGGAACTGTGCATGTGGAGATGTATTTCCTGTTGAAAGAATGTACCATTGTCAGGGCACCTGGGTGGCTCAGTCGGTTAAGTGTCTGCCTTCAGCTCAGGTCATGATCCTGGGGTCCTGTGATCAAGCCTGGCATTGGGGTCCCTGCTCAGCAGGGAGGTTGCTTCTCCCTCTCCCTCTGTCACTCCCCCTGCTTGTGCTTGCTTGCTCTCTCTCTCTTTCTCCCTCCCTCTCTCTGTCAAATAAATAAATAAAATCTTTTTTTTTTTTTAAAGAAAAGAATGTACTATTGTCTTGCTCTAATGCAATGACCAATTGCAATAATGCAGGGATAAATGAAAAGTCAAGTGGAGTATCAAGACACAAAATAATCCTCCACGTTTCTTTTTAAAACATTCTGGCTTGTTGTGTGGCAGGCTAGAAGCAACAGACCTACCAGGGCTCAGCCTTGCCCTCTCTCATTTATGTCTCAGTGAATCTTGGAGAATGTGCTTTTGCTCAAAGCATATCAAAGGGAAGGATCAAGCCCTTGGTATTACTGTGAAATGTAATTTGCACACCACTTTATATGTTAGGAGAATGCAACAGTGTGAAGTTCAACAAATTGAGCCTTTCTATGAGGAACGCTATCAATAAGATTCCTGGCCCTCACACATGGATGTTTTCAGTTGTTAGTGATTTATTTTACTGATCCTTTCAATTTGTCAACCATTAAAGAATAGACTCTCCGTCTTCAGAATTCTAATACCCGTCACATAGCTAAAATTAGAACTCCTAAATATTTGCTGAGTGCCTTAAATCTTTATGACTCTAGAAAATAAAAAGAATCCAAGAGCATTAGGAGAAGAATAGAGACTTCACTGTTTAGATAGTCTCCCTCTAATCATTTATGGCTCCTGCTTCCACAAACTAGAATAGCTTAGTCACTTATTTATTCCTCCTCTAATTCTGCTACTTGAGTGAAAATCCAAGTCACTCTTAATTTGTCTTATTTTAGCAACATGTAATCTGGCTAATTTGTTCCTTGAGAATTAATTTCCAAGTCAAACAACTCCCTTTAAGCCAACGTCCGTGTTATGTCCAAATATCCAGACAAGTGGGGGGAGGAGAAGGAAATCCACTAAATATCTGGATGATTCATGTCAAAGAGCACAATATCCAAGCAGGTGGAAATGGTGCATGAGTCAGAAGCACTAATCTGCGTGCTAATGGACCATTTATTTGCATTTCATTTTCCTTGAGAAGAAAAGTTCTATGTCAGTCTTTCTAATTTTGAGTGCAGTATGTATGCATATCTGTTGATATTTAAAGAAAAAAGCTGCACACATACAGGTATTCACATCTCTGAGCTGCATAATTGGTTTCCTTTTCAAAATAGAAAGGTACCAGCTAAATGATTCACATGAGGTATTTCCAAACATTCATTTGATAAAGTGATTAATACTGTAAATATCTATTCAAGGCTTTTAATAAACTGATGGATTTTGCTAAATGTTAAATGACAAGAAGAATCCAAAAGTTCAAATTGCATATAATTCAGAGTTACATTATTCCAAGGGCAAATGTACCCACATAGCCCAAGTTGTAGGGGTCCAGCTACATGAGTCAACAATGTTCTGGTTCCAGCTGTATCTTCCAGCTTAAATATCAGTAGAATGATCAGGTTCCTGTGGCTACCTGGGACTTCTAAGACTCAAGCATTTTTCCAAGAATCTCCCCATTGGCTGGTGCCGAATTTATTTGTACTGTTGGGGAGATGGCACAAGAAAGATACTGGAGTTGAGATTCTTCTTTTTTCTGTCACTTACCAAGACTGAGTGGCCTGCTTTATCTATCCCAATTTGAGAATGGAAGCTGGGCAGAGAATGAAAGCCAATCACCAACTGCATAATATCCTAATTCACATGACCATAGCATTTTACTCTATTATTATTCTCAGTATTGTTTTGACAGCTTTTAAGGCCTTTGGGGATCCAAATTCTGACTTTCGTGTCAGTTTTTGTAGGCCAACAACCATTAAACACCCAGTGTTAGAAAAAAGAACTAACATATTTGACTGCTTGTATGGGTTACTTCAACCTTGTTAGTCCTATTTTAAAAGTTAGAAAACCAAACTGGTCAAGGTTACTGTATCAGTTTTCTAGGACTGTTGTACCAAAATCTCACAAATGTGCTTTAAGCCATTAAAGCAAGATCAACTTATTGTCTCACCGTTCTGGGGGCTGGAAGTCTGTCAGCAGGGCCATGCTTTACCTGAAACCTGTAGGGTAGTGCTTCCTCACCTCTTTCTAGGTCTAGGCAACCCTGGCTTGTAGATACATCTCTCCAACCCTCCAACTTTCAATCCAACACTTTCACATAGCATTCTCCCTATATGTCTCTGTGTTTTCACATGGCTGCCTATTTTTTTTTTAATTGAGGTATAAATGACACATAACATTATATTAGTTTCAGGTACAGAACATAATGATTCGATATCTGTATCTATTGCAAAATAACCACAAGTTTAGTTAACATCTGTCACCATACAGAGTTACAGTGATGAGTGACTTTTAAGATTTATAGTCTTTGGAACTTTCAAATATGCAATACAGTATTATTAATTCTGGTTATTATGTTTATGTCACATCCCCATGTTTTCTTTATTTTATAACCAAAAGTGTGTATCTTCAACCTCATTTCACCCATTTCACCCATACTCTACCCCTTTCCTCTGGCAGCCACCAATCTGTTCTCTGTATCCTTGAGCTTGAGTTTTGTTTGTTTATTTAATTCCATGTATAAGTGATATCATATAGTCTTTGTCTTTCTCTGATTTGTTTCACAGGATAATGCCCTCAAGGTCCAATCATATTGTCAAAATGGTAACATATCAATTTTTGTGGGTAAATAGTATTCCATTGCACAGATATATCTTTTTTTGTCCATTTATCCATCGATGGACACTTAGGTGGTTTCCAAATCTTGGCTATTGTAAAATAATGCTAAACTAACATGATAATGCATTTATCTTTTCAAATTAATGTTTTAATTTTCTGGGAATTTCTGGGTGGAATTGCTGGGTCACATGGCAGTTGTATTTTTAATTTTTTAGAAAACTTCATACTATTTTCCATAGGGTCTGCACCAATTTATAGTCTCACCAACAGCACACAAGGGTTCCTTTCTCTCCACATCCCAAAAAAAGACATACAAATGGCCTACAAGTACATGAAAATATGTACTTAATTATTCTTAATTATCAGAGTAATGCAAATCAAAACCTAATGAGATCACTTCATACCTGTCATAGAATGGTTATAATCAAAAAGAAATAAGTATTGTATGTCTTTTTGGGGGTAAAGTTATATTCAGATCATTTGCCCATTTTTAAATTGGATTGTTGTTTGCTATTGAGCTGTGTGTATTCTTTATATATTTGGAATACTAACTTCTCTCATTAGATACATGGTTTGCAAATATTTTCTCCCATTCTGTAGGTTGCCTTTTCATTTTGTTCATGGTTTCTTTTATTGTGCAGAAGATTTTCAGTTTAATATAGTCTCACTTGTTTATTTTTGCTTTTGTTGTATTTGTTTTTGAAGTCAGATTTTTTTTTATTTTTTTAAGGATTTTATTTATTTATTCATGAGAGACACAGAGAGAAGGCAGAGACACAGGCAGAGGAAGAAGCAGACTCCTTGCAGGAGCCCAATGTGGGACTCGATCCCAGAATTCCAGGGTCATGCCCTGAGCCAAAGGCAGATGCTCATCCACTGAGCCACCCAGGTGTCCCTGGAGTCAGATCTTTAAAAGTCATCACCAAGACCAATGTCAAGGAGCTTACCAGTACCCCTGAAACTAATAATACACTATATGTTAACTAAATTGGATTTAAATAAAATTTTTTAATTTCTAAAAAGAAGCTTGCCTCTTATATTTTGTTCCGGGATTTTTATGGTTTTAGGTCTTATGCTTAAATATTTGGTTCATTCTGAGTTGATTTTTATGTAAGATACTAGGCTGGTTTCATTCTTTTACATGTGGCTGTCCAGTTTTCCCACCATCACTTATTTAAGAGACTGTCCTTTTCCCCATTGTATATTCTTGTCTCCTTTGTCATAAATTAATTGAAGTATTTAATTAATTGAGCATACATATGTGGGTTCATTTCTGGGTTCTTTTTCTTTTTTAAAAAGGATTTTAGTTATTTATTTATTCATGAGAGACACAGATTGAGAGAGAGAGGCAGAGACACAGGCAGAGGGAGAAGCAGGCTCCATGCAGGGAGCCCGACGTGGGACTCCATTCCGGGTCTCCAGGATCTTGCCAGGGCTGAAGCCACGTGGTGCTAAACCCCTGAGCCACCCAGGCTGCCCCATTTCTGGCTTATTTATTCTGTTTCATTGACCTATGTGTCTGTTTTTATGCCAATACCATATTGTTTTGTTTACTATAGTTTCGTTATGTAGTTTAAAATCTGGGAGGGTCATGCCTCCAGCATCGTTTTTTCTCAGGTCCTCTCCCTTTTCTTATTGAGCTGTCTTCTTTTCTACTACAATATAGCCTCCTTTCGATGCTCTAGTTGATAATTTTTTTATCAGTACTAAAATAATAACTGTGACACATCTTTATCCTTTCTGCAACCTCTCAAATTCCACTAATGAAATGTGTGGATATTCTGTCTTAATTATGAACTCACCTACAGCTAGGGATCTTTCTTACCTACTTATATCATTGCTGCTGTTGTAATTGCATTGGTGCTATGCATTTTCCTCTGTCCTCTGTGCATTAGAATATGCTCCAAGGTGGGGCACCTGGGTGGCTCAGCGGTTGAGGGTTCTGCCTTTGGCCCAGGGCATGATCCCGAAGTCCTGGGATGGAGTCCCATATCGGGCTCCCTGTATGGAGCCTGCTTCTCCCTCTGCCTATGTCTCTTCCTCTCTCTCCATGTCTTCCGTGAATAAATAAATAAAATCTTAAAAAAAAAAAAAGGAATATGCTCCAATATGCTCTAAAGGAATATGTCGTTGTGATCACTGCCATTGAAGGAAAAAACTCTAATTTGGCCAATCACCTTAGACAAATTCTACTTATCTAAATGTCTTAGTCTACCAGTTCTCATCAGTTTATATGTGATGAAATATAAAAAATATGTAAATAAAAGGTTCTGTTAAGTTACTTTTGCTGGTTTTTTGACCACTGGTTAATTCAAGTTGAATAAACCAAAGTCTCATATAATCAGTCCCATTTGTAAACATAATTAAGTAGTTAAATATTTTAAACTGTATTTAGTTTGAACATGTTCTTTTTTAAAATTTTATTTAATTTTTAAAATTTTATTTAAAAATAATTTTTATTCATGAGAGACACAGAGAGGCAGAGACATAGGCAGAGGGAGAAGCAGGCTCCCAGTGGGGAGCCTGATGTAGGTCTCAATCTCAGGACCCAGGACCACAACCTGAGCCAAAGGCAGATGCTCAACCACTGAGCCAGCCAGGTACCCTGAACAATTTCTTTTTAAGTACTGAAAATATCTAACAAGATAAACTTAAAACTTAATGAGCAAATGGGTGCCTAGCTGACTCAGTTAGTGGAGTGGATCAATCCTTGATCTCAGGATTGTAGGCTCGAGTCCCCAGTTGGATATAGAGATTACTTAAAAATAAAATCTTAAAAAAAAAAAAACCTTAATGGACAAATACTCTTCTTTTAAATATAATAAGTTAAAATTATAAATAAAAAATCAAGTTATCTCAAACATTCTGATACTATTATAGCTTAATAAAATTTTCTCACACCTTTCTGCTTCAAATAGATAAGAATTTTATTTTATTTTTTTTTAATTTATTTATTTATGATAGTCACAGAGAGAGAGAGAGGCAGAGACACAGGCAGAGGGAGAAGCAGGCTCCATGCACCGGGAGCCCGACGTGGGATTCGATCCCGGGTCTCCAGGATCGCGCCCTGGGCCAAAGGCAGGCGCCAAACCGCTGCGCCACCCAGGGATCCCAGATAAGAATTTTAAAACATCTTCAAATTATAGCCAGATTCTTTTGACTTTAATACAAAGGTATCACACTATATTCTCTCTGTTGTTATTTATGTTCCCTGTATGAAATGTCATTTAATTAGTGGAACAAATTTGCCATAGAATTTGGAACCAAGATATGGTTACTCATCAGTGAGAATTCAATACTGAGACAGGGGATCAAGGATTGTGTTAGTCTAGAATGCTTTTATCTGAATCAGAGGAATACAGTGAACTGTTTTTAAAGGTCATTGTGTCAGCAGAAGACTTCAAGTCTGTACCATACATCCAGAATTTAGTTTAATAACTTATATCTCTTGAGTTTTTAGACCTTTCATAATTCATAAGCTCTTTTAATTTTAGCACCTAACATCTTTTAATAGAGTATTATACTTCCATTCAGTTTGCAGATAATTTCTTATAGCTTTTATTTGGATTCTGCAAATTTCTTCACTGCCTGATTGAAGTCTATATTCTGATCTTGCTATTTGTCTTGGCCACAACTCTGTTTATCTTTATTATTTTTAACATCTTTATTGAGATATAATTTATATGACATATAATTCACACATTGAAGTGAACAATTCAGTAATTTAAAGCATATTCATAGATATGTGCAGCCATCATCCCCACAATTTTAGAATATTTTCATTACCTCAAAAAGAAAACCTGTACCTTTTAGCTATCTCCACCACCACCACCACATGGTCCCCTTCTAGTCCTAAGCAACTACTAATCTACTTTGTGTCTCTATTGGTTTCCCCATTCTGGACTTCCATACAAATGGAATCATATAGTGTGTCATCTTTTGTATCTGGCTTGGTTAACAGGAATGTAACATTACCAGCCTGGATCAGACCATAAAACCTAGGTTTGCTGCCAGAGATATCTAGACTTTATTTAGAGTGAAAAATAAAATGATGGTGGCTTTTCCAGCTAAAGGTGGTGGTATGGAATGGAAATGAACAGAGCAAAACCTGGTTTCACTAGACCAGGTTTCCAACCCTAGTTGGAGTGAGTGGTAAACCAGCCAGAAAACATAATGAGGGGATTCTAGAAATAAGAGAGCAATAAGTAGTCTGATTTCAGCTCCTCACACTCCTGGTTCACTGGGATACTATTCATGCCTAAAGAGACTTAGATATTAGCAAAAGGGGAGCTGAGAACTGGCTGCAAATTTGTTTTCCTCAGTCCACACAAAGATATAACTTCAGTACAGACTAGAAACTCTATGAGCTAGAGATAGTTAAGAATAACTCTGCACAAATTAGTATCTAACCACCAACTTATGAAGACACAGTGAAGATTTCTAAGAAGGTAGGCTAAAAAATACATAATATAAACCCTAAAAAGACATAAGCAGATAAGCAGTATTGGATACACATGTTCTAAAGTTTAAGTTAAGGCATATTACTGAAAATAACTAACAACCCCCCAGAAAAAGAAAAAACTCAAGGGTAGCTACAATATATTCCTAAAAAGTGTACTTTTAAACCAAAAACTGCTAGACATGAAAATAAAAAGGAAGATGTAAACTATACACAGGGGATCCAGAGTGGAGAAAAAGGGGAAGTCAATAGAAACTGGCCCAGATTCTGGAATTATCAGAAATATACTATATACTTCCATGCAGATGTTATAAATACATTTAAAGAATTAAAGGAAAATATGATGGCAATAAACCAATGAATGGGGAATCCCAGTGAGCAGAAGCTAAAAATAAGAACCATATACTCTCTCCAACAAGATACTGCAGAACCTGGTAGTGCAGTCACAACCCAGTAAGAAAAACAAATCAAAACAAAGGAAGAAGAGAAAGTGAAGGAGTCTGTGAATTAAATCGTGTCACAATCTTGCTTAAAGTCCTTCAGCAACTTCCAACTGCCCTTGGAGAAAAGAAAAAATCCCCCCTAAAAAAAATTAAAAATTAAAAAGAACCATATAAAAGAGTTGAAAAATACAATAACTGAAATTTTAAAATGCACTAGATGAGTTCAGTAGCAGATTTGAGATTGTAGAAGAAAGAATAAGTGACCTTCAAGATAAATCAATAGGAATTATCCAGCCTAAGGAAGTAAGAAAAAATATATAGAGTCTTAAGGAACTTTGGGACAATACCAAGCATTCCAACATACATATAATAAGAGTCAGGAAAAAGAAGAGATTGTAAAAAGATTTGAAAATATTTTTTGAAAATATTTTTGAAGAAATAATAACTGAGAATTCCCCAAGTGGCTGAAAAACATTAACCTTCCAATCCCAGTAGTCAAATGAGTCTCAAGAAGGATAAGCACAAGAAACCCAGAAGTCAAATGAGTCTCAATAAGGATAAGCACAAGAAACCTAAACACAGATATATCACGTCAAACTGCTGAAAGCATCAAGGGGAAAAAGATGCATGACATACTGAAAATACAACTAACAGGTGACTTACCAGAAAAAATGAAAGGCAGAAAACAGCTAAATAGCATATTCAAAGTGCTGAAAGAAAACTGTGTCAACCAATAATTATCAAGTGAAATTATCCACAGACAAAAATCTGAGAGAATTTATTGACAATTGATGTTTTCCACAAGAAATACTAATGGAAGGATGAATGAGTAGAAGAGATGTGATATATATAAAATGTATAATGGATTACTATTCAGCCATAAAAAAAAGGCAATCTAGCAATTTATGACAACATGGTTGGATCTTGAGGACATTATGATATTTAAAATAAGTCAGGGAAAAAAAAATAAATAAAATAAAATAAGTCAGGGAAAGATAAATACCATGTGATCTCACTTATGTATGGAATCTAAAATGAAACAAATAAAAAAACAAACAAAAATACCAAGCTCATAGATACAGGGAACATATTGCTGGTTGCCAGAGATAGAGGGTAGGGCATAGGCAAAATGGGTGAAGGTACAAACTTCCAGTCATTAAAAAAAAGGCATAGGATGTAATATACAGTATTGTGGCTATACTTTAAAATACTATATGGCACATCTGGAAGTTGCTAAGAGAATCTTAAAAGTTCTCATCATAAGGAAAAAAATGTGTGACTATATATGGTGTGGAGGTTAACTAGACCTATTGTGGTGATCATTTCACAGTATGTGGAAATATCAAATCATATTGAAATGAAAATAATGTTGTATGTCATTTATATCTCAAAAAATTTGTAAATGCAAATAGGTTAAAAGTAAGTAGATGAAAAAAGTTATACCATGCAAATAGTAACCATAAAACCAGAAGTAACTATAATGTCATAAAAACAGACTTTAAGACAAGGAGTATGACCAGAAACAGAGACATTTCAGAAAGATATAAAAATTATAAATGTCTATGTACCTAAAAAAAAAGTCTTAAAATATGTAAATCAAAAACTTAGAGAGTTGAAGGGAGAAATTCAACAACTATAATTGGAGATTTCATTGCTCATCTCCAGTTGAGAGAACAACTACAAATAATCAGTAAGAATATAAAAGTCTTAAACATCACCATCAGAAAAGTATAAGAAACACCATGCAACAATAACATCACTTTCTTTTCAAGCACACATGGAACACTTTCTCTGGAATAGACCATGTGCTATGCTGGAAAAAAAAGTTGATAAATTTAAAGCAACTGAAATCAAACAAAGTATGCTCTGCAACCACAATGAAATTAAATTAGAAAGCAAAAGAATTTTAATAATTGAAAATTAAACAATATATTTCTAAGTAACTCATGGATCAAAGAAGAAATCACAAGGGAAATTAGAAAATACCCTAAGCTAGATGAAAATCAGAACAAAATATATCAGAATTTATGGAGATTCAGCATTAGCAGGGCTAATGGTGCAGATGAATAGTCAGAGACCCTGAAGAAGCTCCATTAGAAAATTAGTGACAGGAATGATGGGCACAGTGTAAGAATATTTGTGTCACATGTGATTATATATATATATATAGCTGCAAGGAGTGTGATCATTAATCAAATAATCAGGTAAATACAGTGACTTCTATGATGCCAGCTTCTTTTCCTAGCCATCCTCTTCTTATAAAGGGGAGTTTATAAAATGATGATAAACATTATAAACAAATTGACCAGGTTTCATCAATGAAGTCATCACGGGCTCATGCTTACATATTCTCTTTTCCCCCAGTTAGTCATTTGTCTTTATTGATGGTGTCTGTTGACATGTGTAGAGCATGTAAGATTCTATGTTGCCAAATCATCAGTATTTTCCTTTGGGGCTTCTTCCTTTGCATTTATGAATGTACAGCCTTCTCCACCCTCAAGGTCATAAAGTATTCAAATATTTATTTGATTTTCCTTTAAGTTTTATTGTGCCCTCATCAAAATATTACTTTGTGCTTGATTTAAATTTTAAATATTGTGTCCTATGGTACTATTGAATAAAGCACAGTTTATTGTTACATGGACTCAAATAAGAATCCAATCTTATTACCCTGAAACAATTCTGCATATTTTTAAACCTTAAAATAGAACAATTTGTCATGCCTTCTAATGTCAAAATCATAAATAGCTTGTACTTTACCACTGTACATTGGACCACAATTTTTTTGCATTGCTCTTTCTTCACTTTTCTTCATATATTTATCATATGCCAGATTAACCTAGAAATAGTGTTTCTCCTGTATTTAATCTTTACTCCTTGTTATTACCATTTTAGTTGAGTACAAATAATTTACCAAGCTGAGGATTTAGTCTACAGCCCACATATGCTTGGGAAGCCTGTTCCTAAGTAAATTTTGTGACCATATTTCCACATTCACTAGAAATAAGCAAAATGAAAATGATGAGTAAAATATTCATATTTCTTCTGCCTACAGCTCTGCTCCTACAAATTTTTTTAAAAAAATTATCATCTGAGACAGTAATTTGAGAATTGCACTCTTCTCTGAGAACAGTGCTTTCCTTCATTTTTTTTTTCTAGAAGCTTCTAAAATATTATCTAGTACTTTTTAGATCTCAGGAAAAAGCACAAAGCTTCCATAGACACTTCGATTCCTTTTGGAATGTCTATCAGCTTGGTATTCATACTGATTCAGTTACACACCCAGGCACTATTAAGTATCTTTCCTCCTTAAAGTTAAAAAATCGTGGGAGGAAAAAATGAAGGAAAAATGAGAATATACTTTTTTTTAATCACTTGAGACTACACCTCAAGAGACTAAGAAAACAGAAAATAGCTCCCAAAGTGCCACTTAAGTCATGCAAATAGTTATTTTCAGAAAGAAACTATGCCTAGAGAGGCACCTGGTGGCTCAGTGGTTGAGCATCTGCCTTGGCTCAGGGTTGATCCCCAGGTCCTGGGATCGAGTTCTGCATCAGACTCCCTGCATGGAGTCTGCTTCTCCCTCAACCTATGTCTCTGCCTCTCTCTCTGTGTCTCTCATGAATAAATAAATAAAATCTTTAAAAAAGAAAAAAAGAAACTATGACTATATCATTTACACTATATGATAAGTGTATAATATATATTCTATCACATACAATAGTGATAATTATGAAATTGCTTGACTTTTCTTTGCCAGGTCCAAGAGATAAGTATACCTAGTTAACATGCTTTTATTCTTTGAAAAAGACTTAGCTTTATGGAAGAATGAAATAATGGAAGAAACATGCATAAATGTTGCTGGAATGTACACTTTTGTTTGCATAAGCTTTCCTCTTATTCAGTTTTCAAAGAAGAAAAAAATCTACTTCTTGTTTTGGAAAATGGCAATTGTTATAATGCCCTTCTCCCTCTTCACTAACCATAGACTTCCTTTTCTTGTAATGCCTCTATCATTAAAAAATCATGTTTAAGATCCTTTAGTAGCCAACAAGAAAGTATAGTAGTGTCAGTATCACCAATGACATAGTGGGAGAAGAGAAAATTGTATAAAATGTGTTTTCTCAGCTCGTATACAATCAGGCTCAAATCACCTGGTTTATGATAGAACAATTGTCACTATTTATACATACCTTCTTGTCATCCATTTTCTTTATATTCTTCCAAACCAATTTTTAAAAGATTTTTTATTTATTCATTTATTTGAGAGAGAAAGAGAGAGAGAGATTACACGAGGGAGGAGGGAGCCCGACATGGGGCTCACTGGGGGGCTGGATCCCAGAACCCTGGGATCATGACCAGAGCTGAAGTCAGATGCTTAACTGACTGAGCCACCCAGACACCCCTCTTTTAAACAAAATTTTAAGAGATAGTACCTAGTTCCTAGTTTTCATCAACTGTAAATAGTGTTCATTCTAAATGTATGATAGATAAAGCAAGAACATTATTAGACCTCTGCTTGAAAATACTTTTAGTGATTCCCAAGATCCTAACTGAATTTCCATAATTTTAAATTATGTTTTGTTTTTTTCTAAGAGTTAATATCATGTCTTTTGAGTTAGCTCTGCACCTTGAAAAATGAAGTCTTCCATTGATAACACCTTCAAGATCTGTGCCGCAGGGAATGTTTTCTGAGAAATCAGACCAGTCAGTGACACATTTCTGTGTTCTTTAATTGCATGTCTGACAATGTCTGCCAATTGGACTTTATTGTAGTCTTGGCCTAATACTGTATTCTTCTATCCTACCTAACTCGGAAACACATTGAAAGGATGCATATGGGAACAGTGAAATTTGAATCAAAGTAATTACATTTTAAAGATTTGGGATCTTTATTATAATTACAAAAAGTCAATAATATAGTTTATTATTCTCCTATTTCAAGTCTTTGACTTGTAATCCTATAGATTGCTGTACTGATTTATTCCACAGATTGCTTTAAAAAGGGCAGCATCAGTAATATTCATTTACAAATTACTGCATCTTGTTGTCAGAATCTTCTAAAATATTATTCTCAGCATATGTGATTCATGAAGACAGGCAGATGGTAAATTTCCCTTTGGCAAAACGCATTAAAATTCCTTCATTCTGTCGTCCTTTTGCAAGTTCTTACTGTTGTAAGCTCTTACTGTTAACAAATTGGGTGAGCTAATGCTTTTAGGAGTATGATACTCTGAAGAGAGAAAATAAATTCTTTTCTCTTGGTTATAGTTCAGTTATGTTCACAGCAGCCATAAATCACTCAAATGTTAAAGGTCACGTGAGTACCAGCTTTGTAGCACATGCTCGCCTCATTTGTTCTATGCAGCTACAGTTATGCATTTAGCTGGCAAGTTAAATCACACCCTTTTCTGTTGGGTCTCTAATAACATCCAGAGGAAGGAAGTCCCTCTGAGTCTCACCATTTCACAATGGAACCAGATACCGAAATCATCTGTGAGTCAACACGAAATGATGAGCAGGTGAGAAATGTTAAGAAATAAACAGTGGAAATGTTAACTATCACAAGACACCCGAAAGCCCCACGTTTCTCTTTCAAAATGTACTTGGGAATCAATGTTCCCTGGTCATTTTCCTGATTCTGTGTTATTGATAGAAAACGTTAATAATGTACATGCATATGAACTGCTATAGCTCACTCTATCTTGGGGCAAAGAAGATTCCACTGGTGACTCCCTAGATTTATTCAAGCTTCAACAACCAGAATGGAGGGCTAAGTGGCTTTGCAACAAAAGAGAACACAAACCCCCAACAGTCTTTGTTAATATTTCTGTTTTGTTCTGGATCAATTTCCTAAAATCCAGGAACAAATGACTCATTTACCAATATTAGGTCCAAAAAACTTTTACAAATAATAATTTAGTAGTAAAAAATAGTTTCTTAAGGATTCCTCATATCTCGGTAAGCCCCTCTTATCTCCCCTCTCTGTGGCCCATTTCTACTTTCAGCTCTCCTCAGTTTCCAGCTGCCACAAGAAGCTGGGGCAGGACAAACCGAACATCCCTCAAAATTCTATTATGATTTTTGTACAAAAACAACCACAGTTGTTATGACAATGAAAAGCAGTCAGCTGAAACTAAATAATTAATGGAAACAAGTAAATTAACAAAATGAGCTTTCAGAGAATTAGACAGACTGCATCCTGTGTGTTCTTATCAATCCTCATAGGATGCAGCTATGTTCGGGGATAGAACAGGGGAAATTGGGACCGGATGGTAACTTTCCAGCACAAACGAGATGGAAGCTCCCCTCAGATGTACGATTTGCAAACACCCAACAGTATCGGACGTTGATGAGGCTTGGTAGTGTGTATAAAATGCAATGAATCAGACATCCTGTAAATTCGAATCATGTGACCAAGGACCCAAAACAGGCGTGCTGAAAAATACGTAGCTTCAGTACCTGCTGGGAAATTCCTCCTAGGTCTACTCCATTTTGTTTTTCTCCTCTTGTTACATTGTTTGGGGTATCTTTACTGTGTTTCTTAGTATGCAAAGTGCTCTGTTAGATGATGCCCTGGGAAGCCTCAGAAGAATCCTGTGAGCTAGATGTTATGTTATCCCTAGAGAAGGAATTGAAGCTCATTTGAGTTTGCTACATGCTCAGCTTCAAACACCCAGTAATTGATGGGCCAGGGATTTGAAGGCAGATTTTTTAATCTTTTAATCTATCTTTTATGCCACATGGACCACATCACACTACCTGTTACATACAAGAGCAGCGACACAAATAGATTAACCACCTTCCTCCACACAATATCTACAAATCATCAAGGAAACATCTGGTCAAATAAATGGTGGGATATGCTTCATACTATCTTCCTCTAGGAGAATTACTATGTAGTAGCTGATTGAAGGTTCTGAGAAGTCCTGATCAAAAGAAACCTCTGTTCCAACGTGCTTTTTCCAGCACTTCCTTAATTTTTTAGTTCCCAGTAAAATTCTTCCACTTAACATGTATCAGCATCTCAGAGAGGAATGTTCCATACAGGATACCTCAGGTAGTCCACCACGTGAAGTATAGGTCATCTTGTTAAGTATGAATTTCAGATTAAAAAAAAACCCCAAAACTTAATAATATAAGTATATCCCAAACATGTTATGGGATATACTTAAACACAACAATTTTTTTTTATTCTGAAATTCCAATATAACTGGTGTTCTGTATTTTCATTTGCTCAATTTGGCAACCCTAACCTTGGTCTTGACTGGTTACTCTTTCCCTTTCTGTAACTATGCAACGAATGATACAATGTAAGAAGAGAAATTCTAGGGGCACCTGGGTGGCTCAGTCGGTTAAGCATCGACCTTCGGCTCAGGTCATGATCCTGGGGTCCTGGAATTGAGCGAGCTTTGGGCAACCTGCTCAGTGGGGAGCCTGTTTCTCCCTCCCCCTCTGCCACACCCCCTGCTTGTGTATTCTCACTCTGTCAAATAAATAAATAAAATCTTTTTAAAAAGTGAGAAATTCTAAAGCGTAGCTACAATCTTATTTATTTTTTTGTGCCATATAAATACTCTAACAGGTAATATGTTGGTGATGAGTGTTACATGATAATGAAGAAAATTAATTAGCCATAACATAAGAGCCACAGAACAATTAACTCTATACTTCTGAAATATAAGTTAGAGTTATAAGGATGCCTTCTTTTCCCACAAATGTCCTTTGGGCATTTTGAATCCTAGAATAGACATAAGAGGCACATAACAAAATCAACCAAGCCAGCTAAAAAATGAGAAACTAATTTGGGGCTATAATGTGTCCGCGGCGCCATCCTCAGTGCCTCCTGATTACAGTAGTGTGCATAAAATGTGACCTGCCAGCACCTCAGCCCCACAGCACTACCTTCCCAGAACCATCATGTAGAAATTTCTGTCATTTTCACCTAGTTTTCTCCCTAACCCCACTTATCTAATCACTTTCTAGGCCCTGCTATCAGTGCTTCCTACAGAATAATTTGTAACTCTCCTCATTCTGTCTGTTTGCACATCCTCCGTGTCTCTTACCTACACTCTCCTGAAGGGTCTTCTTGCCTCCAATCTCTCCCCTCCATGATCCTTTTTTTATACCATTATTAGAGCTACTTTAAAAATCCCAGTTCAAACATCTTTATTCTGCTTGAAAACATATAGTGATTCCCATGGCCCAGATTTGTTTGTTAAGGATCCACTGGCCAAACAAGTCATGCAACAAAACAACAAACACAAGTGTTGGAAAAATAGTCTCTCTCTCTAACAGAGGAAGCTGCAAAAGCACATTGTGAAGGGGCATGTGCATAGAGATGGAAAGAATCTGTGACCGTTGGCGCTACCACATATAGACACTTGGCTAAAAAAGATAGCTGGGACTTTGTCTTTCAACTTTCACAACTGTCCATCATAGGACACTGGCACTTCCAGAGGAAGCACCCAAAAATATGAGCTAGTTGAACTAACTCTTTTATGAGGCCACAAGAATACCAATAAGCTGACTTTTGGCATAGGCCTTCATTCCTTACATCTTTATTTCTTTGGTCTCTCCTGCTGCTCTGACTTCTATTTTCAGTAGCACACATGTCTCTGGCTGTTCCTTGGGCTCTGGGATCTGCCTCTCCCTCAACTACCTTGTGACCTTGTCTAAGGCCTGCATATTGAAATTTTGTCTTCATAAATATTGGGTTTTCTAAGACCACCAAGACCCCAATTAATAAATGTATAAAGAGCATCACTTGTGAAGAAGAAGCCTCAACTAGTTCACAAGTATATGGAAAAATGTTTGATTTCATTAGTAATTACAAAATTCAAATTAAATCAGTAAGATACTCTACCACCCGCCTTCACTCCCAGTAGTTTGGTTTGTTCTTTGGGTTTTTTTCTTTTTTTTTTTTAAGATTTTATTTATTTATTCATGAGAGACACAGAGAGAGAGAGAGAGGCAGAGACACAGGCAGACGGAGAAGCAGGCCCCATGCAGGGAGCCCAACGTGGGACTCACACTCTGGGCTGAAGGCGGCGCTAAACTACTGAGCCACCGGGGCTGCCCTTCTTTTGGGTTTTAAACCAAAAGACCTGGTACCTCAAGAGGAGTATAATTGGAAATATTTATTTTAGAAGGCTTTTAGCTAATTTTAATCAGGAGATTCTATGAATTAGTACTCTGTGGATCTCTCCTAAGCACTCCTAAAGAAGAAAATAAGATGCATGCACAAAGATGCTTGTTATGCAGTTGTGTATATGACCATAAAACTGAAAACAGCCCAAAGTTTGATAATGATTAATAGGAGACTAACTTAAACCATTGTATGCTAATTGGTAATATACACCCATAACATTATATTAATTATGTAATAATAAAAAAGTATGTTTATAAAACTAAGTGAAAGAAATTGTTCAAAGGATTCTCATGTACTTATATATAAAAACAAAATGAACAAAAACCGTAGAATAAATACTGGAATTAAACATCCACAGTTAGGGATGCCTGGGTGGCTCAGTGTTGGGCGTCTGCCTTCAGCTGAGGGCGTGACCCTGGAGTCCTGGGATCAAGTCCCGTGTTGGGCTCCCTGCATGGGACCTGCTTCTCCTCCCTCTGCGTATGTCTCTGCCTCTCTCTCTCTGTATCTCTCATGAATAAATAAATAAAATCTTTTAAATAAATAAATAAATAAACAAACAAACATCCAGTTAACTATAGCTGTCTCTGTAATTTCCATATTCTCCTTATTATTCATGCATTTTTTAAATAGAAAATTGTCTAATATATATTTATGTATAAAGTTTTCTATTTATTTGTTCCTTTTTTTCTTTTAAGATTTTATTTATTTATTCATGAGAGACACAGAGAAAGGCAGAGAAATAAGCAGAGGGAGAAGCAGGCTCCCTGGGGGGAACCCAATGTGGAACTCTATCCAAGGACCGCAGGACCACAACCGGAGCCAAAGGCAGATGCTCAACCACTGAGTCAAGTGCCCCTGTTTCTTTTGTTTTTAATGTTAATACTCATACCTAATCTTTATCTACTTTATAAATCACTTATCAAATGTTGTCCACATACTGTTTTTCCATGTTTACTTCGCTTTCCAAGTTCAGTCAGAAATTAGAAATCTAGACAGTTCTAATTTTATAATGAACTACTGAAGCTGGTATGTTTGGGATTTAGGATCTTCAGACTATTAAGTCTCAATATAAACCCCATAGTGTACATCCCAATTTACATTTAACTTAACTTACGGGCAGTGTCATGAAAGGAGATTTGTGATAAACAATATAAATAATGCTATTTTAAAGAAAATATATTTTGTGAGAAAAGACTTAAAAATAATGTAGAAAAAGAAAAAAAATAATGTAGAAAATTTTTGAATATGTTTAGACATTTTGAATTTTCCTTTTCATATAAGCACTTCCTTACCTTTCAGAGGTGAAGCGTTTTAGTGTGTACATTTCACTCTTCTATCTCCAATTTGTATTAAAGTAATTTCTGCTTCTCCAGACATCTTTAACCATCACTTCCCTGAACTATGGCCCTAATCATCTGTGTCAGAGTAAAGCACAAAAATAATATCAAAAACTATTTTGCACTTTACTCTGAAATAAAGAAACATTGACACTTAACTACACTTGGTTTCCAGATACATATTAAGTTTATTGCCTTGATGAGCTTGGTTATATGATTTCCAATAATGTTTTTCAAGGTTATAAATAAATACCAGATTAGATCCAGCTGACATACTGAGAATTGGCAAGAATAACGAGCAAGGTTCTCAATTGTAGATAACAGAATCTCTTCCTTTCTAGGTTCAATACAAGGACTTACTATGGAATAAAGGTAGCCTATAAAATAA
Organism: Canis lupus baileyi; assembly: GCF_048164855.1. Lineage (NCBI taxonomy): Eukaryota > Metazoa > Chordata > Mammalia > Carnivora > Canidae > Canis > Canis lupus. Next base: position 25,770,714 of record NC_132855.1, on the reverse strand, counting down.
CTAGAGGAGCTCTAGAAAGATACTAGAGACTCATGTTCCAGCAGTGTACATACAGCAACATACAGCAATGAGTTACCCCCCTCCCCCAGAGTGTTGCTGCGCCTGCCACACTCTGGAAACTGCTGAATCCCAAAGATGAGCTGCCACAAATGCCGACTCAAGAGTCCTGCTGCTGCTGCCACAGTCCATTCCAGCAAAATGGATGTTTTGCCCTGTTCTGCTTCCCCCACACAGCTCAGTTCTGAACCCAAGTGTCGTACAAAGCCTTGAGAATCTAAATCACAAGGCTATTGTGGCACATAGTATTGCATTTCTTCATAGAAACATTCATTTAAATTAAGACTGTCAGGCTGAAACATGCTCTCTGGTAGGGAAGATGGTGACTTCAGATTTACCTTACTGTTTTTAAGTCTCCTCTGACCCCAGAGTTGTGAAGCACAGTCCTTTGGGTTCCTTGAATGTCATTAAACCAGATTGCATTTCTACTAAGGGTTATCACTCTGCCTACCATAATAGTGTCTTTTTTCTTGTCAATCATTTCATTAAGTATCTTATTTACTACCATTTCTCTATAGTTTTATAAATGTAAGATAAACCTCAGTATTTGAATTGACATACCTTGAGAGCTAACTTGTATTGGTTTTGACCCTAAGATAGTAACAGCTTTGTGCAGACTTATCCTATAGTTGATTAAATTATTTTTAGTCCATCTCTAGCACAGCTATATATTTCATGACTGCTGTGATGAGTTGTGTTTCTGTGTGCCTCTCAGGGATCCTCATAAACTTTTGAGGGCACAGCTGTACTTCTTGATAACCTACAGAACCTAAAGAACAACCTCTGGTTGTTAATATATAAATCTTAAAAGGAGGGATAACCTCTAAGTTCTAGAAAATTTGAAGACACTTGAGGTTTCAATTTTTAAAACAGTCCAAGAGGCCCACACTACAGTTAACACAAGTGCTTGATCATTGTTAACATCTATATAACTAATCTGGCTTTATATATGTCTTTGCTGCATCCAGGTACAATACCTTCCAAAACTGGTTTCTTTTCGTCCAGGTGGAATAGGTCATGAAGTTAGTATTTTTCCTGTAGTTTCAAAGGTACTTCCAAGAGATGATACTCAGATGTTTAGAACAGTAAGTTAAAAAAAAAAAAAAGAAAAAAGAAAAAGAAAGAACAGTAAGCTAAAAATAAAATAGTTCTCTACAATGTTACCTTTAAAATCTCCAAATTGAAAAACTCTAAAGCAATAGCAAAGTTGGAATTCTGTGGTTTAAGATGGTTGTAGATTGGCATGTTGAGCAATGATCAAATGATGCAGAAGAATTTTCCTTATTATCGAAGCATTCACTCTTGACTATTATAATCTGCCTTCCTGGCCAGTTCATTCAGAGCATTCAGCCCTGAATGACTAGTCCTATGAGTCTATTTAGGGCTGTTTGCCAAGGTTCAGCCAATTTTGATACAAATAGAAAACACAATTTCAAGAAACTAAGAGACCCAAAGAATAATGGTACACCTTATACTCTTATGATAGTCAAGGCATCCAACTCTTAAAAAGGAAAGATGCTCCCTATGAAGAAAAACATTGTTTTATATTTCAAACTCTAATGACCTAAAAACTAATTATCTATAATGTAGATGGTGCAGAACATAACCAATAGTACACTTTCATGATAAATTCCACACTGAAATTACTATGTCGTAGGCATTCATAGAAGGCCTATAATGTCAGAGTCCAATGTACACAGGAAGGCCAGTACTGATTCCAAGATATCTTTATAAAGCTTAGAAAATTCTTCATCCTGTAAATCCTCTTGCATGATGCCAGAATTTGTTGGTTCGTTTGTAAATAAAAGGTAATTTATTTTTCATGCAGAGAATGAATTTAGAGCACCCTGGTAGACATATTTATAAAAATTAACCAATCACTAGACTTCTTGTAGCGGAGTTGTAGAAAATATGCCACATTCAAAAAATTTTTGACTGAGTTTTTTTTTAAAAATTAAGATGCTAAAAAGCATCCAAAAACAGAAGCTATTGGATGATTTATTTTTTAAAAACTACAATTGGGAAAGATAACAATTCTTAGTTTGTGGCTTTCTGGACAGCACTTGCCAGTCACCAAAGCTATCATTGTGGAAAACAGAAGCAGTGTAGATTACAGTCTATACCAGCTCAAGGTGTCAGAGGTCAAAGTTCAGGGCTGGAAAACAGGTAGAATTTTAAACATTTTAAAGGAGAAATTCAAACAGAACTAGAGAACTAGAAAAGGATGTAGAAATCAAATTCTGCCAAAATCCCTGGCTGACAACTTAATTATGTATCATAACAGTGTTTCAAATGGCCAAGGAAAAACAAAAACCAGAGACCAGAGAGGAATTAACTCTTGCAAAATAGATACACACAAAGCTTGATCTGGGAGTTTGCTACCTCTTTTTTTCTTTCCTTTTTTAACTGAGAGCATGGCTCAAGCAATAGAAACCTGAAGCCTTACAGATTTGAAAGGTAGCCCCAGATTTGAAGAATCAGAGGACAAAGCACAAGACCAGCAGTGAAATTCCTTCCCTGGAAACAAGGATGAGCCTGTCTGCCCCATCTTTAATTACTAGCAAATTATTTAGATGCAGGGAAGATTCTGTGAAGTCAGGCTGAAAAAACAGTGGGGAAAACCAAAAGGACAGGGGAGAGACATCCTTTATTATAAACCATAGGGGAGACAGAGTTTGCAATTGGTATTCAGGCAAGTCAACTGCTTACTAGAGCAAAAACAATCTTCAGAAGAATACAAAAGAATTAAGAGTTGCTACAACAGATCATCTAGTATGTCCAGTTTTCAACCAAAAAACACAAGTCCTGCAAACAGCGATGTGAGACCCATAGTTATGAGAAAAGCAGTTCACTGTCGCCACTTTTATTCAACATAGTACTAGTAGTCCTAGTCACAGCAGTCAGACAACAAAAAGAAATAAATGGCATCCAAATTGGCAAGGAAGAAGTCAAACTTTCACTATTTGCAGATGACATGATACCTATATAGAAAACCCTAAAGACTCCACCCAAAAATTGCTAGAACTGTTAAATGTATTTAGTAAAGTCATACGATACAAAATCAATGTACAGATATCTGTTGCATTTCTACATACCAATAATGAAGCAGCAGAAAGAGAAATTAAGGAATTAATCCCATTTATAATTGCGCCAAAAAAGAATTAGGTACCTAGAAGTGTACCCAACCAAAGAAGTAAAAGTCTTGTACTCTGAAAACTATAAAATGCTGATGAAAGAAATTGAAGATGACACAGAGAAATGGAAAGACAATCTATACTTATGGATCAGAAAACCACATATTGTTATAATGTCCATTCTACCCAAAGCAATCTACATATTTAATGCAATCCTTATCAAAATACCAACAGCATCTTTCACAGAGCTAGAACAAACAGTGCTAAAATTTACATGGAAACACAAAAGACCCTGAATAGCCAAAGCAATCTTGAAAAAGAAAAGCAAAACTGGAAGCATCACAACTCTGGACTTCAAGTTATATCACAAAGTTGTAGTACTCAAAATAGCATGGTACTGGCACAAAAATAGACAAATATATCAAAAGAACAGAATAAAAGAAACAGAAGTGAATCCACAATTATATAGTCAATTAATACTTAACAAAACAGGAAAGAATATCCAATGGGAAAAAGACTGTCTCTTCAACAAAAGGTACTGGGAAAACTGAAGAGCAGCATGCAAAAGAATGAAACCAGAATGAAACATTTTGTGTATGTCTTACTCCATACACAAAAATAAATTCAAAATGGGAGCACGGGTAGCTCAGTCAGTTAAGCATCAGCCTTTGGCTCAGGTCACGATCCCAGGGTCCTGGGCCCCAGCCCAGGTCCCCTGACCATCAGGCTTCCTGCTCAGTGGGTAGTCTGTTTCTCCCTTTCCCTCTCCCTGCTGCTTGCTCTCAATCCTGCCCTCTCTCTCTCTCTCAAATAAATAAATCTTCTACATACATACATACATAAATTCAAAATGGATTAAAGACCTAAATGTGAGGCCTGAAACCATAAAATTCCTAGAACACAGGCAATAACTTCTTTTTGGCATTGACCATAGCAACTTCTTTCTAGATAGTTCCTCTCAGGCAAGGGAAACAAAAGTGAAAACAAACTTTTGGGACTACATCAAAATAAAACTTTTGCACAGCAAAGGAAATAATCAACAAAACTAAAAGGCAACCTACAGAATGGGAAAAGATATTTGCAAATTACAAATCTGATAAAGGATTAGTATCCAAAATATATAAAGAACTCATAAAATTCAATGCCCCAAAAAACAAATTATTTTTAAAAATGAGCAGAAGACATGAATAGACATTTTTTCAAAAGACATCCAGATGGCCAACAGATACATGAAAAGATGCTCAACATCATTCATCATCAGGGAAATGCAAATCAAAACTGCAATGAGATATCACTCACACTTGTCAGAATGGCTAAAATGAACAACACAAGAAACAACAGGTATTGGTGAGGATGTAGAGAAAGGGGAACCCTCTTGCATTGTTGGTGGTAATGCAAACTGGTGCAGCCACCCCAGAAAACAGTATGGAGGTTACTCAAAAAGTCAGAACTACCATATAATCCATCAATCACACTACTGGGTATTTATCCAAAAAATACAAAAATACTTATTCAAAGGGATACATGTACCTTGATGTTTATAGCAGCATTATCAACAATAGCCAAATTATGGAAAGAGCCCAAATGTCCATCAACAGATGAATGAATACAAAAGAGGAGGTATGTGTATATATATACTATACATACATACATATATAATAGTCTATTGTGTATATATATAATATTACTGTGGTGGTATATATATAATATTCTATTGCACGTACAATTCTCAACCATAAAAAAGGATATCTTGCCACTTGCAACAATGTGGATGGAGCTAGAGAGTTTTATGCTAAGCCAAATAAGTCAGTTAGAGAAAGATGTATATCATATCATTTCACTCATATATGGAATTTAAGAAACAAAACAAACAAGGGAGTGGGGAGAGAGGTAAAAAAGAGAAGAAACAGACTCTTAACTATAGAAAACAAACTGATGGTTACCAGAAGGGAGATCTCGGGTAGGAGGATGGAGGATATGGGTGTTGGGGATTAAGAAGTGCACTTGCTGTGAAGAGCACTGGGTATTGTATGGAAGTGTTGAATCACTCTATTGTACACCTGAAACAAATATTACACAGCATGTTAACTGGAATTCAAATAAAACTTTTAAAAAGGACCAAAAAAAATTTAAAAAGCAATCAATAGAAAGTGACAAGTGGGTCCAGATGTTGGAATTAGCAGTTAAAGATTTCTAAGTAACGTCTACATATGTATGGATATCCAAAGAATTATAGTAAAAGATATGCAAAGAATTAACAACATTAACATTAATGAAAAAAAATAGGAATCTCAGCAGAAAACTGAAATTCTGTAACTGAAAATTAAAATGTATTTTTAAAAATTGATTTCCTGTTACCAACAAGAGACTAAAAATTAAAAATTAAAAAAATTGAAAGCAGTTTTTAAAAATTCAGATTAACAGAAGAAAGAATCTATTACTTGAAGTTAATAGAAAGTACCCAGGGGATCAGCCTGCCTTTGGCCCAGGGCGCGATCCTGGAGTCCCGGGATCGAGTCCCACGTTGGGCTCCCGGCATGGAGCCTGCTTCTCCCTCCTCCTGTGTCTCTGCCTCTCTCTCTCTCTATGTCTATCATAAATAAATAAATAGATCTTTAAAAAAAAAAAAAAGAAAGTACCCAATTTGAAGATAGAGAAAAGAGACTGAAGAAAAATGAACAGAGCCTTAGAACCTGTGAGACAATAGCAAGTGACAGAACATGAACAGCTGGAATTCAGAGAAGGGAAATACTTGAAGAATAATGGCTGAAGACTTCCCAAATTCCATAGGGAACACTAACTTACTGGCCAAAGAAACTCAACCACAACATAATAAACACAGAACCATTTCTAAAAACATAAAGTCAAACTTCCAAAAGCCAAGTAATGAAGAAAATCTTGAGGTCAGAATAAAACAGTCCATCCCATTAAAGAAACAAGGATAGATTAATGTCTCATGTATCATTTGAAGCCAGAAGTCCATGAAACAATATATTCAAAGTGCTGAAGGAAAACACTTCCTACTAAGAAAGCTGCATTCAGCAAAAATATTCTTCCACAATGAAGATGAAATAAAGATATTGTCAGATAAACAAAAACCTGAATTCATCACCAGAAGATCTGCACTAAAAAACCCAAAAGCAAATTTTCATGCTAAAGGGAAATGACACAGCATGTGTAAGGCAAAGCAAGTCTGTATCCAGAGTAAGTGTTTATTCCAGCAGAGACAAAACACTGCCTCTTTCAAGATGGAAGTGGTCCAATGTAATCAACCTGCCACCAGGGAGCTGGCTGATGACCCCAGGGAATGGTGCCATCTTGGGAACTCAGTGTTGGTCTGTTACTGGCAGATTGTTCAATCAGCAGTGACCATAGCCAGATCAGCCTTAATGAGTAGAAGTCCATTTTGCTAAGCCCATATATGACCTCATCTCTGCCACCATGGGCACTTTGTTCATGAACCCATTGGACAATGACATGGCAACTAGGGAAAGAAACTTACTGGTATCCACAGAATGGGTCATCCTATCCATTTGATAATTAAAAGTCCTCTTTTGCTGAGGTCACCCTTTGGTGAGCATTCATATGGAACGTAGGTTATGGGTTTTTTAAAATATATTTTTTAAAGATTTTATTTATTTATTCATGAGAGACACACACACAGAGAGAGAGAGAGAGAGAGAGAGAGAGAGGCAGAGACACAGGCAGAGGGAGAAGCAGGCTCCATGCAGACAGCCCGATGTGGAACTCAACCCCGGGTTTCCAGGATCACTCCCTGGGCCGAAGGCAGTGCTAAACCGCTGAGCCACCTGGGCTGCCCTGTTGTGTTGTTTTTTTGTATTTTGGGGTTTTTTTGTTTTTTTGTCAATGCAAGGAGGTTTATCCACAGACCTCTCCTCCAAATTTTGTCACCAATTTTCTAATCATGTTCCTTCTAAGTCCCTGACCATCCATCCAAACCACTGACCACAATCCACGAATATGTATATAATTACATGTCTGGTCAGTTCTCCTTCCAGAAAGTGAACAACCAGATGCACTTCCTAAAGTTTCACCCCTGGGAAGATTTCCTTTCATCAGGAAATCCCAAAAAGGGGGATTTAAGGATGTCCCCAAAAAGGATGGATTGTAACACAATTATGCTGCACTTGTCCACTTTCAAGTGGTGCCACCATATCGTGTTGATCCATCTATAAATCAGGCTTGAGTTTTCACATCCTCTGGCAACCAATCATAGGGAACTCCATTCCATGAGGCCATAGGTGCAGGCAGGGAGGGAGAAGGTAATGTGGCAGGAGTAGGGACCATGGGCATTTGGTCTTCGTGTCACTTACTTGTGCTTTCAGGACCTGGTTGGGCCCCATCAAAAATACACCACTTCTGTTTGATAGTGGAGTACTGCTGGGTACACCCAACTTTACGACTTTCTCAGTCAGATAGCACCCAGTTCCTGATTGGAAGCTCAGGTCACACAGTAACTTGGTGGTCCATGGTCGAGCATTCAGTCTCTGCTAAGGCCAAGTAGCTGACTGAGAGGAGAATTACCTGTTGAGACTTGTGCTGTGGTTCACCAACATGGGCCTGTTAAAAGCTTAAAACACTATTCCTATCTGCCATGGACACTTCAAGTACCACTGAACTGCTGGATCATAGGGCCCAAGTGGCAGAGCAGGCTTCTTTGCAGCCTGGACCTATTGGAGGGCCTAGTCTTGTTTGGGCCACACTCAAAACTAGAAAAACAAAGCTTTTCAAGTCACTCACAAAGTGAGCTAGAGTAGCCCACCTGAATGAGAAATGTGTTGCCTCCAAAATCTGGAGAAGCCCGCTAGGCAATGGACCCCTTTCTCGTAGGGGCCAGATATAACAATTTACCCTTCACATTAGAAGACATATCTTGACATGTCCATGTCCCACACCGCTGGATTCCCTACAAATTTTACTGAGGCAGAAGGCCCCCAAATTTTTTTGGATTTATTTCCCACCCAATGACATTCAAATGTCTTACCAGTAAGTCTAGAATAGTAGCTACTTCTTGCTCAGTAGGCCCAATCGGCATAGTGTCAACAGTGTAATGGACCAGTGTGATATGTGGGTAAGAGGGAAAGTGCTCAATATCTCTGTGAACTAAATTATGGCATAGGGCTGGAGAGTTCACATACCTCTGAGGTCATACAATGTAAGTGCATTGCTGGCCTTGCCTGCTAAAACCAAACTACGTACGGTGGTCATTATTAACAGGGATTGGGGGAAAAAAGGAGTTACCAAATTAATAGCTGTATACTGAGTACCATAGGATATGTTAATAGGCTCAAGCAATGAAACCATATCTGATACAGCAATTGGGGTCAGAGCTGGTTAAGCTTAGGAGAATACATTGTCATTCTCCAAGACTCCTCTGTCTTCTGCATAGGCCCAATAAATGAGTTAAATGGGGATATAATGGAAATCACCACCCCTGCATCCTTCAAGTCCTTAATGGTGGCAATAATCTGTCCAGTCCCTGTAGTTCAGTATTGCTTTTGGTTTAGTATTTTCCTGGTAATAGTCGTCATTCCACAGGCCAGACTAGCCCTCATCCCACAGGTCAGGGAACCAATGAAGGGATTCTGCTAGTTGCTGGGTATGTCTCTTCCAATTATGCATGCCAGATTGGGGAAACAACCCTAGGATGGGTTCAAAGACCCACTAAATTACCAGGAGATTTATCTGTGCTAAAACTCCATTGATCATCTGACCTCCATAAGCCCCTACTCTGACTGGTGGGCCACAGTCATCTTTTGGATCTCCTGGAATTTGTCAACTCAGAGCTAGTATCCAGTAGTCCCCTAAGGATCTGGTTATTTCCTTTTCCCCAATGCATAGTTACTCAAGTGAAAGGCTATAGGCTCCTCTGAGGCAGTCTGGGAGAGAGAGTAATAGCATAGATTTTGGGGAGTGTACCAAGATCCTTCCTCACAGGGACTGGCCTCTCTTTTATTCAAGGGGTTCTAGGTATGTAAACGGGCTCATGCCTGGGAATTGATCGAGGGGCTGTGACTCTATTTTTATGATGCAGGTTAGATTTTTGTTCACTTGACCTACAACTCTTCTGTTTATACAAATCAAATAAAAATGCAGTAGACTTCCTATCACTTAACTTCTAGAAACACCCTGATCAAGTAGCCAACCCCAGAGGCCTACAAGAGTCAGATTATCCTGTTTGGACTCTGCTGCCCATTTTGGTAACAGCTCCCATCTTGCCTTTGGCAGCTGAGTGCTGCCACTTGGACCCTGCACTGCAATCACCCCACTGCATTGAGGTTTCCCAATTCAATGACCACAATTTCCACTATAAGACCTTGCCTACAGAGAAAAGCAATACAGGCCACCCTCAAGAATTTATTTCTCATAGTCACGATTAAAGAATTGTTTTCTTTATAGGTGAGTAGGTCTCAAATGACAAATTCACTCTAACATTCCAATCCTCTGTAGCCTCTAAATTCCCTTCTTTACACTAAACTAAGGCAGGTCTGGCATTTCTAACTCGTGTGTGGTGGGCCACCTTTTGGTCCATATTCCAGCCAGCCAACCAAAAACTGTTAGAGCCCTGCCTAACTCTTCAAGTTTCAATGTTACATGGGCATCTACGCTTTGTGCATGTCAATAACCTTCCATCCAGCAGCATTCACACCTGAAGGCCCAAAACCATACCTTTACCATGTTTTAAAAGTATCCTAGGCCACTTTTGAAAGGAGTGGCCCCCATAAAGTGGTAGAATAGGAACTAAGCAAGGTCAAGAACCAAATGCCCAGCATGGGAGGCCATGCTCCTACCAATGAGAGGCGCTCTTTCTGCTAACCAGCAGGGCGGTCATCAAAGGGGGATCGATGCCAGCGGGTCTGGGTCACTAATTCATCCCTCTTGAACTTCCTAGCACTGGCGCCCAGTGGGGCCTGCTGTAGTAGAAGCTGGACAGTCTCTGGGTGTTGACTTAACTCTGGGTGGTCCTTTCAAATCCTGGCTCCACCCTAAGTAAGTTCACCTTGTCACTCCTGTCTCTTCCCCACTCCTACCATCTGACAAACTGATGTTGACTTCATATAGCAAAGACCATAAAATAAGCACTCCACTTGTCATGTAGATTTTCAAACCCTTTTGTCCCCCCTCCCCCACACCTTGACCTTGGCTATTGAAATTCAATAACCAAGGATTTGATTACTTTTTTTCTCGTTCTCTGTGCCAGCTCACCAGGAAGCAGTAAGTACTTCAAGTATAGCTCTCAGCAGGGGTGATCACTCATGAAATACCTGAACAAATGGCATCTGTTCATATACCAAAATAGTATCTTAGTGAAGTAGCAGAACAAGGCCAAGTATGGAACCCTGGGAAACACCAGCATTTAAAGAGAAGGCATAGTGGGGCACCTGAGTGACTCAGTCGGTTAAGGGTCTGCCTTCAGCTCCTGTCATGATGGCAGGGTCTTAGGATCAAGCCCCATATCGGGCTCCCTGCTCAGTGGAGAGTCTGTTTCTCCCTCTCCCTCTGCTGCTCCCCTGGCTTGTGCTCTCTGTCAAATAAATAAATAAAAATATTTTTAAAAAAATAAAGAGAAGGCATAGAAATGAAAAAGAATGGACTCCTGGAACATCAGAGAATAGTTACTTTCAGAAACAAGGAATAGAGTGAGACGAAGATTTTTAAATACTCAATGGCCTCACTTCTCAGGTCCCTACCAACCTTTGTATCTAGGGAGGCCGCAGGGGATGTGGAATCAGAGAGATGTGAGTTTCGATCTCAGCTCCACTCCCCACTCTGGTCAGGTGTGGCCTCGGATGAGTCACCCTCTCATCCCCCGATTGTTCCTCTTTAAAATGACAGCTAAAATGCTTGAGTGCTGTCAAAGTGTAGTCTCAGCAGGACCAGCATCACCTGGATAGCTATTCGAAATGAAAATAGCTGCACAGAATCAGAAACTCTGGGGGAAAGAGGGCACTAATAATCTGCGTGGTGTCACGCTTCCCAGGTGGCCATGAGACATGCTAACATCAGAGGGCTGAGGCAGGAAGGAAAAGAGAAACAGGAAGAACCAAGGATGGTGCTACTAACACATGGTGGATCTCCGAGAGACTCTACCCTTGCACGGTGACCTCCATCTCCCTCAGGCAACTTGCTCCTCCTCTCCATTGATTCCCAGCAATCTTATCCAGCCTTCTCCTCCCCATTCCATCCCAAAAAACTGCTCAGACCTACTGCACCCTCCCAGGCCCATCACTGCTAATGTGGTCCATGTGGTGCAGAAAGAGCCAATTAGTCCAAATGCATTTTCCTTTTAGCGAACTAAAAAGAGCTAACTGGCTATTTAAAGTCATGTAGGAACCTCCTCCCACAAAGCCCAATTATTTGGCTGAATTTTTCACTTTCCAATTGCTTATGTTGGTGCTGTGTAGACAAAACCTAAGCTAATTACTCTGTAGGTTTCTGGCTCTAACAGTATCAACAGAATGTGGAAGTCGCATATTTGAAGATGCAGCCAAATGGGGTTCCCGGGGAAGAGGAAATAAGCAATGGTTTTTCCCTAAATTTGGGTCCGTATTTACTTCTGATAAAAGCTCATAATGAAAATTGCTATGTGCACTTGCTGACGAACACAGTGAGATGAACAGAGCATCATTACGTGGCACAATGCAGGTTTTGCTCCCTCGCTCTCATTGGTATAGTATTTTCATCATTTACCAGAACTTTGTTTTTCTAATCACTAGATTAATAGAAGTAAGTGTAGAGTATTAGGAAGAAAGAAAAAGCTTGAAAACAAATAGCCAAGGGCTGCATTTCTATCAATCCCATTGCTTAATTGATAATCAGTGCATTTCCATTCAATTTAAAACTAATTATTGTGATTTTGTTGTACAAAAGAAAGCTCTCCTTTTCAGCTATGTGCGGTACTATAGGTAATTTTTAAAATGTCAGTTTAAATAAATTTTTATTAGGCAGATTATGTATAATCAAGTATCAATTCTATCTGAGCAATTGTCAGGGAGCCTCAAAACTGTTGTCAGGAGAATTTTGTGCTGTGATACGTGGAGTAGTTTTATCCCTGTCAACGTCTCCCTGGTTTAAAATGTCTTTAGCACTGATGGACTTATCAATCTTCATCTTGTTTCTCTTAGGTCTGTTTTCTGACTCCCCTCAGTGGTGCTGACTTTGCTTCCTGAAGGGTCACAAGCCGCCTCTCCTCTGTCATTCTTGACACAGGCAAAGAGGATTTGAACAGCCTCTAATTCTGATATCAAATTCTGGGCCCCTGTGGCTCTCCCAAATTAAATTTCTGGCTTCGGGGGGATAGGAGAGGGCTTTTCTCTAAATTTGGGCCCATGTATATAAATTCAGGTCTGGGCTCCGGATAAATTTTTTCTCTCCTCCTTTTTCCTTGTATTGTTATTATCATTACCATTGTAGGTTTCTTAAAAGGTGTGCACTATTTTAGGTACTTTTGAGTAAATCTCTATATGAAGATTATAAGTAAGGGTTCCAAAAATACAACAACATACAATGTGAGTTGCTTTATTGCAAGGCTGATAAAATTATCAGAGTCAGCCCACCTCCTAGCCAGACAGATAGAGTTCCAGGGCCCAGAAGACAATTACTAATTACATTACATCTGAAATGTGCATTATTGGGAGGCATTCTTATGTTTTTACATATATTATTTTCTCACTGAATTTTCACAAAACCCTATGAGAAGATATGACTATTATTCCCATGTGACATAAGAATATTACAATGTAATGAAGTCAGGTACCTCGCCTGTGGACACAGATCATTGTCATTTTCATTTCTAGCCCAGATGTGGCTCATTCAAGAGGCCTAGCTTTTATCTACCAGGCTGTAATTTCCTGTCACCAGCACCCAAAAGATTCCAGATCACTGCCTGCCCCTCTACCTCACTGTCAAGATCTGTCAGCCTGGCTGAGACCACACAACCTCTTCCAGGAACTACCACCGGCCTCCTGTGACAGGTGGCTTGAGTCACACTGGGTAATGCTGGCACCCTGTGACCTTAGCTGAGTAACTTGACCTCTCTGCAAACGAATGTTATGGTAATGATCATGTACTTTTGTCATGTGGATGACAGGGAATATATATGTAAAGCCCTTGCCCTAGTACCTAGGTACCTAGATGCTCAGTCAATGAGTGGTACCATCCTTATTTTTGCCAGTGCAATTACCAGCTTTACCCACCCCAGTTCACTGGGCTTATCTCCCAGCAATCAGTTGTGGGGTATCATGCCAGCCTCCAGCTTTTTCCTTGATTGTGTTTATTCTCCGCTACTAGGAAAAAGCATCATTCAGGTTCTGAAACCCTGAGATATAATAGGCAGTAATTGCTGAGACTGTTTTCTAGTCTCTAAATATAACATTAACATTTTTAAAATATTCTGGGGTTTTGGATTTTGGTTTTGGTTTTGGTTTTGATTGGTGGGGGAGGAGTAAAAAAACCCAATACTGTATGAAATCCTTGACAGCTTTAATGTACATCATGTAAGTGGTAGCAGTCTTAAGTTTTAACTGACAGAAAAGTCTTCTCTCCTTCCTTCTTCCTTCCCCTTTTCCATACCTGTCTTATTTCTTCTTTCTTTGTGCTATTTTGCTACATCTGATTCAGTTGGGATTTCTCAGATTCAAATGGGGTAGGAAGATTCCAAAATGCCAAGGGGTCAATTCTCCCAGAGGGCTAGAAGGATCCATTTGATCCCCTATGAATCAAAACCATGACACTTTTTATTTTTTAAAAAATGTACTGTTAAACAGTTCTTTTATGGGCCCTATTCTTATAAGGATACTGGTATAGTGACATGAACAAATGTTTCTTTCTAGTTCTGATGTGCCTTGGAAAGCCTTCAGCTTCCAGAATGCATTTCTCTAAGTCAGAAAGAGAGACCTGATTCTGTTTGCAGAGAGCTGGGCTCTGATCTCATGAGAGAACATTGGAGTACAGGTCAGGGGACCTGGGATCCAAACTTAGTTCACCATCTACCTGTGTCCCCCACATCAGGCCTCCTTTTTCTTACTTGCATTGTAAGAAATTTGGGACAGAATTTCTCTAAGATCCTCTAGAGACCCCATAGTTTGTGATTCTATGACTTCAGTCCCTCTAGAGGAAGAAGAAAACGAGGCTCAAGAAAAGGAAACAGAAGTCCAGAATTAGGTATTGATACAGAGAGAGTACATATACTGAGCATTCAGTTACTGGAATATTGCCCCAAGGCAAAGCCTGGTTCTTACAGTAAGGCAGTGTGGTGCATCAGAAAGAGGTTCTGAGGTCAAATCTGGGTGTAAATCCTATTTGTATCCCAAATTTGCTTGGTGGCCTTGGGCAAGCTTCTTAGCCTATCAGAGTGTTAGATCTACAATCCACGTAGACTAGGTATGCTATTACTTAACTCATAAGGCTATTGTGAAAATCACATGAGAAACTAATGTAAGGTGGTCATCAGATGGTTTTCTAGGGTTCAAAATACATGTGGCCAACTTCTTTCCCTTCATCCGTGGTCACAAGAAGTATAGAACAGGGCAACCTGAAAGAACAACCAATGACCAAAACTGGAACATTTTGGGCAACAAAATAAATAACTAGGGTGTTGGATCACAACTCAAAGAACAAAACAGATATCCATAAGTCCATGCCAATACAAATGAATAATTGAATGTATAAAGAAGGGCAGCTCTTTACAGAAGCATTCAACCAAGAATACATAAAAATTGTTCTAGACAAGATCCTCCAATGGATGCCAGGTTTAGTAAGCAAGTTTGAGGAACAACGGGATATTTTTTAAACATTTATTTTATCTTATTTTAAGATTTATTTATGATAGACAGAGAGAGAGAGAGAGAGAAGCAGAGACACAGGAGGAGAGAGAAGCAGACTCCATGTCAGGAGCCCAATGCGGGACTCGATCCCAGGACTCCAGGATCGCGCCCTGGGCCAAAGACAGGCGCCAAACCGCTGAGCCACCCAGGGATCCCCAACAACGGGATATTTGTGCAGCCTTAAAATAGAAGATTTTGTTAATTATAAAATTAAAAAACAGTAGCTCCATAGTAGAAAAACAGAGAAACCACCACACACTACCCTAACCAAGTAAGTAAGGATAGCATCACTAGAATTAGGACATAGTGACATCATGTGCCCCCTGATGTACACTCAGAAGGAAAACCTTGTGTCATATCCTTCCTCAAACTACAGAACCCCAATCTAATCATAAGACTACATCAGATAAAACCCATCTGTGAGGCTTTCAACAAAATCACGGACTCCTCGAAAGTACCCAGATAGTGAATGACAAGGAAAGACTGAGAAACTAGCACAGATTGGAGGAGATCAGGGGGTCATGACAGTAAAATGCAACATGAGATCCTCAACTGGATCGAGGACAGAAAAAGGACATTAGGTGAAAAACTGAGAAAATCCAAATAAAGTCTGTAACTTACTTAATAGTATTATTCCAATGTTACTTTCTTAATTTTGATCACTATGCTATGGTTATATAGGATGGTAACATAAGAGGAAGCTGGGTTATATGGAAAATCCATACTCTTTTTTGCAACTTTGGGGAACTTAAAATTCTTCTAAAATAAAAGTGTCTTTAAAATGAGAGTAATGCTCAAAATACATGAGAATAAACATTTAGTAACTCTTTTATCAATAATTTCAGGTCTACTGGATTTAAATTTTTTTAGTTGGGGCTTCTTTTTTTTTAAGATTTTATTTATTTATTTTTGAGAGAGAGAGTGAGAAAGGAGAGAGTATGGGCAGAGGGAGAAGTGGACTCCCCACTGAGCAGGGAACCCAACTTGGGGCTCAATCCCAAGACCCTAGGATCATGACCTGAGCCAAAGACAGACACTTAACCAACTGAGCCACCCAGGCACCCCAGGGCTTCTTTTTAAAAGGACAAGGATGGGAAGTAGTGTTCTTCTCTGGAAGGGTTTAGCTTTATTTCATCCTTCACTCTTTCCCAGAAGCAGCCCTGCCCTTTCTCTACTTACATACTCATACTCAGCACGAAGAGTGTACCAAACAGTGCTTCCCTCAGCAAGTCCACAAGAAGCACTTCGAGGTGGAAAAAGGTAAGACTCAAATCCATTTTTCTTCTGCATTAGAAGCATTATAATGCTAGTTTTACTGATGTAGAGGTCTTTGATCTTTATTAATCCTATAAATGGTCACTGACATTTGTATACATATTTTTTGTATATTTTTTCTTTGAAAAAAAGATTAAGCAACAAAGACTAACTTAACTCCAACTTAAACACTTGGAGTCAGATCCAAACCTACAACTCTTCATTTTGTTTTAAAAAAGAAAAATACTGTTATTTCAGAACTTAATTCTTGACAAGATGTCACTACCTTTTAACTCTGAAAATACGGGAGTCAAATTGGAATTTGGAACTCCCACTTCATCAAAACAGCACACACTTCTATTTTTGAGATTTTTTTTTTCATTATTTGAAGGGCAGTGATTCAGCCATTGTATTTTTAGACGAGATAACAATAAAATTTCAGTTTTGCTACCCCCCCACCCCACCCCCACCTCCTTTTCCTCTTCTATCTCTGCTATAGAAGTGTGGAAAAGACTATGACATTGATATGAAGCAGAAACTGTTCTCTGCTATAAAGAAATGAAGCCAAGCATTGATTCATCCCACCAGTCCAGGTAGAGACCGAAATTAGATTGCAGAAATTGAGATTCAGCTGCATAAGACAGTTTTCTCTTCCCTCCTCTTCTGATAAGAGAACCTCCCTCTCATATAGAGAACAGGAAACCAATCACTGTGTTCAGGGATAGGGGAAGTCAGTCATCAAACCTTGGCCAGTTAGGGTCATTCCCGGTACTTGTGCTGCATTTTTTTCTCTGTGAAATTATAAGCTCAAAAGCAGAATGTATCCCTGGAGCACTGTAGGACACCATCTCTTTTACCAGGGGAAAACAAATTTCAGAAATGAAAGCCAGCACAGGGTAAGCAGAATTTGAGACACAGAAAGAGAGAGAGAGGAGATTGGGGGTGGTAAGGGATGAAGGAAGAATCGAAGAAGAGAGAAAGAGTGAGGAAGAGAGCAGGACGCAGTTTCTGTGAACATTGATGCAAGGGCCCTCCATCTCCATCTCTGTTTGAAACCCACACTCTTCTGGACTCTTCAGTTACATCCCGAAAAAGGTTTCCTGTTTTTCTTTAATTACATGATGTCATCATTCTGTCACTGTGAGAAATAAACCTTGTATTTGTCGATTATGCCTCAATAACACTGGGGGTTGGGAGAAAATGATTTAAAATTATTAATAAGAAAATTAAAAATTGTATCAATGGTAAATAGATATATATATTTAAAGATTTTATTTATTTGAAAGAGATGAGAGAGCAGGGGAAGGGGTCAAGCAGACTCCCTGCTGAGTGAGGAGCCCCACATGAGGCTTGATCCCAGGACCCTGAGACAAAGCCAGATGCTTAACTGATGGAGCCACCCAGGTGCCCCCTATATATTTTTAAATAAATATCATGATGAGCATCATGTCTAATCAGATAAAAGAAGCAGCTCAGCTCTACAGCAGCCTTCCTCGCCTTGACATTTGAGCATGGGTTTGACAGTGTGGTAGATGGGGTTGTAAAATCAAAATTGGAGCTCAGGGTGCCTGGGTAGCTCAGTTGGCTAAATGTCCAACTGTTGGTTTTGACTCGGGTCCTGATCTCAGGGTCATTGGATTGAGCCCTGCGTGGGGCTCCACTCTCAGTGGGGAGTCTGCTTGAGATTCTCTCTCTCCCTCTCCCTCAGCCTCTCCTCCCCATGTCCTCCCCATCAAGCTCTCACTCTTTCTCAAATAAATAAGGAAAATCATTTTTAAAAAATTGGAACTGAATTTCCATCTGTCTAGCAAGGGCTATGTTACAGAGAATTCCAGAACAGTGAAGTTGACTTTGATGCTAGTTTCTTCTCAGTGTCCCCACCCCCCACCACCACCAATAAAGGTTTCTCCCTGCTTACATGCAAGAGAAAGAAAAGTCAGCTGATATGTTTTATTAATGTTTAAAGGTTAATGAATTTTACTCCTCCTGGTGATGTAGCTATATTTCATAAGGGTTAGCATCAATTTGTAATCTAAAGAAATGCTTGTCTAATAGCAAAATTACAAGGCCTGTAGTATACGGAGGAGAAAGACACTTTGTGTCAAAGAAATTGTCCTCCTATTTACATGAGGAGCTATAAAAGTGACATTTTAGATATTAGAAGCTTGTGCCTCTCTTTACATTATTGAAAACCCAGATATGTGGTCATGCAAGGGATCAACTCATTCTTTGTTTCTTAGAGTAGAAAAAGGCATATAATTTCACAAAAATAACTTACAATTATTTCTGCCAAGTTCCCTCGAAACCCAGACACATTAACGTCCCAATTCCCCTTGACTTACTACCCTCAGGGACTTTACCAGCAGGCCATTCCTTACTCTCTGGGCACATACAAGATCAGAAAACAAATGTTCAAGCCTTAAATCTGTGCTGTTCTTAATTAAAACAAAATCATGTTTATGATTTCTGTTCATGCAAGTCACAGGTCATGCCAGCAGGACACTCCACAAAAGGCTGATTTGCACAACTGAATAATCAAAACATCAACTACAAATGAAAAAAGCACTGGCCAAAGAGGATTTCTGGAGAAGGTGATGAATAATCCAGATAATTTTTGGACATATTTCCATCAGGAACTTTTCAGTGGAGACCCCTCCTCTTTCAAATCCTCTCCTCTTTGCTAGATCTCTCTTTCGTTCTTCATTCCCTCTATTTTCCATTCTTTTTTCAGTTTTCCTTCCATCATCCCTGCTTCCCATCTCCTTCAATTAATTATTTGGTTAGTGTTTGCTGAGAAGCTGATCAATTCCAGGCCCTGGGCTGAATACTGGGGATTAAAGGAACAGCAGAGAAGCTGCAGTAGTAGTTTTCTATCACTCAGTAACAAATGGCCACAAATTCCGTGGTTTAACCAAAACCCATTTATCAGCTCCCACCACAGTGTCAGGAATCCAGTGGCGCATGGCAGGAATCTCCACTCAGGGTCTGAGACAGCCAAAATCGGGGCATCAGTCAGGCTGGGATCTCAAGTAGATCTCAGGATCCCAAGGGCATTCATTAGGTTGACAGAATTCAGTTTCTTGCAGTTATGAGATCCGGGTTCCTGTGTTATGTCATCTGGAGTCCCTTCAGCTCTTAAAGCCATCTGCTTTCCTATTCACATGGCCCTTTGCTTCTTCAAGCCAGCGACCATATGCCAGCACCTGGTAGCTCTCTGCCTTCCTCAGCCACCAGCCAGAGAAAACTCTCTGCTTTTAAGGGCTTATGTAATTACACTGGGCCTCTCCAGCTAATCCAGATTAATCTTCAACATAATCCCAGGAGTAATAGCTCCCGATTTTAGATATCCACAGATCCCAGGGGCTCAGGCAGGACATTTGTGGGGGGTCCACTGCAGAAATTCTCTCTACTTCATCTGCCATCAAGTGGGGACAGACCAGCAATAGCAGTACAATGAGATGTGATAGATACATACCATAGAATCTTATTGAATTGTGAAAAGGAAGGAAATTGTGATACATGTTACAACACAGATGAACCCTGAAAACATTACGTAAGTGAAACAAGCTTGACACAAAAGGACAAATGTTGGGCAGCCCGGGTGGCTCAGTGGTTTAGTGTCACCTTCAGCCCAGGGTGTGATCCTGGAGACCCAGGATCGAGTCCCACGTTGTGCTCCCTACATGGACTACATGGAGCCTGTTTCTCCCTCTGCCTGTATCTCTCTCTCTCTCTCTCTCTCTCTCTGGAATAAATAAATTAAATCTTTTAAAAAGAAAAAAACGACAAATGTCATACAATACTCATCTGAGACACCTAGAACAGGCAAATTCATAGAGACAGGAAGTAGAATAGAGGTTGCCAGGGGAAGAGGAAAAGGAGGAGTTCTTGTTTAACGGGCACAGAGTTTCTGTTTTGGGTGATGAAAACACTCTGGAAATACATATTGGCAATGGCTGCGCAGCATTGTTAATAGACTTACTAGCACTGAATTGTACACTGAAAAATGGGTTAAATGGTAAGCTTCGAGTTATATCTGTTTTACCACAGTCAAAGAAAATTAAAACATTTAAAAAGTTAGAGTGGGAACATAGGAAAAGAATAGCATAAGCTGCCTCCTGGAAGATCAAAGCGTCAGATGGAGCAAGAGATAAGATCAGCGTGTGGGCATGGAGGAGGGTGTGGGCTGTGCGGTGGGGGCAGGTGGTGGCATCATTTCAGTTTTCTTTTTGGTCATCTCGAGCCTAGCGTTCTTTGTCATTTTGGCCAGATCTGAGAAAGGACTGACTTTCTCACACAGGCTGCCTGGAAAGCAAGCTTTATTTAGCAACCATTGGCAGTCCTAGAACTTCGAGTGTTGGTGGTAGAGGTGTAAGAGAGTTAGCTTCTGTTTATTAGGTGTCATATTGGTAACCCCAAGTTCACCTTGTGTCTAGGAAACCAAAGGAGGAAACGCAGGGACTGAACATTACTCGGTGCTAGGCATTGTGCTTCCCCTCCCCCCTCCCCGCCCCGAGGACTGAAGTCTTACAAGACTTGTGTTACATGGATACTATTATCCTCAGTTGTACCGGTAAAATAACGGAGACTCGGAGAGTTTAGATAATTTTTTTCCGTGTCTGATAGCTAGGAAGGTGAAGCACCTTCCCAAACCAGGACCTGTAATATGTTGTTCCCTCTATCTCAAATATCTATCTTCTTTCTTGGCACTATCCCCACCACCACCACCACCACCACCACCACTACCACCCCACACACACCTGCTTAACATTCTGTATCTAATTCCTACTTATTAAAGCAGAACTACCATGTTCAGCTTCATAGATTGTGCTCTGCACAAAACCCAGGTGCACCATTCACATAGATTTCGATGTAAAAGATGCCCCCATGGTTTGTATAGTGCCCAACCCAAACACACATGACAAACTTCTCTTAAGGTTTTGTCTTAGGCATTCCTTCCTTAGGGTGGCCTGATTATATCTCCACTCATGTTGCACCTATATTCTCCTTCAAAGCATCTATTACAAGCCTACCTACATAGTTATTTGCATAATTAGTGTTTGATATCTGACTTCTCTGCTAAACTGCAAGTTCGATGCAGGGAGGAATCTCATCTGCCTTGAATCTTTTTGAACAAATGAATGATTTATGTGAATTCAAAGCAAAGCTCTTTCGATCTTAAGATTGACTTTTTTTTTTCAATTTTGCTAAATACGTTGATTTTTTTTTTAAGATTTTATTTATTTATTCATGAGAGACAGAGAGAGAGGCAGAGACACAGGCAGAGGGAGAAGCAGGCTCCATGCAGGGAGCCCAACGTGGGACTCAATCCCGGGTCTCTAGGATCAGGCCCTGGGCTGAAGGCGGCACTAAACCACTGAACCACCTGGGCTGCCCTAAATACGTTGATCTTAATGAGCCTTAACATGCCTATATCATCTGCCAAAGCGGCACTCTCCAGAGCTACATTTTGTACTAGGTGACTATACTAGTAGGATTGAACCGCATACCCTTAAAATTCATGCCCACCTGGTGCTTCAGAATGTGACTTTATTTGGGGAATAGGGCCTTTGTAGGTATAACTATGTAAGTCAAGGTCATATTGGATGAAGTTAGGCCCCCAAATTGAATAACTGGTGTCTTCCTAGGAGAAAGGAGGGAGAGAATCAGACGCAGAGACAAAGCAGACATAGGAAAGTGGGCATGTGACAGTGGAGGCAGAGACAGGAGTGATGTGGCCACAAGCCAAGGGATTGCTGGTAACACCAGAAGCTAGGAAGGGGCCATGAAGCATCCTTTCCTGGAGCCTTTGGAATCAGAATGGCCCTGCAGATACTTTGACCTCAGACCTCCAGATCTCACAGAGATGAACAAGGGAAGTTTTAGACCATTCAGTTTCTGGTACTTTGTTACAGCAGTCTTCGGAAAGTATTATAATGACATTTTCTACAACTACTTAGGGTCAAGATAATGTCAGGTGCTCCAACAAATAAATCTCAAATTTTCAGTAGAAAATGGACTTACTGATAGAATTTACTAATGAAAGTTTGAGACTCAGTAGCTACAGAGTACTGTAGATGTTTCAGGAAATTGATGGTTGGCATCCACATGGTAATTTGATGATCCAGATTCTTTTTATCTTGTGTCTCCACTATTGTCTGTGGAAAGAGAAAGAGAGAAGGTAAAACACATACCTATTTTTTAATTGCCTAAAGTGACGCAAATTTCTGTTTGCATTCTGTTGACAAGAGTGGTTACATGGCTCCCTAGATAAAAGAATAAATGTAGGTGCTTTTTTTTTTTTTTAAGATTTTATTTGAATTCATGAGAGACACAGAGAGAGGCAGAGACATAGGCAGAGGGAGAAGCAGGCTCCCCATGAAGAGCCTGATTGTGGGACTCAATCCTGGGACCCTGGGATCACGACCTGAGCCAAAGGCAGATGCTCTATCACTGAGCCACCCAGGTGCTCCAATATAGGTGCTTTTTGAATGACAGTTCTATCTTGTGGAAAGGGAACACAAATTTGGAGAATAGTTTGCCATTCCTGCTATGTTGACCGCCCAACCTCAGTTGAGGTGGCCATTCTGAGCAGTGACTCATGCTTGGCATAAAACAATGAACTTGATTAATTAGATTTTAATACTTAGGAATTTTGTTTTAGAACCTCAGAGAGAAGGACACCTGGGTGGCTTAACGGTTGAGCCCTGCCTTGGGCTTAGGGTGTGATCCCGGAGTCCTGGGGTCGAGTCCCACATCGGGCTCCCTGCATGAAGCCTACTTCTCCCTCTGCCTATGTCTCTGCCCCTATTTCTCTTTGTCTCTCATAAATAAATAAATAAAATCTTTTAAAAAAATTAAAGAAAGAAAAAGAACCTCAGAGAGAATCCAGCACTTAGAAGAGGAGCTAAAGTTGAGAAGATATACTTAGAGCCATTGATAAGGTCATGGCCATGAACAATTATGAGAAGCCCAAGTTATAAAGAACAAAAATCCGGAAACTTGATGAATATTCCATTTAACAGAAAGATAAGTAACTAGTTGACATCCTAAAGTAGCTAGGTGATGTTAATAGCAGAACATCAAAGTGAAACCCCTCAAAATCCTTCTGTTAGGGCCCCTAAAGCAGCTATAAGATCAAGCATCAAGTCTTCTAAGACTGAACTTTGTTTCCTATTGCTGGAGTCCCCTGACATCCCAGATGCCATCATTACACACTTACAATATCCACCCTCCACCCTGCAACTTCCCAGCTATCCATCTTCTACGACTTAAATAATCTGAGTAGTTGTTTCTTGCAATCCAAAGGATATCACAAGAACAGTCATCCCGTATATATCACCATCTGCATATTAGAGAGACAGAAAGTGGGATCCCTGGGTGGTGCAACGGTTTAGTGCCTGCCTTTGGCCCAGGGCGCGATCCTGGAGACCCGGGATCGAATCCCATGTCGGGCTCCCGGTGCATGGAGCCTGCTTCTCCCTCTGCCTGTGTCTCTGCCTCTCTCTCTCTCTGTGACTATCATAAATAAATAAAAATTTTTTAAAAAATTTTTAAAAATTTAGAGAGAAAGAAAGCAATTTAACTTGTGGAAGATTTACACCAAGTACAGTACACAACTCAGGGCCAGCAGCCCACTCCTTGCTTTGCTGGGCCATCCCACTCCCATGGAAAAGCTCCATGGTCAGCTAGCGTTCAAGCTGTATCATTCAGGGTTATTGGTTGCAGACAGCAGGATCCACTCCAGCTATGTTAAACTTTATTAGATTTATTTCAAGCTACTAGGTAGTGAACTTACAGGAAGAAAACTAAGTTTGGATACAGCCAGGAGAAATGGCCAACCATTCAGTGAGGTTATAGCAAAACCTACATACGCTTACACCTATGATGTGGGGAAGTGGTGAGAAAATTTTTCACAGCAGTTGATCCAGAAGAACGAAACTCCACTGCTATAATGCTTATCTAACGATCCAGTCCCCTCATATGTGGCTGCCTCCTCATGTTGCTCTCTTCTGCTGTCAAGTTTTTTTCTCAGCAGAACATAGATCATAAACAGAAACTTAGTTGTAAGGCAGTGTGAGAAATAGAGTTTTTAGCCTTCTAGTATTTACGTACAGGAGGGCAGGTGGAAGGGGATTTGAAAGAGTGTTGAATATGCCGATCTCCAGGAGTTGCAGTACATATCAACTCCTAGAAACTGACCCACCAGAAAAGAATTCTTAGTATACACTCAACCACAGTGTGTGGTAAAAGTGCTGCTTTCTAGGCAGTGAGAGGGAACACTCTCCACGCTTCCTCTAAGAAGACAGTGATGGAGTAAAAGGGTGGACCAGGACTTCTGAGCTTAGCATAGCCACTGCTCTGAAGGACTTTGATAGTAATGTCATTTTACTCATCATCCTTTAGGGTAAAATAGAGAACAATTTCACCAGCACTGTGATCATCAAGTCTCTGGAAGTTCTGGTAGAAGTTTTTAAATCACTTGATATTTAATTCTAGATCTCCTTTGAGTGTCCAGAGGCAGTATGCAAAATCAAGGAATAGTAAAATACTCGACTTAAAATTTTTTGAGGGGGATCCCTGGGTGGCGCAGCGGTTTGGCACCTGCCTTTGGCCCAGGGCGCGATCCTGGAGACCTGGGATCGAATCCCACGTCAGGCTCCCGGTGCATGGAGCCTGCTTCTCCCTCTGCCTATGTCTCTGCCTCTCTCTCTGTGTGTGACTATCATAAATAAATAAAAATTTTTTAAAAATTTAAAAAAAATTTTTTGAGGTAGGCGAGGGGAAGATGGTGGTAGAGTAGGAGGACCCTGGGCTCGCCTTGTCCCATGAATACAACTAGGAAAACATCAAATCATCCTATATACCGTAGAAATCGATCTGAAGATGGGCAAAACAAACTCCACCACTAAAGGTAGAGAAGAGACCACATCAAAGAAGGTTATCTCAACATTTTAAAAATAATTACCTCATTTAAAAAAATGTCATGACTATTTGAGAAATTTTTTTAAATTTTGAGTATTGCTGACATTAAAGAATACGAAAGGAGAGAAGACAGTAAAATTGAAAGGAAACCTTACTGAGTCTCTACAAATGAAAAATTTAGATGATAAATATGGTTTGATATTTATGAGTAATAGAGTCTCTGATTTTTCAAGCTCAACAGAAGAACATTAGATTGGAAACTAAAAATAATAGCAGATAATTACCTCAGACCATTCTTCAAGCACGTTCATCTCATAGGCGGAGATAGATAATCCACTCTACATGCCACACCAAAATAATCTCCCTAACGAATTTCTTTAATCATGTCACTCTCCAGTTCAGAAACCTAAGCAGTAGAAAATTATTTAAACAATAACAGGGGGCAGCCCCAGTGGCGCAGCGGTTTAGCGCAGCCTGCAGCCCAGGGCGTGATCCTGGAGACCCTGGATCGAGTCCCATGTCAGGCTCTCTGCATGGAGCCTGCTTCTCTCTCTGCCTGTGTCTCTGCCTCTCTCTCTCTGTGTGTCTCTATGAATAAATAAAGTCTTTAAAAAAATAAAAAAATAAAATAAAATAAACAATAACAGGGATGCCTTTGTGGCTCAGTGGTCGAGCATCTGCCTTTGGCTCAGGGCGTGATCCTCCCAGAGTCCCAGGATTGAGTCCCGCATTGGGCTACCGATGGGGAGCCTGCTTCTCCCTTTTCCTGTGTCTCTGCCTCTCTTTTTGTGTCTCTCATGAATAAATAAATAAAATCTTTTTTAAATAAATAAATAAATAAATAAATAACAAATTTCTAACTGTTGGGGTAGTCCACATTCTGGGACCAAGCTAGCTTTCCAGTTTATATAAATTTTATATTTTGTGGTAAAGCTGGTGTCTTGCTTCTCCCCCAAAATGCATGCTAATTACACACCTCTGTGTGTTTGTTCATGTTGCTCTCTCTGTTGAAGGCATCTCTGATTCTCAGTTATAATTTTTCCCCAAAAATCTGCACCCCTACCACCAGTTTCATCTATAAGCTTTCCTGGCCAGGAGTCACCTCTGCATCTCTAACAATTTCAAAAGCTCTATTATTACGGCATTTCCACATGTTCTCTTATGTTACTATTTTTGATATATATGTTTTTTTTAGCTCTGGCTTCAACTTCTTCCCAAGCTCTAAGGGTCAGGGACTCTATCTGATTCATCTTTATATCCTGTGGAGTTCCTTGTCCAGTGATTTACACATAGTAGGTATTTAATGCATGTTAGCCCATATGTCTGAACGAATTAGGAAGCATTAACAGTAAAGAGTTATGTTACTCGTAATTCTAATGTAGATGATCAAACTGACCATATTGGACTATAGCTTAAAAATATTTTTATAGAATTTGTACCATAGCGTTTCTCTATTTGTAAAGAAATCAATCACCCTATCCTAATTTTCAGTGTTTTGCCAGGTTCCTCATTTAACAGTGCAATAGGGATCTGTGTCAGAGGAAATGATGGCTCTCTAGTCACTCACAACTTATGCAGGATTTTGCACAATCGTTTGCTATTTGTCAATGCTAACCTGTTTCTTGGCAAAAAAATAAAATAAAATAAAATAAAAAGCCACATCAGATGAATTATGGTTTCCTTCTCATTCTCAGAGCAGCAGTAACCCACAGCCACATCTAGTTAGAGCACAGAGTCGTTAACCATCATTACAGGAGGACTCAGCCTCAACATGGAAGCACTTCAGCAGCTCCTTGGCGGGAGGCTGAAATATCTGAGTTACTCGGTGTCACTTTCATTTTGTGCACTTCTGTGGGACTGCTGGAAGCAAAGTGAAGTTATTGGGGCCTTTGAAGTACAGTAAATTGACTCCCAGGAAAAACTCCTTCAATGTCAGGCGACTGGATGTGTGTGCTATGAAATTTTTAAAATATATATGTATATATGGCTGTAAATCAAGGTGTATTCTTAGCTGGATTGAAGTCTGCTCATGGATCTGCTCTTCTCCCCACAAAAGATGTGGAGCTTTGTTTGTTTTTCTCCCCTGAGGAGCAGCACCTTAAGATGCTACATAATTCCAAGAGATATCAGAAAGTAATCTCCTCTGTCCCCTCATGAGTTTCAAGAGCTAATCCCTGGGGGAAAGGGAAGAATTTTATGATTTATCAGCTGCCTTGTTTAAACACTTCACCAGTGAATTATTGCCATCTGCATGAGGGACTCAAACTAACAACTCTCTCTAAACACTGCCCATCATTCAATCACTGAAGAAAGAGGACAAGGAAATATGACCTGTGTAAAATAGCAGTCCTTTTCTGGAAATCAAGAAGAGACTCATAAAATCACTAAATTCTGCCTCAAGTCACTCTATTAACAGTGAAAAACTTGATCATGTGGAAGCAGTTGACATCTATTATTTTGACCGGTAGTATTGACAAATTTTAATAGGCTTAGATGGTTGAGATTTCTTATAGTTAGGAGGCCTCTTTGAACAGGGAAGTGAAAATGTTTATGTGTCATTCTCAGATGCTTTTTGCCACTGCCTTTATTCTTTATATCCAAGATGAACCTAAAGTACAATTTAAAATACTCCTTAGTGAAACAATCTTGGTTGTTCATTAGTCTCTTCTAGGTAGAGGGAATAAAATTTGCTTCTATCTGCCCAATAGAAATAAAATAAAAATGAAAAAAAAAATCCATCCTGCTTCAGTACCTCTAGAGGAAGGAAGAAGAAAAAAAAATACCACAAAAACAGTAAATTGTACTCATGATAACTTGCCTTGGAAATATCACCTTGTACTCAAGGAAGAAAAAAATGTGAAAAATGACAATTTTTTCCCCCACTGATTCCTAGGAGGGGAGAAAATAGTACATTCAAACAACGAGACAATAAAGAGTTTTGTAGTAATACTGGAAGTCTTTAGAGACTTCTAAAGACAACATTGCTTACTGAGTATCGTGTATGTATCAGACCCTAGATACTTTCTGTAAATTATCACTCATAACAACCACCAACTGATAATAAGTTTTACTATATTGCTTTCATTTTATGGAAGAAGAAACTATTGTTATGTAAGGATCAGAAATGTATCCAGAGCATTACAGTTAGCAATTTGTGGTGCTGGGTTCAAATCCGAATTCATGATAGTAAAATCTGTGTTTTCTCCATCATATTATAGTGATTCCCAACATATTATTGGCCCTAGCATCAGAGAAACAATCTAGGGTGTGTCTTATCAATACTGTACAGAGCTAAATGGCATATGAAGGGAATTTCTAGACATGGTGTCCAGTTTTGTATGGAGTTTAGAGTTTAAGAACCACCCTAATATGAGCAAATGAAAGACTGTATTTATGTAATTGACTTATATACAGATTAAATTAAAAATAGGCAGGTGTCCCCATTCAGAAGACTTCCTATCATTATACTACCCCCAAAGAAATACACATTTTTCCTCTTCAGGCTATCCTTTGTTCCTCTATGTTAGCGTTCATGTATTGGTTCTCAGCATTTCTCACCTTCTCATTGCTGATGTCCAGCTATATGGGGCATAAACTGTAGTACTCCACTGGCAAAGGTACAATCTCATTTTCTTGTTCCTCTTTTTGCAGCTTTACACAAACCTCTCATTCTTTTATAGTGTAGTCCTTTTTCTCTTTCTCTTGGTCACTGGTGACTCTACCAACCCTGACACTTGAGTATCCTTGGGAATTTCTAATGGGGCCCTGGATCCATTTTGTTATCCAAGCCAAAGTGATTTTCTTCTGACATGTAGAGGCTCCACATTTGGAGTCTTTTTGTCTTCGTGGATTAGTCACTTTTTTTAGACCATGTGCTCTTTTCTACCTGACTTGACCTTTATTAACAGATGAATATGTTTTTGGTCGTGTCTGGTCTCCATTAACCCTTACTCATATTGCAAAGCATTCTAGTTCCCTCATCTTGAAATTTCCCATTGTGTATCTCCCTCCACCATCTTGGCTTTCTCTCTTACATAGACTGTCTCTCAAACTATCCCATTATCTGCTTGTCCATATGTGATCCTACCTCTGCCAAACAGAAGTACCTTCATAGCTTCATGTGATTTGGACAGAACAATTTTTGCCACATCAATATCACTGTGCCATGAAGAAGTTCCCAAACAGTCCAGTGAAAAATTCACAACCTTTTCTTTTCTTTTCTTTCCTTTTATTATTATTATTTTTAATCCATAGACTTTGGTATTGCCCAGCACCTTTGCTGAAAGAATCCCTGGTGTTGAATCTGATACCATGTCAGGTACCCATTGGCCACCACTTTGACTTCCTGGCTAGGCAGCATTTAATGTACCTGGCAACTAAAGCACCTCCTTCCAACTGCCCATAACCAGGTTGTCTTGTTTCAAAAAAGGGTAAGGATAAAAATCTTCCTCTTTCTCTTACTACTCTTTCCTCCTCCCTCCTTTCCTTACTTTATACACAATCTATGTAATCTACAAAATATCTAATATTTACCCCCCTTGTGTTATGTGCCCCTTTTTACATGTAAGTTTTATGTGACAACCAGATAGGAGATTCCTGCAGAGCAGGAAACTCTCCTATAATCTGTAGGCCCCCAACAGTATCTAGCACAATAAGCAACAAATTCTCAAAAACTGTTCTTTAATTTTAATCTGCTCTGCAGATAGACCCAAATTATTTATAGCATTATTAAGTACTTTTGATAATTTAAAGAGAAAGAGGTTCTGTCCAACCTAAAGCCTTTTTTCATAAAATGGAATTTATTTTAAGGAAAAGAAAAACAAAGAGATGTCTGGAAACTTTGGCTGAGGGGAAATGGCATTTAAATATCATCTCCTGGCCCCAATATTGGCACCAAGCTAATATTTAGTTTCTGGAACTCTTCATTTCACTTAGGTTCCAATTACTCTTACTCTGTTTTCAAAAATGTAAGGTCCCTTGTAGGATCATGCGGAACAGACAGTATTTACTCATCATTTTCCTAATTAGTTTCCCAAGAAGTAGTCACCATAGTTGAAAATTGTTATTGCTACATCTTAGAAAACAAAGATCATGTGGAGCTAAAACTATATAAACACCAAATTGATCATAAAATTTACATTTTGTGTACGTACAATAAATTTAACAAATATTAAGGGCTTTTGGAGCACCTGGATAGCTCAGTCAGTCACTGATGGAGTCAGTGTCCATCTCTTGGTTTCAGCTCAGGTTGTGAGCTCAGGATTGTCAGATCAAGCCCCACATGGGGTTCCATGCTCAGCAGGGAGTCTGCTTAAAATTCTCTCCCTACATTTTTGTGTACGTACAATAAATTTAACAAATATTAAGGGCTTTTGGAGCACCTGGATAGCTCAGTCAGTTAAGTGTCCATCTCTTGGTTTCAGCTCAGGTTGTGAGCTCAGGATTGTCAGATCAAGCCCCACATGGGGCTCCATGCTCAGCAGGGAGTCTGCTTAAAATTCTCTCCCTCTCCTTCTGCCCCTCCCCCCACACTTACATGTGCTCTTTCTCTCTCAAAATAAGTAACATCTTTTTTAAAAATGTTTAAATATTAGGGGCTTTGGTCCAAATGTTTGTGTCTCCCTAAAATTCACATGTTAGAATCCTTACACCCAATGTGATGATTGTTAGAAGGTGGGGCCTTTCAGAGGCAATTATGTCATAAAGATAGAGCCCTCTTGAGTAGAATTAGTGTTTTTATGAGAGACCTCTGAAAGCTCCCAAGCCCCCCTTCTATCATGAGAGGATACTAGAAGTCTGCAACACTAAAAGGGATCCTCACCTGACCATGCTAGCTCTGATACTGGAATGATCTGGACTTTTAGCCTCTAGGACTAGAAATAAATTTCTGTCCCTTATAAGCCACCCAGTCTGAGGTATTTTGTTATAGCAACCCAAAAAAGCTTTGTTGTCACTTTAACCTATAATGAGGAGACTTTTATCTATTCACCAAATAATTCAGGCACCTCAGTAATAGAATTTCAAGTTAGCTAAAATCTATAGAATTAGCTAGATTTTGTTTTGTATTTACTTTTTTTTTAATTTATTTTTTTAGAAGATTTTATTTATTTATTCATGAAAAACACACACAGAGAGAGGCAGAGACCTAAGCAGAGAGAGAAGCAAGCTCCATGCAGGGAGCCAGATGCAGAACTCGATCCCAGGACCCCAGAATCACGAGCTACGCCAAAGGCAGTGTCTCAACCACTGAGCCACCCAGGTGCTCCTTTAAAAAATTTAAATGTGGGGATCCCTGGGTGGCTCAGCGGTTTCAGGCCTGCCTTTGGCCCAGGGCGCGATCCTGGAGTCCCGGGATCGAGTCCCGGGATCGAGTCCCGCGTCGGGTTCCCGGCATGGAGCCTGCTTCTCCCTCTGCCTCTCTCTCTCTATGTCTATCATAAATAAATAAAAACAAATCTTTAAAAAAAATTTAAATGTGTCCTCTTCAAAGACTTTTATTTTCACTAGTTGTCCCATCCTCTGTAATTAAGAATCAGTATTATTATAAAATTTCCATGGTTTATACTGTCCACTCTATGTCCCTAACCACCTAATGGAAGATAATGTTCTTCAGCTTTAAAATAATTGTTTTCAGTAACAGAAAACATTCTTTCTCTCCTCTTCTTTCATACTCTGTACCTAGACTCAATCAAGGATAATGATTATAAAATGGGAAATATCTTTGCAGTTTTCCTCTTTTGGGAAGTTTTTTATATTTAAGGTCTCAAGTACTCCTTTAAAATAGGTATACTATGGGCTTATTTTCTGGATGTACATAATTTACATCAAGTGTCCGGTGAACAGTTTTTCCTGACTTTTTCCACACAAATGGTCCTTGCAATCAGTACTTAAAACACATTGTATCTAGCCTCTCTCAATGCATTAATTTAGTGTGTACAATTGCATTTCTTAAATTCCAGTAAGTCTTCATCTGAAAGTCTTTAATACTAGTGTGCCTGGGTGGCTCAGTCTGTTAAACATCTACCATCAACTCAAGTCATGATCCCAGAGTCCTGAGATTGTGCCCTAGTTGAGTCCTGCATCGAGCTCCCTGCTCAGGGGGACGTCTGCTTCTCCCTCTCTCTCTCTGCCTCTCTCCCTGCTCATGTGTGCTCTCGCTCTCTCTCAAATAGATAAATAAAATCTTTTAAAAATAATAAAATAAATAAAATTCATTTATACCTTAATTTCACAGTATTGAGCAAATTTCTCCCAGCATATGTAATCCTAACATTATACCCTGAAAATATTAGTTTCTTATGGATGAATGAATCTACTACACTATCCTACTAATATGAACATTCATCCTATTTAGTCAGCTACTAATAATTGAGCACCCGCTATGGACCAAGTACTGTGCTAGATATTGAGCATATGAAAGTGTGGAAAGACACAGGCAGCAAATCTGTGAAGTTTCACAAAAGTAATAAACTCAGGAGGTAAAGAGAATGAACATCTAGCATAACCTCGTGTGGGAGCAGGCTGGGGGCACAGAGAACTGGGTGTTGGTTAAGAGAACATTCTCTTAGAGGAAAAAGACCCAAGCTGAAATCTGGAAATTGAGCTGGAATTATTGGGGGAAGTGGAGAGTAGAAGTAATAATAGTTAACACTAACAGTGCCTCCTCTGGGTCCCATGCTGTTCTTTACACATAGCAGCTCATTTAATCTTCCAAATAACTGGACAATGCAGGCAGTTAGAACATAAAGACAAGGGAGCTGCAGCATGCTGAGGTTAAATAACTCTTGAGGTCACACAGCTGGTAAATGCAGAGTTGGATTTCAAGTCCAAGCATCTGAGCCCTGCCTGTAGTGTCTTTTCCAGCAGAGATAACACAGCCCCAAGAGCAGCAGTAAGAATAGAGCCTATATTTGCTGAGCACTTTGTCCCTCATATTATCCTGTGAGTTAAGTGCTGTTATTTGCCTTGTTGTTACAGATGTAAATTCAAAAGCTCAAAATGTTGAGTGACCACAATGAGATAGCATTTTATGCCCACTAGGATGGCTACTAAAAAACCAAAGAAACAGAAAGTTCAAGTGTTGCTAAGGTTGTGGAGAAATTGGAACCCTCATACATTGTTGCTGGGAATGTAAAATGCTGCAGCCACTGTGGGAAGCAGTTTGGTGGCTCCTCAGTAAGCTAAGCACAGAATTACCATATGACCCAGATAGTTCATTCTTGGGTACGCACCCAAAAGAACTGAATACAGGTGTTCAAACAAAATGCTACACATGGGTATTAATAGCACTATTTACAACAGCTAAAAGGTGGAAACAACCCAAATGTCTGTCAACTGAAGAATGAATAAACAAAATGTGGTACATCCATACAATGGGACATTTTCCAGCCACAAAAAGGAATGTCATACGGATACAACGTGGTTGAATTTTGAAAACTTAACACTAAGTAAAAGAAGCCAGTCACAAAAGGTGGCATACCATATGGTTCCATTTATATGAAATATCCAAAATTGGTAATTCTGTAGAGACAGAAGGCAGATTAGTGGTTGCCAGGGACTGCAGGGAGGGGGAATGAAAAACTATTGCTTAATAAGTCTCAACATTTCCCCTTTTGTGGTGATGAACATGTCTGGAGCCAGCTAGTGGTGATGGTTGTGCAACATTATGAAGGTACTAAAGTGTTACTAATGGGAAATCTTATGTTACTTATATTTTAGCAAAATATTCTAAAAGGGAAAAAAGAGGGTAAAAAAAAAAAGACAAAGGTTAAGTAAATTGCTCAGGGCTGCACAACACATCCAGGAAAAGCCACTTTTGAAATCAGGTAGGAAAGACATATTTTGGGAGTTCCAAATTGTTTGATATGACCACAGTGAAGTATATGTATCAAGGAATGAAAGAAGAACAAAAGATGAGGCAGGAGGAGGGATCGGAGTCTTCATGTGAGGACACCTTGTACGATTGATAGAGACAAGCCTAGAGACACAGATGCGGTTATGGGGATGCTCCAGAGGAGCATCCAGAGGAGAGAAGGGTCATCAACCCATCACGTCAGTCTTGCCCTGTGGCCTTATGACATGCCCCTCCCTGGATGAACTGTGTCCTCTGGATTTCTGGATTGAGAAGTTCCAGGGCAGCCCAGGTGGCTCAGCGGTTTAGCGCCGCCTTCAGCCCAGGGCCTGATCCTGGAGACCGGGGATCAAGTCCCATGTCAGGCTCCCTGCATGGAGCCTGCTTCTCCCTCTGCCCATGTCTCTGACTCTCTGTCTCTCTTTCTGTATGTCTCTCATGAATAAAGAAATAAAATCTTAAAAAAAAAAAAAAAGAGAGAGAAAAGGTGACCTCCAAAAGAGAAGAGACATAGCAGCTGGCCTGTAGCCATCTTCCACTTCAAACTGCACAGTGAAATTAGAAATAGCCACTTCTGCACCTCAAATACCTTTTCTGTAAAATGAGGATAACAATGAGAGTTCCTATGTCATAGGTTTGCCTAAGGACCAAATGAGTTGATATATGCCAAGTCCTTGGCTATAGCGCCTGGCACAGTCTCTTATTGTATTGTCATTATTGCCTTGATGGTTTCCATAGAGTGTCCCTGAGATCTTTTCATGTTGATTACATAAAATAAAGCTGGACGCTGTCTTATCTGGAATGTTTCCCATGCACACTACATTTTGCTGACCTGGTCATTGAAACCTGACCTCACAGGAAATAGCATTACCCACCATTTCACTGGTTTTTTTTTTTTTTTTTTTTACAACTACAATATAAGTTTCCTTCCTGGTTACTTTGATAACAGAGAAAAAATGTTCTTCTTGGGTTAGTCTGTACTTGTCAACATATAATTTTGTGGCACTAATTAGGAGACTCCTAACAAATGTTTAATATAATACAATAAAATGATGAACTATACCAAAAAGTTCAGGTAGAAGATGATTTTTCAGACTTTCCAGCAAAAACCCGTTGTTTTTTGTCATTATGTGCTGCGTAAACATTGAGATCTTTCCTACAAGCGCACAATTAACAAGGACAAAGGCATTTTGCTTCTGTAACTCTCTGTCATGTTTTAGGACTTCCTACCCCAAGATCCACTAATCAGCTATCACTCACACACCCTCATGTAAAACATGTATCAGTAAAATGCAAAAATGAGCCCTCTTCACTGTAACCAGACCCCATGAAAGGAAGATTTAAATCTTGACACTTGAGCCTGTTTATTAGCGACAACAGTGTGATAAACAGTTCATTAGTCCTATTTATCAGACTGTGAAATAAGCCAAAATCACTGTAGGGCAAGTAACAATAGGAACAGGCTTATAGAAAGACAGGAGGTGTTTGTGGTTCTTTGATCTAAACAAAAGGTTTAGACTTTTTCTATAAAGGGTCCATAGTAAACCTCTTAGACTTTGCAGGCCATGAAATCTCTGTCACAACTACTCAGCTCTGTCATTGTAATATAAAAATGGTCGTAGACAATGTGCAAAGGAATGGGCTTGGCAGGGTTCCAATAAAACTTTATTTACATGGGCTACAACATGGATGAAACTTGAAAGCTTGGTAAATAAGCCAGACACAGAAGAACCAATATAATATGATTCCACTTATACGAGATATCTAGAGTCATTGAAGTTATAGACATAAAGTAGAATGGTGGTTAGAGGGGTTCCAATTGGGACGAAAAAAATGGGAAGTTAGTGCCAAATGGGTATGGAGTTTCAGGTGGGGAGGATGAAAAAGTTCTGGAAATGGATAGTGGTAATGATTGTTACAACACCATGCATGTATTTAATGCCACTGAACTGTACACTTAAAAATGGTTAAGGCGGTAAATTTTATGTTATGTATATTTTACCACAATTAAAAAGAAAGCTTTATTTTACCAAAAAAAGGCAGCTGGCTCTCCGGCCATAACTTGCCAACTCCCTGATCCAAACTACCCTTGTCTTGCCAACTGTACTCTTTTTCTTTGCTTCATACATCTTGCTATTGTTGCTGCTGCCCTGGCTCTTTTTTTTTTTTTTTTTTTTTTTAGATTTTTATTTATTTGTTTTAGAAAGAGATGGAGTACACATGCAAACTAAGGTGGAAGATCAGAGAGGTGGCAGAGGGAGAAATAGAGGGAGAGAAAGAATCTCAAGTAGACTCCACACTGAGCACAGAGCTTGACTTGGGGCTCAATCTAATGATGTGGAGATCCAGACCTGAGCTGAAATCAAGAGGCCAACCCTTAGCTGACTGAGCCACCCAGGCGTCCCTGCACCTGCTTCTTTATTTCATTCTTTGACTAAACCATATGGCCAAAACATTGCCTTTGTATACAAAGGAAAAGAGAACCATTTGCATTCACTGGGGGCTACTGTCCTTTCTAGAGGCAGTCTATCCTAGAAGCCACAGCTTTAGCAGGTGCAGATCTAGAGCTATAAATGAACATGCTGTTCTTGGTATACAAAAATGACCATCGTAACCAATATTGCACTATATGTTAACTACCTAAAATTTAAATTTAGTATAAATAAATAAATAAATAAATAAATAAATAAATAAATAAATAAATTTTTAATGACCATCATGACCCAAAAACATAAACTTGGGCGGGTTTCCACTTTTTGTGGTGGATCTACAAAACCTTCACTTTACCTATTTCCCAATTTCCCTAGGTTCTCAGTGGCCAATGGCATGGATTTGAATGCTAGTGTTAGAGCATGTGGGTTGTGGCTGTCAGAACTATTCTCTTTGTGAAGGTGATGGGCTCTGGCACACAGGCTGAAACCTTGGCCTTGAGTTAAACCTCTGATCTAACCAACTAGGTCAGTTGACCTTGAGTTAATCATGTCCAAAAGGTAAAGATGAGTGTTGACCTCTGAGGATAAACCTGATTCTTCAAAGTAGAAACTCAAGGGGAGAAAAAGTTCAGATTTTTATTTTTTATTTTTTTTTATTTTTTTTTTTTTAAAGTTCAGATTTTTAAAGGGAATCTATTTAGAAATAAATATTTGAAAATATACATATTATTTTTGGAAGATACTTTTAGGTGGACCTAGCCAGTATACTGGTACCTCTTAAAAATGAGAATCCCTGGGGTGCCTGGGTGGCTGAGGTAGTTAAGCATCTGCCTTGGGTTCAGGTCATGGTCCCTGAGTCCTGGGATTGAGCCCTGCATCAAGCTCGCTGCTCAGCAAGAAGACTGTTTCTCCCTCTCCCCTTGATGCTCTCCTTGTTCATGCTCTCTCTCTTTCTCTGTCTCAAAAAAAATAAATAAAGCCCTAAAAATATATATATAGATTAGAATCCCTACTTAACTTCAGAGTCTAGTCTATCAAAATTAATGACCCAAGAGTTGACCAGGGTAAACTAACTTTGACAAAGCCACAATAGTAAGAACAATAAATTCTCTATCTTTAATGAAGTGAAAATTATTTTTACTGATCGAAGAGAAGACAAACCTCTTGATTCCCAAAGCATTTTTACACAAAGAAAAAAAAACCTATTAGTTTTACTGTTACTTATGCAACATTTTTAAATCACCCTTCATACCTGCTTAAAAGACTAAAATCATATGACTTGTACACTTCAGTAATTCTTAGTGTTTTTCTTTTTCCTTTAATTTCTATAATAAATCTTTGCATGCCAATATAGAAAAGACATTGAATTTAAGTGCAGACATCAGATAACCCCAACAATGTCATTTAATACCAAAATAGATTGCTTTAAATTTGTAATGCCTTTTCCAGTTTTTTCTCTCAAAACTTGGCCCTACTACCAATAAAACACTAACTGATTAAAAACAACTTATTGGACTTTGTGAGGATATTGTTTTCAAATCGCAAAGCAGAATGTATTTATATTCAAAACTCCATTTTCTTTCAATCCTTTGAATCTGAATATAGTGAAAATTGTGTTAAAAATATTTGATAAGATAAAAATGCTGAAGCATGACTTTGCTAGTCCATGTTAGCTGGAAACCTATTGTAGTCTACACATTGTGCAGATTCTCAGATCTAAGGGGAAAGACAGAGAGCAATGATGCTGGAAAATTTATAGTCACCCAAATGATTAGGTTCCAACATTCATTTCTAAGCACATGAAGTATTTACACATCACTTGAAAAATCACTCCAGTTTCCGGGATGTTACCTGTTGACCTTTGAAAGTGGAAGCAAGTGAATTTTGCCATCAGTATCCTTCTTTCATTTTGAAGTTTAATATACCGTCATTGGTTCTCCAATATCCATGGTGCCAATTTCCCACTGATGTCTTATATCTTGGGTTTCTTTTCCCCCGTTAGAAAAGTATAGTGATGAGATCGGGGAAGTAACTCGGAGCACAGAAAGCCCATGTAATTACACAGTGTTCCCAGCACAATTCACAACGTTCTGACACCGGATATCAGCACAAGGATAAGTAAGAGCAAAAGGCTTGTCAGAAAAGTTTGGCAATGAGTGCAGCCCCAGGTGAAGGGCAGGAGGGTTTCTAAGCGAAGGTGGATGTGAATACTTGCAAAGCAGAATGTATACTTGGAAAATAACGTGGCCTCTGATCATTTCTAGGATATCTTTCTGTGAGGCTCATTTTTCTTTTAAGAAGACAGAATGTCTTGTACATAAAGTGAAATGCTTCTCTTCTGAGAAGAAACATTCACAGGAAGGGTTGTTTCCAGCCACAACAGGACATGGACAATTGTTAGGATAAATAATTTCTTTCTAAAAACAACAGGATATGGACAATTGTTAGGATAAATAATTTCTTTCTAAAAACTGCTTCCAATTCTGCATTTTGACAGGACTTGACTAGCTACGCTAATTGGACTCACACAAACACAGCCTCCAATTTTCCTATTGAAAATCAAGGGCCACCCTGTTAGCATTTCCCCTGCCTAACTCTTGCTCTCCAGGGTCCTCAGGGCTTGCTGAGTTTCCAAAGCACTTGTTTTTGTCCTTTTACATTGTCTGTCTCTCACTGTGCATAAAAGGAACTGGAGCAAATACTTTTCTATAAATCCAGGTGTTATGACCTTAAGCCATTTTTTTCCCTTTGGTTTGTTTCTTGATTTTTAATTTCTTGCCATGAGTCAGCCTGTGCTGTCGTTGGGTAACTGTTAAAGCGCACTCCCAACTGCTGGCAGTCATGCCAAACAGCCCTGGCTAGTTGTATGTGAAACTGGGAGAACAAAGAATCCTTCCATGTCTCTGAAATTTCTCAACCTCAGAGGCAGCTCTGATCACAAATTTAGCCGAAAAATCACTACTGACACCAATCTCTAGCATTCTAAGCATCAAGAAACTATTATTAGTGATTATCATTTGCTGCCCTGTGTACTGTACATATAGCGACTTCAGTTTTCCAACGAGGAAACTAGGCAGCCACCAGCATCGTCACTTCACAGGTATGGAGACCTTGGCTAAGGAAGGTTAGGGAACTTGTCCAAAGTCTTCCTACCTAGTAAACATTGAAATTGGGATTTAACTCGCTAACACCAAATCCTACCCTCCCTCCATCACACAGCGTCAAATGTCACTCAAGCCTCTTGGCTCACTCTTCTTAATGTTTACAATCTGCAAACATTGCCATTGTAAAAAGCTAAAAATTTAAGAACAACATACAAAAAAGCTGCATGGGCAGTCTATACTGTAGTGTAGACTACATTCATTAGATTTTACTTTCATTAATGCTTAAAATATAGAAAAAGACTGAGAACTAATACACCGACATATTAACAGTGATTATCTCTGGATAGGTTACTGGTAAAGTTTGTTTCTTCTACATTTCTTTAACTTACAAATTTTCTATAGCAAATATGATACTTTTTAATTTAGTATTTATTTAAAATGCAAAGAAATGTCACTGTTCAAATGCAAATGGTATAATGGAAAGGGTTTTACAGAATGATTTATGCGTTTGTCATGTTGTCATGTTCAATTGACAGTTGTCATTGGGCTTAGCATGTCAGTGAATACTTTAATGTCCAAGGGAGGGCTTTTATATGCAAAATGAGCCACTTAGAGCTGTCTAAATATGCAATTTGTAACTGTAGTTAATTAAAAGACTGAATTTTACTTAAACTTCTAAATTCAACTTAGAATTTTTGCTACTTGATTTATGAATTAAATAACTTATTAAAAATAAGCACAATCACTTTTACTTATATTTTATTGAATTTTAATAAACTTAATATATTAAATGATCATGTGTCATTATTAAAACCCATGCAACAAATCTTATTTCACTAAGTTTCCTTAAACATTTTAACTTACATATGCAAATTTAATTTTTTTTTCTCAAGTACATCATATTCCTAATGAGGCCAGGTTATAAAGTAAAGCAATCTTTGTAAGTTCTTAAGCAGCTTTTAAAAATATAACAAATTTAATTTACAACTTTAGAAAGCATTCAAACACTGTCTATAAGCTTAATTAATTACATTCCCAAACGCATGTAAAATTTAAGTCATAAGTGTCAATCAGACATTTCTAATTAAAAGAATAAGGCAAAAAAATAGATCCTCTAACATGTTTGACAATCTCTAGCATGGCATTTCTTGGACATTTCAAAACTGCATATAAGAAACATACTTAATCATTGTGACTTAAAATACATTCCTTATAAATGGACTACAGCAATATTAATATTATCTATAGACTTATTTTATCATCCCTATACTTATTTTTACAATTTTCTGGGTTTGCAAAGTCATTTATCCAACTACAGAGTGAAAATCACTATCTCCCACAGGACTAAGTTCCTTGGGTAAAGATTCAAAACTAACATACAGCTATAAACCTGGGTAATTGGTCTGAATTTGGGCACTAGAATGTGGGATCAGATTAGTGCTTCTTTTTCCAATCCAATGTTGCTTGCCATATCAATGGGGAAACCACAAAAAAAACAAACAAACAAACAAGCAAAACCTTTTTATCTGCAATATAGTTTTATGCCTTCCTAAAATATATTCTCTGGGTATATTTCAAATTTCACCTTTATATAAATTTTTTCAACTTTTTTTGACTGATTTAGATAGATGGAATCCTGTACCACCCACATGGAATGCAGCTAGTTGCCTTCAATTATTAGAATTCTTTGAATTTTTTACCTCCCTTTATAGTTACTTCATCCTTTTTATAAGTTATTCATTATCTATCCCTTTGACTATTATTTGATGGTCATTCTATTAACAGTATGATAGATCACTTACAGATTACATAGATGTATGCAACATGCTTATAAATTGCTTTAAATCTGTCCTCCAGCACAGGATAATATTGTTTCAAGGTTATTTCATCAAAATTATGTTTAGGTTATAGTTCAGGGGCAGCTAGTTCCCCTGGCCACCAACCCCTAAAGCCAGCCATAGACCATCCAAATTAATAATCCAATAACAATCTTTTCCATATAAGCATGAAGTATTATTCATCATAAATGTAGGATTTTGTAAACCCACTGCAGCACACCTAATTAACCTCATTTTTATCATTGTTTCCAGAAAGTCTAAGCTGTCTAAGTTAGATGCATAATAGAAATTATAATCATCTGCCAAATTAGCATAACAATATTTAATTTACCTTGCTTATTATGATAATTGAGGTTGTTTCCAATTTTTAATGTTATAAATAAAATCAGAGTGAAAAAAAAAATCAGAGTGAACATGTATTGGATCACGAATATAGTTTTATTCTGTTGGATTATTTCCTTAGAGAAAATTCCCAGCAGTGATATTACT
This sequence comes from Canis lupus baileyi, assembly GCF_048164855.1. Lineage (NCBI taxonomy): Eukaryota > Metazoa > Chordata > Mammalia > Carnivora > Canidae > Canis > Canis lupus. The sequence continues at coordinate 25,728,784 of NC_132855.1, read as the reverse complement.
CAATGAGCAGATGGACTTAGTTTTGGATATTGATGGGAATTGCCTTTAATGCTTTCCAAAAAGTTTGTTTGGTTACAATTATGTCAATATTGTGTTTATTTGTTTTGTTTGGATGTTCTTTAATTTGAACAAATTCATAGATGTTAAATGATACTAAAATTTGGCTTTGATTACTGGGGACAATAGATTTTTTAATATTTATTTGCTATTTGCATTTTCATTTATGTGGCTTATCTGCTTATAGTCTTTGTTCATTTACTACTAGGGTAGATGTGGTTTATCTGCTTACAGTCTTTGTTCATTTACTACTAGGGCTTAACATTTGTCTTTTTTTTTTTTTTTTAAGATTTTTATTTATTTATTTATTCATTCGAGACACAGAGAGGGAGAGAGAGAGGCAGAGACACAGGCAGAGGGAGAAGCAGGCTCCATGCAGGAGCCTGATGTGGGACTCGATACCGGGACTCCAGGATCAGGCCCTGGGCTGAAGGCAGACACTCAACCGCTGAGCCACCCGGACTGCCCAACATTTGTCTTTAACTTATGTTAATTCTTTATATATTATTACATTAAACTATCACTACTCATATTTTATACAATCTGGGTTTTTTAAAGATTTTATTTATTCAAGAGAGACAGAGAGAGAGACAGAGAGAGAGAGGCAGAGACATAGGCAGAGGGAGAAGCAGGCTCCCTGCAAGGAGCCAAATGCGGGACTCTCTCCGGGATCCCAGTATCAGGACCTGAGCCAAAGGCAGACGTTCAATCACTGAGCCATCCAGAGGTCCCTACAATTTGTTTTTCTATTTAAATTTTATTATATTTTATACTTAAAATTATTTCTTTTAATTTCTATGGCAATGAATCTAACAATCTTTAAATAATGATTATCTAGCTCTCTTTAAGAAATAGAATCTATTTAAAAATCTACGTTTGCTCCATGAGAGCAAGGACCATGCCTAGTTTATTTGCAAGAATCTCCACAATCTAACACACAGCTTGGCACATAGCAGATACAGATCAATTTTTTTAATTTAAAAACATACAGTGTTTCCTAAAGTGTTTGGCAATTAAATACATTTTGGAAACACTGAAAATTAGTCTACATTATGAGATTTACAATGCATGTTCACTTGGTCTGGTTATTTTTTTTTTTTAATTTTTTTTTTTTTTTTTTATTTATGATAGTCACACAGAGAGAGAGAGAGAGGCAGAGACATAGGCAGAGGGAGAAGCAGGCTCCATGCACCGGGAGCCCGACGTGGGATTTGATCCCCGGTCTCCAGGATCGCGCCCTAGGCCAAAGGCAGGCGCCAAACCGCTGCGCCACCCAGGGATCCCTGGTCTGGTTATTTTAAAAACATAAACACAAACCCTGTTTAACTTTCTTCAACCCAAAAGTATACAATATTTAGCCATAGAATATTCATTGAGTAGCATCATAGAAAAAATGCCCAATTGAATAGGCTTTGAAATTATGTGTAATGTCATAGAACATTCATTACCTGCTTTGTTCATTAATAAAAATATATTTAAGACAGATATTCACATAGAAAGTATTGCAATGACCTCTAATGGAGAAAGAAGTTTAATAAAATAATTTTAAGTAATTCTAGAAAGTTTAATTCTTATTGCTCTGGGATTTTTTACATATTTTCCCTCACAATCTATTTTGACAACCACTATTGGTATGTGATTCACAGATATCTATTTGAAAACCTCACACTAATGCATATATAAATACTATGATCTGATCAGTCACCTTATGGAAAACAAAAACTGGATATTTGCTTCTAAAAGTATTAATTGTAATATTCTTTCACAGAAATCTTAAAAAATAATTATAATTAATAAATGTTTAGGTTTTTCTTTAGGAAAAAACATTGAAAATTAAATCTATAGCACTTTTGTAAAATCAACATTTGGGGTAGAACACTTATTTCTTCTCTTCAATGATTATTAATTAAATTATGAAATCCTTTTCTCTTTGAAATACATAATTTGTCTATTCAAAATATCTTGATTGTTGGACCTCAAGTTTCTGCTATGAATTTTGGAAGATGAGAAGAGTAACGCTCTTAATCTAAACAACCAAAAAAGGTGGAAAATTCTTAAAATTTTCAAAAATTCTTCAAAAAAACAAAGCTGAGGTCTCAGGATACCACTTAGCCTGAACTCAAAGGAAAGACAAGAAAATCCAAGAGACAGGATGTAATCATTGACTTACCTGTGGCAGAGCACAAATGATAATATGTGACTTCCAGATAAATAGGTAAGAATTTATGTACAATTTTTTTTTAAGATTCTATTTATTTATTCACGACAGACACAGAGAGAAAGAGAGAGGCTGAGACACAGGCAATGGAAGAAGCAGGCTCCATGCAGGGAGCCGGACGTGGGACTCGATCCCCGGTCTCCAGGATCACATGCTGGGCTGAAGGTGGCGCTAAACTGCTGGGCCACTGAGGCTGCCCTTTATGTACAATTTTTAACAAAATGTTCAAGTCTGAGTGTCAGCTAGCATGATACTATAAAACCCATGGAAATTGCACATACAGGGAAATCTACACTCATTCATGGGCTCTTCTTTACAGATATTTGTTTGATGATCATGTGAAAGATTAAAGACATGGCAGGAAATCAGTGAAAGTCTCACTTGTGGTATAGGTGTAGAGGAGGGAAGTTGTCACCACCATAGGAAGGATGGGAAGCCCTCCTAAGTCTCTTTTCTCCTATGGACAAGAGCCTTATGCTAAAGGGATCAGAAAACCCCAAGGCATAAAAATAATATATCAATAAATCAAAACAAAATAAAAGCACACACCTAGAAACTTCATAATCAAACTTCTGAAAACCAAAGGTAGGGGCATCTCCATGGCTCAGTCATTTAAGCATCCAGCTCTTGATTTTGGCTCAGATCATGATCTGAAATCATGGAATCAAGCCCTGCATCAGGCTTCACACTCAGCCCAGAGTCCGCTTATCTCTCTCTCCCTCTACTCCTCCACCTACTCATGCTCTCTCTCTTTCTCAAGTAAAGAAATAAAATCATTTTTTAAAAAAAAAAGGTAAATGTAAGTCTTGAAGGCAGTCAGTAAGAAGAAGGCACATTACAGAATGTCTTAATCAGTTTGGGCTGCTCTAACTGAATACCATAGACTGAGTATCTTAAAGAACACTTATTTCTCAAAGTTCTGGAGACACATCTGGTGCCTGGTGAGATCCTGCTTTCTAGTTGACAGATAACTATCTTCACATTGTATCCTCATGTGGCAGAGAGCAAAAAGAACAATGGCAAGCTTTCATGTCTCTTCTTCACTAATCCTACTCATGAAAGCTCCTCACTCATAACTTAATTATCTCTCAAAGCCCTCCTTCTCCTAATACCCTTATAGTAGAGGCTAAGATTTAAAAATATGGATTTTGGAGAGATACATTCAGTCTATAACACATACAGAGGAAAAAAAGGTAAGAATTATAGTAGACTTATCATCATCATTTTTGGATTTGATGCAAACCAAGAAACAGGGGAGTGACACCTTTAAAGTATTGAAAGAAAAAAAAACTGTCAACCAAGTTTCTGAGGAGGAAAATATCTTTCAAGAATGAAGGATAGGGATCCCTGGGTGGCGCAGCAGTTTGGTGCCTGCCTTTGGCCCAGGGCATGATCCTGGAGACCCGGGATCAAATCCCATGTCGGGCTCCCGGTACATGGAGCCTGCTTCTCCCTCTGCCTATGTCTCTGCCTCTCTCTCTCTCTCTCTCTGTGACTATCATAAATAAATAAAAAATTTTTTTAAAAAGAATGAAGGATAAATAAATAATTTTTTTAGAGTATTCAATACCAGCAGACCTAGATTACAGGAAATGTTAAAACTCTTCAGGGTGAAAGAATATGAGGCCAGCCAGTAATGTGGATCTACATTAAGAAAAAAATCCTTTGAAAAAAAAAAAAGAAATAAAAATCTTTTGAAGCAGTTAAAATGAAATCAAATGTAAAAGTCATGTTTTTCTTACCTATGATTACTCAAAAAGATCATTGTAAAGTAAAAATAGTAGTGGCAAAGTATCTAGAGTTTATAGCACATATGAAAGCAAAATGTATGGACAATATCACAAAAAAATGGAAAAGGAAATGGAAGCTTATTGGTGCAAAGTTATTATACCACACACAAAGCTTTACAATGTTATTTGAAGGTAGTCTGTGATTAATTTATTTTTATGAAGTTTTTTATTTAAGTAGTCTCAACATACATGTGGAGCTCAAACTTAAAATCCTGAGATCAAGAGTCACACACTCTTCCAACTGAGCCAGCCAAGTGCCCCAAGACTGTGATTAATTTAAAACATATACTATAAGCTCTAAGGAAAAAATACTAAAAATAATTTAAGGAGCTATAAATAACAAGCCAATAGTGAAAATAAAAATCGACTACTATATTGTGCTAATCTAAACACAAGCAAAAAGAGAGAGGGAGAGAGAGAAGAAACCAAAAAAATGCATAGAACAAATAGAGAACAATTAGCAAAATGGTAGATTTTTAGCTTAACCCTATCAATACTTTACATGTAAATGATCAAAATACATTAGAGGGCATGGATTGTTAGATTAGATTAAAAAAGCAAGACCCAACTGTACCGCCTGTAAGAAACTCATTTTAAATAAGAAGACATATAAAGATACTCCATTCAACACTAATCAAAATGTTCTGACTTTTTAAAACCAATTTCCACACCCTGTTTATAAACATCATTTAAGGGACACCTAGGTGGCTTAATCAATTAGGCATCTGCCTTCAGCTCAGGTCATGATCCCAGGGTTTGGGGATTGAGCCCTGCTCCCTGCTTGGTGGGAAGCCTACTTCTCCCTTTCCCTTTGCCACTCCCCCTGCTTGTTCTCGCTCTCTCTCAAATAAATAAATAAAATCTTTTTTAAAAATCATTAATATTGATTACTCCTTTTAGGAATGTAACCTGATTTATGTATATGAAATCAAGAAATAAAAAATTTTCTCTAAACCTGTGGCTTTCTCTCCAAAGTTGTTATTGGAAGATTCTTTTAACTTTTGTCAACATGATGGAAGATAGTACTTCAAAAGGAGAACCAAGACTAATACTTTAGCAGAACCCTGAAATTGGGTTCACATTTAGCTCTGTACTCAATTGGTTGAGAGGTTACTTTTTTTTAATCAAAATAGGAATAAGTGACTTTTCTTGTAATAATGTGAATTCAAAAACCTGTTAAACAGCACCTCACAAAACAGAGTATATAGACATTTATTGTTAAATTCCTATGTGCTTCTTCTGCTTCTTCGATTTTGCTTCCAGATCACACTGGTATATGTTCTTATAATATTTCTACCTTTTATTCTTTCTCGTGGCACAGCAACTTCCTATGGATGACCTACTTGTCATTCCACAAGCTTGCTTCTGTTTTATTTTAATAGTTTGTATTCCCCCTATTCAGTGATCAACAACAATTTTTTTTTAAGATCTATTTATTCATTCATGACAGACAGAGAGAGAGAGAGAGGCAGAGAAACAGGCAGAGAGAAGCAGGCTCCATGCAGGGAGCCCGACGTGGGACTCAATCCCGGGACTCCAGGATCAAGCCCCGGGCTGACGGCGGCGCTAAACCACTGAGCCACCCAGGATCCCCAACAATTTTTAAAACATTTTGATTCTGAAATATCAGAGAATTGCCTATAAAATAGATTCATCTGATGATCCTTTCCAACATACAAAAATCAAGCTGTCTCTTTTTTGGAGAAATCTGAAGCCACAGAAAATGTCAATTTATTTTTAATTACCTTCTGCTCTAAAAACTCTATATTAGAATATCTAAAAGTTAGATTTGAGGCCTAATAAAACTTTAAGGAAAGGCATTTAGTGCAACAAGGAAGAGTTTAGTACCTCCAATTTCTGTACTAACTTACATTGTAACAAATGGAAATCTTTATAGTAATAAGGTCCCTGACAACAGGAGTCCTAGGTTTAGGGGAAAAGATTACAAGTCTAGTTAATTCCCTTATTAATTGCATTTTCTTAAAATGACTGAATGTTGAAAAGCACATAAAAAGAAAATGTAAAAAAATATATAAACAAGCTGATTTCCGCCTCTTCATAATCATAAAACATAACTAGAGTTATGTTTTAAAGTTATAAAATCAAGAAATACAAGAAAATGAGATGGGTGGTGTAGTTGATTAAGCATCCAACTCTTGGTTTTAGTTCAGGTCATGATCTCATGGGTCTTGAGATGGAGCCCCGAGTCAGGCTCTATACTTGGAGTCTGCTTGAAGAAGCTCTCCCACTTGCACACATGCATGCTCTCTCTCTCTCTCAAATAAATAAATAAATCGAAAGAAAGAAAGAAAGAAAGAAAGAAAGAAAGAAAGAAAGAAAGAAGAAAGAAAGAAAGAGAAAGAAGAAAGAAAGAAAGGAAAGAAAGAAAGAAAGAAAGAAAGAAAGAAAGAGAAAGAAAGAAAGAAAGAAAGAAAGAAAGAAAGAAAGAAAGAAAGAAAGAAAGAAAAAGAAAGAAAGAAAGAAAGAAAGAAAGAAAGAAAGAAAGAAAGAAAGAAAGAAAGAAAGAACTGGAATAAGAACTGCTTAGATATTATAAAAATCAATGAAATGATCAAGTTATGTAGAGATTGATTGATTGATTGATTGATTGATTTTTAAGTAGGCTCCACACCCAATGTGGAGCTCAGTAAGGGGCTTGAACTCACAACCCTGAGATCAAGCAAGCCCTGAACTGAGATCAAGAATTGGACTCTTAACCACCTGAGTTGCCCAGGTTATGTAGAGAATTATTGAATGAAGAGGAGGGCATCATACTTCAAATATTGTGGAAGTAGGGGCATCTCAGGGGAGGCTATTTGGAGGAGGTATCAGTTTTAAACTGTATCTTATAGAATGGAGTCACCCAAGTAAAAGCAGACTTGAGAGAAGGCAGGATGTTGCTGGAGGGAACAGTGTGCACAAAAGCAATAAGGGCCTGGAATAGCAAAATATGTCAATGTCAAAAGTTCAGAATGTTAATGTTGAGAAAGTGACAGAGAAGTGGACCAAAGCCAGATCATGATGAAATTTTCATGTAATACTAAAGGACTTCGATTTTTTTCCCTGAATACAATACAATGCAGAGCATTTTCAGAAATTTAAGTAGAGCTAAGACACAATAAATTTGCATTTTTTAAAAGGTAGCCGTGGAGTCAAAATGGAATATAAATTGGAGAGAAGCAAGAGGGCTAGAACAATGTAGGAGAGATTGCAGTAAAACAGGCAGGAAATTACATAGTCCTGAAGAAAAGCAGTATCAGTAGGGTGGAAGGACGAGGTCAGGTTCAATATATTTAGAGGGAAGAACTGACAAGGTCTGGTGGCTGATTGTAAGTGAAGCATGAAGGCAAGGGAAGAATTTCTAAAATAATTCTCAATTTTCTGAATAGTTGTCAAAAACAAATTGGGTGACCATGTTTAGGACATATTGAAATTTTTTTATGCAATTCTGAGATTACTGCACACATCAACATCTAAAAGGAGATGTACAGTGGGGTGTCTGGGTGGCTCTTTCTGGGCAGGAATGAATATAGAAGGGAGTGGCTTTATACAAGGAACTGAAAAAGAAAGTGCAGATGGGAAATGCCATTATGACTATCTGGATGTTGTATTTTTTTTGTACAGATAGTTCATGTACGCCATCACCTGTAATGAAACTCTGTGAAATACTGACATGAAATTTTCTATGCTTTTGCTCCATTTAAATATATAATATATATAACTTCCCTCAAATAAACTAAGTTAGTTTGCTATCTGCTTGTGGAGTCCTTGACTTGAATCACTCATGCTTCTGGCACTAGAGTTGCCTTTTCTTAGGAGGAAAGGACAGAAAGTAGTTTGTGTCGAGCCTTATGGCGTTAATTAGATCTTGTTTCCCCAAATTTAGTGACCTGCCTCCATCTTTTATACCTGAGGTGATTGACATAGATGACAACCAATTATAGCTTTTCCTTTCTCAACTGGAGTACTGATCAACAGTCTCCCTGTGTTTTTTAGAAAAAATATTACCAAGCAGTTAGTATGCAAAGTTTCTTGTGATATAAAGATATAAAGCCTGAAGAACACCTCATACATGTTTTCCATCTGCTTGTTGTAGTATACACAAATTAAAATGACCATGGGACGCCTGGGTGGCTCAGCACTTGAAGTGCCTGCTTTTGGCTCAGGCCATGATCCCGTAGACCTGGGATCAAGTCCCGCATCAGGCTCCCTGCATGGAGCCTGCTTCTCCCTCTGCCTGTGTCTCTGCCTCTCTCTCTCTCTCTCTCTGTCTCTCATGAATAAATTAATAAAATCTTTTTTAAAAAATTAAAATGACCCAAGCCTTATGGTTCCACTTCTTGATGTAGTTTGTCAAAATTACCTTTTTCCAAATGAAAGAAAAGTCATTCAGTGGCAAATGGTCATTGCAAGGCAGAATTATTCAAAGTTTCCCTCACCATGCTATCAGAAAAGAGATTTTTTTGTTTTGCTATGTTTTAGCGATCTCTTTGAAAACCATGATCTGTAACAAAAGGTGTGTGATAGGTACCTGTGACATGCACAACAAGAAAAGACATTGGTACATGAAAAAGTGAGCTGTCCCCAAGTGCCAAAATCCAGGCTGCTTTCTCACTAAAGAACAGCAGGAAGGTAAAAATATGCCTACAGATCTTAATTCAGTATTAAGGTAAGTAGTGAAAATTGCAAATGAGATCAATATTTAACCTCCTTTCTGCATGCTGAGCAAAGAGATGGATAGCCAGTTCAAGGCTTTGCTTTTTCACTTTTAAATACAATGGCTTTGAGAGGAAATAAGAGATAAGAACATTTCCTCATGACCTGACAAAGCCTGTGAAGGGCATGGCTGTGATTGTAAGGGTTTGTCAAGCAGTATACCTTGCAACTTACTCTCAAATGGTTCAGCAATAATAGTAATGTAGACTAATATTACAATAATTATTATTCATTAAAAGAGAAAGCAAACGTAAAATGATGACAATTGGTAAACCTAGGAAGAATGAATCAATAGTCATTGTACTCTCCTTGCAACTTTCACATACATTTAAACATTTTCAAATTTAAAAATTGGGAGGAGAAACTCATGAGCCCCAAACAATCGATAGCTGTGAAACATCCCTAATCAAGGAAGGCTCTAGTGTACTTTATTCTTTGACTTAATCATATATTTTTTTAAGATTTTATTTATTTATTCATAAGAGACACACACAGAGAGAGAGGCAGAGACATAGGCAGAGAGAGAAGCAGGCTTCCCACATGGAGCCAGACGCCAGACTAGATCCCAGGACTCCAGGATCACACCCTGAGCCGAAGGCAGATGCTCAACTGCTGAGCCACCCAGGCATCCCAATCATATTTCTTTTAAGGGAAAATTGTACATCAGAACAGGCTGTTTTGGTGCATTTGGAGATATTCTAAACTGAGATGTGCTGTAGATTGGGGCAGAAGCCTCTTTTACTGTAGCCTGACTACAATTTAAGAGCAGATCCAGATTTTAACAGAAAATTCCAATTGTGCTTTTGTCAATACAAAATTATAGATTATTTTTGCCCTTTTTACAGAAAACCAAAAAATTTCAAATGTAATGCACACAATTAGACCAAATATGAGCAAATACAAAATAAATCCATACTAACTTTATTATATAAATAAAAGTCAACAAAATGTGCATTCAATCATGGAAGGTTAAAAAGAAACCAGGGCAGCCCGGGTGGCTCAGCGGTTTAGCGCCGCCTTCAGCCCGGGGTGTGATCCTGGAGACCAGGTATCGAGTCCCACATCGGGCTCCCTGCATGGAGCCTGCTTCTCCCTCTGCGTGTGTCTCTGCCTCTCTCTCTACCTGTGTCTTTCATGAATAAATAAATAAAATATTAAAAAAAAAAAAAAGAAGCCAGCAATGATTTTGCCTCTAGAGTAGGTGGATATAAGATACTATTATATCCTTGAGATCTTTGATACTATTGTAGTATGTGAATTTTAAAAATAAAAAAAAATAGTTGAAAACAAGAAAAACCAATTGATCATCACTGGGGCCAAAGCCCATAAATCAAAGTATAAGGAGCTTTTATAAGGCTTGAGGTTTAAATAATTTGGGGAAAGAGGAAGTATTCATTAAGAAAAGGAATACAAATTTAGATTTGAATGTGAATATTTATTTAGAATGAAAAATTATAAAACATTACAAATTATTTATAGTGCTAAGAAACAAAACAAATATTTCTAAATCTAGAAATATTATATTTGAATTAAATACTGGTCTTAGTCCATTCAGATTGCTCTGTAACAAAATAACACAGGCTGGGTAGATTCTAAACAACAGCAATTTACTTCTCATGGTGTAGAGGCTGAGAAGTTCAAGATCAAGATGCCAACGTGGTCATGTTCTGGTGAGTCTTCCTCCTGGTTCATAGCCAGTACTGTCTGGCTGCATCCTCACATGGTAGAAAGGGCTGGGGAGCTCTGTGGGGTCTCTTTTAGAGGAATGGTAATTCATTCATGAGGGCTCCACCTTCATGACCTAAACACCTCCCAAAGACCCTATTTCTCAATACCATCATATTGGACACTAGAATTTCAACATATGAAATTAAGGGGATACAAATATTCAGACTATATGAGTGCCTAAGACATCTCTTTTTTTTTTTTTTTCATTTTTCTTGCCTGAATACTGTTGGATAGCCTCTTCATATAATGATAATTTCAATATGCTAATATTATGGAAAGAACAGGAATATGATCCAGTATTTCCCCAATATGATTAATCAATTTTAAAAATTATTATTGACATTTAGATGCATAAAACATGTGGCTTCACTCACAGACACAAATGCTGTTTGTAATATTGCTACAGACACGTGACTAACAAAAAAGAAAGAGGAGAAAAACTGTAATTATATCTGCTGCATTTTCAATTATATCTATGTTAAGTGGGAATTTCTATTTTGATCGGGTGCTTTTGAAAACCAAATCCTTTTCCATAGCCCAGCTTTTGTCTCCAATAATTTCAAGCTCTGTTTCTTTTCTACCACCTACATGCTTCTGGTGCTAGAGCTACTGGACACATTCATATCATCATTCTGCCTCCAGCCCTGCACCTTTGTGTCGACTCTAGGTGAGTTGCCTTGGTTGTATAGATGTTCCTTATTGTACTCTGAGATGCCTAATTATTACTTAACTGTACAGAAGGAAGTGTCATCCTCATAAATAACCCCTTAAACATACACCAAACTTGTCTCCAACTCAACTTTCTTTTAGCTGGCTCCCCAAAAATGCCCAAAACCACTCCAAAGATACCCAACACGATGGGGACTGTGCAGGGAGGAAAGTTTGAATGGAGAAAGATAGTCATTTTACCAATTATAATTAAAATATTTCTAGAAGTGTTATGTAATTAGTTGTTTTGGTCGATTGAAGGCCAAGTTATTTAAATGATAATTCACCCCCAGAGAAAAACTGGTGGTAGAAACAGAATGGAAATATGAGTTTAAGTTTAATAAGGAACAATGTAAAATTTCTAACTACTGAAGAAAATCTTCATGAATTTTATTTATTTTTTCATGAGAGACACAGAGACAGAGGCAGAGACGCAGGCAGAGAGACAAGCAGACTCCATGCAGGGAGCCTGATGGGACTCCATCTGGGACTCCAGGATCACGCCCTGGGCTAAAGGAAGGTGCTCAACCGCTGAGCCACCCAGGCATCTCTTCTTCATGAATTTTAAAGGGATAATGACGGTATCAAATCTATATGGTATTTTAATTATCTTTTAAATCTTTAAATATGCTATAAAAGTTTAATTTTAAAATGCCATAAAGTATACAAAAGTTACATCCTTTTAACTTTTTAAACTTCTTTTTTTTTAACTTTTTAAACTTCTCATGGAAATTTTTAGATATTAATTTTAAAATGTTCGAGGGTATGGGGCACCTGGGTGACTCAGTCGGTTAAGCATCTGCCTTTGGCTCAGGTAGTGATCTTGGGTTCACGGGATCGAGTCCCACATCAGGCTCCCTGCTCTCCCTCTATCTGCCGTTCCACCTGCTTGTTTTCTCTGTCAAATAAATAAATAAAATCTTCTAAAAAAAAAATGTTCAAGGGGACATGTCGTTTTTCAAAATTATTTTAGGACGTATATGAACAAAAATGTCTAAAGATCAATGCCCTAAATTCTCAAAGCTTTTTGCCTGCACAAGGCAATTCAGTAATCTGTCACAGATGACAGTAGTTCCCACAGAAATTTCACAGACCCATGAGTTAATATTTTATGCTCTTCATTAGTGGGATTAAAATTTTAGTGGGATAAAATTATTCTTCCCTTAAAAAAACTTCTGAATATCTTTTGTTATGCCAATCAGGATCCCTATAGGATATATACTCCCTGAAGTACAAGGTAGGGAGGTTTATTCATCTTGATACGTAGGTATGGATGGGTCCATAACATACCACAATTTCATTTGCAATTGGCTGTCCCCAAAACGCAGTCAAGTTTCTCTGAATTTAGTTTCCCTTAGACTAGGTTCCCTAGCACCTAATTATGCCTTGTTACCTGTTGTTACTTGCATTGGACCTATTTTACTTACCTTAATGATTTTATGGTTTTATTGTTTCTATGAGTGAGTGGATTGCTTTCTTTCTTTAACTTTTAACTCATCCGTTTCAACAAATAATACACAAACTAGCTTGGATAAATTCAGTTGAATTAAACATATAATCCACCTGAAACAAAGACTCAAAATATTCAGGTTAGATGATGGTATTACTGACTAGATACAATCATAAAAGCTCTAAATTAGCGATGTATTTATTAAACAGTCAGAAAATTAGAGACACCTGGGTGGCTCAGTCAGGTAAGGGTCTGACTCTCAATTTCGGTTTAGGTCAAGATCTCAGGGGTCTTGAGATCAAGCCCCACATTGGACTCTGTGCTCAGTGGGGAGTCTACTTCTTTTCTTTCTCTCCCTCTACCCTTTTTTTTTTTTTTTTAATTTTTATTTATTTATGAGAGTCACACAGAGAGAGAGAGAGAGGCAGAGACATAGGCAGAGGGAGAAGCAGGCTCCATGCACCGGGAGCCCGACGCGGGATTCGATCCTGGGTCTCCAGGATCGTGCCCTGGGCCAAAGGCAGGCGCCAAACCGCTGCGCCACCCAGGGATCCCTCTACCCCTTCTTGTACACTTTCTCTTTCTCTCTCTATCTCCCTCTAAAAAATAAATAAGTAAATATTAAAAAATAAATAGAAACTTAAAGTATTACTTTTTTTTTTTTTTTTTTTTTATGATAGTCACAGATCGAGAGAAAGAGAGGCAGAGACAGAGGCAGAGAGAGAAGCAGGCTCCATGCACCGGGAGCCCGACGTGGGATTCAATCCTGGGTCTCCAGGATCGCGCCCTGGGCCAAAGGCAGGTGCCAAACCGCTGCGCCACCCAGGGATCCCACATTTTCTTTTTCTGATTGATAATCCTACTAATTATTCTTGTTATGTAATTAGAATTCAGGAATTAGAACTAGGACACATTGGAACAGTGTAGACATTATCAAAAAGGAAACAGTAAAAAAAAAAAAAAAAGGAAACAGTAGCCACCTAGACACATATTATTGATTTTTAAAATTATAATAATAATAATTATTATAAGCCAAAATTACAATTAGCAGCCCAATCTTAATAAATGTAAAAAAGAAATCACCAGGAAGTAAGTCTATTATAAAATACCAAAAGGAATTAAGTTTTAAAATATTTTGCAGGGCTACTTAAAATAATTAAATAAATGTTATAGTTATAAAACATTACAGAGACTTTCCATTTAAGAAATGAATGCATCGGGTGGCCCCGGTGGCTCAGCGGCTTAGCACCGCCTGCAGCCTGAGGTGTGATCCTGGGGACCCGGGATCGAGTCCCAAGTCGAGCTCCCTGCATGGAGCCTGCTTCTCCCTCTGCCTGTGTCTCTGCCTCTCTTTCTCTCTGTGTCTCTCATGAATAAATAAATAAAATCTTTAAAAAAAAAAAAAAAAGAAATGAATGCATCTGTGATAAGGCAATATTGCATATAATGAAATGATTCCTTATATTTAAGTTGTTCATTTAAATAGGTGTTTGTGAGAGAAAAAGAATCCACTCATGGACTCTACTGAAAAATTTGATAAAGGAAGAAATTAAGCTGAGGTACTATCTCTGTCTCTCCAGTGATGATTCCACATGGAAAGTAGCCCTCACCTTTAGTTTACCTGAAAACTTCCATAAAATCTGGTTCTTTAAAACTACAATAGGGGATCCCTGGGTGGCTCAGTGGTTTAGCACCTGCCTTTGGCCCAGGGCATGATCCTGGAGTCCCAGGATCGAGTCCTGGGATCAAGTCCCACGTTGGGCTCCCTGCATGTAGCCTGCTTCTCTCTCTGCCTCTCTCTCTCTCTCTCTCTCTCTCTCTCTCTCTCATGAATAAATAAAAATCTTTAAAAAAACAACAATAACAAAAGTGACAACAAAACATCATTTCAGCTACTCTTGTGTACCATCATTCTGGTCAAGTGTAGGTCAAAAATCTTAAATTTCTTATGGAAGATTCCATTTTATCTTAGGTAATTCTCAGTCCAGAGAAAGCTATTTTAGACAGCTCAGGCATTTGCTGACCTGCTGTAGGGAGCGTCTCTCTTTAGGAATCACACAATGCTGATGAAGTGATTGCTCTCCAAGAGTATAAGTATTTTACTTGCTCTTTTGACCTTGACAAAGAATCCATCATGAAAATTTTCATGCTATCCTTATTCTTTTGGGGAAAAAAAAAAAGTAAATTAAAAGGAGAGTTGCCCATACTTTATTGCGGAGTCAACTCTTTTACGTCTTTCTCCTATAATCTAAACAGGTGGCCCATGACTCTGCTACAGCAAAGATGTGCTCTATTCTGCCCCCTTACTGCTGATAAAGTGTTCTTGTAGTAAAAGTTTTATACTCCAAAATTCCATTCTTCTCTTTGTCCTAGGTACTTCAGTGGAAGATTATTTCAAAATAGTCTACTACCCACAATTAACTAGACCAGGACACAACTATAGATACTAGGGCGGAAGAATGAACAAACCTTATCTGATATTTTATAGTTCTGAGCTTCCTGGTATAAATTCTTATTAATGACTGAGAAGTTTAAAGTGCTGGTTTTTTGTTTGGGTTTGGTTTTGATTAACTTTCTGCCAAGGCAAGAAGGGAAATAGTTGTGGAAGCTGAGCCTTTCACTAAGCACCAAGCCTTTGCAAGTGAGAAGCAGTGGGTGGGGTTGGGGAAGGGATAAATGCTCAATTATTTCAAGCTTTAAGCACTATTGTGTTTAGCTTTCCTTTCTGGAGACTCCATGTATAATTCTTAAAATCACAAATTCTCCTTGGCTTTAAAATCAGAGGTGGCTATCTGTTGAGGCATACATCATGCACCAGAGAAAATAGGCTTTTGGTTCATTTTGTGAATGGAGAGACATGCACATGGATTGTGGCATTTACTATTAAGTATCTTATAATCAAAGAATTCAGCTTATATAGACATTTTTCCTTATTTTGTTCACCTCCTAAGTCTTGACGGTTGGCATTTTGATTTTTTTTTCTTATTTTCTGTTTACTATTCTTACATTTTGTGTTCTTAAGAAACAAAAACTCATAATTAAAAAATAAAAGGTTTGATAACATATGTTAAAAGATAAACTGGATAACTAGTGTTTTAAATATCTAAGAATTCCGTTAAGCAAAAACGACTTTGAATTGGGCAGGACCAAACCAGAAGTGGTTAAGAGTACTCTACCAGCAGGAGCCCGAGGAAAGAATTTTATAAAGAAAAGGCAGAAACAAAACAAGGACATTTTACTTTAATTGGCTATAGTTTAAGCATTTAGAAAAGCTTAGTTGGCTGTTTGTGATTGGTTGTCCTTAGTTTTTTATTTCTTAAGCTTGGGGCTTTTGCTGGTTTAAGTTTTGGTTTGCTCATGTAGGCTGCTGAGATATTAACACCATCTCAGTCTAATGGCCTCCTTGTTGAATTACTTTAAGACAGGCACATGAATTGAATTTTTAAGGTTCAAATAACCTTTCCTCAATTGTTCCTCTTCCAGCAAGTAGATACAGCCCATCTCTGATAAATTTACAGCAGTCTGGGAATTATGACGTACGTTATCCCCAACTCCACTTCATACCCTACACTAGATCAAGGTACCTGAATAGCAGAAGCTCTATGGAGGCAGGAATGGACAGAAAGTTTTTCTACAGACAGACGAGAATTGCTGGGTGGAAAGGCAAATGGCAGAGTTATGGCAGCCTCATATGGAGAGGATGAGAAGTACTCAGCTCTGTCTGCAGCTGGCTGTGAGACTGAGCTCGGATCAGGACTGGGTAACATGAGAGGACCTGTAGACCAAAATGGAAAGTATTCACTCGTACAACAAAAACAGTTTAAGGCCTAAATTCTTTACAAACAGTTGCATTGATTTGTTCACTATGTGAATAAAATATGAAATTGGTAATTCGCAAAAGCACCTGAAAAGCCAAATTCAAAGGTAGATGTCATCATCAGTCTTGAATGAACCATCTATAGCTGCCATTTGGTTGTTGCAAGTGTTCTAAGTAGCTTCACTCTGTTTTCTTCAGAATAAAGTTAAGCATCTAGCTATTATGAAGGTAAATATAAATATTCCAATGACACTTCTATCAGTAGTATGACTTAGGTCAATTAAACAATGGTATGTAAATTTGAGAACTTTGTGGAGATCAACAATTTTTTCAAATTATGAGAAATTCTTTTTTTTTTTTTTTTAAGATTTTATTTATTCATGAGAGACAGAGAGGGAGGCAGAGAGAGAAGCAGGCTCCATGCAGGAAGCCTGATGTAGGCTTCTGGGCTCACGCCCTGAGCCAAAGGCAGATGCTCAACCGCTGAGCTACCCAGCCATCCCAAATTATGAGAAATTCCATATTACAAACACCATTTGGGATTATTAATTTTCAGTGGCAAATTAGGAAAGTCATATTCATTTTTAGCCTAACAATTCTAACAATAAATCAGCAACCCTCTTGACATCTTTTATTCCTTCTTTATGACTCTTGTCACCATAGTCAAACAACTTAGATTTCTTTAAAAGTTTTTAGTAATACTAGTCTAAGTAAAGTTCAAAATATGGTGGTCAATATTTCATGTGAAGACTGAATGTAATCTGGTTGTATTATATGTGCATAATTCAACCTTTTCTTATGAAAAATGATATTTGATTAGTAGTTGTGATATTGTGATTTATAATAAATATCTATTTAATCTATTTTCCTCATTCCTGGTACCAAGCTCCTAAAACCTTTGGAATTTCTTCAATGATTAGAGCAATGGGAGCATCTTTTGTTGTGGTCTTTCCTCTTCAAATAGCTTGAGTGATAAAGGTGAAAGTGTCTTTTGTTATTCCTAACAAGACCTTTTCAACTATACCCTGAGTTTATATTAATGAGATGATTTTTAGAAATCCACTAAGGATGGGATCTGGTTACCAGGGGAAACAATCCCATGATTATAGGATTGGAACTTTCAGCCCCACCCTCTAACCTCTGGATAGGAGGAAGGGACTGGAATCTGAATTAATCATCAAGATTTAACTAGTCATGCCTATATAATGATGCCTCCGTAAGAGGGCAAAAGGTTGGGATTCAAAGAGCTTCTGGGTTGTTGCTAACAGAGAAGTACTGGGAGAGTAGTGTGCCTGGAGAGGCCATGAGAGTTCTATGTCCTGAGCAAAGAATAGAAGTTAAAGTGGTAGAGATACATTTTATTAAAAAAAAAAAAAAAGATTGCAATAGAGGACGGGGGATTCCTCTCTGAACCCCCACTATTCTGAATCCCCCTACACATACACATACACACACATATACACATGTGATGTTTGATCACTGGGCTCTATTCCAAATACAACCAGAACAAGTGAAGAATTATAACCAAGAAATTAGTTGAGGGGAGGGGCATTGGTGGATGGCAATTACTAAGGGTAGACACTAATTCTGGGAGATTCTGGGTGAACTGACCTAATAGAATTCTTGCTGAAGGCAGGCCAGAGTGAGTGATCAGGGGGTTCAGAGTTTGATTAGATATCAAGGGTGGGGAATTTTCACTAAACTGACTTAAAAGGATTCTTGCTGAAACTGGATTCTACACGGAAGTACAGCCCAATGGATGACCCTTGTGGGAGAGAAGGTTCAGGGGAGCTTAAGTTTGGTCAAGCAAAGAATCTTTTTCATGCCCTTCTTCCATACTGTGCCCTATGCATCTCTTCCCTTCAAGTACTTATTTGTATCCTTTGAAATATCCTTTATGTTAAAAAACAAAAACTCAACTGAGTAGATTTGATGATCTAATTGGCTTTATTTAATGATTCATGAATCCAGCATCCTCTCATGTAGCAAGTAGAAAATTGCTCCTAAGAGCTGTACAACATGGAGGCAGAAACAGGGCAGGACAAGAAAGTAATTAGTAAAAGAAAAGAAAGGATCATTTCAGGCAAAGTCACCTTCCTTTGGGGGAAGAGTAGATGACCTCACTAGTGCTAATCAGGAAATTCCACATTGACTGGTTAAAGGTCACATTCATTCAATTAAGTCTTGGTTTGCTGTCTGGGGAGCAAGTGATGCCATTGGAGGCCTGTTCTTTCTTTTTCTTTCTTTTTTTCACATCTGTAATAAATCATTAATAGTAAGTTATGTGTCCCCCTGGGTTCTATGAGCCATTCTAGAAAATAAGTGAACCTGATGGGGGGCCATATTCATAACCAATTGATAGGTCAGAAGCCCAGATGACAATCTGTACTTGTGTTTGGCATCTGAAGGGAGGTAAGGAGCAGTCTTGTGGGACACAACTGATAATGTGTGAGATCTGATACTAACTCCAGGTAGTTAGTGTCAGAATTGAGTTAAATTGTAGAACACCCAGGTAGTGTTGGGAGAATCAGAGAATTGCGGGGTATGGGGAAATATTCCCACACATTTGGTGACTAGAAGGGTCAAAGGTAAAGTATTCTGTGGGTAAAGTGTAGTATTAAGACTAGAGGAGAAACACAGGAGTGTTTTTCCTCTCTATGCAATTAATTTCAGGATCTATATAGTCAGGAGTTTTTAGCAATGACAGAAACCCAGCTTAAACTAGCTTATTTAAAATAGAAATATATTGGCTTAAATAATCCATAATGACAAGGGTATTTCTGTTCCCAGGCATGACTTAATCCGGGTTCAAACAATGTCATCAAGTTCTCTTGGGTCTCCTTTTCTTTATGTATTGGCAATCTCCATGGTACAGAGATAATGATTAAAGAGGGCCCCAGAATTATACCTTTCCACATTGGGAGTCCATATGAAAGACAGTCTTGCCCCACTAATTTTTTCTTGGGGTGGTTGTACTCCAACTCCAAATATGACCAAGGGAATTGCCCAAGTATTAGTTATATACCTACCTCTGTTGTCAGAAGAAAAACAAAATGACTAGTGAAGGAGAGGAAAGGAAGAAAAACTTGTTAACCAAAAAATTTAATATGAGAGGGATCAGGAAGCAAATTATAATCATTATAAAATCCACGGAAATGGCTGTAAATTTAGGAATGTATATAACAAACCTATAATATTACAAAGGAATAATTGGGCAGGGGTAGGAGGCTAAAAGCCAGTTACAGCATCTCCTCTGCAGTGCAGAACAAGTAAAAACAAAATCAGCTGGACCAAGCACATTATTAGTGAGGCTGAATACTAATTCTATGGTCTGTAACTCAGGAGTCAGCATAGTCTCCAGGGACTAGAAATTTAAAAATTCACATTTTTTAAGTGTTCCCAACTTTATCTAGAAGTCCAGAGATATCTGCAGTTCCATGGATCCTCTAGGGAGCTCTAATAGATTTGATGGTGTCAAGACCCATGGAATTCCATGGATACTGGCCAATTTAGACATGTAGACCAGATATTCCCAATGTGTTAACTATGTACGAGAGTAGTAGTTCTCAAAGTCTTGCTCTAACTAGCAGCATCAGCAACATCTGGGAACTTATTAGAATTGCACTCTCAGGCCCTTACCCAGGATTAGTGAAGCAAAAACTCTGAGGAGATGGCCCGGCATCTGTATTTAACAAAGCTTCCAGGTGATTCTTTCTTTAATTTTTTAATTTTTTATTTTTTATTTATTTATTTATTTTTTTTGAGAGGGGTGATTAAGAGAGAGAGCATGAGCAGGGGAGGAGCAGAGAGAGAGAGGGAGAAGTAGATTCCCTGCTGAGCAGGAATCCTGATGAGGGGCTCAATACCCGGGGACTCCAGGATCATAAGTTGAGCCAAAGGCAAACACTTAACTGACTAACCCACCCAGGCACCCCTTCATTTTTTTACAAAGATTTATTTATTCGAGAGGGAGAGAGATCACAAGCAGGAAGAGAGGCAGAGAAAGAGGGAAAGAATCCTCAAGCAGATACCCCACTGAGCACAGAGCCTCACATGGACTCTATCCCAGGACCCTGAGATCACAACCTGAGCTGAGATCAAGAGTCGGGCACTTAACCAACTGAACCACCCAGGCACCCCCATTCCAGGTGATTCTAATGCAACTGAAGTTTGAGAACCAGTCAGTAATCCAGATCACATTGGAAATGAACTTTACTAGCCAGACGGTTTTTTTTAAGATTCTTTTTTTTTTCTTAAGATTTTATTTATTTATTCATGAGAGGCACACACATAGAGAGAGAGAGAGAGAGAAAGAGAGAGAGAGACTCAGAGACACAGGCAGAGGGAGAAGCAGGCTCCATGCAGGGAGCCTGATGTGGGACTCGATCCCAGGTCTCCAGGATCACACCCTGGGCTGAAGGCCGCGCTAAACCGCTGAGCCACCGGGGCTGCCCTTTTTTATTTTTATTTTCTTAATTCCAGAAAGAGAGCAAACAAGTAAGGAGGGAGTGTTGTGCCCAAGATTGTGAATCCAAGAAACCACAAGGCGCCGACGCCGATGCAAGCGCACGAGGGTTTATTAGCAAGCTCGAGCTTGGGTCCAAATATACCCGACACGGCGGAGCAGGGACTTGGACCCCGAAGTGGGTTACAGCTGGGGTTTTTATAGGCTGGTTCTAGGGGATTTTCAGAAGGGGCGGAGGAATTTCTCAAGTTCTGTTTACATTCTGATATGGGGCTTTCAAGGGCATTGAGCTCTGTTCTCATTCTAATATGGGACTTTCTACCACGGGCGTGGACTCTGTTGTCTTTCTGATATGGGATTCCCTGCTGAAGACATTCTGCAGTAAAGTTCAGCTCTTATTCACAGGGGCCTAAGATGGCTGTACTTGTGCTAATGCTAAACTTGAGGTGGAATGGCCTTAATTTTTCTCGGCCTCCACAGGAGCAAAGGGAGAAGTACAAGCAGACTCCACACTGAGCACGGGGCCCAATGTGGGGCTCTAGCCCAGGGCCCTGAGATCATGACCTGAGCTGAAACCAAGAGCTGGACCCTTAACGAACTGAGCCACCCACATACTTCCTTTGTTTACTACTAGCCAGACTCTTAAAACACACTTTGTTATGGTTCACATTATTGATCTGTCAGAAGAAAATGGAGTCATTATTCCAAATAACTCCCAACCAAGTTCATGAAGAATTATCAAGGCTTCCGTGTAGATTATACTGTTAGCTGGTCATTTATTCCATAAATAAATGTACTGTATAATTATATGGAAACAAAATGTTTTGGTGGGTTTTTTCTTTTCCATTCTGTATAAATAGGCTGTTGTTATTATCCAAATTAATAGCTGTATTACATTCTGATTTATATAATGCAATGTAAAATTGCCATAATTACATTTCATGAAAAACACAGCTTGTATGGTAATGCTAAAATGATCAATATAATGTGACATCCTGCATAACACAAATATAGGAATGCACCCAAAAGTTAGATCTTGGAAAGTATTAATCATAGTTTTAGATAATAGGATGCACATTAAACAATGCAATTGTGATTATATAGTATTAGCAATAAATAACTTGGAAGTCAATTACGCCCTTGCTCTGATATGAAAGTATAGAGAAAACAGAGACGGTTTAAGATGCAGGTGAGCAAATATTGAGAAGCTGCAGTTGGTGGTCATTAACAGCTGACATAGAGCACTTACATGTGCCAGACACTGTGTTTGGAGCTTTAACAAATACTAACTCAGTGGAATCTGAAAATTCGCCTATGAATTACATTGCTTGTATTCACTCACTCCACTTCAGAGAAGAGGAAACAAGGCTAGTGAGTTCAGTACCCTTTGCCTTTATCAGTTAAGCAACTGATAAAGAGGCACAGCTCAAAACCCAGTCTTTCATTACTTTGAAGTAGATGCTCCTAACTACCAAAATATGAGAGTAGAACACATGAAAAAACAAAAGAGTAAACTTTATGACCTTAGATTAGGCAGTGATTTCTTAAATATGACACCAAAAGTACAAGCAACCAAAAAAATAAGATAAAATAAATTGGACCTTATAAAAATTAAAATTCTTGTGCTAAGAACATCAAGAAAGTAAAAAAACAACCCAATACTAAAAATGGTATTTGATAGGAGTGCCTTGATGTTGGCTCAGGTCTTGACCTCAGGGTCATAAATTCAAGCCCTGCATTGGGCTCTGCACTAGGCATGGAGGCTACTTAAAAAAAAAAAAAAAAAAAAAAAATTATCTGATAAGGGGCTTAAATCTAGAATATACAAAGAACTCTTAATGTCTGTGACCCTGCAAAATTCCTATGTTGAAAGCCTAATGCCTGGTGTGGCTATATTTGGAGATGGGACACTTAAGGATGTAATTAAGATTAAATGAAGTCATAAGGGTGGGGCCCTGAACTAATAGGATTAGCATCCCTATAAGCAGAGACACCAGAGAACTGCCCCCCTCCCACCTTTTTCTCAGAGAAAAGGCCATGTGTGTAGAAAGTATTCATTTGCAAGGCTGGAAAGGAGGTTTTACCAGAACCCAAACCTGCCAGAATCTTGATCTTGTATTTTTTCAGGCTCCAGAACTGTGGGAAAATACATTTATGTTGTTTAAGCCACACAGTCTGTGACTATGTTATGATAACCAAAGCAGACTAATACACAACTCAATAATGAAAAGATAATCCGATTAAAAATGAGCAAAAGATCTGAATAAACACTTTTCCAAGGAAGATATACAAATGGCCAATAAACACATGACAATTTGTTCAATATCACTAGTGATGAGGGATATCAGGCCCATAGTGAGATACCACTCCACATGTACTAGGATGGCTTAAAAAAAAAAAAAAAAAAAAAAAAAAGGTTGACAAAGATGTAGAGAAATTGAGACTTTCATAACACTACACTGCTGGTAGAAATTCAAGACGGGGAAGTCACTTTGTAAAATAGTCTCACAGTTCCTCAAATGATTAAACACAGAGTTACCATATCACCTAGCAATTCCACTCTTAAGTATATACCCAAGAGAAATGAAACATGTCCACACAAAAATTTGTACACAAATGTTTATAGTAGCATTATTCACAGTAGCCAAAAGGTAGACACACCCAAATGTCTGTCAATTGATGAATGGATAAAGAAAATGTAGGATATTCACACAATGGAATATTATTAAGGTATATGTCTTCATAAAAAGGAATCATGTTTTGATGTATGCTACAACATGGATGAACCTTCAAAACAATATGCTGAGTGAAAGCATCCACTTACAAAAGGTCACATGATTCCGTTTATATAAAATGTCCAGACCAGGCAAGTCTATAGAAACAGAAAATAGGGGTGCCTGGGTGGCTCAGCGGTTGAGTGTCAGCCTTTGGCTCCGGGCATAACCCTGGAGTCCCACATTGGGCTCCCTGCACGGACCCTGCTTCTCCAACTGCCTGTGTCTCTGTGTCTCTCATGAATAAATAAATAAAATCTTAAAAAAAAAAAAAAAAAAGAAACAGAGAATAGACTGATGGTTGCTTAGGGCTGGAGGGGTGAAGGGTAGAATTTGTGTGGTGATGGCCGAAGGGTATGGGATTTCCTTCTGGAGTGAGAAAATGTTCTATGGATTCTGGCGATAGCCACACAACTCTGTGAATATACTTTTTAAAAATTGAATTGTATATTTCAGTGGGTGTGTTGAATAGTTATAGCTCAATAAAGCTGTTACTAAAAAAAAAAAGTGAGAGTAGAGAATGACTAGAGTCCTTGGGAGAGTGAAGGTTGAAGATAGCTATTGGGGTAAGCATGGTAGGAATTGGCCAAAGAGGGATCCCTGGATGGCTCAGCAGTTTAGTGCCTGCCATCAGCCCAGGGTGTGACCCTGGAGTCCCGGGATCGAGTCCTACATCGGGCTCCCTGCTTAGAGCCTGCATCTCCCTCTGCCTGTGTCTCTGCCTCTCTCTCTCTCTGTGTCTCTCATGAATAAATAAATAAAATCTTAAAAAAATTTAAAAAGGAATTGGCCAAAGATAAACTACTTCTGTCCATTGGTGAGAACCAATTAAAATTAGATTGTATGCCTGTGCAGGAACATCAGGCCTGCCAAGTCAGAATTCTTCAGCCCAGAGACTAAAGGACAGGGAAAGAGAACAGGCTAGAAGACTTGCAAAAAGATGCTAAAGGTTAGGGTGCAGACCTTGGTTAGCTTATGTCCTTCCTGAGGTTCTTTCTTTCTTCTCTGACCATTCTTTCATGGTGGTTTCCTTTCTCTTGCCATCCTTCAAATGTCTGTATCCTTTGGACACAGGGGCTCCACATGCCAAACCTCTCTACTCTTCTCTGCATGCTCTCTCTTGGTGAGCACAGACTCTCTCATGTTTCAACTGCTACGTATATTTTGTTAGGTCTAAAATATATGTCACCAACTCAGACCTCCCCTGAGCATAGCCCTGGTTATTCAGCTGCCCACTAGATATTTCCACCTGACTGTCCCATACATATCCAAAGTGCAAATGCCCCACATTGCTCCTTCTCCACACAGCTTCTCACCCTCTACTCCCATCTTGAAAAATGGGAAAGACTTTGAGAATCAGCTCAGGTTTGCACACAGTAGTGATTTCATAGGGCCCAATAAAATGAGAAGGTTTATAAACACAAAGAGAACAGGGAAATGAAAGAGACTCAATAAATTACCCCTTTGATCAAGTCACACCTTTGATGGACAACTCTCAATTATTCTTTAATGTGCAGAGATGAAAACCCAATTCTATATGATGTTATTCATAATTCAACTTTCTCTGTAAATTTAATTCAAAAGAGCATATATTCAACATATGAGAAATTGTGCTATAGATACAGACCTTGACTTCAACTAGCTTATAGTCTTGCAGGGGAAGCTCGCAAATAAATGAGAAATTTCCATACAACGTGATAAATGTCAATAAAGAACAAACACAAGATGCCAGGCTAGCACATAGGGCATCTTATCCAGTAATTTGGGGTAAGGGGAGAGGGAGTTCAAAATGGCTTTTCTGAGGCCAAAAGAGTTTCAGAAGCCAATAGCAAAAGTGTAATGAAGGGAAGAGTAGCCCAGGCATGAGCTTGGCCTGCCTGTGGGCCCCTTCAGTAAGATTGAGCAGAGATGAGGCTTGGAGAGGAAACCTGGTGAAAGCAGACAGAGACGTTTCGGTGAATAATCTAAGAGTCAAACTCAATGAGAACTGACAAGTGGACACAAAGGGGGATTTAACATTTTTCCAATAAGCTTAGCTGCAAAGGGGAGAGAAGCATAAGGCAAGAGGCAAAAGAGGGTATGTGTTTGGGGGAGTGTTTGGAGTCATTATGTGTGTATGTTTTTAAGATAGGAAAGATGTGAGCAAGATCAAATGCTGAAGGGGAGAAGCCAGAGTCAGGAGTGGGGGGTGGGAATAGGGAGGAGCTGTGGGGCAAGATGCCTACAGGAAGAGAGGCTGAGAAGGTGAAGCCTTCAGACTCCTTGTGTGGGATTTGAAGGAAGGGCAAAGATGGATGTGGCGAATAGGATGGCAGGAATTTGATGGATTTCATTTGGAAAGTCAGTGAGGGGGCAAATCAGGTAGATGGTTTGCAGAGTGCGAAGAATGTTTGAAGTAGCTATAATGACTAGAGAAATACTAAGTAGGAATGATTGAATGAACAGCAAACAAACTGGTTGAGGAAGGACCAGTTAAGGTCCTTGAAGTTGAGGACCAGTTAACCTAGGAGTAAATAAGAAAACTGCAAAGATAGAAGATTAGCATTTGAGAGTGGAATGTGCTGTTTTCTGCCTTCAGAAGCAGATCAAACCCAGGTGATGATAAGATCTTGACATAGCAGTGGGACTGAGTGACTAATTGGGAAAACAATGTGAAGGTAATTGGGATCAAGGAAGTCAATGAACTGAGAAGCCAGGGAGCACCCAAATGTATGCTAAATTCCCCCAGTTGATGGCAAGTCATAGGGAGAAGAAGACTGGGTGGGAAAGAAAGGCTGAAGTCCTCAGGAATGATGGGGAGGAAGAAAAGTTACGAAGGTAATGATCTGGGACAGAGGATTCTACAATTGAGTGACATGACCCCTAAACATGCAGAATTCCTGCAAAAGAATGGAAGAATGATTCAGTTGGCTTGAAATTTTTTTTAAAGATTTTTAAAATTTGAGAGAGAGAATGAAAGAGAGAGCACAGGCATAGGGAGCGGCAGAGGGAGAAGCAGACACCACTTTGAGCAGAGAGCCCAACTCAGGGCTTGATTCTAGAATCCTGGGATCAGGAGCTGAGGGCACGCTTAACTGACTGAGCCACCCAGGTGCCCCAATGGGTTGGATTTTTTTCAATGCACCTCTGATCATGTTGGTCTTGGCTTCCTACAACCCTCTGAGCAGCTCCAGTGTTTCCGCCTTGGACTTGACTAGCGGGCTTGTCCATCTTTTCCTCTCTTACTTCATCTCCTACCACTTTTCTACTTGCCAATCCTGCTCTAGCCACACAAGCTTCTTTGCTGTCTCCAAACATGATAAAACTTATCACCACCTCAGAGCCTTTGCACTTGCTCTTGGTTATGCCCAAGAAGTTCTTCCTCAGGGGCCTGCTTATCCCCTCTCTCTCTTAACTGTCACTTGCTCAGCAAGGCCCTCTAGCTCTCCTCCTGTGCCCACTCCTACAGGAAGGCTCGATTCTACACCTCAGCTTCATTTTCCTACAGGGCACTTATCATCATCTGACTTGACATACATTTACTTTTTTTCCCCTAGCAATACTACCCCAAGAATAGAAGCTACTCAACAGCAGGATTTTGGTCACTGTTACATGCTGCCGGAGGTATAAACAAATTTTTTTTTTTGAATGAACTTAGTGGCAGGGGGTTGTGAGAAGGATGTATATGAGAGAGCTGCAGGCATAGGTGCAGAGGGAAGCATGCAAGCATGTCGGGCAGTGAGGGGTTGTTTCCATGCAATGGCTTTACAGTGGGACCCCTGGGAAGTTTTGGTGGGCCAGTGGGCACTGGTCATTGAGAGAAAGCCTAGAGTGTTATGGAAACACAAAGACAGCAAGGATGGATGATTGGAGGAACTTGACTTCTGGGAAGTCTCCAAAGACAATGACAGGGATGGGAGGTGTGCTGATATTTGCTGGCTTTAGAGTTCCCAAAAGACTTCGAACCAACAGCCCTTGGATTGTACATTTGGCTTGATTTGTACTTCTTCAGAAATCTTCATGAGAGACAACGGCAGTCACTGGGGTGTGGGAGGATGATTTGTTGGAAGGAGTTGCCCATCCTGTGGACGGATGTGTTACCAAGGGCTCCCTGGCAGGCAGCAAGCAGGTGAATTGGTTAGTACCTGGGCACTCTACCAAGACTTCTCCACAGCAGCAGCCCTGAGAGGTTGGTAATGAAGTTATGCTGAGTGCTGTCAGGCTTTGTGTTTGCTGTCCCCACCTCAAATGTGCCCTTCCAGCATTTTATGCTTCCACACCTATGCTCACACTGTTCTCTCTGTCTGGAATGTTCCTCTCCTCCCCTAGAATTTCCCATATTTTTGGCATCCTTTAAGACCTAACTCAAACCCTATCTCCAGGACAGTTTTCCTTTAAAACTCAAGCCTGGAGAATTGGTCCTTGCCTTGAACTCCTAGAGTATTTATTGACTGTAGAAGAATTCAGTTAGCATTTAATCACTTCCTGCCCTGTGACATCTCTTCACTGATTGCATCAAACCTTTATACCTCTGAGTTGCACTTTTAAAAAAAAATTTTTGTTTGTATGTGTGTGTGATAGTGCCTTGCTGTTTCTTCAGTTTCCTTGTAGGCTTCTCAAAGGCAAGGCAGGTTATGTTGTCTTTGTAGCCCTGTATTATCTGACATAGACCCCGACACACAGAAGATATTCAGATCCTATAAATTGATGCATCTTAATTTATTAATCATTAATATTCCATACTGACACCCAAATGATAGTTCTGTTTACCTTCAAATGATTATTTAAGGACATTTAGCCTTGGTGGCTCAGCGGTTTAGCCCTGGTGGCTCAGCGGTTTAGCCCTGCCTTCAGCCCAGGGCAGGATCCTGGAGACTCAGGATTGAGTCCCATATCGGGTTTCCTGCATGGAGCCTGCTTCTCCCTCTGCCTGTGTCTCTGCCTCTCTCTCTCTCACTGTGTCTCTCATGAATAAATAAATAAAATCTTTAAAAAAATGATTATTTAACATGACAGCATGGTGATACTATTTTTCTTACCATAGTGTGTTATGTAATCTCCCTTTTTCATTCATAGATGATTCTGGACTGATGCTGTTGGGATCTCTGTTGAACAATTTGGTCTTAATTTTTCGGCAGAGACCAGACAGCTTGGTGGATAAGAGTTTCTAGAATCAGATGTCCTAGTTTCGTTATTAGCTCTGCCACTTGCTAGGAGGTTGAGCCTGAGCAAGGTATTAACTTTTCCTCACCTCAGTTTCTTCATCTGCAAAATGGGATTATAATAATATACTTCTCATTGATTTATTGTGATTTAAAGATAACTAAGTGGATTGTACCCTGTGACATCCTTAGGTTGACATTGGTGCATGATAAAGCCCGCACTAGCTGTTTTTTGTGAGTGACTAGAAATTTCCAGATTTAAAATATGAGGCTCTCAAACCTCTTTCCACTCTCCTCTTACGGGTAAGGAAGGAGGGTGGGGTGAAGCTAGAAGGCTCTAGTGTCTACCTCAGGAAACCAGGCTGTGATCTAAACTCTGCCACTTAGTTTGTGTGTTAAGCAAGACACTCAACCTCTTTGGGGTGTCATAAAGATAGAAGAGTAAACATCTGTGAAAGTCCTTTTAAAATAGCTTGCTTTACCCAAAGCAAGGAACTATGGTTGATAACAGGAAACAAATTAAATTGGTTCTGTTTTGAAAATCTTACCCTTAGAAAATTTGCTTCAGGAAAAGAGTAACTCTTTGTCTCACTTTGATTGGATTATCCTGATTATCTTATGTGGCCTTCATATTTTTTTTTTTTTTAATACTACTGGTGCTGTGAGAAGTCTTTCTGTGTCCATACTTTGCTTCCTTTTCTTGTTTGCAAATCTGGTTGGTCTATTAAACAAACAACTGCAGTCATACATATCTTTGTGGTTTAAAATCTGTTGCTGTGCTTTGACAAAAGAGCTCTGTAGGAAATGGTAATACGATTAGGATAGTAACTGGCAGGGGGAGTGAGAATACCCAAAGCAGGCAGCCCTACCCACAGGGTTCCCGAGATATGTGTGTCAGAGGCAGACTAAGATCAAGGCCTGGATTTGAATCCCAGTTCTAGTACTTATTTTCTGGGTGACCTTGCAAAGTACTTAACCTCTGAGTGCCTCTGATTCCACATCTGTAAAATGGAAACAATGATAGTACCTACCTTATAGGGTTACTGTGGGTAAATATACATAATGTGCTTATGGTATAATATACATGAGTGCTAAATAAGTATATACTATTTTTAAAAGATTTTATTTATTTATTGAGAGAGAGAGAACACGAGTGGGGAGGTGCAGAGGAGGAGGGAGAAAGAACCTAGAGCAGGCTCTGCACTGAGAGCACAGCCTGGAGTCCCAAGTGGGGCTCGATCCCACACCCCAGAGATTGTGACCTGAACCAAAACCAAGAGTTGGGTGCTTAGCCCCCTGAGCCACCCAGGTGCCCTATTGTTTTTTTTTTTTTTTTTTTTTTTTTCCTATTGTTGATTATTAGTATATGCACACAGTCAATTAAGAAGAATTGTCCTTTAAAATTTTTAAATCATACATTTATTTCTTATCAATGGACTCCATTGGTGTGAATTTATGACAAAGCTAATGAAGCTTAAGTTTCAAGGATTCCTGACTTATAAAAGTACCTTCCAAAGCTCTCTAATTTTTATTCACAGTTTTGTATTCTTTCTTTCTTTCTTTCTTTCTTTCTTTCTTTCTTTCTTTCTTTCTTTCTTTCTTTTCTTTCTTCTTTCCTTCCTTCCTTCCTTCTTTCTTTCTTTCTTTCTTTCTTTCTTTCTTTCTTTCTTTCTTTCTTTCTTTCTTTCTTTCTTTCTTTCTTTCTTTCTTTCTTTCTTTCTTCCTCTCTTCCTCCCCCCTAAAGTAGGCTCCATGTCCAACATGGGTCTTGAATTCACCACCCTGATGTCAAGAGCCACATCTACCAACTGAACCAGCTAGGTGCCCTGTTTTTTGTTCTCAAAAAACTTTAAAAAGCTGGAGCCCCATAAAGCTGAGTCTGCTTCTGTTGCTATCAGATATAGAAATCTCTTTCAACATTCCTAATAAGTAGTAGTTCAACCTGTATTTGAATTTCTCCAATTAAGAGAAGCCCACCACTCCATAGGGAGTTTGTTTCATTTCAGACAGTTCTCATTCTTTGGAAGTTCTTTTTATATTGTGCCAAAATCTACCTCCTGACAACATACACTTATTGATCTTAGTTCAGCCTTCTGAAACTACATAAAGTACATCTAATTCCTCCCCACCTAATAGGTCTGACAGTACCTAAAGGCTGTTCTAATACCCTCTCCCACGTCATCCTGAACGCTTACAATGGTTTCTCATCGCTTGCCATCCTGGTCTACCTTCTCTTCTAGTTGTTGATGTTCTTGTTAAAGAGCATTCTAGGTTTGTCTGGACTGACGGAACAAAGCAACATCCTCGCTACACTTATTTGTGGAAGACTTTGCATTTACCACTGTGGAAATTTATCTTTGCTGTTATATTTGACTCTTTGTTGTAGTTTGCCCAGTCGTGTTGTACTCTTATTTTGTTTCTTTCCCCAGGCTTTGTCTTCTTTTTCTTCTTCTTCTTCCTTTTTTTTTTTTTTTACCCCCGGGCTTCATCTTCGCAAGAGATGTTCCTACTTTTACTGTGGCGTTGTTATTCGTATCACATGATCTTTCAGGAGTTCAATTTAGCCAGACTTGGCAAGAAGGCTTCGTGGCACATTCCAGACTTGTGTTATGGGAAGATAGCACACCTATAGCTGTGCCTGCATTTACTATGACCATGTCTGTACCTCTTGGTGGGTGTTCCCCCTCCAAGTTCACACTCTAGTCTAGGTTTTCTCAAGCCACTTGTCACATATGGAAAAAAAATCTTCATAGAAAGGGCTCATTGGCAAAGACAATTATTACTTTTTTTCCTTTTTGTTCCATTTGCCACTTATATTATTTTCTACATGAATTTCTCTCATCTTTTTGTGTGTTCGTTTATTTAGTTATCTATTTTTAGGATTCCCTCTGTCCTGTCCTGACGTTGTAGGGGCAGAGAAGCTCCCCAAGCCCATGTATTTTCTACCCTGAGTAAGCACATCACACTCAGGTGATATGCCCTTTTGGAGGGAAGCCAAACAATGTATTCCCTGCAGGGTTTCAGCTTTGGTACACTTGCTGCCCTTTTCCCTGTGTTTAAAAAAAAAAAAAAATTAAAAAACATATGGATGCTGAGACCCAAAAAGGCCACTGATGATCCCAGAAGCTACTATTTGCTTATGGGAAACACTTTTCACTCCCTTAGATTACTCAGTGTATTTTAAAACTAGAAGAATAGCAAAATGAAGACTTAATTTTTTTTTAAAGATTTTATTTATTTATTCATGAGAGATACAGAAAGGCACAGACACAGGCAGAGGAAGAAGCAGTCTCCCTGAGGTGAGCCTGATGCAGAACTCTATCTAGGACCCCAGGATCACGACTTGAGCTGAAGGCAGATGCACAACCAATAAGCCACCCAGGTGGCCGAAGACTTAATTTTTGTGGAAGATACAACACTGTGAACCAGAAAGGAAGGATATCTAAATTAATGATTAAGTGCCTGTCATGGAGATTACCTCATGTAATCTTGCTAATAACCTATATAAGAGGAAGAATTATGAAGACTTTACATATAGATGAGGAAACCTAGGGTGGTTAAGTAACCAGCCTGAGGAGAGCCACATGGCTGCACTTCTCTCCAGGTTCCAAAGCAGCCAATGCTTATCCTGCCTGACCTCCCTTACTCTACAGTGGCTATTAGCCAAGCTGCACGAACTCCATTATTAATGTTCTTTTTTTTTTCTTTCTTTTTTTTTTATTTATGATAGGCACACAGTGAGAGAGAGAGAGAGAGGCAGAGACACAGGCAGAGGGAGAAGCAGGCTCCATGCACCGGGAGCCCGACGTGAGATTCGATCCCGGGTCTCCAGGATCACGCCCTGGGCCAAAGGCAGGCGCTAAACCGCTGCGCCACCCAGGGATCCCCATTATTAATGTTCTTAAGACACCTGCATTTTTATAACCCCCACGAAAATCTGAGTAGTCAGGAAGAGTAGCAGCATGACAAACTAGAAAACATTCCTGAGAAATTTCTTTTTTTAGATTTTTATTTATTTGAGAGAGAGAGAGAGGGAGAGAGAGCACAAACAAGCAAGCAAGCAAAGGGAGAGGCAGAGGGAGAGCATCTCATGCCAACTCTTTGCTGAGCAAGGAGGCTAACCAGGGGCTGGATCTCACAACCCTGAGATCATGACCTGAGCTGAGATCATGAACTGAGGTGAAATCAGAGCCTTAACCAGGGGCCCCAATGCTGAGCAATTTTTTTTTTAAAGATTTTAAATTGCTGAGCAATTTATTTATTGATGGGAGACACAGAGACATAGGCAGAGGGAGAAGCAGGCTCCCCATAGGTAGCCCAATGCGGGACTTGATCCCAGGACCCCGGGATCATGCCCTGAGCCAAAGGCAGACTCTCAACCACTGAGCCATCCAAACATCCCAATGCTGAACAATTTAAAGCAAATGCTAGGTTTCACATTCCTCACCTCTTCCTTATACCATACCTTTAAATTTTGTATTCACTCTTAGATCACCTGGCTATTTGTACTGCTGAGACCTATTTGGCTAATATGCTTAGACCAAGGATTTGGTGTTATCACCGAGTAGCTTCAGTAAATAACAGCTCTTGATATTATAGAAAGAACTGAAACTAAAATCTAAAAATTTAAATCTTTTTTTTTTTAATTTTTTTTTTTAATTTATGATAGTCACAGAGAGAGAGAGAGAGAGGCAGAGACACACAGGCAGAGGGCAAAGAAGGCTCCATGCACTGGGAGCCCGACGTGGGATTCGATCCCAGGTCTCCAGGATTGTGCCCTGGGCCAAAGGCAGGCGCTAAACCGCTGCGCCGCCCAGGGTTCCCTAAAAATTTAAATCTTTTGCATTGACACAAATTCTTAGATTTCTAGTTCTGAGTTGATTCATTTAGTGATCTTAAGGGCATATTTTTTAATGTTGAGCCTTTTGGATAATTTGGAAAAATAAAGTTATAGACTCTTGGGTTTTATTTTATTTATTTTTAAAGATTTTATTTATTTATTGACACACAGAGAGAGGCAGAGACACAGGCAGAGGGAGAGGGAGAAGCAGGCTCCATGCAGGGAGCCGGATGTGGGACTTGATCCCAGGTCTCCAGGATCACACCCTAGGCTGCAGGCGGCGCCAAACCGCTGCGCCACCAGGGCCGCCCAACTCTTGGGTTTTAAATTAACATTCAATTTATTAAAGTCAAAATTTTTTTCTCAAGTGTTCAAGCCCAATTTTCAGGTCTTTTTGGACAATTTTTAAATCTAGAAGTATTTGAATAAAATAAAATAAGTACTTTTATTTGATCTCTGATTAATGCTCTATAAATTTTAAGTACATAAAATTTGTCTAATCTCATATAGGAAACTAAATTCAATAAATATTTCAAATCATATTCTTAAATTAAATATAACTAACTCTTCCAGGCATTTCATTTTAAGGTTATATTTATGTATTTTTTTTTAAGATTTTATTTATTTATTCATGAGAGACAGACAGAGAGAGAGAGAGAGAGAGAAGCAGAGACACAGGCAGAGGGAGAAGCAGGCTCCATGCACCGGGAGCCCGACGTGGGATTCGATCCCGGGTCTCCAGGATCGCGCCCTGGGCCAAAGGCAGGCGCCAAACCACTGCGCCACCCAGGGATCCCCTTGTTTGTTTTTTTAAAGCAGGTTGTGGGCCCAGTGGGAAGCCCAGTGCAGGGCTTTAACTAACAACCTTGAGATCAAGACCTGGGCTGAGAACAAGAGTTGGACACTTAACCAGCTGAGCCAGTCAGGTGCCCCAAGATTTTATTTTTAAATAAATCTCTACACCCAACATGGGACTTGAAATCACAACCCTGAGGTCATGAGTTTCATGCTCCACCAACTGAGACAGCCAGGCACCCCCTTCCAAGCATTTTAAATACTCAAAATTGGCAAATTCACAGCCCTAACATGCTGGTGACATTTATAAAACAGCTATCAACCTTTGGAGCTAGGAAGGCCTTTACTTTCTCTGAGAAACTGACATTTTTCTCTGTTTTTATAATGAGAATTGTACAACTAATCACTGGCATTTTTCTCTGTTTTTATAATGAGAATTGTACAACTAATTACGTTTCTCTATAAGCTCTGGCTGCTAGGAAACTCAGTGTCAAAATTAAAGCTCAGATAAAACATATTTGTCGACTCCATTGGTGATCATATTTGTTTTCTCTTTTTCATTGGCCCTGGTTTTAATTTCAACTTCTATTTCACCATTTTATTTCGTATTATTCAGGTCTTTGTGAAAAGAAAAATGTTATAATGAAACAGAAGAAATAGAGTTTGGGATTACAATCCTTGGGATAGTTGAGAGAATCCACAACTATCATTAAAAAATCAATACTTGCAGCTACCAGAAAGAATAAGTGCTTATAATATTTAGGGTGCTCCCATAGGTATCCATGTCTCTAACCCCACTCCTAGTGAATTGGATAGTCTGTTTTAATTCAGACCATTCCACATATCATCCAAATTTGATATAAAATAACTCCAGCCATTTGTTGTGACAGGGTCACTTTATTTGTACAGATCATATACTGAAACTTTAAAATTCACTGACTGAATAAATATGTATTGAATGTTTACTGCGGTCCAGGCATCATTTTGCACATTTAGGTTTATGTATACTGGACAGGAGAGGGGTGGGTCGTGGAGGTGTAGAGGGTAGGTGGGGAGATGATAATCCATTGCTACTCTAGTGGAGAAAACAACTCTACTAAATAGTACAAAAAAAGTATCTTATCCATGTATAAAGAATATTTTAATGAATTAGGAAAAGTATTCATTCAGATTGGTATTATCCTTTCTGAAATAGGGCACAAAATATATTATTACATAGGATATATGACAAAGAACCAAAGACATATATTAGCAATATAAATGATAAGCAAAGGCTTAATATTATCATATATATTCAGTTCCTAGAAATCGATAACAGAAAAACAAACAATACCATAGGAAATTAAAGAGGCAAGGGTAGGAATGGAATATTTGCTTCAGTGGAAAATGCACATGGCCACTAAGCAAATGCAAAGAGGCTCAACCTCTCTAGCAGTCAGGTAAATATACTCTTCATTCACTAGATCTGTAGTAATTTAGAAGGCTGGGAATAGTTAGTGCTGAAGAAATTATAAGGAAATGAGTACTCATGCTTACCAGATGTATTTGTGAAATGAAATAACTTTCTTTTTTTTTTTAATAACTTTCTGTACAATGATCTT
Organism: Canis lupus baileyi; assembly: GCF_048164855.1. Classification (NCBI taxonomy): domain Eukaryota; kingdom Metazoa; phylum Chordata; class Mammalia; order Carnivora; family Canidae; genus Canis; species Canis lupus. The sequence goes on along the minus strand of NC_132855.1, from coordinate 25,692,684 downwards.
ACTATCTGTATTTTTTTTCACTATTTGTATTTTTTTTAAATTCTTTTTTTTATATTTTTTTCTTTATTTATTTATGATAGTCACACAGAGAGAGAGAGAGAGGCAGAGACACAGGCAGAGGGAGAAGCAGGCTCCATGCACGGGGAGCCCGATGTGGGATTCGATCCCGGGTCTCCAGGATCGCGCCCTGGGCCAAAGGCAGGCGCCAAACCACTGCGCCACCCAGGGATCCCACTATTTGTATTTTAAATATGCATACACCTAGTGACAGCATTCCCATTGTCAGAAATTTTTCTGCTAAAACAAAAATGCCAACATAAAAGACTATCTTTGCAAGTACCAGTACAAGTAAGTTTATTGCAAACTGTTTATGGTGGGGTGAAAATAGTAAATGACTTGAGAGGTTATCAGTAGGGATATTTGTATTGAATAAAATATATTCATACCATGAAGCAGTAAATTCTATGCAAATAGTGATTTTGATTTCTATATTTTGAACTAGAAATATGACCATTATATATTAAGGTAAAAGAAAATCAAGTTTGCATATATATGTATCTATATGTCACATCCATGCATGACATTTTACATTAGAAAACCACACACATTATATACATGTATAATATATAAAACTCGTGTAAACTAGGTAAAAGTAAGAAAGCATTTGCCAATTAATTATTGCTGCTTAGTGTTAGGAATGGAGGTGAATGGAAAAAGAGTTTTACTCTGTACTTGGCTTCTTGCAAATAATATATCTTAGTAATAATATTAATAATGATGACAAAAATCATAGCTAACAAGGCAGCCCGGGTGGCTCAGCAGTTTATTTTTATTTATTTATGTATGTATGTATGTATTTATTTATTTATTTATTTATTTGGCTCAGCATTTTAGTGCTGCCTTCAGCCTAGGGTGTGATCCTGGAGACCAGGGATCGAGTCCCATGTCCAGCTCCCTGCATGGAGCCTGCTTCTCCCTCTGCTCATGTCTCTGCCTCTCTGTGTCTCTCATGAATAAATAAATAATACTGACTCTTGATCTTGGGGCTGTGAGTTCAAGCCCCACATTGAATGTGGATCCTACTTAAAATAAGTAAATAATAACAGTACAAAATATAAATTGAGTATGTGGACTTGGCATGCTTTAGAAAGTTTTAATTGCAAACATAATGGGCATTTGTGCTCTATGTTTCCATGATGTTTAATCACTATATACAGTCCTAAGAAAATTAATATATCTGTCTTAACTTCCACACTTACCAAGTATCTTTCATTTTGTGGTGACAATGAACCCTATTATACTCCTTGACACATACAAATTGATATAAAAATTGACTATATTTCTAGACTATACCCATTAACTACCAATAGCTATTAATTATGTTCTCATATAAATTAACAGTAAATGTAACTGGGTTAAAATCACAAACATTACACATTTAAAAATTGTTAAATCTTCTGAAGTTTTACATGAGCAATCCATGAAACAGCTATAAGAGCATATGAGGAACAATAATGCCATCCACCTCTTGCTAGAGGAAACACAGTCTGAAGGCCTATCTTTCTTTATTCACTATTTGACAATGTTAGTTACAAACTTATTTATTTATTTTTACAAACATTATTTATTATGAATTAATTAAAAGGCCTACCCATTCCCTTATAAATGTTCTATATCCAAGGTCTCAGTTACATTACAATTAAATTTCCAAAGCTTTCTCTGCTTCCTGAAAACAATTGTTATTAGTACTTAAGAAATTTATTTATTTTTTTAAGATTTTGTTTATTTATTCATAGAGAGAGAGAGAAAGGCAGAGACACAGGTAGAGGGAGAAGCAGGATCCATGCAGGGAGCCCGACCCCAGGTCTCCAGGATCAGGCTGTGGACCGAAGGCAGCGCTAAACCGCTGAGCCACCTGGGCTGCCCAAGAAATTTATTTTTAAATGTTACTTTGTACACTACCAGGGTTTTGTTACCATAGCAAGTATGCATGGTCTCCTAGATGTACTAATGAAGCCACTTGTTCTCAGCAAAGTATGCTCATTGCATCTACGTCTGTTTCCTGATTGGCTACATTCTCAGTCAATACACTTTGAAGCAGAGGTGCATGTAGAACTCGGACCTTTCTCTGGCTTGTAGCCTCTCCAAACTTTGGCTTTCTGCTTCCCCAAAACAAAATGAAGCAGTTTAACAATTATTTCAACAAGAAGCTTCCTGGTGGAGACATTTGGAATTGGTCCATGTCTGGGCCTTGGTTTCTCTTCCTGTAATATTTAAGCATCCTCTGGAGCTGCTTCTATCATAGTCACCTATAAGCATGTTTTTTGAAGTTTTTCTAAATGTTTCCTAAGCATTGCAGGGGATTAAAGCCTTGGCCTTGGCCCTCAAAGAGCTAAGGGCTATACTGGGAGCTATACTGAGAGCAGCGAGGGAGAGGGTGTGGAAGAAGCTGGTGGTTTCACTGTTAATCATATGAGCATCCAAGGGTTGTTGATTGAATGCTCAGTTGAGAAATGCCAGGTCCTAGAAAGTGGGGACCAGGAGATATTTTATATCTTAAAGGCTTGTTAAAAAATTTCCAGCAGCATTTTTCCAAATGTCGACTAAGGGTAAATTTAGGAATGCAGAGCAATGCACAGGCTACCTACCTAGATTCTAGACTTGTTCTGCAGTGCAATTGGAAATATGAACTTTCTGCCCCAGGAAGGTGGTGTCTAGGTCCCCTCCCCATGCCCAACATTGTTTCTCTACCCTCTGGAGCTCTACCCAGCAACTATAGGGGTAATGCATGGCAGGGGGCCTTCAGGGTGGGTACTGATTAGATCCTGGAGGCAGTGTTTTATCTGAGTAGTCAGTGCTCAGTTGTTAAACATTTTGAATAGAAATGGTCATTTTTCTCTGTGTGTATACACATTGGGACACGATTAAAAAAAAAAAAAAAGGTGTGAAAGCCACTGTTCTACAGGCAGTATGAGTGTAGGAAGGAGACTTTTCAAACCAACTACTTCCTCCCAAGATACCATTCTCACAGGTGTAAGGCTGAGAATTTTATTGAATTTATATTTACCTACACAGAGAATGATACTGGTTTTCCATTTACCATGGTGATATCAACTTCTTAAATTAATTACCTTAAGACTAAAAGTAAAACGATTTAAAGAGAAATATTAGATATATCATAGTATAGGTGATTCCTAGCTTAAATTAGTAAGGTGGTATAAGAATGACTGTAATTTTAGAACTGTCTCATATAGCTAAATCTTCTGTTAGGTAAAATGATGGTACCTGAGAAGTCATTACTCTAGGTCACCTGCCCCAGGTCTTATGGCTCAGCCGTGGATGAGAGGCTTTTGGTTCACCATAAAAAGCTGGGCTTGCTAACTATCGAAGAGTAGCAGAATATGCCATCCCAAAATATGGCACTTTGTTATCCTGATTATTTTGAGCTGTAAGCACTTGAAAAACAGCAAATGCAGAGAGAGGCTCTCTCAACCCCGCTTATCTGCCTAAAGACAGATCCCCTAAAAGGAACTCAATTATCATCAATCTCCCAAGGAGTTTCATCAACCAGGGAAGACCGAACAGAAGAGACTGGAAGTCAAACCATACCCAAAAAACTTTTTCACAAACTATCATACCTTCCAACTATTTGGCTATCAGCCCATTTGTCTTTCCTAAAAATTATTTACCCTCCCCCTAAGAGGTCTACATCCCATTTCCCTATTAAGATATTTAACCTTGAATTTTAAGCCATTTGGGGGAGTTAATCATTTTTTCCCTGGGTTTCTCTCATGCATACTTGAGTTATACATGTAAATAAAATTCTGGTGTTTGTTTTTTTTTTTGCCAGAATTGTCAATTATTATTATTGTCAATTATTACAGAAGTCTCTACTAAGAAACCAGAGAGGGTTTTCCTCCTCTCCAATGTGTTTCATGAATACCAGCAATACCACTAATCAGAATATTTAAAACACTTTGAAGATCTATACTGAACGGATAAGCGTTCTTTTTTTTAAATCTGTGGTTCAGAGCCAGTGATACATTCCCTCTGAAGCAGGTTTTGTAAGGTAAGAAAGCTGCCAAGGAATGCCCCAACTCATAAGACTACAAAATGTCTTCCTTCATTTACCATAGGGGATTGAGAAAAAAAAAAAAAAAAAAGACTCAGGGGTAGACAGTTTATCTGTAAATCCAAGAAAGCACTTCTGAGCTTCCATATTGCACACGGGGGGGAGGGGGGGAACAAAGCAGGTTAATTTTTTTTAAAGAAGGGGTAGGCAATAAATACTATGTAATTCTTTGAAATGCTTTGTCTTTCTGCACTGCTGGCTTTGTCATCAGCCAATGTTGCAATTACTTTAACAAGCAAAGGAAATGCCAGTCAAGCGCAGCACCTGGGACCTCCTCATCCTTGCAACGCACTAGGCCTCAAAGCGGGAGACAAAAACCGCTCGCGGCTCTGTTGTGTGTGTGGAGCCCAGGTCAAAAGGGAGTGAAAGGGCCTATGAGCCTGGGCGTGAAAGAGCGCCTAGTCCCCAGGGCCAATGTTTACGTTAGCAATTCACTTCCACCGCTGGTACACTCGGATCAGGCGCCTACTCCGTTCCGTGGGGTCATCATGACTTCAGGACTCTGAAGGCTGCTCAAGTGCATCCGACACCAGAAAGCTTTGTGCAGCCAGATGTGGATTCCACCTTGCCCAGCAGCTTATGCTCGACTGTGACCGGGGCGGACTGACGCGGGGCCGGGCTTTTTCTTGGCCTCCAAAATCTTGGGAGACCCGTTAGGACGGAAAGGTCCGCCCGCCGCAGGGGCTGTCTGGCAAAGCACGGTGCAACCTGGGCAGGTGGGTCGTGGGCCTGTGCCAGCGGCCAGCGAGCCGGCCGGAGACGACAAATAAAATGGGAGATGCTTCTCCGTGGCAAACAGCAGGCCTCGTATTTGAAACGGAAGGCCTGGGCCAGGGAGGTGAGCAAAGAAAGGAAAAGCGCAGGCACCGCTCCTGGAAACCGGGTTCATTCAAACCCGGAGGACAGCAAACCCCGCCTCCCCACGCCGCCGCCCGCTCAATCGCCAAGCGCTCCGGGTGTGAGCTCGCCCCGCGGGGAGCGGCTTGGAGCCGAGGAGGCGGTGGCAGAGGTGGTTTGGGCAGCCCCGCGCGGCGGATAGGCCCAGACAAACAACACCCCTTCCCCCTCCCCCTCGCTCAGCTCAACTCCCACTCGGCCCCGGCCACGCCCTGCCGCCACCGCCCCCTCGGGCAGCTTTCCGCTCCGCAGCCAGGCCTCGGCCGGGGGCGGGAGGGAAGGCGGTGCCTCGGCGGGGGCCGCCGCGGCCGCCGGAAACTACAAGACCCGACAGCCTTTGAGGCGGCGAGCCGCCCCTCGGCTCCCACCACTCAGAGCGCGTCACCAGGGGCCCAGCCAATGGGGACCGAGCCAGGGAAAAAGGGCGCCCGGGTCCGGATGCGCCTCGGGAAAGCCATGCTCCCTGCGCAGGGGGCAGCGGGCAGTCCGCCCGGCGCGCCGGGGCGGCGGTGGTCGGCGCGCCCGCTCGCCCGGCCCCCGCGCTTCCCCTGAGCGACGGCCCTACTTTTTTCCCCTCTGGCGGCGATTCTGAGGGGTGCCGGAGCAGGTTTTGGGGGGAGGGCGCCGGGAAATGAGTAGGGGGCGGGATATCCTGAGACAACAAGTTTGGCTGTATGGAGGGCCTGCCGGCGGCGGCCGGCGCTAGGAGGCCGAGAGAGGGAGCGCCGGAGGGGCCGCGCCGGGGACAGGAGAGCGGCTGAAGGGATCGCCCCGGGAAAGGGGGTGGAGAGGAGGCGGCCCCGGCGCCCCGGCCCCCGGCAGGTCGGCGGCCAATCCGCTGGGGGAAGGGGTGGAGAGTCGGCGGCTCCGGCGGAGACAGGCCGAGGGGGGTGGGGAGTCGGCCGCGCTCGCGCCGCCCCGGCCCCGCCCCCGGCCCGCGCCGCCGCCCGCGCCGCGCGCCGCCGCTGTCAATCAAGGGCGAGTCAGCCGGGCTCGGGCGGAGAGAGGAGCTGCTACGCCACAGCCCAGCGGCGGCCATTCGCGGAAAAAGAGGCAGAGCCTGTGCCAGCTACAGCCTCCTCCGAGCCACCGCGGGCGGGCGGGACCGGCCTCTCCTCCCGCCTCGCCCCCACCCCCACCCACCTCTATCCCTGTGTCTCCGGCGGAGGGTTTGTCCTGTTAATGCGGGATGAGCGGTACGTATTCTCCACCCCCCTCGGTCTCCTTCACCGCCTCCCTCCCTCCCTCCTTCCCTCCCTCCCTCCCCAGACCCTGCTCGGTTCTCCCCCCTCCCCCGGGGCCGCCGAGATGCTTTAAGGGGAGGAGGAGACGAAGGGAGGGTATCAGGGGGTGGGAAGGAGGGTTGTGTTTTGTCTTGATGTCTGAGAGAGAACAACCTTCTGGGTGTTGCTCTGGAGCGGATGGGTCGGGTTTCAAACCACGTTTTGTGATATCCCCCTCCTCCCTTCCCTCCTTCTCCCCCACCCCCTGCCCGTGTGCGTGGATCGCGGGTTTATGGAGATTAATGTTCCGGGGGAGGGGGAGAGGAGGGGAGGGGGGGGAAGGCGAATAATAATAATCCTAATAACCTGTTGTCGTGGGGGGGGGGTCTGTTGCAGATCAGAAGAAGGAGGAGGAGGAGGAGGCGGCGGCGGCGGCGGCAGCAGCGGCGGCGATGGCTACAGAAGGAGGGAAAACCTCTGAGCCAGAGAATAACAATAAAAAACCCAAAACCTCAGGCTCCCAGGTAAAAGCAGACATATGTATATAGATATAAAAAACAAACAAGCAAAAAACAAAATTCATCACGAGACGTTAGGGGGAGAGAGGGAGTTCTGTCCTTTAATTGCCCAGAACTGAAGAACAGAATACAAATGCCCATCCGCTCAAAGCATCTTTCTGAGAGTGAGGAAGTTAAATTGTAATTTCATAAAGATTTCACACGTTTGAGGGGTAACGTTGTTTAAAATGACATCAGGAACTCAAGACTAGTGGAAGACAGTGTGTGTGTGTGTTTTCCCAAGGGCATTTTGAGTTTATGAGAATATACTTTAAGAAAAGTTTGTTAGAAATTTCCTTTTATTTGAACTTTATATTACATATCTGCTTGCTTATCCTTCTGTCTTACTGCTTTTGTTGCTATTTCTTTTCTCTTTTTCTTTCTTTCTTTTTTCTTTTTTTTTTTTTTTTTTTGGTTTCTGTCACTTCCTGAGTAAGTTCTGAAGTGTAGAGCTGTCAAAATAAACAAATAAACAAACAAACAAACCCCTTCCAACTACTAGCCTCCACTAAATCCGCCCACTTTTTTCCCCCCCCCTCTCCTTTACCATCTCATTTTGGGTAGGACTCTCAGCCCTCTCCTCTGGCTTTACTGGCAGCTACTTGCAGCAAAATAGGGACTCCTGGTGAAAATCAAGCAACTGGACAACAACAAATAATTATAGATCCAAGCCAAGGATTGGTGCAACTTCAAAATCAACCGCAACAGCTAGAACTGGTAACAACACAGCTTGCTGGAAACACTTGGCAACTTGTTGCCTCCACTCCTCCTGCTTCAAAAGAAAATAACGTTTCTCAACCAGCTTCTAGTTCATCTAGTTCTTCCAGCAGTAATAACGGGAGTGCATCCCCTACAAAAACTAAATCAGGTAATTCTTCCACCCCTGGTCAGTTTCAAGTCATACAAGTGCAAAATCCAAGTGGTAGTGTACAGTACCAAGTGATTCCTCAACTTCAGACAGTGGAAGGCCAGCAAATTCAAATCAATCCAACTAGTAGTTCATCTCTACAGGATTTGCAGGGCCAAATTCAGCTCATTTCTGCAGGTAATAATCAAGCTATACTCACAGCTGCTAATAGGACAGCTTCTGGGAATATTCTTGCTCAAAACCTGGCAAATCAGACCGTTCCAGTCCAAATTAGACCTGGTGTCTCAATACCACTGCAATTACAGACCCTTCCTGGTACTCAGGCTCAAGTTGTAACAACCCTACCAATTAACATTGGAGGAGTGACTTTAGCTTTGCCAGTGATAAACAACGTGACTGCTGGAGGAGGGACTGGACAGGTTGGCCAGCCTGCTACTACTACTGATAGTGGGACTTCCAACGGGAGTCAGTTAGTTTCCACACCCACCACCACCACTGCTTCTGCCAGTACTATGCCGGAATCTCCCTCCTCCTCCACTACCTGCACAACCACTGCTTCAACATCTCTGACGAGCAGTGACACGTTAGTGAGCTCAGCAGACACGGGCCAGTATGCAAGCACATCAGCCAGTAGTTCTGAACGCACTATTGAAGAATCTCAAACACCTGCTGCTACTGAGTCTGAAGCACAGAGCTCCAGTCAGCTTCAGTCTAATGGAATACAGAATACACAGGATCAATCAAATTCTCTTCAGCAGGTGCAGATTGTAGGCCAGCCTATCTTACAGCAGATCCAGATCCAACAGCCTCAGCAACAGATTATTCAGGCTATTCCACCGCAGTCGTTTCAACTTCAGTCAGGGCAGACCATTCAGACCATCCAGCAGCAGCCTTTGCAGAATGTTCAACTTCAAGCAGTAAATCCGACTCAGGTGCTTATCAGGGCTCCAACTTTAACACCTTCAGGGCAAATCAGTTGGCAAACTGTACAGGTTCAGAATATTCAGAGTCTTTCAAATTTGCAAGTTCAGAATGCTGGGTTATCCCAACAATTAACCATCACCCCAGTGTCTTCAAGTGGTGGCACAACTCTTGCTCAGATTGCTCCTGTGGCTGTTGCTGGTGCCCCAATAACTTTGAATACTGCCCAGCTTGCATCAGTGCCTAACCTTCAGACAGTGAGTGTTGCCAACCTGGGTGCTGCAGGTGTTCAAGTGCAAGGAGTTCCAGTTACAATCACTAGTGTTGCAGGTAAGTTACTACGGTCTTTTCTCTATAAGATCCTTTTACATGGTTTTTAATAGTAATTAGTTACTGCTTTTCCTTGCTAACTCTTAGGTTTGATGTAGATATCTGAAATAAACATAATTATAAGGAATCTAAAATCAAAGGAATATTATATTAACTGTCATAACTATGGTCATCAGTGTGACCCATTCACATCTGTACCTTTTTCTATTAGGGTTTATGTGTTAAATTATGCTAGACACTTTTATAAAGTTACTCTTCTGTGGAGCAAAACTTCCTGATTAGAGTCATGAGTGTCTTCTGTAATTTAGAGATCATATTTGAATACACTTGAACTCTTCAGAAAGAACTCTAATAAAAATGGTTATATCTTCTTTAAAAGGAAGTGGGTTTAAAGCTGACTTGGTAATACAGTTGTGAACTTGTTGGAGTTTTAATTCTACTTTGTAATAAGGCTAGCTTTTTCTTAAATTGGAAGTTACTTTTGCTTCGGCATCTTGTTGCTCATCCTTTTGCATTTTAGTATACAGTGTTGTTTTAAACTAGATATTGATGCAGTTTAGAGAGAACAATTTTAAGTTACAAATCAATTTTTATGTGTGCTTTCTGCTAAAACCAGGATTTTCTCAGGATTTTGAATATTTACATATAAAATTATATTTAAATCTTATGGTTCCATTATTTTTAGTGTGAAGTTGTTGAAAAGCAGTTAAAAATGAAAATAGTAGAATGCCACTAATTTGAATTCTAATAAGGTCATTTTAAAACCAATTGTAAAGCAATTATTTGTTCTATAAAGAGGGACTTCTGAATTATTTGGAAAACTAGTCTTATTAAGTATTAAATTTTCTCGACTCGTCTTATTTTATCTGATAGCTTTTGTTTTCTCATAATTAAACACTTTACTGATTCTGATTTGGTGAAAACCTAGTTGTGTTTTAGTGCCTTTGATACTGTCAGATCAGTTTAATTAAATATTTTTATTTTGATAATCTGAAATGAATAAGCACATCACTTTTTTTTTTTTAATTTTTATTTATTTATGATAGTCACACAGAGAGAGAGAGAGAGAGAGAGAGAGGGAGAGAGGCAGAGGCATAGGCAGAGGGAGAAGCAGGCTCCATGCACCGGGAGCCCGACGTGGGATTCGATCCCGGGTCTCCAGGATCGCGCCCTGGGCCAAAGGCAGGCGCTAAACCGCTGCGCCATCCAGGGATCCCCAGCACATCACTTTTTAATGACCTTTCTTGAAACAAGCTTCAGGAAAATTATGCTAGGGTTTTTGTTTTACAGTTAATACCTAAAGTTGATGTATATAGTTATAATTGAGTATTACCAGATAGAGTTCTCTGATTAAGAATAACAGAGATTATGAGTTTTATTTAGATGCCTATTACCTCTAAACCAAATCTATTCAGTAGAATTTCCTGTGATGATGAAGTGTTGTATATCCTATCTGATATGTTAGCCACTAGCCACATGCGGCTATTGAGCATTTAAAATGTGGACAGTGCAACTGAAGAACTGAATTTTTAGCTTATTTAATTTTTAATTTAAATAGCCACATGTGATTAGTGGCTTCTGTACTGACAGCACAATAACCTGATCAAAGGGTATTTTGGCTGTGGTACTTTTTCCCCTAACGCTATTACAGCACAATTATATAAGTATTTTTCTAGATTATAACCCATAGCTTGCTTTGTTCATACTCTTAGTAAAAACTGACAATATCTTATTTCTGAAAAAATGTCTGTTTTTTTTTTTTTAAATGTCTGTTTTTAATGGGTTGAATGACAGTTTGCATTATCAAAGCAAAAGTTACTTCACTTCTATTTTGATTTGCGTATTAACCATTAGTGAATTATGATTAAGGTAATTGAATAATTTATAACTTAGGTTAGGAATAGTTAATTTTGTGCTGCAATTAGTATCAGTTACAACTCATAGTTTTCCCTTTACCCATTGTGAGGGTAAGTCATTGATAGTAGAAGTGTGATCTTCTGATTGCCTAACTCATATTTATTTGAATGATACATTATTAGGAAGGCAGGATCCACTTTCTTGAACTGTAACTTTGGGGGTGTGGTCAAGGAATTTGCTTTTCAAATAAACTTTCCACGTCATTCTAAATCTCACTGAGATTTGAGAACCAAGGATCTAGACATCAGTCGTGAACCATAAAGCAAAATACCGAAGCAGTTGGGTGTTGGAGCTAGTTCATGTGTGCCGCAAGGAATGGATTTTGATGGCAAAAAGAACTTAGGGTTTTAATTTCACAAGCATGTATTAACTAGCAATATGCTGAGCATTCCCAAGAGGTACGTTTAGTCTTCATTTTCAGGGCTAGTTTTTTTATTTTTATTTTTTTACTAAAGGAGTTTACATGATTTGGGTTTCACTTAAGTGTATCAGGATATTTAAACTTTACCTAGTTAGATTTTTTTTTTCCTGAACTAAAAGATTTTAAATTTCGTTGATGTTGAAGAGTTTATATTCCAATAGATATGCTCAGTCGTTTTAAGAAGATAGCCATGTTTTAAAGACTAGAAACTTACCAACTTCTACAAGTCTATGTAACTAATCTGGCCTAGTTGTTGACGGATTTTTACCTTACGTTTTTAATATAGTAGGTGCTTGACAAATATTTGCTAAATTAAGGTGTAGAGGAGATGGAGAAGATAGCACTTTGGGATTGGGAGTAATGCTGTGGAGTAGTTTTAATGAAGCTGATGAAATGGCTCTTTTTTCTTTAATTTCTTTTGGCTTTGAGCTTTTAAGACATTAAGAGTGGGACACCAGGTACTTCACTATCTCTAGAAGAGGGAAAATGAGCAATAAGTGCCCATAGACCCCTTTTATAGCTGAGTCCTTGAAGTTCTGATCTTCTGCTTTGTGTCCCCACCTTTTGGTACTTTTTGGTTTTTTGGTTTTTTTGTGTGTCCCCTCCTCCTGACTGGTAGTATTTAATTTATTTAATTCATGGGAAAATTTTTGCTGTAAATATTTATGACACTATTACCAGCCTTGAAAAAATTACTAACAATAGTTGGCTTTGACAGATTGTAATGACTAGCTCAGTAACAACAGGCTAAGTTATCCTCCATCCTCATGTTACTCTTCAAGAGATATGGGAAGGGTCTGGATGATATGGACAGGAAAAAAATTGTGTAAGGTAATCATATGAAGTTCGTGAAGCTAGGGAGCTTCATACTTGATTTTATGAAATGAGAATGTTAGTGACAACCTAGGAGGAATCTCTTTCCTTGATAATGAATTCAGCATAATGTGTTTCTGTGGTTTGGTCTCTCAGAATTTTGACTTCCAGGCTGAGCATCTAGCATTTAATTAGTTGGAATTGTAGTGGGAACTAAGTATATGTTCCTTCAACATACTTACTGTTTGTTCCTTGTTAGAATTAGGAGTTTGACTTTGGAGGAAAAGAATTCCTTCTTAATAACAAAGATAACATCGTACTGCTGGTTTCAGAACATCTTTAGTTTTAACTAAGTGAGGAAAGCAAGATATTTGCGGTAAAAAACTACCTATTTTGCATGGTGTACTCAGGTAGCCAAAGAGCCCTAAATAAAATGAACTTTAGAAGTTACATCTGCTTAAAGAATTTAGAACACTTAGGGGACCATTGATATCTAAATCTGTAATTAACTTCATTGACAGGATTTGATTTGGTTTTGGGTAACAGATCATGTTTTTGCTTGTGATGGAGGGATTTTTTTTTTTTTTTCATTTTAGGGGCAATTAAAATGTTTAATTCTTACACAAAAGTTCAAACTCAAAGATAAGATGTTGCTGGCCCTTCAAAAACTTAGCTAACTTTACTTTTTTTGGAATTAGAGTATGAAACCTTGGGATGTAGCAGAATCAGGAATGGGAAGGCCAGTTCTTCATAATTAGGGAAAATGGGGCCCAAGCAAAATAATTGATGTTTATATTTAATTTAGAAACCAAACAATGAAGTAGAATCAGCCTCTTACACCAAATCTTTTTTACAGAGCTACTAAAAGTAGGTATTGACTTGAACTTTAATGCTAATATGATTTTTCTTCACTATACATATATTCTGTTAATTTGGATTTTCTTAGGCATCTTAAAATAACATACATGGGATGTATATATATCGAGATATATAAACACATTTGTGTGCATAACTATATAGATATCTAGTTATTTCTTTTTTTTAATCAAGTTTGCTCTTGTAGTTTTATTTCTCTAAAATCTTACAGTACCGTTTGTTACATATTGAGCTTGTTATGAGGAACTTATATTTTGTACCCTGTACAAGTGATTTAGGTTTTGAATTACCAAGTTGTTTTTACCCATTAGATGATATATAGCATGACCTTTAAGATTTGTTGATGACATAACAATATCATTACCAATTTTTTAAGTTTTTCACGGACGATGAAAATATATCCAATGTAGAGCCACATTAATTTTTAGAAAGGCATCTTTGAGGAGGATTTCAGGATAGGGAGGGGCACAAGGGGAAATAGTTTTAATTATCTGCTTTTTGAATCTGAATCAAGGAACATAAATAAGTAATACTTGAGGAATACTGGAGCAGGCATAAAAGCAAGTTGAAGAGAAAAAAAAAGGAAGCTTGATTAAGAAAGAAGATAGGGGAAAGTGCCATAGATAGGTCTTAGAGAAATAACAGATTTATAGGATGATAGAATTTTAGTTTGAAAGTATCTTTGAGGTTATTGCCACCAGTTATAGCCTTTTGGTATCACTGCTAAAGTCTATTTATAAAGGAATTTTGTATTTTTCTGTTATAAGTAAGAGCAGAAATATGGGTCAGAGGTTCTACAGTGCTACATGAAGTACTTGGGGGATGACATAGAATTGACAATGAAAGGGGAAATCTGTGGGCTCTTCTACTCTTGATTTAGTTCATAATACTTGACAGTTTGCTACCTAATGAATGAGCAGATTGTGGCAAAGGGGAACCTGTTGAACTACAAATTGCTTATGTATGTATATGGTGAGATAAACGCATGATACTGTAGTTAACCAATGTAATTTAAAGATAATTGAGCATCTCTCCCCCTCCCTCATTCCTTAGTGGTATTTTAGAAATGAAACTGAAGCCCAGAAAAGTTGAATGTCTTGTACTTTTTGGCAGAATGAGGACTAGAATTTTTTTTTTTAAGATTTTATTTATTTATTCATGACAGACACGGGGGGGGGGGGGGGGGAGGGGGGGGGAGAGAGAGGCGCAGAGACAAAGGCAGAGGGAGAAGCAGGCTCCATGCCAATAGCCTGATGCGGGACTTGATCCGGGGACCCCAGGATCACACCCTGGGCTGAAGGCAGGTGCAAAACTGCTGAGCCACCCAGGTATTCCCAGGACTAGAATTTTAATGGTGCTCCACTTGTCTTTCTGCTGTATCGCTGGCTTTGTTATCCAAATCTTTTGCTAGTAGATGAGTAAATGTAGTTGAAGTTTAGGGACCAGACAGGGAGAGTAGCTTGACTTTGTCTTCTCCAGATGAATTGTGTCTGTTGTCACTGGATATTCAGCTTTAGTATATTGAATATAGTGTTGGTAAAAAGCACAATTCCCTAGGTCTCCTTGTTATTGAGTTTAATGGTGGAATCTTAGTGGTAGTATTTTGTCCTCTCTTGAAAGAGCAAAATCAGAACTAATGAGATTAATAAATTCTATATGTTGGTAAGCAAATTCTCAGGCTGTCCAGATACTATATCTTTTCCCAAACTATATTTAGAAATGTTTTTTTTTTTTTTTTTTTTTTTTTTTTAAAGAGAGTTGTGGAGGAAGAAAAACATTTATCATTTCCCATAGAGTGTGTCAGGTGCTAGGTTAGATATTTTATATTATCTCATTAAAACCCACGATATCTTTGTAAGATGATCTTGTGCCTGTTTTACAGAGAGCCTCATGAGCTTTATTTAAGAAAATTTGCTCTCTAGTAAGTGGTAGAACCATGATTTAAAGTCATCTGTGATTCTGAGGTTTTTGTTCAGGAGATCTAAGATAAAAGGATGAGTTCACAGGTAAAGGCTATTTTTCACCCTTTTGTGTCTGATATATCTTTAAGTCCCACAAAGAGTAAATGGTTTCGAAAATTGAAATGCTGATTATGCAGTTAAAGTTTCTTCTAGTCCTAACATCCTGTGGCACTGGCAGACAATTATGACTAAAGGTAGTAAAAGACATGGTGAGTAGAAACTATTGTGGCTGCATGGAGATCTCTGTGTTAAACTTACATTTTAAAATACATGAAAGGTAGAAGAAAGGACACAGGATTAAGAATGAAAACAAAGCAGCTTGACATTTTAAGAATAATGTCAGGAAAGCAGAAACTCATAATAAAGTAGGCTTTTAAAATAATTTTAAACAACTTTTAAGGCTTCAGATCACAGCAAAAGACACTTACTACTTGAGTATAATGGTGCAATATGAAGAAAAGACAAAGCTGCTCCACTCTACCTCTCTTAACCAGCAAGGAAAATGCACTTCCAGCTGAAATGACTAGACCTGTAATTTACTGAGATTATTTGTTCAAGGTAAGTGAAGAGATAAGGGACATTTAGTTACCTTCTGGAAGTCAGAATGATCCAGATAAAGTGCCATCCTAGGGTCAGAAGGAACTTTCAAATTCAGTTTCAGGCTGGTATAAATAACTTAAAAATTGTGCAGCATTGAAGAATTGAGCATGAATAAGTACCTTACTTTTTGAAAACATCTTATATTGCAGACAGATGAGTTTCATAACGTCTTTAACAAAGTTGCTGAATGAATTATCTAGTAGTTGGCTTCTGAGCATTTAAAAAGGACTTCAGGGATCACTGGGAACCCATATGGGTTCACTAAGAAACTAGGTTTATTTATTCTTTCTCTAGAGTTTCCAGATGAGTAGAGAAAAGAAATAATGTCGCCATAATATGTTTTGATTCCAGCATTGATAGTCATGATTTCTTTATTGTTAATTTTTCTTAAAGATTTTATTTGTATATTTATGAGATACAGAGAGGTGGAGACATAGGCAGAGGGAGAAGCAGGCTCCCTGCAGGGACCCCGATGCAGGACTCCATCCCAGGACCCCGGGATCATGCCCTGAGCCAGAGGCAGACGCTCAACCACTGAGCCACCAATGCACCTGTCATGATTTCTTTAAGGCTCATACCTGATTGCTCAATTACATGAAAAATGATGGTCTCCTTCGATAGAAGTCTTTGGTATTATGGCATAGGATTCTATCCTGGAACACAGTCCTGTTGAATATTTTTAAACAAATATTATAGTGAAAGATGGCCTATTTAAATGAATTTAAAGATGAGGGAAAGCTGGGATACTTTGCTATTAATTATGATGGGGATAGACTTGAGATTCAAAGTGATCTTAATGGTCTGGAATGCTGGGTCAGAATTAGCAAAATAAATACAATAGATCCTCTGTTTAAAGGGGTAGGGGAAATTGTATACCCCCAAGATGAAAAACCTAGGTTGGCAGCAGGACATGTGAAGGTGATTTGGGATTTATTGGCTTAATATGAACTAAGTAGAGTAAAGCTCCTCCTTTACTTTGTGTTTGTCAGGCCATTTATACAGTATTGCGTGCATTGCTAGGTGTGCCACATTTTAAATGAAACTGGCAAGCATATCAGGAGATATTTCTGAGATGCAGAGTGCGGGAAAACATTTCACATTAGCAATAATTGAACTGTGGAGGGTTTTATTGTTAAAACAATAGGAAGTGTGACCACTATCTTTGGATATATGAAAAGCATTTTTTTAAAAATCTGTTTTGTTTGGCCCTAGGAAACTAATAGAATATGTATCTTTACAGAGACTAGTGCCACAAAGTAATGGAATGGTTTGTTTCAGAGTAGTGATCTTTCTTTGAGGCTGGATGTCATCTGTCAGAGACCCTGCAGAATATAGAAGAATTTCTTGTATCAAAAGTTTGATTAGGTAAACTGCAAGTCTTCTTCTAATCTAAAATAGAAGAGTCTATGAATATTTGATTATATGGTCCTATTCTGGGTACTTCCATCCAGCATATGGTGAGAATTCTATCTTAAACATAAATGACCAAATATTTAGGGATTGGGGTGGTGAGGATTTGAGGGTCATATTTACCATTTTTCTTATTATAGTGGTAGTATAATTAAGGTGAACTTTATTAAGCAATAAATGTAATAGTTTGATTCATAAATAGATTTCCATTCTTCACTATTTGTTAGACTTACTGTACTCTTTGATGCCATTTTTTATGTTATTTGTAGCTTTATTTGGTGACTACCAAAGCATTAATGTTTTAGACATATACTTCATTGTCCAACATTGATTTGTAGTTAGGATATTTTATCTTAGTGGCTCTTAGTTATGTTTCTGATACTGTCACTTTAGTATGCACAACATGATTACTTTTTCTTTAGTAGAATTGGAGAGCATTTGGAAAATCTAGGATGCTGATAGAGTTCAAACTCTGGAAGCACTCATAGCTTCAAATTTGTTAATTTACCCTGTGGAGCAAACAGATCCAGTATGTCTTTCTTTCTGGTTCAGAGTATCTAGCACATAGGTCTTTTTTAAAAAATTATGCAGAAAATACTAAACCTATCAGGCACTGAAGTATTTTCATGTCAAGATAAAATTACAATTTTCCAGAATCCATTGCTAAATGGATTTTATTTATTGCTAAATCCTTTTTATTTTTTTTTTTATTTTTTTTCCTTTTTATTTTAAAAGGAGAAAGGCTTTAAAAAAAGTCTTTGAGACTTGAGACCCCTTTTTTCTTTTTAAGAGTTTATTTTACAGAGAGAGAGGAGTGTGCACGCATGCACATAAACGTGCTTAAGTAGGGGGGAGCAGCAGAGGGAGAAGGAGACTCTCCACTGAGTAGTGAGCCCGATGGCGGGCCTCAATCCTAGAACCATGGGATTACGACCCGACTGAGCCACCCAGGCACCCCTTGAGACCTTTTTTTAATAGAAAAAGTATTAATTGAGGTACGTGAAGATTCTCTTTTCTTTAGGTATGGTAATAAAGTTAGGAGTAGGGACTATCTGCTTTATCAGAGAGGTGTGGTTCAAGTAGTAGGTTTATTACTGCTGCAGACATAGGTACTGAGAAGCTTTCTAGAGCACAGGTATTTTGTGTTCTCAGTGATAGGTGTGGCTGAAAGAGGAAACAAAAGAGGCACAGGAAAAAGAATATTATACTCACATGTCCTAGGGAGACTGTCACTGTACACTGAGAGGGGATCACATGAGAGGGAATGCCAAGGGAGCTGGATCAGCTCAGCAGGTGGGAAGCAGAGAGCAAGAACCCATGGGCAAATGCTTTTTAATTGGGGAAAGTCAGGATGGAGTACACAGAAAAGAAGTGAGAGAATGTCATTTACTAAATATTACTATGTCACAGTTGGGGAAGGTAAGAAGGGAAACTGCTGCAGGAGCCACCCTTATCATGTTGGTGCACCTGAGTGCCTGGGTGGGGTGCTCACAATTTGCTTGAGAAGTTGTATAGCCCGCAGGAAAACATTTTAAATTTTATAATACAACGGGAATGAAAATTAGAACTCTTAAATTTTTGCTTGGGTACTGCTCTTCATTAGTTTATCAATCCTGGGCAGACATGTTATAATTGGAGTTTTATTCCTTTTCTCATTTGTAAAATAGTGGTATTAATTCCTTCCCTTTTTACCTCATAGAGTTGCAAAAATCAAATGACATAATACATGCAAAAAATGTTTGAATATTATAAAGAAAATTCTACAGTTGACCCTTGAACAGCATGGGGTTAAAGGTGATGACCTTCACATAATTAAAAATTCCCATGTAACTTTTAATTTCCCCCCAAACTTAACTACTAATAGCTTATGGTTACCTGGAAGCCTTAGCAATGACTTACAAAGTCACTTAACACATTTTTTATGTTGTATGTATTGTATGCTGTATTCTTAAAGTAAACCAGAGAAAAGAAATTGTTATTAAGAAAATCAGAAGATACAGTGGGAGAATGAGTGGTTTTAGCTGTGAATATTAGTTTGAGCTAAATATTAGATGCAAATGAGAAAGTTGTACAAAAGGAATATCAGAAACCTTTGAAGTCCAACTAAGGATAGAAAGAGGTGTATCTGCTGGTGGAAAAGAAGCCATGTATTTCATTGCACAAGAGCTAAGTGTTTGCTGCATGCTCAGTCTGTGTTAGACTCTGAAAGTACTTACCTGTTTTAAAAGGATGCCCCTGTTGGGGAGATGAGGCTAGCATGCATTAAACAATTACAGAGCAGCTACAATTACGTATGAGAGTTCATACTTAAATACTGGGTTTTAAGATATGGAAAACAAGTTATGAAAACTCAGAGACTGCTGAGATCAGTGGGTTGGAGTAAACAAGAAAGGTTTTCTGTGGTGAGGACTTGAAACAAGTCTCAAAGATTGGTTTGGAAAGTGGACGTTTGAGTCTGACAATGGAAAGGTAAAGAGAGAGGGAGCCAAGTAGCTGAACTTGAAATGAAAAGCACAAAGTCCTCATGTGAAAGCATGTAGCTAACACAGTGAGTGACGTTCTCTCGTCTGTGCTGCCGTAGCAGTGTGGCAGTCTCAGAGTATCTCTCAGGGTACACCCAGTGAGCAGCCTGCCACCTTTGCTTCACAGAAGTTGTGTGTTTATTGGACTGTTTCCTGATGTTTTGTTTGAAGAAAGGATTCTGCCAAAATAATAATAAGTTTGAAAAAAAAATAAGTTTGAAAAACATCTAGTGGATGGAAGAGATTTAATGGAAAGATTGGTGAAGCAAGTGATATTAAAGTGTTTTTCTATAGATAAAAGTGTGGAAAAGTTAGAATCAGGAGGCCAGTAAAAAGCATGTTGTTGATTAATTTAGTCATGAATTCACAATGGCCTTTAGAAAGGCTATGGCAGTGAACTTGCTTAATATAGAGAACAGGTTGTCAAAGTACCCTTCAGTGCTGAGTGTCAACCTGAAAAAAGTGGTAAGGGATTAGGTAAAAACATGAAATTTGCCAGTTCTTTTCCTCTACTCCATATCAAGTATAGCAACAGGCATTTAAGAAACTGAAGATGAAGTGAGATATGCTTGCTGCTCTCATAGAATATATTATCTGTTACAGAGACCTACTGTATTTTATTTCTTTGCTTCTAAAATGTACTTTTTAAAAACATTTTAACATCTTTGAAATTGAAATGCGTCATATATTCAAAGACATGTCATAATTTAATTAGCAGATTTTTTGTCTTCACAATCACTTGCATCTTAGACTCAATGGAATA
This sequence comes from Canis lupus baileyi, assembly GCF_048164855.1. NCBI lineage: Eukaryota > Metazoa > Chordata > Mammalia > Carnivora > Canidae > Canis > Canis lupus. Next base: position 25,672,473 of record NC_132855.1, on the reverse strand, counting down.
TGATGAATATATAGTTAAATTAAAATTATAACACAGCATTTGGTTTATAAAGCCTATGAGTGAGGTGTTACTAGAAGCCCACAGGAAAGAAAAACTAGTTGTTTCTAGGCTTCCAGAAATGTTTTCATGGAGTGGGTTATAACTGAGCTGGACCTTAATGGAGTACTCAAGTTTTGCGAGGTCAGGATGAGGAAGGCCATTTTAAATAGTTATGTTGGACTTTACATGCAGTTTGGAACTCTTTTAGGAATTTTTCTACAAATGTTACAAAATTCACACTGGAATCAAGAAATACTAACACACTAAAGTTGAATTGTAAACCTGTGGGCAGGGGCTGTGTCATATATATATATATATATTTTTTTTTTTTCAACTTGCACATTGATGAATATTGCTTGGTACATTATAATCCTGATACTGAACTAGGGAAAAGGACACAGGTGAAGAACTTTGATTTCATAGGAGAATGGGATCAATAGGTCCTTGGAATAGATTCTACGTGCATACTAAAAAAGGAATGAGAGATTTTATGATCATAAAAGGAAAAGTGATTAATAAAATGAAATAAAAGGAAATTATATCTGATTGTTCCATATGTTGGAGCTGCAGGTTGAGAATCTTAGCAGTGAGGGGAGTTTTGAGGAGAATCCAAAGGTGTTTAAAGTTTACAGGTTGTTTCTGTCCCTCTAAATTTATTATGAAGGTACCTCATTATGTGGCCAGAGAGGGTTTAGTATAGTTCTGTAAATAATGAGTCAAGTCACCATAGCTTTTTGTTCACAGAAGCGGAGCTGCTTTTGCACAGGAATATAGGAACCAGATAGTGATCTGTGCTGTGGTAAGTGGGTACCTGTCCCTGCTGTGGGGGGTGGGAGAAGGGGTGGAAAATCCTTGTTTGGTGGTAGTTGAGGGTGCCTACGCCAAGGAGTTGAGGAAGAGGGAAGAAGAAAAGAATAGGTGCATATGGTGACACGTACTGACTGAATTTATATAGGAGAAATGATTATATTTAAAGTGGTTTGTAAATCCTGTACATTTTCCCATATATTTAAATCTACAGATGAACTAATTTGAGATGTTAACATTTGACAGATATTTGTCACAAATGCTACAAATTATAGTATGCTTGTTGAAGCAGTAATTTGATTATTTTAATTTTATCATAATTGTGATTTTTTTTCTAAATTGAATTTATTTATTTTTAAAGATTTTATTTATTTATTCATGAGAGACAGAGAGAGAGAGAGAGAGGGGCAGAGACACAGGCAGAGGGAGAAGCAGGCCCCATGCAGGGAGCCCGATGTGGGACTCAATCCCGGGTCTCCAGGATCACACCCTGGGCTGCAGGCGGTGCTAAACCGCTGTGTCACCGTGGCTGCCCCATAATTGTGATTTTTTTTAACAGTTTTATAAAGTTAGAACACACTGTATTTTTGTTTCTAGAATTTCTCTCATCTTTTGTTCTCATTGGCAGGATATTAGTATGTATTTTTTTTTTTAAATATAACACTGGGAGGTTTTTTGTTTTTTTTTTAAGATTTTATTTTTATTTATTCATGAGAGACACGGGGGTGAGAGAGAGAAAGAGGCAGAGACACAGGCAGAGGGAGAAGCAGGCTCCATTCAGTGAGGGGAGTTTTGAGGAGAATCCAAAGGTGTGCCTGACGTGGGACTCAATCCCGGGACTCCAGGATCAGGCCCTGGGCTGAAGGCAGCACTAAACTGCTGAGCCACCTGGGCTGCCCTGTATGTTGATTTTAATGGTAAGGCACGTATATGGATTTAGTAATCTCTTGATAGACTTTCATCCATTTCGTGGACTGTCTGCTGGGAGACTACATTTATAAATTCAGCAACTGGATATTCAGCATCTGTTTCGTGAGGCTTGATGTCTTCCTTATACTGTTAAATACATGGGACTGAACTCCCTCTTCCATAATGTTCTAATGGGGAAAGAAATTAATTAATTTTTCTTCTATGAATGAAATAAGTAAAAGAGTTCTTTAACTTATATGTTTGGCTCACATTTTTTGTATATTTGTAGTATGCCAGAAACTGCATTTACTCTTCAGAACACTGTATAAAGTTAAGCATTGTGGTCATGTGCAAAAAAAGCTAAGGTCTAGAATGGTAAATAACATGCTCAGGGTCACATAATCTAATAAACACATTTTGTCTCTAGAACGCTGCACTTTGTCCATTAGTACTTAAATTGTCTCACAATACACTCCCCACGTGCTATAGTGTGTTTCCTGTGGTCATTTGTGAAATTGTTTCTTATGCGTCTTCTGTGCTTAAACATTTTATATTTATTAACCCATTTAATTTTTGCAATTCTATGGAGAAGGTAATGATGGTGACCTCAGTTTATAAAACAGGAAACCAGGGCTAGCAGAGGTACTATCTTGGGCATAATCATACTGCCAATATATTAGGCACTAATAAGCTAAAGTAATTTTTTTAAGGTTGGTCTGGGTGAACAGGACTATCACCTATCTTTACAGCTAAGCAATGCTATTTTAAATAACTTATTGTAATTAATGCAGAATATTCAGTAAGGTATAGATTCCTATATCTTTAGCTGAGCATTCTACTCTTTATCTACCTTTAGGGGCATAGGGCATAAATGCCACAGAGAGGATTAGAAAGAGATTTTATTACTTTGTATCCTATGTTGATTGGGAATTTGAAGTTAGGAAGAACCTTTCCTTTATTAAATATATGTGTACCATAAATCAATTTTGAATGAGTTTTTAAAAACAGATTCTAAGACTATAAGCCATAGAAGAGTCTTAGATTTCATTTTCACTAACATTTATAATACAGTAATATTAATATTCAGTGTAATATTAATATTTAATATGTAACATTGATATTTATATTAAACACTTAAATATAATCAATATATAGTAGTTAATATTATGTTATATTAACTATGTTATACTGATACAAAAATCAATAAAATTGTCAGGTATGCAAAAAAGTGTATGCTTTATGAGGCTTACATTTCATAACTTGTTGAACTGCATGTGACGAGTGAGTAGATAGGAATTTACTTTCTGAAGGAAATATTAAGAAATGACTTTGACAAAACCCGAAGGCAGTAAGATTTATATGTATAGAACTTAGGTTCTTCAGATAATTCTGTTGTCATTTTTGTGTACCATTAGTTCAGGTGACAGCCTTGGTGCTTTACCTTTATTATCGTCTAGTGGATAAATAATAATAAAACAAAATTGAATATCTACCTTATAATATACCAGACATTGTTCTAGGTGCTGGGGCAAACAAAACAGACATGTTCTATAATCATGGGTCCTGTTCTTTATTTTATTTTTTATTTTATTTATTTATTTATTTTGGGTCCTTTAGGTGAATTTTATCTCATAATTAGATTATTGCTGTTTTTAATAGATGAGGAAATCCCAGCTCAGAAAAGTTAAATAATTTGCCCAGTTTTATAGAGTTAATACATGGGCATATTGGGAAAAGAACCCAAATTCCATGTGGCTTCAAAAATCTTACTCCAGTTTAATCATAAATCCTTAGGGCTGGGAAAATTAGTTTCTGTGAAAAGTTTTTAAAAGGTTTTTTTTTTTTTTTTTCTTTCTCCTTTTTAAAGTAACTACCAGGGGTACCTGGGTGGCTCAGTTAAGTGTCTGCCTTTGGCTCAGGTCATGATCCCAGAAAGTCCTGGGATCAAGCCCTACAGTGGGAAGTCTGCTTGTTCTACTCCTGCTTCCCTTCCCCTGCTCATGCTCTCTCTCTTTCTCTCTCACTCTGCTCTCTCAAATAAATAAAATCTTTTAAAAAATAAAGTAACTACCAAAGAAAATTGAAGACCAGTTTACATTTTATAAGAGTTTGATACACCAAAGTAAATTTATAGTCTGTGAGAATGGAGTAAATTTAGTTCAGTCTCTATATTTTGAAAAGATGAGATTGAGTTTCATTTTGCCCGTCTCTATTTTGGTGTGTGTGTACATGTTTATATATATATATATATGTGTGTGTGTGTGTGTGTGTGTATATATATATATATATATTTACTCTTTATAAACATTGAGTAAAAAGGAGATTATATTCTATATTTATGAACCTGTTTATCACCTTCCTTGTTCTCTCAACACTATCCTTTAAGGATACCAACTCATTTTGGGATAATTCTAAAAAATTAACTAACATACTTCTCACACTCCCACCCCTACCCCAAGTCACAGAGTAAATTGTTGAAATCAGAATGTTCACAGCTTTCAGTGTGCTTTTATTTATTTTTGTTTATTTATTTTTTAAAGATTTTATTTATTTATTCATGAGAGACACACAGAGAGAGGCAGAGACAAAGGCAGAGGGAGAAGCAGGCTCCATGCAGGAGCCTGATGTGGGACTCGATCCTGGGTCCTCGGGATCACGCCCTGGGCCGAAGGCAGGCGCTAAACCGCTGAGCCACCCAGGGATCCCTCAGTGTGCTTTTAAAAAGATTCTCTGATAGCTATCTGAACAGGTAATGATAACTATGTATAATGTTCAAAGTGGAAGGCAAACATGTTTCATTCCATAAGCAGTTTGATGAGCAGAGGTAACCATGATATATTTAAGAAAAAAGCTCTGTTGCTGGGTAGCAGGTTAACTCTGCCACTAAATAGTTGTGTCACCTTTGGAAATGGAGGTCTTGGCTTTTTCCTTTAGTTACAATGAAATGTTTGTATATGTATTTTGTAAAATAAGGTATTTGAGATATTTTTGGTGTTAATATTTTATAATTTTAAGCACAATTATATGAAAACCAAATTGAACTTAGATTTTATTTCAGTGAGCCAAGAGGAAAACTCAGGAAAAACATCATTTAACTGCATTTCTAGTTTCTAAATCAGGTTTATTACTTTTGGGAGTAAAACTGTGAATGAGATATGTCCGTATTTCTAAATATGTCAAGTTTTGCTTTTATTAATGGCAAAGTTTTTGAAGCCAAACCTAATATTGAGTCTAATGCTATTCTCCTTTAAGAAAGGTCAGTCTTTAAGTTTGAGGCGTTATTGAGGATTTGCAAAATTTTTAGAAAATGATAAGCCACCGTCTTTTTTTTTTTTTTTTTAAGATTTTATTTATTCATGAGAGACACAGAGAGAGAGGCAGAGACACAGGCAGAGGGAGAAGCAGGCTCCATGCAGGGAGCCCGATGTGGGATGCGATCCCGGGACTCCATGATCACGCCCTGGGCTGAAGCCTGAGCCAAACCCCTGAGCCACCTGGGCGGCCCAAGCCACCATCCTTTTAAACTAAGCACATGCCTAGCCTTCAGCAACAGAAAAAATGAGGGCCAAGACTCTATACCCTTGGGCATTCAGATTGTCATCTGGGAACTCCTCTGACTCCTCAAAATGTTCTTGCATTTGGGTATAGACATTGAAGATGCCTAGTCAGAGACCAGCTGCCCTTTAAGCCATCGAGTATATTTGCTTAGACCTGAGCTCCTCTAGCTAACAAGCAGCATAGATTAGCCCTGTGAGAATAAATGTTGCAGCCACAGTAACTACACAGAGAGCTCTCTCATTTAATATTACCTCCTAACTTTTCCAAAAGCTAGATCCTGATCTTCAGACCAATGATTTTACCACAGTCCTTGTTGCCTTCTTTTTTTCTCTCCAACTTAACAATGATCATCTCAGCTATGTGTTTTATTACCTTACCACCTCATAACTTAGACTTTTAGTCAGCCGGCCCCAGGGACAGTAGAGTCAAATCTAGAAATATAGAAGAGTCAAGTGAATCTTTGTATCTCAGTTTCAAAGGAGAAAACTTTTTACTACCTATCCTGGAAGGTGACAGATATGACAGCCGATTTGTAGTCCATAGATGTCTCATGAGAGTAGTAGTATATTCATCTGCTAGAATGTTAGAATTTTAAGCTTAAAAGTATTATAGCAGGAAGAACACCATTTTCACCCTCACAACTGCTGGCACAATTAGAGTTTAATAACAGATTCCAGTTTGCCACCTTGGAAAGAAAGTATTTTAAATGCTGAATCATACTAATGTCAAGCTGCATTTGTAGAATGTCTTCTGTGAAGATTTTTTTAAGGGGGAAGGGGCAGAGGCAGAGGGAGAGTGAGAATCTCAAGCAGACTCCTCGCCAAGTGCAGAGCCCGACAGGTGACTGGGTCTCTCCACCCTGAGATCGTGACCTGAGCTAAAGTCAAGAGTCAGATGCTTAATGGACTGAGCTACTCAGGAGCCCCAAGATTTTTTTTTTTTTTTATTACATAATGATAAAACAGTGATTTTCCTTAAACCTGAGTTTTTAAACACAATGTTTGCTTGGGTTTCTTTTTCTTTTTTTTTTTTTTTCTTTTTTTAAATATTTGCTTGGAATTTCATTTGGTAAGTTAATTTAAATTTATAGAAACACTTTTTTAAAAAGTGTGTTTAGTTACTGCTTATTCCTAAAGAGTAAAAAGCTATTTTGGAAATCATGTCTTAAGTTATGTGGCGCATAGTACTTTACTATTCTACAGAAGTTAAAAAGAAAAAAAAAAAAAACACAGATTGTGCCCTCAAATACTATTAAAAGTACGCAGTAAGTTATTTATGTGTCCATTAGTTACTAAGAATTATACATGCTTTTCCATGTGTTAGCCCAGTTGCTACAGTTAGAGGCCATTGAGCAGTCAGTCCTCAGTGATTAGGAATCTATACAATAACACTATCCAATATACTATAACTTTTAAAATGAAGGAGATGTTGTGGTGCTGGTGAAAATAGCAGTGGACAAGAATCAAGACCAGGCTTCAGTCCTCCGGTCTGCTAGTTACTTTCTGTGATATGGTGATGTCCTTTAGCTTTCTTGAGCAATTAGTAAGCACCTGTAAAATGAAGATTAAACTGCCTATTGCACAGGGTTTTTCTGAGGATTAAATGGAGTAAGTACTAAATAGAGGTAACTATTAATTGTTATAAATTTACCCTTCTATTTTAATTCTAAATTAATAGATGTGTGTATTGAGCATTTTTCAGTCTCAATTTCTATTACAAGGTCGTTTTTATATCTATAGTGTATATGTACTGTTGGTATATACTGATTGTTCAATAAATATCAGCAGTAATGAGACTTCTCTATTACTCAGCTTAATTGCATATGTTAACTATGTTTTATTTTTTGTATTCTGATGCTTTGACATATGGGGCCTTGCTGCCCCTGGAGAGGACTGCCCCTTTCAGGATTACTCATTTCCTAGAGATAGTAAACAACTCCCCCTTATGTGTGCTTTTTCAGGTACAAACCAATCTAGAGCCCACTCCCCAATCTATTCTTTTATAGGCTCTTGACAGTTTAGGTGACCTGCCCAGACAACATTGAGGAACAGCCTCAATGCTCCAGGGCTCTGAAATTATTCAGACTAGCCAATCTTAAGCCTTTTTCCCCTGTCTTGCCTTTTCCTTCCTGTGGAAAACATAGTAAAAGCTCTTATCACAATTCCCCCTCTTTCTGCCTTCTTACTAATTCTGGTGCTTCTCTATATAGCCCCCTGTGGCATGGCTTGCCCCTTCCTCTTGGAAACTGAACAACAAATTGTCTTTTCAAGGCAATCTTCTCATCTGTCAGTATTACTATATCCACTTTAAAAAAATTTATTTATTTATTTATTTATTTATTTATTTATTTATTTATTTATTTATTTATTTATTTATGAGAGAGACGGAGGAGACAGAGAGAGACACAGGCAGAGGGAGAAGCAGGCTCCATTCAGGGAACCTGACATGGGACTTGATCCCGGTCTCTAGGATCACGCACGCCCTGGGCCGAAGGCGGCGCTAAACCTCTGAGCCACCTGGGCTGTCCACATTTTTTAACACATTATATTTTAAAACAATGAGCTGCTGATTTCTTTTATGCTGTTTATGGCAAAGAACTTATTAAGAAATAGTATTGAGGTACCTGAGTGGCTCATTTAGTTAAGCATCTGACTCTTGATTTCAGCTGAGGTCATGATCTCAGGATCCTGAGATTGAACCATGTGTTGGGCTTCAGCTCAGCATGGAGCCTACCTGAGCTTCTCTCCCTGTCCCACTGCCTCCTCCTCTCCCACTTACGTGCTCTCTCTCTCTAAGAAAAAAGAAAGGAATAGTATTTTTTAAAGGTTTATTTATTTATTTATTTATTTATTATTTATTTATGATAGTCACACACACACAGAGAGAGAGAGAGAGAGGCAGAGACATAGGCAGAGGGAGAAGCAGGCTCCATGCACCGGGAGCCTGATGTGGGATTCGATCCCGGGTCTCCAGGATCGCACCCTGGGCCAAAGACAGGCGCTAAACCACTGCGCCACCCAGGGATCCCCAAGAAAGGAATAGTATTAAATATCGTTAAATATGGAAGTTTCCTTTAGAATTAACTGGAATATTCAGGATGATACTGAGATATGTACGTGTGTGTAATTAAATGTGTGCATGTATACATATATACATATACACACACATATATACACACAGTTATGTATGTGTGTGTATACAACTTTTTTGAACCTCACTGAAAGATGACAAATTTTGATTTCCAAGCTACCTTTGCAGATGGTTTTTGGTTTAGCTCCCTTTATTTGTAAGTGATAAAACTAAGGCCCAGAGTAGATCTATAGATAACCCCAGCTCACACCTTTAGTTGTTGGCAAACCCCAGATAACCTAGGTTTAACCTTTCAAGACTTGACATGTGTTAATAAGTTTTTTTTATTAAAAAGAAAATTATAGGCAAGTTTTTCTTCTCTTTCTCAAGGGAATAGATCCAAAGTTAATTTTGTTTTCTCCTTTCCCAAGTGGCAGTGGTTTGGTTGCTAAGTAATTGCTCCTATTGAAATAATTTTTTCATCTAGCAAAACTAAAACTTAATGTATTTATTTAAATTTTATTTCATAAACTATTTTAATATATATTTTATGTCCAAATCCAGATGTTTATATCCAAAATTCACTTATTTTGTGTCTCATCTCTTTTTTCCCCCCTTTATTTTCTTTTTTGGTGTTAGAGTTACAAACTTAGAAACTTGTAATGGCCTTTAAGCTAGCTACTTTCTTGTGAACATTTCCCAGTATTTGTACTTCTTTGATATATTTGACTGGGTCAAATAATCATACTGTGAATGAGATAATATGGGGAGAAATTACTGAGAACGGTGTATTATAGTTAAAGAATGAGTTAGAGCTTTTTGTGAGTTTTCCTTAGTGGTTTTTTTTTTTTTTTTTTTTTTTTTTTTTTGGTTTCTTTTTTGTTTTTCGGTAGACTTAATATTAAGAGGTAAAAAAAATAAGATTTGGGTTGAAATAGTTTTTTGCTCTGTTCTGTTTTGCTGGATCTTTATGTAAATATTGGATTGAGTTTGGTTTTCTACATCAAAGAAACAAGAAGGAAAGCCTGAGAGGTGGCTTTACATTGGTTCTCTCTACAGATACTAGTGATTTCCTTAGAAAACTGAACAAAATCTAATTATATTGGAAGGTGAAATTTGGTTTAGATTAAAGAAGTACATTAAGTAATTGAACAAGGTACAACTTACTGAGGAATCTATGCCCATGAAAATTTGTTATATTCTAACTGCCGTCTAGCTTGTTCTAGAATTGCATGTCAGCTACTGCCCAGGGATCCTCTAATTTTCTGGATGAGAGAAATTATATATTTTTTTGATCATATGTTAAAGTACTTAGCAACTTCTTTATAGTATGACCTTAAATCATAGAGGAATGATCTAGAATAATCTGGTGCATTTGAATTTTCAAAAAAATTTTCCATTCCCTGCCTGATTTCCCATGTACCCTTTTCTTGCCAGCTTTTACCTGATCTAGAGGCCCTGAGATGCTCTTAACAGCCAAATGCTTTTACTGCCAAAGCTTTCAGTTTTTGTAATGGAAAACAAACAGTTGTGAATGGGAACTAAGTTAAGGCCTACTACACTACTACTGATAGTACTGTGATCATCTTCGCTTCCTCCAGTGTGCATAGATAGTGCCTTGCATATAATTGGTGCTTGGTAAATATTTGTAGCTCTGTTGAAAAAATTGCTTTATATTTAATGATTTGATTTCATTTTCCAGAAGTATATGGGCATTCTTTAAAACTTGTCAGTTATTTCAAGGACTGATATTTATTTCATGTGTAGTATACAGAAACTTTGGATTGTGAAATGCTTTTGAAATGCTTTGCTTTTTTGTTAACTGAATAAGAGAGAATCATTTTATTAATAACCCTTTGGTAGTATGAAAATCTCAGTATTCTGTTACTGTAAAATCTTCTGATTTTATTTAATGATATGTATCAATTTTAAATTGACCTTGTGTTTTGTAACTGCTAAGAAAAGTTAACGTTTTTTCTTATGTTCTTTTTTTTTTTTTCTTATGTTCTATATTACAGTACCTTTTTGTACTGAAACATTAGATATTCACCTGGACATCTATACTCCAGATACTGTAAATCTAGACAGAATTTACACTTTCTTGTTTAGGATATTAAAATCATTCACAATTTTTTGTGTATTAATTGAAAGTAAAATTTTAACGTGATACAAATCTGGTAGCCTTTGAAAGAACTTAACTTAGAGGGGTGCCTGGGTGGCTCAGTGGTTGAGCATCTGCCTTTGGCTCAGGTCATGATCCTGGGGTCCTGGGATTGAGTCCTGCATCAGGCTCCTCTCAGGGAGCCTGCTTCTCCCTCTGCCCATGTCTCTGCCTCTCTGTGTGTCTCATGAATAAATAAAATCTTTTAAGAAAAAAAAAAAAACTTAGAAACTTTTTAGGCCTTCTAAGAAATAATTAAATGTAGTTTTGTTTTTTTTTTCCAAGCTATTCTCTAAGTTTATATGGTATTTACTAAGTTTAGAAATTTGTATGTTTCTTTCCTTTTCAGAATCATCAAGGGTATTTTTTGATAATCATGAAGAGTATTCTTAGATAATGAATAGATTATTGCCTCCCCAAACTGATAAAGCACATTGAATTCTTCCAAGGGAGAGCAGAGTAGAAATATAAAATAATAAGTACCCTAATATGTAAAGGCGAAAGGCATATAAATGTGATCCATTGTTTTTCCTTTTCAGTAGTTCTTTTACTTTATATAATTTAGTTTCTGCTTATTCCCATGTCTCATGTTTGAATTCACATGTGGATGTAATCTTGAGACCTAACCTAAACTGTGAGCATAATGAAATAAATCACTAATTTAAAAAATAGTAGTAGAGGTATTAAAAATTCCTGGTCTTTTGGAGTTTTGTTGTGATGAAGAAATTGAAAGGACAAAATAGTTAATATGAAGAGTTCTTATAACTTTTTTTTTCTTTAAGATTTTTTATTTATTTACTTGAGAGTGTGAGAGTGTGAGGTAGGGGGAGAAGCAGAGGGAGAAGAACAAGCAGAGCCTGATTCAGGGTTCAATTTCAGGTATCTGAGACTATGACCTGAACTCAAACCAAGAGTCAAACCCTTAACCAACTGAAAACCCAGGTGCCCCAAGAATTTTTATAACTTTTGAAGAAAATATAGAGATCATTTGTTCAAAGTATTAGGCTTTGACTACAATTTTACAGTGAAGTGTGTTTTTTTCCTTGTCATCACACATCTTTAAGTTAGTTTCTTCTATCAAACGAACAGAATTGTCTTATCTGTTTCTAAAGGTTTATTTCTATAAATGAGGTTTCTTTTAAATCAGATTGTGAATTCATGTGAGTGAATAAAACTTTTTCTTTGTTTGTATTCTAACTTCTCCCCACCAAATATGCCAAAATTTGTGTTCAAGAATGTAAGTGTAATTTTAAAATATCTTCTCTTCCCCACAAAGATTAGCTCATACTTCTTGTCTACATTGGAAGTGAAAAGATGACTAGAACTGAGTTCCCCAAAACTGAAGATGGGTCTGGATTGCATGGTAGACAATGTATGGTTCTTACACGGTTGGAATGATCCCATACACATTTTTAGAGATAATCTATGACTTGTTCACCTGCATTTGATAGTAGAAAACTAGTATTTCCTGGTTGCTCAATTTGGTGTTTAGAGATGTAGCTTAAAATAGACATCTGTGGGGTTAGACTGATCCCTGACAGCCTAACAGTGTTGGCCCAGCCTCTGTTGGCCCTGGACTGTGTAACTATTTTAAGCTGTGACCTTAAGAACAGACAGGGCATATTGTACCCTCATAGCACTGAGTGCCAGTTCTGTATTTCCAGGGCTGGACAGATCAGCTGTGAATTTCTATGCAGTTATGGCTATCATTCTAATAATTTGGGGAATTCTCATACCCACCTGCACAAACTGCTAACTTGCCTTGATATATAGGATTTCATTAAGATACATACCATTGTAGGGGAAAAAAACACAACAGAAATCCTATGTTTTACCTATTTATTTTGACCATTGCTTGTTTGGGTGAACTGCCTATAAAACAGAAAAACTCAGAGTCCTTTGATGATAACTGTTCCAAGATTTTGCTGTTTTGGGGCATTTATTATACTAATCCTGATTCTGTGATTGCTTTTGCCTGTATTCTTGGCTCTTGTATTAGATTACTTATTCCCCTATTATTTCCTATTTTGTCCATTTAGTAGTTAGTGTCCTTGGTTGCTGATTTTCTCTGTCTTATTATTTACAACCTCTCAACATCTTATCTGTTTTTTTGTGATTATTCCTTAAGTTTCTAGAACAAATGAGTAAGAAACAGTCTTTGCTTCCTAAAATCTTCTAATTGAGGAGACAGAATATTCATTAAAATTAAAGGTAGTACATAGAAATAATATGCAATGATATATGCTAAAAGCAGACTGAATGGTAAAAGGTAGCAGTGTTGAAATTAGGAACAGGAAGAAGCACTGAGAGCGAGAGCAGAAATGAAAGGCTTTATAAAGCCTAGGAGGCATGAAGTAATTCTTGAGGCAAAGGAAAACCTCCCAGCCCCCCAACCCAAAACAAGAATAAAGAAAATTCTTTTCTTTAAGAAAGAATTGGTAGGCCATTTGAGTTAGTGGAGACTTTGAGGGAAATGATAGAAGATGAAGTTGGCAAGGTTGGTAAAAATCTGATTTTAGAATGACAATGTCAGACCAAGGACAGGTGACAGATCATTGAAGGTGTGTGTGAATGTGTATGTTTTGGAGGATTAGAGGAAGGGAAGTTTCATGTATGAGGTGGTATTTTAATTTTATTACCTAGCAGACATAGGAAATACAGGAAAGCCAATTTTGGGACCATAGAGTTAGTTCACATATCAGTGATGGGAAATCTGAACTTGGGTGTAAAGTGTGTGGCTCAAGAGACTAAGAAAACAATAGACAGGATTTGATTCATGAGTGTAGAGAAGAAAAATAACTTAAAGGTAATTCTTAAGAATTTGAGCCTAGGTGACCATGAGAGTGATTCCACCATTAAAAGAAACGACATTGAGAAAAAAAAAGTTGAAAACCCTGAATTTTTATATTTGTTAAGTTTGACATTCATTAGAGATGTCCAGTTTGTATTTGGAGTGTGACTCTGAGAAGAGGGATCACAGTGAGCATCTGGATTTGGAAGTCTTGTACATACAGGTGGTGATTGAAATTATGGCACTGTGTGAAATTGATGAGAGAATCAGTTTGGGGTTTGACGTCAGAAGGATAAGAACTATCCTTAGGGTTATACTCAATCATTTGGGAACAAAAGTAGAATGTTGAATCAAGAAAAGGAAAAGCAGGGGCACCTGGATGGCTCAGTGATTGAATGTCTGCCATTGGCTCAAGTCATGATCATGGTGTCTTGGGATTAAGGCCTACATCAGACTCCCTACAGGGAGCCAGCTTCTCCCTCTGCCTATGTTTCTGCCTCTCTCTCTGTGTTTCCCATGAATAAATAAATGAAATCTTAAAAAAAAAAAAAAAAGTGAACACAGAGATAGGAAGAGAATAGGACGGTAGGTCAACAGCTAAGAGGAATCTCAGAGGATGTTGAATGTTGGAAAGATGAGTTGAAGAGTGAGCATTTGGGAAAAGTTGGTGGATTTTGTTTGGATCATTTGAAAAGACCTGATAACTGTGATGTTCAATATGAAAGCCACCAGCACTTGTGACTACTTAAGGTAAAATTAATTATAATTGAAAAATTCATTTCCTCAGTGGCACCGACCACATCTCAATAGCTAATAGACACATGTGGTTGGAAGCTGCCATACTGGACAGCGCTGATTCAGAATATTGAAAGTTCTATAGGATAGCGTTATTTTATACAATTTAGGGAATACTACAGCAAAACTGAAAGCATTTACATGAATAAGTGGTGAAAATACTGATCTATCAAGCATAGGATACATTTGGAAAAGTTTGATAAAAACAGGAAGAGGCTAATATCTTGGGAACTGATAAAGTCTTTTAAGTCTATGATTTATGTTTATTCATTTAGTAAATACTTAGTGAGGTCCTATTATTTACCAAGTACTGTGGTTTATGGACACCACAATGCGTAAGTTATTATGGATTATATAGACATATAATTGGAGAAAGAATGTTGGGAGTTAGAAATCAGATGAGTTATGATATACTGTGATAATGCTTAAACAGCAGGACCTACCTATCTTCTGTGGAAAACACAAGTGTACTGTATAATCAGATGAAGGAATTTGTGAAGAAGGTTTCCTCGAGGAGGTGATTGATACAGGATAGCTCAGGTAGGATGACTAGAAATTAGCCAGGTTGGCAGAGAAAAGATATTCCAGGCAAAAGGTCAGAGTCAAGTAGTAGCAAGATGTGATCAGGGAAGAGAACACAGATGGTTTTATGTGTTCAGATCAAGAGTTTGTGTGCTATAGTCATGGTGGCAAGCACCATGTCATGGGAGATTCTTCCCAAGCCATAATAAGGAATTTTAATGGTATTCTGAAAGCAATGGGAAACCTTTGAAGGACCCTGAGAACTGGAATATCATGGTTGAATCTCCATTTTGGATTGCACAATTTGGACATGGATGGGATGAGGCTAATCTAGTTTTAAGGAGGTTGGTTCAGTAGGAACATAGAGGAAAGAGAAGGACTAGAGAGAGAGAGTGGAGACAAGAGAACAACTGAGTATGTTTTCTGAGGCAGTGGTAGGAGATGAAATAGTATTGTTTCCTGAGGCATTTCTTAGGAGAATTGCCATCCGATATGACAGATGTCCAGAGGGGGAAGGGTTTAGTAGAGGATGCCAGATGAAGTCAGGAGGGTTGCTGGATTGTGTGTTCAGTCAGATGACAGCAGAACAAAGTGAGGATGAAATTCAAGAGTATTGGGAGAAAAGATGGTAAAAGGTTGCATGATAGTGATCGGAGAAGAGTCAGTGCTGAGCTCGACTTCTTGGAGGTGGAATAGGTCTAAATGGTAACAGTTTGATCTGGGGCTCTGCACATTGGAAGACATCTTGAGCATAGAGCATAGAACCGATTTTCCTTTCCAAAGCTGCTTCCCCTCCTGAGTTCCCTTGTCTCAGTTAAAGTGTTCATCCTCTTCCTTGTGACCCAGACCAGAATTCTTAGAGACTGATTTGATCTTTATAACAGTGATTTTAACTGAAGTTTTTAGGTTTAGGCCTGAATCTTAAAATTAGAGCTTGACTGAAGTCTGGTTTTGCCGCTTAAATCTTGATCAGATATTTCTCTAGATAGGAGTGTCATCTATAAAATGGCAATAATCATGTTGGTTTAGTGGGATAATCTATGTAACGTGCTTTGCACAGTGCTTAGAACACAGAAAGATTTTTCACTAAGTGTAAGCATCTATTTATTATTATTATTTATTATTAGCATCTATTTATTATTATATCTAGTTCTTTTTCTCATGTCAGTCTTTTTCAGGGCTTCATTATCTAGAAAGTATACTCCTTTTCCCTTTCTCAAACCTTCATAGATTTACAACTGCAGACTTTTTAGGTTATTAAACTTTCATACATCTTATTTTCAAGAAGTGAGAGAGCCTAATGTGGAATAAAGTTTGTGACAGTGGCTCTTGATAGATCACGACAATCAGTGGCAACTCTGTTTACCTCTGAAGAACTGAAACAAGCTTCAAATCTTTAAAAACTATTAAAATTCCATGTAGAAGGGGTCAGATTTTCCTTTGATTTTTTTTTTTCTACCACTTTCTTAAGTAAATATGGATCAATAAAGAATGAATGGGAGCTGGGAAATTGGATTTTTTTTTTTAATATTGCAATTTTAAAGGAGACCTTCATATTCTTCTGGGTCAGTTTTTTGCCTCCTGGGAAGGGTTTCTATAATGTACAATCCCCCCTGTGTAGACAAAGAGTTGAAAAGAGTTGACCCTATTACAAAAAATTAAAATTAATAAAAAAAGCGCAGCCCAGGTGGCTCAGCGGTTTAGCGCTGCCTTCAGCCCAGGGCCTGATCCTGGAGACCCGGGATCGAGTCCCACGTTGGGCTCCCTGTATGGAGCCTGCTTCTCCCTCTGCCTGGGTCTCTGCCTGCCTCTATCTCTCCCCCCCCCGCCCCCCGCCCCATGTCTCTCATGAAGAAATAAATAAAATCTTAAAAAAATAAAAATAAAAAAGAAGAGTTGACCCTTAATCTGCATTAAGGCCAGAATAAATAGAAATAATTAGGAGTCAAAGACAAGTGTATGTCTTTGTTTTCAGTGAGCTTTGCTCCCCAACTCCTGCCTTGCTTACTCCCTCACTTATGGGAAGCACTCAGTAAACATTTACTATAGTAAATTGACCTGAGTACATGAAGTGGAGCTGCTTTATACGTTGTATTATTTGTGTGTCATCCTTCTAAATTATGAAGAGGAAAATACAAATTGAGTCCTTTGGTTTATGTGCCAGTTATTAATTTGTAACCCTGAAAACTGCCTAATAGTATTCTGTAATCGAGTAATTTTAGAGGAAAATGTGAATTTTTATTACAAAGCAACATCAGATGTTTACATCATTAAAAAATCATTATCAGTGGTGGATTGTAGGAACAATACTGCTGCAAGTTAAGTATAAGAAAATATATAAGGGATTCTGTGGAACACGGGCTTTAGGAAATGAGTGGGACACACTTAAATACTTAACTTTATTTAAAAACCAGTGTCATATTTTTAAAATTAGGCAGTTAGAGAGTTCTATTAACTTTCTCATGACACTAGGATATTCCAGTCCCTGGGGCATTAATTTGGGGGTCCTCTACCATTATTTTCCCAAAGTTCTTATATAGGCACATGGAATCCTTATGACTCAATATGTATTTTGTATGTTTTTGCATAATTTGCATACTATTTATACTTGCTCATATAAACTTTAAAAGTTGTCAGCCTGCCTTTAAAATAATTTATTATTATTGCATTATTGAAGAGAGTGTACGTGTGTAATTATTTGTAGTTAAGATGATTAGGTACTTTTCCTCTTTTAGAATATGGCTTCCTAAGGTGTTCTGTGATAGAAGAGGCTATGATTTAGTTTGTAGCTTTGAAATTTCAAGAACTGGTTTTCAGTACAGATCCTAGAGAAATTGATTTATAAAATCAGGATTGATAAGAGGCTGATTTATAAACTAGAATACTGTTTTTTCTTTCTAATATTAGCTAAGAGATAAATCTTCCCAATTACTGGAATGCTGTTAATATTCTATTCCTGTTGTCAGGGTACCTGAGAAACCAAGTAATAATCAGAAATAATTGGTGAGCATGGAATTGGAGCATTAGGGGGTAGATAGTCTTTTGGAGTAATAACCTGTCTCAGCAGGTTATGTGTGAAATACGTGAAAGTGCTTAACATGATGCCTGTCGTGGTTATGATTTTCCTTGTGATTGAAGCTGTATCCATTAATACAGAGTTCATCTTTCTACATCTAATAACTAGGATATTGTTGCCTTCCAGTTAGTGTTTTTTTTTAATATGATCATTCTAAATAAATAGTGATAAATTCTTCTGTTTACTTTTTCCCATTTTCTATAACAAACATTAAAAAATGTCATTAGATTTCCTTAAGAGGGACTTCTTAAAATTAAACTTTAGTTATAATGCTGCATGTGAAATTCTGTAGTAAAAATTATTTTCACAATTGCTGTTTTAATCTAATGTTTCTTCTTACCAGAAACAATTTTATGTGCTGGTGTTTTTTTTAGCAGTGTCCTCAAATATTGATGAGACATTTTGGGGAAATGCACACTCTCCTGTGATGGCTGGGCTGCTTTTATTATTTACTTATATTTTGAAGTATATTTGACACACAACATTATATTAGTTTCAGTTCTCATATATATTCCTACAGTTCTCTAGGTAACTGTATACATTGTTATGCTCACTTCAACTAGGTACCATCTGTCACCATACGACACTTTTACAATGCCATTGACTATATTCCCTATGCCCTACCTTTCAGTCTCATGACTTACTTATTCTATAACTAGAAGCCTGTACCTGCCACTATCCTTCACCTATTTTGCCAGTGTCTCCACTTGCCTCCCTTCTGGCAACCACCAGATTTGTTCTGTGTATTCATGGTGCACTGTTTTTTTTTTTTCCTTAAGCATTTTAGATAGATCTCCAAAGCAAATCATAACCATCTCAAACCGTATCAATACAGTGAGTTTTAAGCAGACTTGATGTGAGCTTTTAGCAGTTTTTATAGGTGAACCTTTGCCAGTTATGTGTCTAGCTGGGTTTTGTTTTTTAGTACTTCTCTGTTTATGTCTTATTCATGTTGTTTTGAAAGACATTGATCTCCAAAACTGAAAGTAGGAAGGTATTAGAGTTTATTTTTCTAATCAAAATCTTTGTATATTTTATAATGTATGCATTGATATGCACTTATACATGTAAGTTATGAATAAATATATAAAGTTGTGAAGTTAAGGTATTTTTACTGATGGGGTTATATAATAAAGTTTGGAGCCCGCTGGCGTTTGTTTTCTTAAAATCAGTATTCTCTGTGCTTAATTCTGCTTAGATGTCCTTCCTAAGTATACTCATTTTGTTAGGAATATGTTAGTTCTTCCTTACACTTTCTTGAATTTGGGCAGGTATCAGGCTAACATAAAAAAAAAAATGCCCCCATATACTTTTCATTGCCCACATCTGCTCTTCATGAATAATGCAACTTCTCTAGGCCTTCAAATGAGTAGAAAAAAGTTTAAGTACCACCTACTATGCCTCATGACTAGAGTTGCCTTTCCTTCCTAGTTTGAGGATCAAAAAGAGCAATGTTTTCAAGAATTGGAATTGATAGTCAGGTTTTGCCTATGTATACTTCTGAGATACTTATTCTAGAAATACAGCCACTGTGTATTAGACATTCTTGAATTTCTGATCCTTAATTTAAGAAATATTTGGCCTGTAAACCAAGTTTGACCTAGTCATTTTTTAATAAAAGATAATGAAAACCCTACATCTTAAATTTATGCATATTTTCGGTCAAAGCAACTTTCCTGTTTAATCTGAGTAAAGGTCATATTAGCACACAGATTTAATCATGTCTATAATGTAATGTAGAGGATATGATAGATCTTCTTCAGGTCTTATTTAAAAATGAATAGAACTTCCATACTCTGTTCAATTCAGAACAATTGGCAGTGTTGTGTCTATAATTTAATTGTGAATTTGAACCCATTAATTTCCTACTTAAAACCATTTATTACTGTATTGCCTCCAGAGCCCAAACAATATCCCGGATTCCTACGGAGGATGTTATAGTCTATAGAAGAGGAGTAGAGGGCATCGGATTTAGACTGACCTAGGTTCACACTTTGGCTTTGCTATGTAATAGCGAAGTTTATATAACCCCTCAGAACCTTAGGATAGAGCATTAGATGACAAAGTATAAGTGTAAACTATTTGAGTACAGTTCTGGCCATTTTGTAAATTGAGTAAACCTAAGTATTATATGGCATCTATTGTTTGAATGATAACCTTAATAAGAATCCACTTCTCACGCACCCCCAAAAGTCACTGTTTTAAGAAATTAAATAAGGTCCTTCCTCATCTATCCTTCCAACTCTCTTTTTAGCTCCTCACTTCTGGAACTTTAATCTCTGGCAGTATGCGGAATTATACTTTTAAATGTGCTCTTCCCATGGCCTTCCTACTTGGCTTTATTCTTACCAGTCATTGTTTTTTTTTTCTCTTCATGGAGCCTTCATGTTTCTTCTGGACAGTGAATTCCTTTCTTCTGTACTACTTATTTTATGCTTTTTATTGTACATATTATAATTGTCTCCCCTACAGGTGAGAATTTCAGGTTAGATCTTATTCATTTTTATTTACCCAGCAGTGTTAAGCACATAGCAGGTACTCAGGAAATGTTTGTTGAATGAGTAAATCTCACTTGTACCCTAGGGTCCCATTTAAAGATCTAAGACTACACAAATTTGAATGGCTGTTATTAAGTAAGTTATTTGTACTTAATAAATCATGCAATTTCAAATGTATTGAAGTTAACATTCTTTGAGTATTTATCATATTGGGGATATTGTGTTAATGTGTTCCATACATTGTTATATCAGTTAATTCCCACCCCTCCATGTGTTCCATGATGTGCAAATAGTCTCAGAAGTCATTGGCTCATATGGTTCATCTTCATTTAAAGAATGTAGAGAACAACAAGTTATTTCTTAATATTCTCGTTATAGTTCTTCTGTAGAACACACTTGTTATAGCTCTTAAATAAAGAAGTATTTTGCAATTAATGGGCTTAATTTCCAAGCTTAGTGTATTATTCTTTGTATTGCCACTGTGCTATGGAATCTATCCAAGTCATTATCTGTCAAAGCTGTCAAAGCCCATTCCCAAATTTATATTACTCTCTTTGCAAGGGCTTTAATTCAGAGTCATGTGATTTCTGTTTTTTTATGAAGACTCATGTAGTTTTTTAATAGTTTTTATGAGTATCATACAAATATATTCTAACTTTTCATAATTTCAGTTTTTGTTATAGTTTATAATGATATGAACATATGAGAGCCATGAACGGTAGTTATTTGGGAGCTCAGTTTAGTCAGAGTTTTGTTTTAGCCTCAGTTCTATTGCCATTTTAGGCCAGATATTCAATTTGGATCTTTGTCCTATATATTGTAAGGTGTTTAGCAGCATCCCTGCCCTCTCCTTGCTAAATACCAGTAATCCCTCAAATTGTGACTACCCAAAATATTTCCAGACATTGCCAAATACTCCCGGAAGACAAAATTACCTCTAGTTGAGAACCACTAGTTTGAGGAAATTTAGAACCAACAAAAAGTAGATTTTTTTTTCCCAGTTATCCATACTCCCTCACCCCCATTCCGTTTTAGAATAGTTTTATTGAGGTATGATTTGTATACAGTACAGCCAGTTAAAGATTACATTCAGTGGTTTTTAGTATGTTTACAGAGTTATGCAACCATCACCACAATCTAATTTTAAAGATATTTTCATAACCTCATAAAGAAACCCCAGGCATATTAGCGTTCACTTCCCATTTCTCCTCTTTGTCCTCCAGCCTGAGACATACCTGGTTATCTTTTTATGTTTAGGAATATACATTCTCCTTGTCTGTTTTAAGTCAGTGTAAAGCAAACCAACTTCTATTTCATAGTATATTATTGAAAATCATTTGAAATGTACAGAGACATTCTTTCCTATGTCTAAGAGGCCCTTAGTTCTGTTTAGGGAGATGTCAAGTTTAATCTTTAGAGGAAATAAACCTAAATAGGCTGAGTTAAGACTCATTTTAGTATTATTCAGAAGAATGAGAAGTCCCCCTGGCCCTCCATGACAAGTTTTATGTTATAGAAATAAACAGTTTTGTTTTTCCTGTTCAGTTCTAGGAGATAAACGTTATTCCTAGTCTATGTATAAAAAATACAACTGTGAAACACATATACCTAAAATAGCATCATGAACCTGTTGCTTTACAAAGTAGATGATTTTCAGTGAATTGGTAGTTGGGTTAATTTTTTAAAAGATAAATAGTTCCCTTTGTTTTTCAGATTTGTGGGTCTGTTTTACCTACACAGTAATGTTACCTAGTACTCACTATGTAAGAAAAAAATATGTAAAACATTGTTTTCCACACAAGAAGCAAGGGCCAGTTGGATTATCTTGACTCTGTTTTCTTATCAATAATATGGTAATATTAATGACGGTCCTATTTGCCTCAAAGGTTTGGTATGAAATGCTGAAAGAATCAAATCAGTAATAGTTGAAGGAAGTGGACACGAAGATTGTACCTTCATTTTTTGTTATTTCTCCTTTCCCCTCACGTTCCTATTATGTTTAAATGTTAATTTTTTAAAATGTCATTTATAGCCGACTTCACGGGAATCAACCAGGCCATATTTCCTTTGGCTTTAGTGTGTGTGGTTGCAACTTATATAAAATATTTTCAACAAATAAGGCATAAGACAAAGGTCCTTAATAAATAGAACCACACAAAAAGAAAGACTTGAGTCCTAGTAGATAAATGGCAAAGGTGTGAATGCGTAAGAGGATTCAAATGGCCTCTAAACATTTCAACTCCATTAGGAATTTTTAAAAATGCAAATAAAAGTAATAATGAGATGCTATATTGGGTTTATGAATTGTCAACTTTTTTTCCTTTTAAAGTTGATCTTTAATATGTTAGTAATACATGGAAACACTTTCCTTGTTTATTTTTTTTTATTTTATTTTTTTACTTTCCTGTTTAAAAAAAAAAAGTGCAACTGATATAAGTAAAGCTAAAAAGGCTCCTGCTGATTACATTCCATTCTTCAAATCCTCTTTTAGAAGTAAGCTCTCTTAATCAATTTGTTACATGTCCTTTCAGACCTTTTCCAGTTTGTTTATTATATGTGAATATCATTGTAGGAGATACCTAATATTTGTAACGTAAACATCAGGAACTTTGTTTTAGAGGTCTGTCATGTTTTTTAGAGGTCTGTCTTAGGTTTGTATGTAGATTTCTCACATTCTTTTTAACTACTACACAACATTGCTATTGTCTGAATTCTGCAATTCATAGCTATTTAGGTAGTTGCTGATTTTTTACTATTTTAAACACTGATAAAATGTATTCATCTTCACAGTCTGGCAAAAGTAAAGTTAAGCAAAACAGGATTGCTGGGGAGGGAGGGGCAAAACTGTTACAAATAGAGCAGTGAGGGTAGATAGGACACATTGAGAAGGTGGTATTAGAATAAGGATTTGAAAGAAGTGAGAAAATTGAACATACATGTGCTGAGGAAGGACCATTCTAGGCAGAAAGAGTTTAAGAGCTGTAAATTGGGATTATGCCTACTATGATCAAGGGATGGTAAAGAAGTTAGCATGGTTGAAGTTGAGTGAACTAGAGGATGAGATTGAAGAGGTGATGGGTGGCCAATTTATATATAGGACCTTGTAGGTGATTATAAGGCCTTTGGCATTTACTTTGAATATAGTAGGATGCCACTGTAGCAGTTTAGAGAGAAGCGACACTTTCTGTGAACTCTGTTAAGAATGAATTGATAGAGTAGGGCAGTGGTGGCAGTTAACTATGTAGTAATCAATCAGGAGAAAGGCTTGGACTAAGGTGCAAATAGTGGAGGTGGTGGAGAAATGCTCAGATCCTGAATCCGTTTTGAAGGAGTACTCAGCAGGATAGGGAATAAAGTATGAGAGAAAGGAATCAAGAATAAGGATTACTTCACAGATTTTGATCTAGGTAAAGGTAGAGCTACATAGATGAAGTTGTATCTTTGTCTTAAGAAATATAAAATTCTAATAATGGTCAAATTTATCAATATTTTTCTTTGTTTTGGAATCTTATTTAAGAAAACCCTTTAGTTCTGCATTTTCTTCTAATATTTTTTGTTTGTAATTTTGTTTTTACATTTAGTTGGGTTTTTTAAAAATACCTGTTTGCATTTTACTTTTGTAAATAGTGTAAGATTAAGATCTGAAATTCCTCACCCCACCCCCAACTCCAAAGCATACCAAGCCAAAACAAATCATTTTCTTCTTTTCCCCCTAATTTTAGATGTCATTTTTATTATATATTTAAATTTCATGTAGATGTGCATCTATTTTAGATCCTGTATTCTGGTTTTTCTGAGCCATTGTTACATTGTTTTTAATTACTTAAGATTTGTAATACATTTTTATTCTACTGTTTACCTTTTTAAAATTGTCTTGGCTGATTTTTCACATCTTGGATCAGCTAGTAGAGTTTTGTGGAAAATTTGTTATGATTGTGTTTACTTTATATGGGTTGATTTTAGAGAAATTAACACATTTATAATAAGGACGTATATTTCTTTTCATGTCTTGCTTTATGTCCTTCATGTCTTCTTCCTCAGGACTTGCACATTTCTTTTTTTTTACATTTACTTAAATTCAATTAACATGTAGTGTATTATTAGTTCCAGAGGTAGAGGTCAGTGATTCATTAGTTGTATATAACACCCAGTGCTCATTACATCCCGTGCTTTCCTTAATGCCCATCACCCAGTTAGCCCATCTCTCCACCCCACCCTCCAGCAACCCTTAATTTATTTCCTGTGATTAAGGGTCTCTTATTTTTGTCTCCCGCTCTGATTTTGTCTTGTTTTATTTTTCCCCTCCCTTCTCCTATGCTCCTGTTTTGTTTCTTAAATTCTACATATGAGTGAAATCATGTGGTAGTTGTCCTTCTCTGATTGACTTACTTTGCTTAGCATAATACGGCTGGTTCCATCCATGTTGCAAATGGCAAGATTTCATTTTTTTGACAGCTGAGTAATACTCCCATTTTGTGTGTATGTGTTATATACACACACACCACATCTTCTTTATCCATTCATCTGTTAATGGACACCTGGGCTTTTCCCATAGTTTGACTGTTATGGACATTACCGCTATAAAGATTGGGGTGCAGGTGCCCCTTAGATCATTATGTTTGTATCTTTGGGGTAAATACCTAGTAGTGCAATTGCTGGGTCATTGGATAGCTCTGTTTTTAACTTCTTGAAGGAACCTCTGTACTGTTTTCCAGAGTGGCTGTACCAGCTTGCAATCCCACCAGCAGGGTAAGAGGGTTCCCCTTTCTCCACATATGAGACTTGCACATTTCTAATTTTTTTTAAAGATTTATTTATTTATTTATTCATGAGAGACAGAGAGAGAGATAGAGAGAGAGGCAGAGACACAGGCAGAAGGAGAAGCAAGCTCCTCACAGGGAGCCAGATGTGGGACTTGATCCCAGATCCCAGGATCACACCCTGAGCCGAAGGCAGACACTCAACTGCTGAGCCACCCAGGTGTCCCTGCACATTTCTAATTAGATTGATTCTTGGGTATTCATGGTTATTGTTGCTGTTGTAAATGTAATATTCTTTCTTTTATTTCTTTGAATTAGTTATTGCTGATCTAGAAAAAAGCTGTTAATTTTTATGTTGATCTTGTCTATAAATGTCTTAGTTCTAATAATTTGTTGATATTCTCGAATTTCTTTTCTCATATAGAAGTGTTACTTCTTTATCTTATTGCATTGACTTATACCTTCATGATACATAGAATATCAAAGGAGTAGGGGATCACTTCTGTTAGAAACCACAATGAGATACCAATTTTTTTGTCTGTTAATTTTTTTTTAAATCTTACTGAATTTCTCTTGTGCATGAAATGCAGAAGTACTCATGTATACTTCTAGTGGAAGTATAAGTGAATGCAGCTCTTGTGCAAGAGACATGTGCAAAAGATATCACAGACAGTGTTTCTAGGAATCAGACTGGTTATCCCACACTCTTAAACCAGCTCCTTTTCACTGCCCAAACTGAAAACCTGAAGCCATTCTTAACTCTCTTCCATTTCCTTTATCCTCCACAATAGCAGCTATCATCTTATATTTACTGGATGTCTTATATCTGTTATTTTACTTACTCTTTACACCCCCCTGCACTAAGTACTGCTGTCCCAATTTTAAGTTAAGAAAACTAAAGTTCTGGGGACGCCTGGGTGGCTCACTCAGTTGGGCATATGCCTTCGGCTCAGGTTGTCCCGGGTCCTGGGATCAATTCTTGAGTTGTTGGGCTCCTGGCTCAGCGGTGGGGGGAGGGGGTATGTGTAACTGCCTTTCCCTCTCCCTCTGCCCCTCTCCTTGCTCATGCACTCTCTCTCTCAAATAAATAAAATCTTTAAAAACAAACAAACAAAAAAAAAACACTGTAGTTCTGAGAGGTACATAAAATACCCAAAGTCACAAAACAGCTAAGTGACGGAGCTGGTATTTGAATTCAGGTCTAGCTAACTCCAAAAGCTGTTCGCTTTCTGTTGTATGTATTACTTATATTGATCACTAGGCCTCCATGTCTTGGAAGTAATAAGAACAAATATTTTTGTTCAGGTTGTTCATACTTATGTTGCTTATGGATTACTTGTAGTGTTTCAAAAGAACGTTAATGTATAATACTAGGGTAATGGTTTTGTAAGGCATAGTATATGTGTATAATGGAATATTAAACAATCATTATACTATTTTAAAAGAATTTGTAATATTTTTGAAGCACTTCTATTGATAAATAAGTAAAAAAGAACAGGACACAATAGAGTTTTTTGGTTTTTTTTTTTTAATCTTTCTGGTAACAGAAAGATAAGATGACTGCAAGAGCTATTATGCTTTTATGCACTCTTTAATTTGGCTATCATATGGATGTAATTAATGGGTAAAGGAAAAGTAGCCTCAAAGTTTATGTTTTAAAGTTTTAGTGTGGCTAATAAGGAGAGTGGTACTTAGTATTTGCCAAAACAAAAACATTTAGTAGGAGCAGGTTTTGAAGATGAATTAATTTTTAAACATGCCTTTATTAAGCTTATGTTATGGAGTGGCTGCTGTGTGTTGAGTAGTGTTCCACATCCTGGAGACTGCAGTGAACATGACAGGCAAGATCCCTGTTCTCATGGCACTTAACATTCAAAAGTGAGGCGAAGACAGAAAAAAGTTAAAAAGGACAAGATAATTTAATCCGAGTAAGACAAAACTTGGTGATGATACAGAAATACACTAAAGGGTACCATTTTAGATGATGTGATCAGGAATGGTATTTGTAAAGAGGAGAGTTTTAAATTTAGATAGGAATATTACTGTCACCTAGGGGGCTCAGTGGTTGAGTAGCTGCTTTCGGCTCAGGTCATGATCCCAGGGTCCTGGGATTGAGTCTCACATCAGGTTCCCTGCAGAGAGCCTGCTTCTCCCTCTTCCCATGTCTCTACCTCTCTCTGTGTCTCTCATGAATAAATAAAATCTTTTAAAAAAAGAATTGAATATTACTATGGAGTCAGCTGTGCAAAGATTTGAGTGCCAAGACATTGCCACCTAGACTGGAGAGGATGTGCAGAGGCCCAAAGAAGGGAATGAGCGTGATATGTCTGAGGGCTAAAAAAAAAAAAAAAAAAAAAGGCCGGTGTGTCAGGAGTAGAGTGAACAGAGGAGAGATTGATAATACATGATGAGGTCTGAGAGGGTAGGGTTAAACTTGAGCAGGGCCTGGAAGCCTTGGTAAGGAATTTAGTGGCTTATACTTGACTGGTAGCAGTGGAAAAGAAAGAAAAGTAATACTGAGCTATGTCGAACTGTCTAGGACAGCTAGGGAAAGAAGTCAAGAGAGTTGTCAGGCTTAAATATATAAATTCAAATATGATTGGCTTGATATTTTTCGTGGAAATAACTTGCCAAGTTGTTTAGGCATTGACAAATGTTCATAATGTGAAGAGTTTAAAAATCTATCTAGGAAGTGGTCAAGGGATCTGAGAATGATCAGCCAGTGATTGGGAATTCCTAGTACTTTAACGTAATGAAGGACCTCTTAAATACCATTGCAGCCTGAAAGGAAAGACCTAGTGTTGTATGAACAACAGCTGAAAAAATTAAGCATTCAGAAGATACATAAAGGCATAAGAAATATACTTTGCCTATACATATTGTTTTACAGTTTACAAAGTCTTTACTCTTTAGGAAATCTACTTGATCTTGATAACTCTCTGAAGTAGATAGAGGAAAGGAATTTTAGGGAGGTCAGAATTATTAAGAGATGAGGAAACTTGAGGATATTCAAGTGCATGGTCATTGAATGGCACATGAATTAACTACATCTGACTACTTGCATTGCTTTGCCTATCACAGCATGTTTATTCAAAGGTGATCAGAAATTTAAATTTTAGCAGAAAAAAACTAAAATATGTGTCCTTATTAAAACAATACAAAAGACATGTTTTTCATTTGTATTATAGTTACTGTGTTTTGAATACACAGAGGAGAATGAGATTGATGTTGGCTGAGAGAATCAGAGGCTTAGTTTTGTTTGGAAAATGTGTACTCTTTCCTCACTCGCTAATTTTTATTCTTTTCTTGGTAGCTCTGTGTGTTTAAAGTACTATATATGCAGCTTTGAAATAAGCCCTTTTATTTTACACCCAATACTCACATGTTTATTTCTGCTACTATATTTTATTCTTGTGTTGCCACCCAACTCAGGGGAGACTCATAGCAATAATAGCTAACAAATAGTTAACAATTCTGTGACAGGCACTGTGGTAAGGGGTAAATTAACTTGTTTAATTCTTACATCAATTCTTGGTGGTAGGAGCATTCCTTTATAAATTGGTGTTTTCTGCTATTCCGAACCTGATGTGGAGAAAGTACTATGTTGAAAGGAAGGATCATTATAAGGTACATGCACTTCAGGATCAATTTAAACCATAGATAAAGTAGATGTTTTTTTTGGGTCATATTATATATTATTTATCATAGTTTTCTCTAAGTGAAGAAACCAAGTTGGTGTATGTATAACCTGAAAAGTGAAGTAAGTCTAAGCTACGTAACATGAGTGAATAAAGTAGTAATTGCCTAAACGTCTGTTTTATGATTATAGTGATAGTATGTAATTATCATGGTTTTACTTTTTAAAAAACTATTTAACTCAGTATAATTAAAAAAAGATTCCTCAATAAAGAGATGTTTGCTTAAAGTATGGACGAATGAGAAATATCTATAAAACTTAATCATTTGTTTAGTTTTCATTCCTGTATTTTCTAGAGTGAATGAGATCTATTGCTTACTGTGGAAATGGATATAGCATCTTTCATCTGAGGGTCTCAGTGCTTTTCAAATAATGTCTCATGAATCCTCACAGCACTTTGGTGAGGTAGGTAGGTGGCAAGTATTATTATCTTCATTTTACAGATGGAGAAATTAAAGCCACCACAGGGTTAAATGATTTATGTGTAGTCCCACAAACCTGATATAGAGGCAGCCTGAGCTACTTACATGAGAATACTGTATTTTAGGAGGATTTGCATAGTAAAAATCATTAAATCATTGTCCCTTTGCTATTTTATTTGACACAGATTAACTATCAGAACAAATATGGTAGCTTTAAAATGTCCATATGGAATTTTTTTAATCCTTTCTTTAGAAATAGAAAATATAATACTCTTTCCCCCCCTCCCCAATTTTTAGGTCAGCAGCAAGGACAAGATGGAGTAAAGGTCCAACAAGCCACAATAGCTCCTGTAACTGTAGCAGTTGGAGGAATTGCTAACGCAACGATAGGTGCTGTTAGTCCTGACCAACTCACACAAGTGCATTTGCAGCAAGGCCAGCAAGCTTCTGATCAAGAGGTACAACCTGGCAAGAGGCTTCGAAGAGTTGCCTGTTCCTGTCCTAATTGTAGGGAAGGAGAAGGAAGGTAAATACTCTGTTACCAACTTTATCTCTCTGGATGGCATAAAATAGTTAAAACCAAGTCATTGGTTGGTACTTTGATCACTAGAATGTCACTAGCTTTGTAGCACAGAAGTGGAGATACAATATTGTTATGATAGGGATTAAATTGAGCTAGTCAAAGAATGGAGTTTTAGTGGTTTACTAACATATAGCTTATACTTTTTTAAAAAATGGTTTCCATGTTTCATTAATTATGTAAAAACTTTAATTTTATTGATGCAAAATTCACATACCATACAATTCACTCATTGTACTTTTCCTTGGTTTTTAGTATATTCACATAGTTGTGCATCTGTCATCACAATTTTATTTTTTTTTTTTTTTTTTTTTTTTTTTTTTTGTCATCACAATTTTAGAACGTTTTCATCACCTCCAAAAGAAACACCTATATTTTTTAGTCATCACCCTTTTGTCCTCCAGTCCTCCCAGCTCTAGGCAACCATTGAACACATTTCTGTCATTATGCATTTGCCATTCTGGACATGCATATAAATGGACTCGTGCAATTATGTGATTTTTTTGCACCTGGTTTCATTTATGTAACATAATGTTTTTAAGGTTTATCCATGTTATAGCATGTATTAGGTATTGGTACTTCATTTTTTTAAATGAATTAATATCATTCCATTATATGGATACACAGTATTTTACTTATCCATTTATTTATCAGTTGGTGGATACTTGGAATTTTTCCACCTTTTGGCTACAATGCTGCTTATAAACATTTTTGTACAGATTTTGGTGTGGACACAGGTTTTCATTTCTATTAAATGTATACCTAGGAATGGAATTAATGATCCATATAGTAACTTTAAGTCTAACCATTTAAGGAACTGCTTATTTTCCATAGCTATACCATTTTACATTACCACCAGTAGTGTATGAGAAAGTTCTACTTGTTGCCAACACTTGTTATAATTTGGCTTTCTGTTTATAGCTTTTTTAAAAAAATTTTTTTTTTTAATTTTTTTATTTATTTATGATAGTCACACAGAGAGAGAGAGAGAGGCAGAGACATAGGCAGAGGGAGAAGCAGGCTCCATGCACCGGGAGCCCGACGTGGGATTCGATCCCGGGTCTCCAGGATCACACCCTGGGCCAAAGGCAGGCGCCAAACTGCTGTGCCACCCAGGGATCCTGTGTTTATAGCTTTTTTAATGTGTGTGAAGTGTATCTCAGTATGGTTTTAATTTGCATTTTCCTGATGACTTCATTAGTTAAGTGTGTTTTTATGTGCTTATTGACCATTTGTATATCTTTTTTGGACAAATGTCTGTGGAGATCTTTTGCCCATTTATCTTAAAATAAAAAAAAAAAAGAGAGAGAGACGCCTGGGTAGTTTATTTGGTTTAGCAGGCAACTCTTAATTTCTGTTCAGGTCATGATCTCAAGAGTCCTGGGATTGAGCCCCATGTAGAGCTCCACACTCAGCGAGGGAGTCTGCTTGAAGATTTCTCTCCCTCTGCTCCTCCGCCTGCTTGCTGTCTCTAAAATGAGTGAATCAATTTTTTTTTTTTTAAGATTTTATTTATCCATTCGTGAGACACACACAGAGAGAGGCAGAGACGCAGGCAGAGAAAGAAGCAGGTTCCACGCAGGGAGCCATGTAGGACTTGATCCCAGGACTTCAGGATGATCATGCCCTGGGCCGAAGGCAGATGCTCAACTGCTGAGCCACCCAGGTGTCTTTTTTTTTAAGATCTTATGCCCATTTTAAATTAGTTTTTAAAGTTAAATTGTAATAGCTCTTTATATATTCTGGATAAAAGTTCCTTATCAGATACACAATTTGCTAATTTTTTCTCCAATTCTGAGAGTTCTCTTTTTACTTTCTTGATAATGCCAAAGACACTTGCAATTCTTTGTGAATTTTAGAATTAGCTTGTCAGTTTCTACAAAGAAGACAGGTGGGATTCTGATGGAGGTGTACGGAATCTTTAGATTAGCTTAAGAAATATTGACAACAGTATTGTGTTCTGATCCTTATTCATGGTATGTGTTTTTCTGTTTATTTAGAGATCTGATTTCTTTTGACACTGTTTTGTAGTTTTCAGAGTATAAGTTTTACACTTTTGTTAATTTGTTCCTAAGTATTTTATTCTTTTTTATCCTCTTGTAAATGGAACCTTTTTTTTATTGTTCATTGCAAGTGCATAGAAATACAGTTAACTTTTGTTTATTGATCTTGTATCCTGCAGCCTTACTGAACTCTTTTTTTTTTTTAATGGATTCATTAGGGTTTTTATATATGTAAGATCATGTCAGATAGAGATAGTTTTACTTCATCCTCTCCACTCTGGATGACTTTTATCTCTATTTAACCTAATTGTTCTGTCCAGAACCTATAGTGTAACATTGAATAGAAGTGGCAAGAGTGGACATCCTTGTTTTGTTTCTGATCTTAGGGAAAAATGCCCAATCTTCCACCATTAAGTATGATATTAGCTCTGAGCTTTTCACATATGCCCTTAAATAAGAAAGCTCCCTTCTATTCTTGCTTCATTGTGTTTTTGTCATGAAAGGGTGTTGGATTGTTTCAAATGGTTTTCTGCATCCGTTGAGGTGATCACATAGTTTCTGTTCTTTATCAGTATGATGTGTTATATTAATTACTTGTCAGATGTTAAAGTACTTTTGCATTTGTGGAATAAATCTGACTTAGTCGTGGCATATAATTCTTTAAATATGTTGTTATATTCAATTTGCTAATATTTTGTTAAGGATTTTTGCATCTCTGTTCATGAGAGAGAACTGTTCAGTTTTCTTACGTCTGTTTGCTTTTGGTAAGGGTAATTTGGCCTCATAGGATGAGTTGGGAAGTGTTCCCTCCAGTCTTATTTTTTGAAAAAGTTTGTGAAGAACTGATAATAATGCTTTAAATGTTTTGTGGAATTCACCAGTGAAACTATCTAGTGCCTGGGCTTTTTCTTCTGTAATATTTTTGACTACTAACTCAGTCTCTTTACTGTTAAGGTTTTTTTTCTGATTGTTCTTGAGTCAGTTTTGATACTTCGTATCTTTTGAGGAATTTATCCACCTCATCTAAGTTATTTAAGTAATTGGCATACAATTATTCTTGGTATACTTTTATAATTTTTTTTATTTTATTTCTGTAAGGTTGGTAATGAGTCTTCTTTCATTTCAGAGTCTAGTAATTTTTTTCTTCTCTTTTTTTCTTGGTCAGTCTACCTAAAGGCTTGTTCAGTTTTGTAGACCTTCTCAAAAATCAAGTCACATCAGCTTTTGGTTTCATTGATTTTTCTCTGTTGTTTCTGTATTCTCTATTTCATTAGTTCCTGCTCTGTTCTTTATTATTTCCTTCCTTCTGTTTGCTTTATTTTAGATTTAATTTGCTTTTTCCATTGTCTTAAGATGGAAGGTTAGGTTATTGATTTAAGATCTTTATTAATGTAGGCATTTAGAGCTAAAAATTTCTCTGTAGGTATTGCTTATTTCTATGTATCCCTTAAATTTTGGTATGTTGTATCTTCATTTCCTGCTTTCCGTTTGGATTTCTTTTTTGACCCACTGGTTTTGACCCACTGGTGTATTGTTTAATTTCTAGGTATCTGTGAATTTTACACTTTCCTCTATAATTGATTTCTAGTCTCATGTTCACTGTTATTTGTTTTTCATTGAGGTTTGTTTCATGGCCTAGTGTGTGGCTTATCTTGGAGAACATTTTATGTGCATTTAAGAAGAATGTATATTTTGCTACCATTTGATGGAGTATTTTGTGGTTGTCTGTTAGGTCAAGTTTATCAAGTCTTGTTTCCTTGTTGCTTTTTTGCCTAATTGATTGGCTTTAAATCTCCCTGTATCTTTCTGTCTTTGAATGTCAACTATGTCACCTGTAGACAGCATGTAGTTGGATATTGGTTTTTTTTGTTTGTTGTATTTTTCTTGAGATTGGTTTATTAGAAAGAGAGTAGGGGGAGGAGCAGAGGGAGATAATCTTCAAGCAGACTCCCTGCATCCCTGCTGAGTACAGGGCTTGATGCTGGTTCAGTCCCATGACCCATGAGATCATGACCTTAGCCAAAACCAAGAGTCAGCTGGATGTTTGACTGACTGAGCCATTCAGATGCCCCTTTTGGGTTTTTTTTTTTTTTTTCAAATCTAATCTGACAAAATCTGTCTTTTGATTGGATTGTATGATCCATTTACATTTGATATTGATATAGTTGAATTTGTGCGTTTCATTTTGCTTTTTGTTTTTTGTGTCTCATGTCTTTTTGTTTCTCTCTTCCTTTACTGCTCTCTTTTGCATTAAGCAAATATAGCACTTTAATTTGTAAAGTAGCATTTTAATTTTGTTAATGATTTTTTTCACTGTATTATTTTGAGTTACTTTAGTAACTGTTCTTGGCCTTACCATATATATCTTATCATAATCAGCTTAAAGTTTATTAACTTAATTCCAGTGATATGTTATTTTTTATAGGTCTGTTTCCTTTTGCTTCCTTTTGTGATGTTATTATTGCATATTATATAAATTGTTATAATACATATTATGTCTGCAAGTGTTACAGATCCAACAGTACATTGTTATAAATTATTGCTTTATATAATGTTGTCATTTAAAGAAATTGAGAGACCAGAGGGATTTCAGGGTCACCAAGAATAATTTGGAGGTTGCCAGGGCCTCGTTTTAAAGTGTTTTCACGTCTGATGTTTGAGGTGGGGGGGGGGGGGGAGTTGAGAGAAGATGAGCAAGTATATATAACTTTTGCTTTGTTAATTTTATCCTAGTTCTCTGTATTTGTTCCTCATATTTGAGTTCCTTTCTGGCATCATTTTCTTATCCCACTACAACTTTGCTCCCACCTCCCTGCTTTGTGCTCTTACTGCAAATGTGTTAAATAGATTACATTTCTATAATATTATGGGCTTGACAATACATTTTACACTTAATGTTTTATAAAATTATTTTTTAAATCATGTAAGACAAGAAATATGCACTTACACTGTCCTCTATAATTATATAATTACCCTCGCTAGTGCTCTTTTGTTTCTTTGTGTGCTTTTGAATTACTTTCTGGGTTCAGTTGATGCAACCTGAAGAACTTCTTTAGTCTAGTTTCTTGCAAAGCAGGTCTGCTCAAAACAAATTCTCTGTGTTTGTTTATCTGGGAATATCTGTATTTCACCTTTATTTTTGAAAGGCAGTTTTGCTGGATAGAGTCGTGTTGTTTCAGTTTTTTTCTCGAGTACTTTGCACATGTTTTCATTCTGTCTTTTGACCTCCATTGTTCTGCTGAGAAGTAGTTCTTTTACCGCAGTTCCCTTGTAAGTGACAAGTTGTTTTTCCTTTGCAGCTTTCAAGACTTTGTCTTTGGGTTTCAGGATTTTCAGTATATGAGGTGTTTGTGGATCTGTGAAGTTATACTGCTTGCAATATTGTATGTATAGATCCATGTTTTTCAATAAGTTAATATTTTTTCCACTGCCTTTTCTCCTCCCTTTTTCCCTCATCTCTCTGCTTCCCTCACTCAGACTTTGGTGTCCCACATTTCTCAGGCACCTTGTTCATTTTCCTTTGTTCTTGTTCTTGTCTGTTTTTGGATTGCATAATCTCTATTGATCTATCTTGAATTTTGCTATTTCTTTCTTCTCTTGATTCCCTCTAGTGAATTTTTCATTTCACTTGTACTTCTTGTCTCCACAATTGCCTATTGTTTTTTTTTAATCACTTGTAACTCTTCACCGATATTTTCTGTTTGATGTGACATTGTTATTATACTTTGCTTCTTTAATCATGGTGTTCTTTAGTTCTTTAAACATATTTATTAATGGCTACTTTGAAGTCTTGTTAATCTCTTTGCTCTCACAGTTTCACTTGCTTGTTTTCTTTTTGTTTGTTTGTTTGTTTTTGAGTGTATGGGTCATATTCCCCTATTTTATTTTTGGCATGTTTCATATTTTTTGTTGGAAACTGGATGGTATAATGTATTGTAGCAACACTTAGTACTGCTCCCCTGCCTTTCCCCACTCCTGACTTATTGTTTGCTTGCTTATGTAGTGACTGACTGGGTTATTTTGGTGAACTCCAGCATGAAGCATGTTGCTCCTCAGTGGTTGTAGAATTGGGTATGCTTAGTGACCCTGGATGACAGTGGTTTGTGCAGGGATCTTTGTCCTGTCCCTGACCACACCCAGCTGTTAAACTCTCCTAATTGTTAGCTGATTGTTTCATTGTTTGCAAAATGCCCTGTAACCTGTATTACAGACTGATCTAATCAGATTCTTCCTAAGGACTAGATCAACAGGTCTGTGTTTGAGATTTATTCTGACTTTGGAGAGCTACTCCAGTTGCCTCTTTCCTCGGGTCTTTCTGACAACCTAGTCAGCCTATAGTTTTGCCTGTTTCTCCAGTATATCTGTTAGTCTCCTCCCAATTGTGTTTTGCAGTAGACTCTACTGTTTTTAAGAGTGCCCTTAGGCTCAAACTTTTTCACACTGTGTTTGCAAATGAATTTGATTCCTTTGGGAAGAGATTTGGAGTTCTCTTTTATGCTGTGCTTCCTCACTGGCCAGGATCTCTTTGTCATGGCTCTTGAACTTGGGGTTGGGATACTGGTACATTCTTTGAGGAGCATCCTTGTTCTAGGAGCGGAGTTTTGGTGGCAGGGGAGCAGCAGTAGCCTCAGGTTTTCTTGGCTTGCTTCTGCTGGCTTAGAAGTTCTGATGTATGCCCGGCAAATGAGCTGAGTCAAGGATGATCTGTCCTGCAGTATTCTCATCGTGCCCTATCCAAGGTAGAGCTGGAGTCTCTCGAGTTGGATTTGGATAGAAAAGAGTTCCCTACCTGTCAGCCATACTTGCCTGGAACTTAGCCTCAGCAACAGATAAGTGGGGGTAGAATGAAAAATGCTGACATCTTCCCCCTTCCTGGGGAGATATCCCTCCAATTGGGGGGTGAGAAAAGGGAACCCTTTCCTTGGCTGTATCAGTCTAGAGTGTTTCTATGTCAAGGGAGGTGACGAGGCAGAGGGATAGAGGGTTGGGTTTTAGTTCAAATACCATAGACTTTCACTATTTTTACACTTATTTTATTGAGTATCTATTTATTTATGTGCTGTGTGCTCATAGAACCGTTTCCAGAGACTGTAGATGGTATTTGTTTGTTTTTTTGTTTTATAATTTTCACTGGGGAGTGGACCCATGGAGCTCTTCATGCTGTCTTGCTGGAAGTGAAACTCTGAACCTTACTCTTTTAAATGGGGATTATCATTCTTTGGCTCTTTAGAGAAGAATTTCAAGCGTCTTGAAAAGCTTAGAGACTTTTTTTTCCCAAGGGAAGAGAGCCTATTAGGGAAGGAACATGAAGTCCATGGTAGAACATGAATTTTGTGAGATAAACATGTTTTCATATTAGTTTTGAGTTTAGTACATAACTCTTTTTTAATTGAAAATTTTCTGATTCTTAACTACAGTTGTGGCATCATGAGTTTTAAAACCCATTTAGAAATGCATCCTTTAAGAACCTTGATCCTCATCCCCCCCCCCCTTTTTTTTTCATAATTATAAGCTTGGTGTTTGGGATGTAATTAATGTTTGGCTCTTGTTTTTGTTAGAGGCAGTAATGAACCAGGAAAAAAGAAACAGCATATCTGTCATATTGAAGGATGTGGAAAAGTTTATGGCAAAACATCTCACCTCCGAGCACATCTTCGCTGGCATACTGGAGAAAGACCTTTTGTATGCAACTGGATGTTTTGTGGCAAAAGATTCACAAGGAGTGATGAGCTTCAGAGACATAGAAGAACCCATACAGGTTAGTTGGCTTATTTTAGGGCTTGTACATTTTACTAATTTTTTAGTGTTCAGTTGAAAATTGTAGGATAGTTTAGCTATGAAATTGGAAATATGCAAATTAAAGACAATTCACTTTAGTGATTTTATGAGATGTTTAAGATAAAAAATTTTTACCTCATTTCCGAGATATGTTTTATTCTACTTTTTGTAAGGTTTATCAGCATAAGTACGTAACATGAAATATATTCATTCCATTTGATTATTTTGTATTAGCTTGTTGAATTCATGTATATTAGTTTTTGCAGTATTTAAATAGGTGAAGAGAGTATAATTATGATGTTATTGGTGACCTTTGTTATTTTTTTGGTTTT
The DNA here is from genome assembly GCF_048164855.1 of Canis lupus baileyi. Lineage (NCBI taxonomy): Eukaryota > Metazoa > Chordata > Mammalia > Carnivora > Canidae > Canis > Canis lupus. The sequence continues at coordinate 25,634,676 of NC_132855.1, read as the reverse complement.
TTTACAATTTAGAAAAAAAGACTAAAGTGTAAGGAATAATGTAACAAATATATACTTCTCATTTAGAGTTTACAGCTGTTAATATATTTGTTATTTTTTAAGACAAATTATATAAATTTGACATCATCTTTGTCCTCTCAAAGACAATAGCTACCATGAATTTACACTGTAAGTTGTTAGTACAGCTTTAATACTCTTATATATACTGTTCATGGATGTATATGTAAAATATTGGTTTTACGTGTTTAGAAATTTTACATAAATGATATAATACCATAATTCAGTTATCATTGTTTTAAGATGTATTGAGTATATATGTGTACATATAAGTATATGTATATAGGTTTGTAGTACTTTTAACTGCTACTTAGTATTCTGTTAATATGACTCTGCCATACTGTATTAATCCATTCCTTCTACTACTTAAATCATCATTAGATTTTTTGCTGTCACAAACTTTGTTACTGTGAAAATACAGTGAACATGTATGTGAAGTAGAATTATTGGACCATGGAGAATTCTAAAGAGTTGCTGTTACTATCTCTGCTTCACTAGCAGTAACTGAGAGTTTCCATTTTGCCATATGTTCACCAATATTCAGTAGTGTTAGCTTTTGAAAATTGTCGGTGTGGGGCACCCAGTTGGCTCAGTCAGTAGAACATGTAACTAGATCTCCGGGTGATGAGTTCAAGCCCCACTTTGGGTGTGGAGCCTACTTTAAAAAATAGATAAATACTCTTACTGCTTAAAAGAAAAAACATTTTTGTAAATCTAAAATGGTTTCTCATTTTTTTAAGTAGTCGTTTTCCTGGCTATCCATGAGATTAAGCGTCTTTTTATGTTTGTTGGTTATTTATATTTCTTTTTCTGTTGATTATTTCCTTGCTCAGTTTTCTTTTGGGTTGTTTTCCTTTTTCTTACTGATTTATATGTTAAAATTTCTTCCTATATTGCTAGTCTTTATCTTTTTGCTATTTTATGTCACATGGATATTTTACATTTTTATTTAGTCAGATATGTTTTTTTCTTTTGTCCTTTGCTTTTCTTATTTTTAATGAAATACTCTCCTATCCTAAGATCATAAAATTGTTTGTTTCTGTTAAGATTTTATTTATTTGAGAGCAAGAGAGAGCGAGCGAGCGCAAGTATATGGGAGAGAGCACAAGCAGGGTGTTGAGGGAGGCAGAGGGAGAGGGAGAAGCAGACTCCTTGCTGAGCAGGGAGCCCGACACAGAGCTCAATCCTAAAATCTTGAGATTATGACCTGACCAAAGGTAGATGCTTAACTGAGTGAGCCACCTAGGCACTCCTCAAGATCATAAAGTTTTTAAAAACATTTTCTTCTAATGCTTTAAAGTGGGTTTTTTTTGTGGGTTTTGTCCCTTTTTCTAAGTTTTACATAGAACCACTACCCTCTCTACTTAGAATATGTCTGATACACATTTGAGTTTCAGTATTTAATTGTTGAATAAATTAATAGTTGGGATAATCTTTCAAATTAGACTTTACCCCTGAACTTATACCAAGGTACATGGGAGAGAGAAGAGGAAATAGAATTGACATGTATTGATCAGCTACCATACATCACATGTTTCAAATAAATAATCTCCTTTGATTCTAACAGTAACACTGTGAGATAGATATTAGCTCCATTTTACAGATTAGAAAATAGTCTCAGAGAACAAAAAATAGTTGTTAAATTTATTAAAAGTTTAGTTTGATATGTACATAAATTAGTAGGCAGATGAGTCTTAGTATACTGGCTGAATCCCTTAGTTAGCATAATGCTAAAACTAAGAATTTTAGTTAAAAAAATTTTTAAAAGGTTCCCATATGGTATTGCATTGGAGCTTCTAATAATGCCACCTCACCATTGATACTGGCATACATACATACATAGTGTGATTAATCCCATAACTGTGTTGATGTCTGTTTTAAAAAAATGCTCTGCTGTTAATATCAGTATGATAGGATACAGTATTTCTGCTCTGGATTAGCAGTGGGACAAGTTAGGGAAGCCCAAGAAAAATTGCCCCTTTCTTTGATTTGGAACCTCACATTGTGATTTTATCATTTTATTTGAGAAATATGAGTCTCTAAAGCCTCTCTTATCACATATCCACAATCCAAGAGATATATAAAAACAAATTTATCTAAGGGTTTATATACTCATATACTTCAAAACCAAATTATTAATGGTTTGGAGGCATATTTTCTATTTAAAAAAAAAGATTCACATCATTATAATCTACTAGCATGAATAATTCAGAATTTAATGTATTTTAAGCTTACTTTCAGTGTTCCAGACCTCTTGAATACATTATATACAAAATTTTGTAATTAAACGTTACATTGAAAACTGTTAAGCTTAAATCAGTATGCTGCTGTTACTTTTAGTGACCGATTATAGTAACTTCTAAGTATTAAAGTTTTTTGTTTTTGTTTTTGTTTTTTAGATTTTATTTATTCACGAGAGAGAGAGAGAGAGAGGTAGAGACACAGGCAGAGGGAGAAGCAGGCTCCATGCAGGGAGCCCGATATGGGACTCGATCCCGGGACTCCAGGATCACGCCCCGGGCCAAAGGCAGGCGCTAAACCGCTGAGCCACCCAGGGATCCCCATATTAAAGTTTTTGAAGAGAATATGAAACAATATCTTTTGAAATGAATAAGTGTTGATTAAGCATTTAATATGTTAAGTTGAAAGCCTTGGCCATTCATTTTAAGAACGATGTTTTATTTAAAGGCCAACCACTACACTAAGTAGAAACTCAGTACCTTAATATGAATGAATATATGAGTTACTTTTATTGATTACTGAAAATAGTGGGGTTTTTTGTTTGTTTGTTTTTGTTTGTTTTTTTGCTTTTTGGAAAAACATTTTTTTTTTTAGTTTCCAAAGGAATGCATAATCATAGGGGCACCTGGCTAGCTCAGTCAGTAGAGCACACAACTCTTAATCTTAGGGTTGTGAGTTTAAGCCTCACGTTGAGCTTACTTCAAAAAATAAATAAAATCTATCAAAAAAATTAAATCATAAAGTGGTTACAATGCTAAGGGGATTGCTTTTTAAAATTAGTTTTAAATTTTAGTTGACATATGTTAGTTTTAGGTGTACAACACAGTGATTTGACATTCTGTATACATTATGAAATGCTCACCACAATAAGTGATTGCATCTGTCACTGTACAAAGTTATGACTGTATTCTTTGTGCTGTACTTTACATCCCTGTGACATACTCATTTTATAACCATAAGTTTGTGCCTTTTAATTCCTTCCCATCACCTATTTTGCCCATCTCTCCACCCCACTTCCTTCTGGCAACAACCAGTTTGTTCTCTGGATTTATGAGTCACTTTTTGTTTTGTGTTAGTTTGTTGTTTTGTTCTTTAGATACCACATTTAAGTGAAATCCTGTGGTATTTGTCTTCGGTGTAACTTACTTCACTTAGCATAATGCCTCCTATCATCCCTCTTTTGCAAGAAGGCAAGATTTTATTCTTTTTTTAATGGCTTAGTAATACTCCACTGTCATATATACCACATCTTCTCTATCCATTTATCTGTCAGAGGATACTGGGGTTGCTTCCAGATCTTGGCTAATGTAAATAACACTGCAGTAAACATAGGGATACATAGGGCTTTTCAAATTAGTGCTCCTTTCTTCTCAGAAGAGGAATTACTGAATTGTATGGAATTTTTATTCTAATTTGTTAAGGAATTTCCATATTATATTCCATAGTGGCTTCCACAGTACATTCCTGCCAACAGTACATGCAGATTCCTTTTTCTACATCCTCACCAACAATTATTTTTTGTTTTTTTTGATACCAGTCGTTCTGACAGTTGTGAGGTGATAGCTCATTGGAGTTCTGATTTGCATTTCCTTGATAATTAGGGTTGTTGAGCATCTTTTCATGTATCTATTGGTCACTTGTACATCATCTTTGGGAAAATGTCTATTCTAGTCCTCTGCCCATTTGAAATCAGATTATTTTTGGTGTTGTCTGAATTCTTTATATATTTTGGATATTAATCCCTTATTCTATATATCGTTTACAAATATTTGGGGGGGGGGGGCAGCCCGAGTGGCTCAGCGGTTTAGCGCTGCCTTCAGCCCAGGGCGTGATCCTGGAGACGCAGGATAGAGTCCCATGTCAGGCTCTCTGCATGGAGCCTGTTTGTCCCTCTGCCTGTGTCTCTGCCTCTCTCTCTCTCTCTCTCTCTTTCTCTCTCTCTCTCTCTTTTTCTCATGAATAAATAAATAAAATCTTAAAAAAAACCCACAAATATTTAAGGGGATTCCTTGCCCCATCCCATGTTCTAATCCCTAAGAGAACCATTTTTAATTTAGTAACTATTTTTGCATTTTTATTCTCCCGGTGATAATTGTTATATATCTAAATAATACTCTTATTGTTACCCATATGTCAGTATTAGACACTAACCCTTCTTGCATTGAGAATTAAGAATTTACCTCACTTTACACCATCTGATGATGTTCAAATTTTTTTAAAAGTGCAGGCCTCATGCTATCACTTGACTCACCACTCTGTGGTACAGATATTAGCATGTATGTCTTTCATTCATTCCTCATTGTTTTACCTCTTAACCTCTCTTACATAAAATTTTACGTCTTCTCTTTCTCTTGATGTTAAAATGTTTACTTTTTTCCAATAAGCACTGTTCCTTTGTTCAGTAGCTTATTAGTTCCTTTTTTTTTTTTTTTTTTTTTAGATTTTATTTACTAATTTGAGAGACAACATGAGTGGGGCAAAGGGAGAGGGAGAAGCAGACACCTCACTGAGCAAGTAGCGCAACTTGGGGCTTGATCCCTGGCCTGTTCCAGATATCATAACCAGAGCCCAAGGCAGACCCTTAACTGACTGAGCCACCCAGGCATCCCTAGTTTAGTTTAGTCACCAGGCATCTAGCTTAGTTTAGTTCGTAAAGTGAAACACCAATAAACAAAATAAACAATAATTATGTTTATACTATGTGATGTGATAAGTGATTATATATCCTTTCCTGTTTTTTCTTGAAGTTTCTAATTGCCTTCCCCCCCCCTTGCATTGGCTAACTTAATCACCTCCTTTTGTTATTTCACCTTTTCAAGAAAAAATATCAGCTCCATCCAATTTTTCCTTTTCTTCAGAGGTTCCAGCTTTCTAATAAGTTTGCATAGGTATAATCTTGAGACTTCTCTTCCCTGCTGTATTCGTTTTGATAAAGTGTTCTCAAGATCTTCTGCCTTCATTTTTCTTGGTTTACTTCATTCTGTAAAACATTCTGAAATGCTTCCTACAGTACAGCTCTAGGAAGTAACTTGTCTGAAAATGTTTTTATATTGCTTTCCAACTTAATAGATGGCTTGGCTAATACAGAATTTTAGGTTGTAAATGATACCCGAAACATTAGTGGCAGTGCTCTATCCTTTTCTTACATCTGTTTTACTAGTATGAAGTCCATTGTTACTCTTTTCTTACTTTTTTGTAGATCTGATTTTCCTGTCAACTTTTAAGAGCGTATTTACTTACTTATTTATTTGTATTTTTTCTTTGAAATAATTCTACACTTACAGAAGAAGTTGTAAAAATAGTACGGAGAGTTCTTATGTACCCTTTATGCAGCTTCGTCTAATACTACATAATCCACATAACTTATGAAAACTAAGAAGCTAACATTGGTGTAATATTAGTTATTAAATTACGGACCTTTCCACAAATAATACTTTTTCTGTTCCAGGATTCAGTCCAGAATACCACATTGCATTTCTTTTTTTTTTTTTTTTAATTTTTTTATTCATTTATGATAGTCACAGAGAGAGAGAGAGAGAGAGAGGCAGAGACACAGGCAGAGGGAGAGGCAGGCTCCATGCACCGGGAGCCTGATGTGGGATTCGATCCCAGGTCTCCAGGATCGCGCCCTGGGCCAAAGGCAGGCGCCAAACCGTTGCGCCACCCAGGGATCCCCCACATTGCATTTCTTATGGTTATTTAGTCTCCTGTAATCTGAAATTTCCTTACTCTTTTTGTTGTTGTTTTTTCTTACCTTGGCAGTTTTGAAAATTAGGTACTTTATAGGCTACCCTCCAATTTGGGCTTATTTTCTCATGATTAGACTGAGATTATGAGCTGTTGAGAAGTATATCATAGACATCATTGTGCTTTTTCATCTCATCAAGAAGTATACCATGTCAGTGTGTCTTACTGCTGGTGAATTCATTAAGATAGTGTATGCCAGGTATCTCCATTGTGAAGTTGTTGTTTTTTTTCTTTCTATACTCTTTTTTTTTTTTTTTTTTCTGGTACTTTCTATACTCTTTATTAGAAGCAAGGCACTACTAAGTCCATTCTACACTGAAGGGGCAGTGAAGTAAGCTTCACCTTGTGGAGGGAGAAGTGGCAAAGAATTTATTAAAACTAGTTTTAGTAAATGTGTGAGGTGGGTTAGGGAAGGAGGATTCTTTGAATCTATGCAAATATCATATTTCTCTGTAAAGAAAATTCTAATGTTTCCCTTTTAGCATTCCTCATTATTTCTGGCCTACAGCAATTACTTTGCTGTTTTAAAAGTCGTTTCTGTTTTGCTCTTTCCTTGTACAATTTTCAATTTCTTTCGATTCTTGTGCAAGGAAGATTTATACCTTTTTCTCCAGTTATTTGCTTATTTAATCATTCATTTATATGGACCCATGAGTATTTATTTTATTTTGGGGTTATAATCCAATATTGTCATTATTTTCTTGCTCAAATTGTTCCATCTTTGGCCACTTTAGAAGTTGTTTTAGATTACCTCCTTGTGCTTTTTACATACTCCCATTCTGGTTTTCTTTTGACTGTAAGAGTTTCTGTTAATAATTTTTATGTTCTAATTAACTTCCTAATTATGTATATTACATAGTTTTTCATTTATTGGGCAGACTGGTTGGACTCTTCAACTTTGGGTTCTCCCTCTTCCCCTTCCTACCCTCTTTCATTCACCCTTTTTTATTCTCTATTCTTTTTGCAGTCTTACTTCATGTAAGTTGGACTCCCTATATTGATTTATTTTTAATATCTTACAACTTATTTTTTTGTCATTTTACCTTTTAGTTTCTGTGAGATTTCTTAACTTTATATTCGGATATTTCTTTTGAATATTTTCTTAATTTCCAAGAGTGCTTTCTATTATTTTTTATAGCATACTCTTCTTATTGTAGAAATGCAGGAGCTTACTGACAATCTCGGAGTTTTCCAGCTAGATATACATTTTTTAATACTTCTATTTTCTCCAAGGTAATTTTTTTTTGTCTGTACCTTGCCTTTTTCTGATGTTGTAGGCTTTCCTCAATTATCCAGGGTCCTTTGCTTATTCAAGTTGATGATGATTGTGATAACTATGTTTAAGTAAAGGAAAAAGTTTTATGAACTGGTGACTTTCATTCTAGGCAATTGGATAGGGACAACTGTGAGTTATACTGCAAGATACCTAATTACCAAAATTCAGTAATATACTGTGGGACCACATTTTAGTAGATACAAACCATCAAATATTCTGACCCAGTTTTTTGATAGTAGGATTAATAGTCCATGTACAGACTTTAATTTACTATTATATATTTTATATCCTCTTCTTCCCATTTTGAGTCTGAAACTTTTACATAATTCTACAGAAGATAGATTGGCTCTCTTCTAGATATATCCTCTTCCTTAATAATCTCTATTCTAGTCTTCAGAAATTTGATGCAATCAAAACTTGCATAACTTTCCATAACACAAGTGAGTTTCATAGGATTTTTTTCCCTCCTTTGTCTCCTATCATTGACCTTGTGGGCACTGAATAGCAAGTGTCACAGCAAACACCATATATATATCCACCCAGAGGACTGAGAAAAGAGGCCCTTGTGCTCTGAGGCCAGCCCTGTTTGTAGGTTGCACTGCAGTAGTGGCAGCAGAGACACCTAAAAAACCTGAGAAAATACTCGTATCTCTGACCAAAGGACCCCAGAACCTTGTTTTTCATTGAATGTGAGGGAATCACTATTATTTATCTCTCTTGCCATTTTACTCTGAAGGTTATGGCAATCATATGTATGTGCAGGATAGTATAGGAAGACCTAAGAATTCTGGCTTTCTGGCCAGAGGAACCAAGAAGGACACCTGGGGTTTGAGAAGGCATGAGGGCAATTTTGCAGAGATCTGTAAAAGGTGATCCCTGATTTCATTAACGGAACAAAAATTCTGTGCTCGCCCCTAGCTGTACATGCACAGAACAGATCCAAAGAACCATAATAAAGGCTTCAAGAACTGAACTATCTTATAAACCATCACCTGATTGCCAGCATGTGCTGAGCAGACCTAAACATAACAGTCTTTGAAAACAAATTAATATTGAAACTCATGCCCAAAGAAGGCAAGATAGAATTAGTCTGAAACTGAATGGGTTAGTTACCTACTAAAACAAAAACTTACATTCCCCACAGGACTCAGAGTGACTACAACATAATATCCAAAATGTCTAGGATACAACCCAAAGTTATTGGACATACTGTGAATCTAAGTAAATCTCACTGTGTCAAGATGATCCACATGTTGGAATTATCAGACAGTGACTATAAAGAAGCTGTTAAAACTATCAGCCATAGAGTAAAGGTAAATATGTTTGAAATAAAAAGGCAGAAGTTTCCAGAAGCAAAATTGAAGCTCTAAAAAAGAACTAAATGGTAATTTTGGAACTGAAAAAAAAAAATGCATTATGCAAAGTTAAAAATTCCTTATATGTGCTTAACAACAGAAATAACAGGGAAGAATCATTGAAGTTGAAAACAGATCATTAGAAATTACACAGTCTGAAGAACAGAAGAAAAAGATCAGGTGGAAAACATTAACTGGGTCTCAGGGAACTGTGAAACTTATAAAATTAGTGTCATTGGAGTCCCAGAAGGAGAAGAGGGAAAGATTGATATAGAAAAATATTTAACAAAATAATGATTGAGATTTCCTATATTAGGTCTAAATTATGGGTTTATGAGGCTCATTGAATATCAAACTGAATTGACAGGAATCCTGCCCGATACATGATAATCTGCTAAAAATTAAAGATAAGGGAAAAAATCTGAAAGGAACCTAAAGCAAATGACATGTAATGTATAGAGGAATAGAAATTTGAGTGATGGATGATGCTCTTAAGAAACTGGAGGACTTAAAAAAAAAAGAAAAAAGAAAGAATTGCCAACTCAGCATTTTATACCCAGCAAAAGTGTCTTAAATAAGAAAGACAAAAATATTTTCAGATGAAGAGAATCTAAGAATTTGTTGTCATCAGATCTACTCCAATAGAAGTACTTAAAGTTTTTTTAGGCTGAAGGGAAAGGATACCAGAGGAGAATTGGGAATTTAACACAAAAGAACAAAATACATAAAGCAGTCTATTATTCCTCTGCTTAAATTTTTTAAAAATGTGTTTGTTTAAAGGAAAAATTTTAGTAGTGGTGAGTCTTTAATATATGTGAATATAATATATTTGTTAAATATAATGGAAAGTGGAGAGGGTAAAGAAACCTGTATGATTGAAAAGCTTCTTTGTTTTAGTGTGAAAATATAGAACACAGTATATATATTGTGAAAAGTTAGCTATATATATTGCAATTCCTTTGTCAATTACCAAAAATACAGATTCTGGGGTGATAGGGTAATAAATTAAAATAGGATGCTAAACAATATTCACATAATCAAAAAGAAAGAGAAAGGAAAAACAAAAATGAAAAACAGGATAGAAATGGAAAACAACAAAATTATGGACTTAAATCTAATCAAGTAAGTGATTATATACAATGCTAATGGTCTAAACCTAACAAGATAAAGGTTGTTGGATTACATTAAAAATTAAAAATTAAAATTAAATATTGTGTACCAAAAAACCCACTTAAAAGATCATAATATGGATAAATTTAAAAGTATAGGAAAAACATACATGCCATGCAAAGACTAATCAAAAGAAAACTTAAGTTCTATATTAATATAGCAAAGTAGACTTCATAAAACAGTGAAAATTACTAGGTATGACAAGACATTCTATAATGATGGAATGGCTCATTTTACATGAAGGGATTAACAATTCTAATTGTAATAGGCACCTAATAACAGTTCTAAAATCTATAAAGCAAGACTGGATAAAACTAAAAGGTAAACTAGAGCAATCCACAAATTACTCTTGTAGAGTTGATACTCTTTTCATAATAATTGATACAAGTAGAAAAGTAGAAAGAGTATAGAACATTATCAGTCAATTTGCCCTAATTGACGTTCATAGAGTACTCAAGCCAATTGCAACAATACTTAAATTTATTCATAAGTACATAGAACATTCTGGAAGATAAACCATATTCTGTGCCATAAGTTATACCTTAACAAATTAAAAGAATAGAGATTATGCAAAGTATGCTCAGATCATAAGATAATTAAACTAGAGGTCAGTAACAAAAACATCTGAGAAATCCAAATTTGGGAAACTAACCAACACATTTCTGATTAACCCTGTAGGTCAAGGGGATATCTCAAGGGAGATTAGAAAATACTCTCAACTGAATGAAAAGACATATCAAGATGTGTGGGATGTAGATATAACAATATTTGGAGGGCATTTATGGTAGTGACTGCTTTTATTAGTAACAAAGGGTGACAAAATAACAAGGAATCATTAGTCAATAATTCTTCAGTAGAATAAGTTTCTATCTTAACTAAGAAAAAAACAAATGAATTAAACCCAAAGCAGGAAGTTAGGGAGTAATAAATAGGATAAAATAAATGAAATTGAAAATAGAAAAGTGATCTAATAGAGAAAATTAGTCCTCGAAAATTAGTTTTCTTTGAAAAGATAAAATTGGTGAGTCTTTAGCTAGACTGACAAAGAAAATTTATCAATGCCAGGAATGGAAGAGGAGAGCCCCTATAGACAATATAATAATAGAGGAATGCTGTGAATAATTCTATACTCTGAATTAGAGAACTTGGATGAAATGGACCAACTCCTTAAAAGACACAAATGACCAATACTTGCTCAAGAAGAAATAGATAACATGAATAGTACCATATCTATTAAAGAAATTGAGTTTTAGGGAAAACTTTTGACAAAGAAAAATCCTAGGCTCAGATGGTTTTATTGAAAAATTCTATATTAAGTAATAAATGATACTAGTTCTGCACAATCTTTTTTAGAGACTAAATGAGGGAACACTTCTTAACTATTTTATGAGGCCTTCATTACCATGATGCCAAAGCCAGACAAAGACATTACTAGGGGGAAAAAAAAACCAGACCAGTAGCCTCATAAATGCAAATGTCAGAATCCTCAACAAAATATCAAACCAAGTCCAGTAATATATTAAAAGAATAATGTATCATGACTCAGGAATGAAAGGCTGAGTGAACATTTTAAAGTCAATTAGTTGAAATAATTTACCATATTAACAGAAGGGAAAAAAAATCACATGATTACTTAAATATATATACAAAAAGTATTTGGTAATATCTGCATTCAGTTTGATAAAAATTCTCAGCATACTAAGAATTTAAGGTTATATTCTTAAGTAGAGGACATTTATAAAAAATTATATATATATATATATTTTTTTAAGATTTTATTTATTCATGAGAGACAGAGAGAGAGGCAGAGACCTAGGCAGAGGGAAAAGCAGGCTCCTCACAGAGAGCTCAATGTAGGACTCGATCCCAGAACCCTGGGATCATGCCCTGAGCCAAAGGTAGACACTCAAACACTGAGCCACTTGGGCGTCCCTATGAAAAAGCTATAGTTAATATCATACTTATGATGAAGGACCTAATACTTATGTATAGAATCAGGAACGAGGAAAAGATATGTGATTTTTTTTTTTTTAAGTTGGCATGGAGCCCATTACAGGCCTTGAACTCACAACCCTGAGATCAAGACCTGAGCTGAGATCTAAAGTTGGACACTTAACCGGCTGAGCCACTCAGGTGCCCCAAGATGACTGATTTTTATCACTCTCTTCACTCTAGTACTAGAAGTCCTACCTAGTGCAATAAGCAGGAAAAAAAAACCACACAGATTCTAATAAAATAAGTGTCTTTATTTGCAGACAACAATAAGTGTCTATTTAGATATACCTTGGCATCTACAAAAAAGCTGTGTTTGGCAAGATTGCAAGATACAAGGTTAATATACCCACCATTTGCTTCGACATGGATGGAATGAACTGGAGGGTATTAGGCTGAGTGAAATAAGTCAATCGGAGAAGGACAAACATGAGACAAATATGGTCTCATTCATTTGGGGAATATAAAAAATAGTGAAAGGGAATAAAGGGGAAAGGAGAAAAAATAAGTGGAAAATATCAGAAAGGGAGACAGAACATGAAAGACTCCTAACTCTGGGAAACGAACAAGGGGTGGTGGAAGGGGAGGTGGGCGGGGGGGGGGGGTGCCTGGGTGATGGGCACTTGACGGGATGAGCACTGGGTGTTATTCTATGTGCTTGCAAATTGAACACCAATAAAAAATAAATTTATATAAAAAATATATATATATATGATGAATTGTCTTAACTACATACTAGCAATGAACAACTAGATACAAGTAGCTTAATAGTGTCATTTTTAATAGGGTGAAAAGAATAAAATACTTTGTTGTAAGTCTAACAAAATATATGCAAGATATCTATATTGAAAACTAAACATTGATGAAAGAATTAAAGATGATTTATTCATGTAGACATATACCATTTAGTGGATTCCATGGCCCATATTGTTTTGATATCAGTTCTCCATATATATATATACAGATTCAGTGCATTCCTTCTTAAAATTGCGGGAGTATTTTGTAGATCGTAAGTTGATTCTAAAATTTATATGAAAGGCAAAACAATTAGATAGTCAAAACAGTTTTTAGAAAACAAAGTTAGCTGATTGACATTAAATGATTTTAAATTTTCTTATAAAGCTACAGTATTTCAATGCTGTGAGGTTTTGGTGAAAAAGAAGGACACATAGATAAGACCAAGAAGAGAATTCAGAAATTGACCCACACAGATATTATGCAACAATAATTCTATGGAGAAAGAACAGTCTTCAAGAAATGGTTTGACCATTTGTCAGAATTGACCAGCCACATGTAGAAAAACAAGAGAGTACTGCCTCCAACAGAGAGGAATGAATTATTAATACAACCACAATGATGAAATTCAGATGCTTTGTGTTAAGTGAGCGATCCCACCATCAACCATCAAAAGACTACCTGTTGTATGATTTCACTTATATATGACATAATATGGAAATTAAAAACTCCAGAGACAGAGAACAGATTATTGTTTTCTAGGGCATAGGGAGAAAAGAACCCAACTATAAGGAGGCATCATGAAGGAATTTTTGGAAGTGATACCAACTTCCATATTTTTATTTTGATGATGACTAAGAGATTTAATACATTTGTCAAAATTCATAGAGCCGTATACCAAAAAAGAGTGATTTTACTCTGTATAAATGAAAACATAAGGTTTTGAAGTGGGAGACAAACTCTTCTTTGGGAAATTGTAACATAAAAAGGGAGAGATTATGGTTCTTCTTTTTCTTCTTCTTCTCTGTCTCTCTTTTTAAAAATCCAAAACCATTTTCTTTTCAGCCTCATACATATGCCTCAGTGTCTATCATACAGCACTTCTCTTAACTCTTCCAAGGATAATAGGATATACAGCTAGAGGAACTTGTAAAAATGATTTCATGCAACCCTATCGTTTTATAAATAAGGACTAAACTTAAGTCTTATGAGGGCCTTCTTTACTAAGGTCCAAACTTCATTCCTTGAGCCAAGTTAAGTGATTAGTGACCAGTAAGAAGGAGCCATGGGAACAGTAGAGTAAACAAACTCAGACAGGCAGCAACAGCCACAACTAATATTTCTGAGTCCTTTCAGTGCCCAGGGAGTTTTCTAAATGCTTTTTTTTTTTCATTCATTTTCTCTTTTAATCCTTTGAACAGTAACATAAAATAGGTATCTCTGTTATTCCTAGTTAAAAATGAAGAAACAGAATTGAAGAGAGAAGTTGCCCAAAATTACATGGCTAGTAAGTAGGTAGAGCAGAGTCAAAATTTTTAACCTGAACTAGAACCCAATTCCTACAAAAAAAGAAAGTATCATATGTCAGGACCTGCAGGCAGTTCAGTGTTTGGAATGATAATATTTATGACAGTAGATTTTTTTTTTTAATGGTAGACAGAGATTGGTTATCATAGTATGTTATACACTATTTAATTTTGTTTTTCCCACAGCCTTAGGAAATGAGGAACCACTAAAAGTTTTCAGCAGTTAATCAGATGGTCATCTTTTTATTTTAGACATTTGGTATTTGTAGGGAGAAGAGACTTATATGGAATAATTTTGAGACCACTTAGTGAAGATGATAGGGATTGTTGACAAGATCTTAACTAGAACCGAATTTGTAAGAATATGTGAGGCCAGATCAAAAATTAATAGTGTAATAAAATTGACAGGACTTGGTGATTATTAAATGTGAGAAAAGAGAAAATAGTGATAACTGCTACCAGTTGAAAAGAGGCTTATTGGAGAAGGATAAGTATATTGTAGAATTGTCTACCTCCCTTCAATTCTGTTTTGTTTCTCATAGTTTGTTTTGGGGCTCTGTTCTTAGGTGCATATATATTTATAGTAGCTATATCTTCTTGAGGGAGTGAGTCTTTTATCATTATAAAGGATTCTTGTCAGTAGTAATTATTTTTATCACATTTCTGTGTTATTAATATAATTATTTCAGCTGTCTTTTGCATGATAACATCTTTTTTCCATCCTTCTACTTTTAGCCTATGCATGTCTGAGTTTAAAGTGAGCCTCTGGGATCCCTGGGTGGCTCAGCGGTTTGGCACCTGCCTTTGGTCCAGGGCGTGATCCTGGAGTCCCAGGATCGAGTCCCGTGTTGGGCTCCTGGCATGGGGCCTACTTCTCCCTCTGCCTGTGTCTCTGCCCCTCTCTCTGTCTCTCATGAATAAATAAATAAAATCTTAAAAAAATAAATAAAGTGAGCCTCTTTTAGCATATAGTTGGACCATGTTTTTCTTTAGTTCATTCTGGCAACCTCTGCCTTTTAATCAGAACCTCTAATACTTTCACAAGTGATACAATTACTGATGAGGACTTCTGTCATTTTGGTATTTGTTTTCTACATGTCTTTTGTCTTTTTTGTTCTTGTATTCCTCTATTATTAGCATTTGGTATTAAATATTCCTTGTGTGTTATTTTTTAACTCTTGTCATTTCTCTATAGTATTAATATATTTTCTTAGTGCCCACCTGCTTTTAGGATTACAATTCACATTTTAAAATAATCAAGCTGCAAATCTGCTAGCAATACATTCTTCAGTTTTTATTAATCTGAGAATGTGAGTTTTTCCTCCTCTTTTAAATATTTATTTATGTATGTATATGACAGAGCAAGCTCAGGGTTTAGGGGCCGAAGGAGAGAGACGACAGACCCGGTGGCGCAGTGGTTTAGCGCCGCCTGCAGCCTGGGTGTGGTCCTGGAGACCCGGGACCCAGTCCCACGTCGGGCTTCCTGCTTGGATCCTGCTTCTCCCTCTGCCAGTGTTTCTGCCCCTCCCTCCCTCCCTCCCTCTCTCTCTCTCTCTCTCATGAATGAATAAAATCTTTTAAATAAATAAATAAATAAGCATTTGTAATAAAATTGACCAAATGATTTCTATATTCAAATGAATAATTGCTGAAGGAGGAAATGAAGTTATTCATTATGTAAATTGATGTCCCTATAAAGTCAGTCTCAAATGTCAGCTCATCAATCAGAATAGCATTTGGATTCCTATTTGTTTTTGGTCAGATTCCTCATTATTTTAATAATTATCCAAATCTTACTGGGGCATCTGGCTGGGTCTGTTGGTGGAGTGTGAGACTTTTGATTTCAGAGTTGTGAGTTCAAGCCTTGTGTTGGGCAGAGATGACTTAAAAATATTTAAGTCTTATTTCCATTGTCTTTCCCACTCAGCCTCTCTTTACTCTTAATTCTTCTACCTCAAGAAAATTTAAGCCACATGATTTCTCTGAAATTATTATATATAGATCCCCCCTTTTAATTTACTTTTATCTCCAAGTAATGATAGAATTGAGGGTACTCATGAAGAGATTTGTTTAGATACTTTAGGCTGGGTAGGTAAAAAAAAAAATGTGTCTAAGAGGGACTGTTAAGTTGAATGTATTGGAGGAGAGAGTTGAAGGGATCCAAAAAGCCTCCCAGTTTGAATAACTAGGCTTCTTAGAACAAATCAAAAAAATTACTTCTTTAATGTAGATTATAAAAGTTGTACAGAGCTATATACTATATACTAAAAAATTATATATAGTTGACCCTTGAACAGCACAGGTTTGAACTATATGGGTCCACTTATATGTAGATGTTTTTTTAAATACCCTAAAGTACTGCAAGTGCATTTTCTCTTCCTTACGCTTTTCTTAGTAATGTTTTCCTTTCTTTACTTTATTGTTAGGATACAATATATAATTAACACAAAATATGTTCGTGCTATTGGTAAGGCTTCCAGTCAGTATTTATAGGCCTTTATTAGTAGCTAAGTTTTGGGGTAGTGAAAAGTTATGTACAAATTTTCAACTTGTAGATATGGGGGTCAGTGTTTCTAACCCCTTGTTCAAAGATCAGCTGTATATGCTACCTGTGAATATTTGGTAAAGTAATTCATGAGCTAAGGGGTATGTTTTTTACCTAGTTATAACAAATGCCAGACATTTAAAAGAATCTCTCTAGTGGGTTGAATTGTGTGTCTTAGAGATGTTCAAATCCTAATCCGTGATGAATGTGACTTTATTTGGAAATAAGTTTTTTGCAGATTAAATAAAGATGAAGTCATACCATGTACCTAAGATTTAGGACCTAGCGGGCATAAATAAACTGGTATCTTTGTAAGAAGGGAGAAGATGCAGAGACACAGGGAAAGGCTGTATGAAGACAGAGGCAGAGATTAGAGAGATACAGCTACAAGCCAATAAAGGCCAAGGATTGCTAGAAGTCACTAAAGCTGGGATGAGGCATGGAAAGATTCTTCTCTAGAGTCTTTGGTGGGAGCATTGCTTTACTGACACCTTCATTTTGGACATCTAACCATCCAGAACTGTGAGAGACATCAATATCTATCATTTGAAGCCACTCAGGTTGTGTTATTTTCTTACAAAAGCCCGGGGAAACCAATACAGTCACTTAGTTTGTTCCTGAAATTAATTTTAATTTGTAAATTTTAATTTATAAATATTAATATTAAAAATTAATTTTAGTCTATGTGTTACCATTACAAACAGAAATAACATTAATTCATAAAGTATGTTTTATACATTGTATTAGCTTAGATTTGAGGCAGCATGTTGAAAACCAGATTACAGGCAGAACTATGACAGCAAGATAGTTGGCTCTTGATGGTACTTCAAATAAACTTAAAAGATCTGGTTTATTGCATTCATTCAAACCTATGATTCCATTGAAAATCTCAGCTTTTTCTTTCTTTCTTTTTTTTTTTTTTTAAGATTTTATTTATTTGAGAGAGAGCACAAGCAGGGGAAGGGGCACAAGGGCAGGGAGAAGCAGGCTCCCCACTGAGCAGAGAGCCTGACATGGGGCTGGATCCCAGGACCCTGAGATGATGACCTAAGCTGAAGGCAGTTGCTTAACTGACTGAGCCACCCAGGTACCCCTCAGCAGCTTTTTTTGAGAAAAATTACTGTTAGGAATATTATGTGAGGAAGTAATCTAATGTAGTTTCTATATATGAATTTTCTACTTAAGTCCTCCTGTAAAAGACTACTATATTTTAACAATCATGTAATATAACATGGCATTCTCTAAATAACCTAGGTCAAAGAAGCAATTCTTTTTTTTTTTTTTTTTAAGATTTACTTATTTTAGAGAGAGAGCATGAGTGGAAGGGACAGAGGAAGAGGGAAGAAAGAATCTCAAGCAGACTCCACGCTGAGCATGGAGTCCGACTTGGGGCTCAATCTTAGGACCCTGAGATCACGACTTGAGCCAAAACCAAGTCAGATGCTTAAATCGTCGCACCACCCAGGTGCCCCCAAGCAATTCTTTCTTTCTGTACTCAGTTTATTAAACCAGAATTGTTTGGGTTATGTTCTTGATATTTTCTTATAGAAATAAAATTTGGGAATGATCCTAGATCACCTTTGGATACTTGTAATGAAGATACTTCACAGATTTTGAATCCTATAGTAGATCAGCTATCATTTATTTCCTTATTAGGCCTTAATTTTTTCAAGATTATAACTTATGTAACTCTTAGTTTTCTATTGCTGCCATAACAAACCGTCTCAAATTTAACAGTGTAAAAGAACCAGTATTTTTTTTTTTATGTCACAGTTTCTTTAAGTTAGAAATCTGAGTAGGTTTGGGCTTGGGTCCTCCACTTAGCATCTCACAAAGTCAAAAATCAAGTTGTTATCTGGGCTCTTTCAGCTGGAGGCTGCTGTTGGCTTCTGGAGGCTGTCCACATTCTTTGTCATATTCTCCATGTGGTACCCTCCACCAATAGCAAGTGAAGTCCCTTCCACTTCTAATGTTTCTGATTTTTCCTGTTGCAACTCTGACTCCAGCTGAAAAAAACTCAGCTTTTAAGATCTCGTGTGATTAGATTGGGCCCACTCAGATAAGTCAGAATAATCTTTCTGTACTAACCTCTGTAATAGTTATATCATCCCTTCTGCCATCTAATAAAACATTCACAAATTCCAAGGATTAAGTCATAGACATCTTTGGAGGCCATTTCTGCTTATTATAAGTAATTAATACCAAGTTGCAGTAATTTGTTGCACTAATCATAAAAGTAATAAACTCAAGAATAATTATAAAATATTTAAGACAATTATAAATATAAGGAAGAGACACTGTATTATATTAGTACCAGAACTCTAACCTCCTTGAGATAAAGTATATTGATAATGTTTGCTAACAGTAAGAAATTTAGAAATTGTCTGCCACTACAGAAAACACACTTCTTTGTGAAAAGGAGTAGCAAACTGAAATGTCATTTCCCTAATGTTAAATTGTGCAACATAATTTATTAAACTTGAGATTCTAGCTAACTTTTATTACTTAAAATTAATTGACACCCACACCAGTTAGAAGTAGACAGACTAAAAGGTCCACATACAAACCATGTCACCATGATATCCCATGCAGTTTGCCACTATAGTAGCTGGGACTTGAATTTATTTCTCAGTTGATATTAAGAGCTCCACATGATTGCAAATGACTGTCTCAAAATAATAGAACTTCTTAAAGTGTCAGTCTCTTCTTGTTCATTTTTGTATCACTAGTGCCTGGCACATTATAGATGTTGCACAGATATTTGTTCAAAATGATTAGTTCATGAACATTACAGCTTAGCAAAGACTAAACAGCTACTATGTACAGCTTGATCCAGCCAATTGAGTCAGTACTTACTAAATGATCTTGTGTCTTCAAGCAAGACACAAGATCCACCTGATCAGGTGATCCACCTGATTTCTTTCTATTCTTGGCCATTGTTGCTGTAAAAGAATCGATGTCTCTAATTGCACTTTGATGATTAGCATAAAAAGCCCAAACCAGAATTACAGTGCCTTGAATCCTGCTGTGATATTAATAAGTTGTATGATTCCCAAGAAGATTAATTAATTTCTGATCCTCAGCTTACTCATTTATAAGATGAAAAATGTAAAATAAGATCTTTAAGATTTTTTCCAGCTTTAAAATTTGTAAGCTGTGAATTTTTCTTTTAAAATAAAATGAGAGACTTGAAGGTAGAATTCAAGATTGATCTTAACCTAAAACCTGCATTTAATCATGTTTTGCCCTTGTCTAAGTATCAGTGTTCAGAAAATCCAAATTTTTTTTTGAGAATTTCGTCTAAACCATGTATTTATCCTTTCATTTAATTTTCCAAGACTGAAAGAGAAAAGTTCAATGAATTACTGTCAGTGTAATTTTTTTAAAAATAAAAGCAAACACAAAGAGGGGAGATATCTGATATAGAGCAAGTTGAGCCTACAGATTTTCTACTGATAAGTTAAAAGTAGGGCTAAGTAAAGAAGTCAGCCAAACTGAATTTTCTTAGGATTCAAATTCTAGTATCAGACTTGGAAAACATTTCTTTCCTGTAACAATTTTTAGAGGGAAAGACTAAAGCGAATAGTTGATCCATGGTGAACATGATGTTATACCACTTCACTAAATTTTTGTTCACTACACTCATTACACACAGAAGTGAAATGCGTTTTTTCTCTTTATTTTTTCTTCAAAGATTTTATTTATTCATTCATGAGAGACACAGAGACATAGGCAGAGGGAGAAGCAGGCTTCCCTGCAGGGAGCCTGTGGGGGACTTGATTCCAGGACCCTGGGATCACGACCTGAGCCAAAGGTAGACGCTCAACCACTGAGCCACCCAGGGGTCCTACATTTTTCTCTTTAGTTAACATCTAGTTTTTATTCCAAAACAGAGAAGTTGTTAGTTCCTCTCAACTGTCTTACGTCTTGAGGAGAGCATATTTAAGATCACTTTGTATGCAAGAACCTAACAGCCTTACTCTGTAAGACCTCAAAACTCAATTAAATTCTAAATGGAGTATTTGCCTGACTCTCATTTTTGCCTTATGAAGAAACTCAGTACACTATTAAATTATTAACTGGCTTTATTTTAAGTAGTTCTAAGATAGTTTATGTCTCTCGGCATTATAATTAAAACGGAGACAGTTTCTAAGGAAGAGTAGACATAAGCCTTGAACATTATATATTATACCTGAAAGAGTTTTTTGAGATTATCTGTTAGAAATCCTCTTATTTCGTAGATGGGTAAACAGAGTAGTTATTGAATTTGCTCCAGCTCTACTTCCAGGCCTTAGTAGAATCAGGACATTAACTCAGGTCATTGATTCCCAATCACATGCTCTTTCTCCTATACAGCCCTGCTTGTTTGATAGCATTTTATTTTAATTTTTATTTAAAGATTCATTTATTTGAGAGAGTGGTCAGGGGAGGGAGGAGGGAGAGAGAAGCTTAAACAGACTCCAATACGCTGCTTGATCTCATGACCCTGAAATCATGATCTGAGCTGTAACCAAGAGTGGACACTTAACCGACTGCACCACCCAGGCACCTCTTGTTTGATGGCATTTTAAAATAACAGGAAAAAACTATTTTGCAATTAGTCAGAAATTAAACGAAAGTACAGTATGATCAAAAGAGAAATTATTTAAAATTATAATTTCGTTTAAATAAAATGTGTATGACTTCATTTACTATTTTTTTGTTCAGGTGAAAAGAGATTTGAATGCCCAGAATGTTCCAAAAGGTTTATGCGGAGTGATCACCTCTCCAAACATGTCAAAACGCACCAGAATAAGAAAGGTGGTGGGACAGCTCTTGCCATTGTTACCTCGGGAGAACTGGACTCATCTGTTACAGAGGTGCTTGGCTCTCCAAGAATTGTCACAGTTGCAGCCATTTCTCAAGATTCAAACCCAGCAACTCCCAATGTTTCAACCAACATGGAAGAATTCTGAAAAGTTATTTATAACAGAGACCTCTAGTGCTGCACTTAAGTTTACACACCTTTGAAAATCTGGAAATGGGCTGGTCGAGTGGATTAGAGTAGGAAATCATGTTTTCATTCTTGGCTTCTTTAAGTATTCCAAGATTTTGGGTCAACACGTGAAGTGTCGAATTTTTAAAAATACAAAAATCAAACTGATGTACTGGAAACAGAAAAGTATTTCCTCCATACTATAAGTTGTAGTTATTTGGAAATAAATCACATAATCCTTAATCTGAATCTTCCCCCTCTCTTAACATCATGTGTTAACCTGTTTAAAAAGACAGACCTCAGTAGTTTGCAGGCTGGACCTTAATTAGACTTGTTTTCTTTGGAAGTACTTTGTTATAAATTCAGTCAGTAATAATTTTATGTGTTTTTTTTTTTTCCTATAGCACAGAAAACAGATAGTTAACTGATGATAGGGATAATACTTTCTTTCCTTAGCTTGTTTTTGGAAAATCAACTGAAAATAGTTTTGGCCGTCTTTTCTAAATGTTAGAAAATCTTCAACAGTTGAATTAGGTAAGTTCCAAAAAAGTAATCTGAGATGCAGCTCAGATCTTTATTACCACTACATTATAGTAGTGTGTATGCAGACAATCAGTGAAGTCCAATTACTTTCTCCATTTGGAGACACAAGAGGAACTTAGAGCTAAACTTTAGGTTAAATTTTAGATTGAAACCTTAGGAAAATACTGGGGTGGGGAGGGTGTTAAAACAAAACTCATAATAGCTTCAGAAAAATAAAATGAGGCAACTTAACATGTAAAGTTTTGAAGTTAGGATTTGATTATATTCCTAACCCTAGGTTGAACCACAAAATTCATTTTAAATGTTTATATTGGAAATATTTGCATAGAGTATAAATCATTCTGTAGTTTCATATTCTGTAAATATGAGTTATGTTGACAATGTGCAGAATTCTTTATGCTTTGACTTGGTAGCCAAAGAAGGAATTACCACACCTTTTTTTTAAGGCCGGCAGAAAATTATTTTAACTACATTACAATTTCTGTTTTCCTCTCTACTAAAATTTAGCCAATCTCATTTATTTCTAGTACTGTGTTAGAAGGCTGGTTACGAATTTATAACATAGAAATGTCTTTATGTTATGCCAATATCTGAATTTTCCCTAAAAAGACAGCCTAACAGATTTATAATAATGTGATATTATGAAGCAGGTTATTTTTTAAAAATCAGAATGATTTTCAAATAAGTGATAAAGGAAACCATTGTATTTTATTGTTTATGCAAGGGTCTTATAGGAAAGATGGCCAAAAAGTCTTGAAAAAAAAATTTGGATTATACCAACAGCTTAAGTATTTAGTAAGATATTTCTTACTTTAAAAATGTACTTATGTGAAAACATAATGGAATTGGAATTGACCATTTGAAAACTAAAATTTTTCACTGCCTGGTTTATTAACATTATTCGTTTGGGGACCGTTTAAATAAAGGTACGTGTTTTCTTGTGCATTCTCTATTTTATTTCAGGAAAAGTACTACTCTTGCGAATTCTCTTCCAAAATTGTGATGTTTCTTGTATTTTTGATGAAGGAGAAATACTGTAATGATCACTGTTTACACTATGTACACTTTAGGCCAGCCCTTTGTAGCGTTATATAAAACTGAAGGTCTTTTGTGCTTTCAGTTTGTATAAAAAAGCTTTGAGATTAAAGGAAAAAAAATTTTTACACTGTGGTTATAAATTTCAAGTTTCTTAAAGCTTTTGTAGACTTGTAACAAAGTCTTTAAATTTTAGTTGGATTTTGTAAATTGTTTTGTATATTTTATTTAATGTACTCTTAACAACTGATGTATCTGGCTTTAAAACATCAGAATCAGTTTGTTGTTTTGTTTGGTACAGAGGAGCATTTGGTAGTGTTAATTTTAATTTTATTATATAGGAGCTGAAACATCAAATATATATTTTATCTATCATTATGCTACACAATCAGTGCTATAAATTTTTTTATGCAAAGAAACTTTCCTAATGTTTGAATCATGTTTCCTCAAAGTGACACTTTTTGTTGTTGTTAATACCAAGTATGAGCTCTCTGCACCATTATTCCATGAACCAGTTTTAATGCATACCTGGGTATGATCATCAAAAATGGAAGTTGTTTTTAATCAACAATGAGGCCTATTATAAATTTAACAAACGGAATCTGGATAGCTTTATGGCATATAAAATACATTAATTTGTGTTAGCAGGTGCACATTTCACCACTGAAATTAGAAATATTTTGACAGTCTGTTCTGCATACCATTCTGAATCCACTTTTCTGTCTTATAAGAATCGTAAATTTCAATGTCCTTTATTTGACTCAGTGGGATATAGCTGTTATAAGTAATAGGGCACAGATGTGCAGTAGAGTCATATTTAATGGCATTTCACTGTTCATTCCCTTTGCCACCGTTATAAAACTTTTCTTTATTGTAATTATCAGTGCAAAGCTATGTATTTATCATGGTAGAACTCCAGTGTTAGAATAGTTTTTTCTTACAGTATACTTTCTTTGGTTAGGTTTGTGTATGTGTTGCTGATTACATTAGAACTTGATGTTAAGTCATTATTTATCACACTCTCATGAGAGCAGTAATAAAAGTGTGTAATCTAGGAGAAAAAGTTAATTTGTCAAACTTAGATAAGCATGATGTTTAGGTCCTATTTTTCAATTTTATAACTGTTTTATTGCAACAATATTTGTATTTAAGTCTTCATTTTAATGCCTTGTGGTGTTTTTTTATGCATGTCACTAAGTTGTCATCCCACATAAATTGATGTGCAGCATAGGGTATTAAATCTACATAATGATTTTAAAACAGAAATAGTTGATGGTAAAATGTAAATGTTTTGCAAAAATTCCTTATAAAAAGTTTTGTAGTAACATTTCACTTGTAAATTTTTTTTTGTAAAAAAAAAAGAGAAAGAAAATGAAAAAAAAAAGATGAATCCAGAAAAAACCTGTTTCCCATATCCTAGAATTTAGACAATTATTCTGCCAGCAAAGCCTCTGGGGCTGTAATTGACATTTTTACAGTGCTGATTTGTATAAAATTTGTTTTTTGTGGATTTGGAAATAAAATCATGTACAAGTTGTTGCCTGCAATAACAATTGCAAGTAACTATTAAAAATTCCCTTGAGTTTAACATGTTTCTTCATTTAATTATGTATACTATAAAGCAGCAATAAATTATCTGAAGTATCAACCTTCTTATCACGATGAACACTGGCAAGTAAATGCTTCTCACTAGAAAACGTATTGGCAACTCTTCATAATTCCTGGTATTAAGATCTGGTCACCATTTCTCTGAACATACTGCCAAAGAACACCAATGCAGATTTCATGTTAATTTGTAGCCATTGCTCTAGACATTTATGGAAATTAAAATTTGATTTAGGGACATTTTTTACTTAAATATTTTTAAGCAATAAATGTTAGGAAATTGTAGGAAGAGCTAAAAACGAAAACATAATTAAAATATTATTTAAGCTCACAGAAACACTAAGAAGCAGAGTGTGCCACATAAATGCCACAAAATCTGTAAGCAAAAGCTGTTGTCTTTTCCTCTGGGGAGAGCCCAGCAAATCTCATGAAGAACCTTACTCACATAATGAATATGTTATTGTAACAACTTCAGTTATCAGATTTCCAAGCCCAGGCCAGATTAGATGATACAGCCAAGTGAGGGGCAGGGGATATTAGGCAGCAGGGGAAGTACACTGACCCGCTGACAGAAGACTCTCCACAAAGAGTCTTTTTACGTCTATGGTAATGGGAGCTAAAGAGTGTGTGGATAGATTGTCTTGTACAGGAAAGCCCTAAGGTAAAGGTATGTGTATGTCACACTGCGGTTTAAGGTAATGTGTTCATAACAATGACCAAACCAAGAAACCGTTAAATGTATGCTATTCTTCCAAACAAAACCAGCAAGAGAATTTTCAAAAAATTTGTATCAAAATGAAAGATGATAGAATTAACAGAAAAATTTGTGTTTGGAAGCCTCAGGATGATACCACATAAAAGATGATAATGAAATTAGAAAATAAAGATTTTGTCCTCTTATTTTTACTTTTAGTATGATAGTACTAGCTTGATTCTTGAGACTTCTAGGAACAACCATGTCTACGAACAAGACTAGATGGAAGAAAAAAATGATACTTTTTACATTTTCCTAGATTGTGGACATGAAACCATTGGTATAAGCTGGGAAGATTGAAGCAGTGCTAAGAGCAAGACTGTAATATAATGTGGTGTGGTTCACAGTGCTGTTGGTAAGGATGACCACAAGTCAAAAAAAATATCATTTGTTTAGTATTTCTATTTAAAAGTACAGATGCTTAAGGGGTTCAGAGAAGGTATGTGCAAGAAATGCAAACTAGTTTATTCAATACATCTGAATCGTGTTAACTGTATTTATTGCCAGGCAATAATATCTGTTTAATATACACACAACCAACTTGTAATTGTGTAGCAGGATTTTTAAGGTATGTGTTTTCATTCTTTTCAGATTTACTAATTAGCATCTTTGGCTGTGTTCCTCCTAGTAGCAGGTGGCAATGAAATAATTTATTTTTGGATACCTGCAAGTAATCTCAAGTACAAATAGGAGAGCAGGAGAGAGGAAAGAAGATAGATCTTGTAAACTTCTATTTTGTCTAAGGTAATTGTTTGGATAGTGCTTGGATAATTTCTCCTGGAAAAAAAAACGTTCCAATTAGGTTCCTAGATTTCAGAATTTTAATAATAATCCCAAGTGGTCATGTATTTAAAAAAAAGAAAAAAAGTGCTGCTTGTAGTACTTTGGCCCAGAAAAAGCAATTTATGTATGCATGTATGTAATAAGGTTTTAAATTAGCAGTACATGTGTTAGACCATACTGACATAAAAATCCGTTCTCCTTAGAAAAAGTATTTTTACAATAAATCATGTATCACTATTTTGTCCACAATTAAGCACAGATACTGAAGACTTACATACATTGTACATTGCCTAGTGAAGTCACCCAGGAAAATTGGATGACAGTCCAGCCAAATTTTCATATAAGCTTATATCTGAAATATTCCATAAAATCAAAATACCATAATAAGGAATTTTATTCAGGGAAACAGTAGCTGCATTTCACCCAATTAACAATACTCCCCTTGCATAGCTGGCACTGTTTAAATTTTTGTTCAATGTAAACATAATCCATAGGGGTTTTTTGTTACCTCTATATTTTTTTTTTCAAGATTTATATATTAGAGATTGAGCAGGGGTTGGGGGGGGCAGAGGGAGGGAGAGAGAAACTTAAGTGGACTCCATACTGAGCAGGGATTCCGACCTGGGGCTCGATCCCACCACCCTGAGGAGATGACCTGAGTGGAAACCAGGAGTCAGATGCTTAAATGTGCCACCCAGATGCCCCAATGTTCCCTATATTTTAATAAAAAGTACATTTATATAGATAATGTATATGCTATGTATAATATTACAGATACATACAACATTTGCATTGGATAAGAAATTAAAATTTCAAAATACAACTTTTTAAAGATGCTTAAAGGAAAAAAGTAAGAAATTAGAGATAGGCCTAAACATATACACATGGACTAAAATACTATATGAAAATTTGTACCGACAGTTGCCATGAAACTACCTTGTTACTTAACTCCCTCTCCATCAGTTTCTGGACACTAATTTGCTATAGGACTTGACAATAGCAAAAGCTAATAGGTTAAATTTTTTTGAGTCTCCACTCCTTGAACCTACTGTTTACTTTGTGCCAGGCATTAATCTGGAAGGCAGAGAGACCGAGAACAAGAAGACCTATTGCTGTTCTCACAGAGGTCACACATACTACAGTGGTAAGGGCGAGGGAGAGCAAGCGGAGTACTGGTGATGAGGAGTGCCAAGGCTGCAGTTGTAATGAGGGTGATGTCTAAGCAAAACTTGGAGTAAGGGG
Source organism: Canis lupus baileyi (assembly GCF_048164855.1). NCBI lineage: Eukaryota > Metazoa > Chordata > Mammalia > Carnivora > Canidae > Canis > Canis lupus. The sequence continues at coordinate 25,607,095 of NC_132855.1, read as the reverse complement.
CGAACCTTGCAAATTGGCACCTGAGGAGCAGTTGGGAGAAGAGGACTCCAGCAAGAGGGATGAGACCTGAGATTGGACTATGGCTGAAGCACGGCAGTCCAGAGGGGGCAAAAGGCAACAGGAGAGAGAGAAGACACAGCAGTACAGCAACACCCTGCAGGACCTGTATGCTTTGCCACTGGAGTGTCAAGTCCTGTTGACAATGAAGTAGGCGGATTTCCCAGTGCTAGCACAGCCCTGTGATCCAGAGATCACCAACTGAGAGCCAGAGGGGTGTGGGCTTCATTCCTGGTTGGGCCGCTTACTAGCCACACAACCTTGGGCATATTAACCTTTCTGCATCCTCTTTTCCTCCTTTGCACTATGCCTCACAGGTCTGTTAAGAGGATCAAATAAGATAAATAAGATAAGCTCCTGATACAAGAGTGTTCGATTGCAGTTACCGTTAATTATGAATTAATCCAAACGGTAAGGGGAGAGGCATGGAAGACTGCTCAGTTGGACCAATGCTGAAAAGCTTTGAAAGTGGACACAAATACATTGAAAAGTTAATTCTCAATGTCCCATAAAGGGAAAAGAGGGCAAAATTCGGTGGGAATTTCTTGATTTAATTGTATATTTTTCTCAAACTATGTGCTTATGATGGAGTTTGGGTTGCTCTATTTCAAAATTAGAGGATAGTTATGTTTCCCAGTGTAAAAATTAAAGCTTCAAGTCATTTTTTTTCATAACTTTAAGATTTATTTGAGATAAAAAGCAAGCAGAGAGAGAGGCAGAGAGAGGGAGAATACTAGGCTCCCTGCTGAGCACAGAGCCTGATGGGCTCAATCCCAGGACTCTCAGACTGTGACCTGAGCTGAAATTAAGAGTTGGATGCCTCTAGTTTTTACCTAATTTTAAAATGTTAATTCCAAATACAATTTGCCTACCTCAAGGTGATAGCAGACAACCAGATAAACAGAAACAAACCAATTAGTGAAAAAAACAGCTTCCCACTTATTTGATAACCTTTTTTGTGGACATGTATGGGAAATATTTTGTATTTAAAACATTCTCTGTATTTATTAAATAGACAAAATGAATCTGAGCTTACAGGGCAAAAGTACTCCTGTGTTTTCAGCTCCCTGCCAAATTATAGCCACGAAAAGAAAATGTGCCATTTGGTGTCCAAATGGCTTTCTTATCATAGACAACCACCTTTCAAACTCGATTCAGAAAAAATAATAGATTGCTCCACATTTATGAGCTCCAAGCTACTTTGACTTAGCTGTTCAGATTCTTTGTGGAATAAGATAGGATGTAAGTAAATAAATTGTCCAAACTGGCTTAGTGTCCTGCCAGGCTCAGGAGCACCTCAAGCTAGTTCCCACTCTCCACTTTCATTTTTTTTTATTTTTTTTTTTTTTATTTTATGATAGTCACAGAGAGAGAGAGAGAGAGGCAGAGACACAGGCAGAGGGAGAAGCAGGCTCCATGCACCGGGAGCCCGACGTGGGATTCGATCCCGGGTCTCCAGGATCACGCCCTGGGCCAAAGGCAGGCGCCAAACCGCTGCGCCACCCAGGGATCCCCCACTCTCCACTTTCAGCCACCTTATCCTTTTACTTGGCTTCAGATACTGTCCTTTATTCTGACTTACCCCTTTCATTCCCAAGCTGACTTTTGAAGATACTTTTTCCAGTCAGTCAGTACATTATTGAGCGCCTATTGTATGCCAAGTTCAGGCACAAGGGACGCTATTCCTCTTTCCTGCATTAACCCTGTCTCCTTGGATCCATTCCTCGGCTAGATTCCCAGAGGTACCGTCAGGCCACCACTTGAGAGGTGGGAGTGTGTTAAAACAGCCTGCATCTACAGGGAGGAGCCAAGGCTCAAATCATGTTGGGCCAAGTTAAGATGAACAGGTTTCAAGTCAGAGTAGGCCAAGAAGTCAGACCCTGGGAGCAAAGATCAGACAAAAGCAAATCACAAGGAAGAGGAGGAAATGGAACGTAAGCAGTTGTCTCAGTCACACATCGGTCTTTGAATCATGCATTTCTAGATGGTTGGCTTGGCTCAAGTTGTGTTATTTATTATTTTGCTATGAAATGTGGTTTAATAACTATTTTATTGATAGTAGTATTATTTTTGAGATGTGGGAGCCATAATAAAGGTTACATCTTCTGCTGGTAAAATCGTTCCTAGCTTGTATAATTTTATGCTAGAATTAAATATGTCAGTAATTCATGGTGCTATGTAAAGGGCATCATAGCTTCCAAGAGTTTGGTCCCACTAACAAGTCTGAAAACACTATAGAGGAAAAATTTAAAGGCAAGCAATAAGCTAACTGGAAAAAAGATTACAACTCAGTTCAGGAAATTGTAAATGGTTACAACTTTAACTTAACTGTTTGACATCTTTGAAGCTCTCTTTGTGTTAGCTTATTCTTTGTCAAATTTATATATGTATATATGATGTGTGTGTGTGTGCATGCATGTTTGGTGAAGCATCATGTCTATTTCTAAATACAGTTCATAAGTCAGAAGTAAGTTTATAAGTTACTGTGGTTTTTATTATAGTTGCTTCTTCTCACTTTCTATAATTATGTGGACAAAAAGATTGTGAGAGAAATAAGCCCTATTCTCATGGTAATATATAACCTTATTTTAATTCTCATTTTTAAAAAAAGACTTTATTTATTCATGAGAGACATACAGAGAGAGAGGCAGAGGCATAGGCCAAGGGAGAAACAGGCTCCCCCTGGGGAGCCTGATGCAGGACTCGATCCCAGGACCCTGGGATCACAACCTGAGCCAAAGGCAGATGCTCAACCACTGAGCCACCCAGGTGCCTCTAATTCTCATTTTTATGGAATAAATCATGACTAGAATGGAGTTTTGGAACCTATGGAAAGAGCCTCTGTTCTTCATATGTTTTCTTGTTTGCTTTGTTTTTCAGAACAGTGGGGATGTCGGTTTGTATTAAGTCTTTGTAAGTATGTCCACCAAGTCCTTTATTTTACTTTTATTCTTGCATGAAATTGTAAATGTAAACTTTGACATAAAAGAAGGAAAAGGGGGCACCTGGCTGGCTCAGTCATTGGAGTATGCAACTCTTAATCTTACCGTTGTGGGTTCAAGCCCCACATTGGATGTAGAGATTACTTAAGGATAAAATCTATTAAAGGGAGGGAGGAAGAAAAAACGGCAAACCTACCTAAAGAATTTTATTAAATTGATCATTTTGCAGGTATAAAATAGACTTTTTATATTTTTAGGAGAAGCATTACCTTGTTTATAAAATGTTTTCTTTTTTTTAAAGATTATTTCCTTGTTTATAAAATGTTTTCTTTTTTTTAAAGATTATTTATTTATTTATGATAGACAGAGAGAGAGAGAGAGAGAGAGGCAGAGACACAGGAGGAGGGAGAAGCAGGCTCCATGCTGGGAGCCTGATGTGGGACTTGATCCCAGGACTCCAGGACTGCACCCTGGGCCAAAGGCAGGCACTAAACCGCTGAGCCACCCAGGGATCCCCAAGATGTTTTTTAACTCTGGCTTTGTTCAGAATACTTCCAGAATAATTGGAAGTAACCTTCCTGCTTTAATTTTTTTGTAGCTGAGCTCATGAATCCAGAGGATAGTGCTTTGTTTTCAGGAACCTACAATACCCAATAAAAAATCAGTTATGTTTAAATATCAAACTAACAGTTACTCTGTGACAAGTTTAGCTCATTCCCCTTAAAAATACAAAAATTAATTATTGGTTCTCATTATCATAGATACAGGTGTGATAGTCAAAGTACTTATAACAGCACAGTTTGCATCAGTCAGAAAAGATGCTAGGCATAGTAGTAGAGAAAAAGTTCCAAGGTACTGCCACGCAGTACTGTTTCTATTGCTGGATCCTGGGTCGGTCATGGGATGGTAGGAGAGCAATCAGGAGCCATAGTGCCTATATGCTTCTTAGTATGGAATTATCTTAATATCATAATAACCATTGTGGCTATACAGCGGAATACGGGCCCTAGACAGCACGTTTTTACTCCAAACTTTCAATATATGTGTAGTAAAACCCAGTCCTGAAATTATCTTTTTAATTGTTGGATTTATGAAAAAGCTCAATCAGTTACATAAGCATTTTACTAGGACATATAAAAATCAAAGAAAAATGCAAGTGGAAAAGTCATTTCACTTAAAAATAGGACTGATTTAAAATTTTTCTGTAATTGTGTGAAATAGTTTCTGAGGATTATGATGACTTAATAATTTAAAAAAGCAAATCAGAGAAAGGGTTTGTTACATCAACAAAGGTGATTGCTTCCTTTTTTTTTTTAAGGTGATTGCTTCCTAAACTTTATTTTCACTGGTTTTTAAAAGCATATTAACTGTATTTATTGAATCTGAGACACAATTGATTGTTATATATATATAACTATATATATATTAATTTATATATGGCAAAAAAAACACCTGCCAATAACAGTACAGCACAAGGCTTTAATATTACTTAGAAATTTTATTTTACATTTATGAAAGAACTCTTATTTAGACAGATATTTTCTCATATATCACTCCTGTACATACATTAGGAATCTGGATGAGGGGCTCCTGGCAGGTTCAGTCTGTGGAGCATGTGACTCTCGTTCTCAGGGTTATAAGTTCGAGCCCCATATTCGGTGTAAAAATTACTTTAAAAAATAAAATCTTTTTAAAAAAAAAAAAAGAAATGTAAATAATCCAAATGAAAGTTAGTTCATATGCAGTGACTCACTTTTCAGTCATGTTTGTGCCCAACAGTGGTAGTTTTAAAACTATGTCCATGAATTCTTTGATACTCCTTCCTTCCTTTGATACTCCATAAGTGGAGCCTGATTCCCTCCTCTTGAGTGTGGGCTGGGCTTTGTGACTTGCTTCCAATGAACAGAATAAAGTGGCAATGACAGTGTGGGACTTCCAAGACTAGGACGTAGAAAGTCACTGTGGCTTCCTTCTTAGTTGTTCTCTTGGATTACTCACTTCAGAGGAAACCAGCTCCCATGTTGTAAGCAGCCCTATGGAGAGGCCCACATGGTAACTGAGACCTCTGGACAACCACCACCTAAGTGAGCTTGAAGTGGGCCTTCCAGGCCAGTCAAGCATTCAGATGACTATTACCTCAGGCACCATCTTTACTACAACCTCATGAGAAACTCTGAGCCACAGCACCCAGCTAAACCCCTTTCAGATTCTTGACCAACAGGAACTGGTGAGTCAACAAATGAATGTTGTTTCAAGCTGCTACATTTGTGGAGTTGTTTTGCAGCAATAGATAATTAATAAACCAGAAGTCATGAATAGTCAACCAATATTATTTTCTATGACATTAACAGCATTCATAATGCAACATTTCATAAAAGAATGCTTGACTTTTATCTCCAGGAATTTCTTAGCAATCTTTGCTGCAGCTGTGTATGGTAGGAGCACTAATAACAGCCATGGTTCTTGGCAGACCACAAATAGAACACACACCCCAACTTCAGAGATGTGAAAAAATGTGCACCATAGAATTGATGAAATATACTTTCAGCTGTGTTTGTGATTTCTCTTCTGTTCTCATCTACCCTCTTCTCGAAGTCCTTGATCTTGCCAATGGCAATTTTATTGACCATTTCGGGACAAAAGTACTGAGGTTCATGGGAGGAGGATAGCTGCATTTGCACCATTGTTTGCATGGGAAACAAAGGGCTTGGACGACTGAGAAAGAGTCTGCTGGTGTGAACTGAAAGAACATTTTATAAACTTTAACCTCTCCCAGCCCACGCAGCCCTTGGAGAGTCACAGAGGATGCCCTATTTGTAAGGGGCTGGCATTGCTGGGAAAGTGGTAGGGTTTTTTTGGTGCTGGGCATTATAAAAGGGTGTGCTCATCCTTGGAGATTTGAGAATATTCTAGTTTTATGAAGAATTCTATATCCTGGAACAATTCACTACCAATCTATTAGGAATATAAATACATATTTAGGGAGAACAGCAAACAGTGCTTACTGGTTCAGAAAGAAACCTTAGCAACATTACAATGGGTATATCAGCAATGTTAGTATGAAAGGAAAAAGATTTATCTGACCTAAGCACACTGCTCTCCTCCTTAAATCTCTCTCCACTAAATAGGACATCTTATATGAGAGGGCTTTGCCAACTGTTGAATGCTAAACTTGAGCCTGAGACTTAATTCCAAACACGTCTGCTGCCTCCACGCTGGGAGGGATCACTAATCTTCATTTAATTCCCACCTGTGCATGATGCTGAGTACTTCCCTCGGGCTTTCTCCTCATTGCTGATTTCAAGGAAAGGTTTAACAAATAGGAATAGAAATAATAATGTTTAATATGATTTAGAAGACATTCAGAAATAATTGTGTTTATACCCTCTACAACTTAACTGCCTCTCATATTCTTTTGATGAATTTATTTAATTTCTGAATCGTCTTTCTCCTCTGGAACAAGTGCTTTAAAAATAAAGCTGCTTTCTTGTTCTGATCACCTATAATTTAATCTCTTTTTACAGATGTACTTTTTTCTTCTTCCTTCAGAGACTTTTGACGTTTTCCCTGACTAGAATTTCTGAGGGAACAGAAGTCCTCCCTTTGCTGGCATTTTTTTTTCAAAGGGTTTATTTCAAGTCAACAAATATTTGAACAATAGTAGTGCTAGAAGGTCTATGCTAGATGCTGTAGGGGATAAAATAAAATTAATAAATGGCCAAGTCTCTGATGGTTCCTGCCCTCAAAGGGCTTAGGTGCTAATAAGAAAAAAATAAGAAAACTCCATAGATAACTATAATGTCAAGAGGAGCGCATGACACTCGTACAGGAAGAGATTACACCAAGTAGTGGGTGAGGATTTCCTGTCCTGAGAGTCTTGTGGTTATGTTTGCTTTCTTGCTTGCTTTTGTCAGTCATTGCCAGTACAACTAAGTATTTTCTAAGTATTATGAAATTATTCTTTCTGCAAATCTTTTAATTTTCTACTGTATTTCTTCCTTTAACTCTTAAACTCATGCTTATTTTCTGGAAGGAATTTTTTTTTAAATCAAATCAAACAGTGGTAAGAAAAAATAACTATTGTTTTCTATCTACTTTGAATGATCTTGACCTTATGAGTTGACATTCCTGTCTGATTTGCATATGTATCTTCACTGGCATGTCACTCTTCTGGATACCCATGTTATGTATCTTAGGGGCTGAGAGAGCAGCTTCCTATTATAGTTGTCTTTCACCAACTTGTTTTAATGGCATCATATCTCTGGAAATCCAGATAACTGAATTCTTCAAATTGCATGGTTTTCACAGTTTTACCATTTTTCTTTTTCTCCTTTCAAAATCTTAAGATGGCCTCCATCAAGGACTTCTCCAAGAATAAATTCCCTTAAATGTTTAGCTACACTTAAAAAAAACAGTGATAGTCTTTTTTAAAAAAGAATTTATTTATTTTATTCATGAGAGACACAGAGAGGCAGAGACACAGACAGAGGGAGAAGCAGGCTCCCCACAGGGAGCCCAATGTGAGACTGGGGATTCCAGGACCACGACCTGAGCTAAAAGCAGACATTCAACCACTGAGCCACCCAGGCATCCCCCCCAAAATGATAAAGTCTTTGTAATTCATGGGCACTTATGTTAACACAAGGTGGTATTTCCTGTGATATTTTATGTTATTAATGACATCTGAGAAAGAAAAAAAAAAACACCTTCAATATCTCTCTTGGTTAACTACTAAATGGAAGCTTATTTTTCCCTTTTTTCTCACTAACAGAACCCAGATTTTCTCAGACTCCTGCTAGTGGTTATATCCTTAAGAGAAGGTTAGAGTTGGGTCTTAATTAGCTAAACTAACCAAGGAGTTCTCATGCTGATTAGATGTAAGGGGAAGACTTCAGGAAGGCTTTGGAAGTTTTCTTTACTCAGAAATGAAGATGTTCCTTTTTCTTGCCTCTGGACAAGAACCTACACGGAACGCTAGAAAGCATGGTTGGCACCTAGCAGCCAGGATAGGAGAGTCACTGACGTATTGTATACCACAGAAAAGAGAGATGAACAAAGTCTCATCCCTGAGTCATTGAAATAACCAATCCATGACTTCACTACAATGAGAGTTCTGTAAGGTTATAAATGTCCTTATTACACTCCACTCCCAGTTGGGTTTTTGGTTAACTGCAGTTGAAAGTGAAGCATCCTCCCTGATGTATCCCTCTTGGCGGGATTGTTAAATTATTTTTCATTTCTACTGTTGTTCGCTTCTACTTTTCTCCTCAGAACACTCCTTTTTCCTTCATTTGTTGGGTCTCCTCCTGCTCTTTTAAATACTTTATTCATCACACTTGAGAAAAGTTGTGAAATTGGATCACTTATCCTCACAGAATAATTGTGTAATTGGAGCAAACACAGTGAGGGGATTTTGGACATTAGCAAACAGAGGAGGAGACCTTTTTAGGACAGTGAAAGTAGTCACATACTATTACCTATGAGGCTGGTCCTGAAGGCTAAGTCTAAATTCGTCCTTGGATGTATTTAGCAGAAATCCTACTTTCTAGGGGGGAAATTGAATATTTACATACTCCAGGCAAGTTATTCACCTTTCTCCCTGTCAGAATCCATTGGTTCTATTACCTTTTTACTGTCCCTTCACCCCTCATTTCTCTCCATACTCAGTTTAGTAAAAAAATTTTTTCCAGATTTATTTTTTTTTCCAGATTTATTTACAGGTAACATTGTGTACGTTTAAGATAAAAATGTCATGATTTGATACAGATATATATTGTGAAATGATTAGCACAAGATTAATTAACACCTCCGTCATCTCACATAATTACCTTTTTTTGTTGTTGCTGTTTTAGGTGTGGTGAGAACACTTAAGATCTATTCTCTTAGCCACTTTCAGGATTACAATATAGCGTTGTTAACCATGCTCATCATGCTGGTTAAGAATTGATTCATCTTATAAGTGGGAATTTATACCCTTTGACCACATCTTGTCATTTTTCCTGAACTCCGGCCCTGGTAATCACTATTCTACTCTCTATTTCTATAGGTTCAGCTTTTTTAGATTCTACATTTAAGCGATATTATGTAATATTTATCCTTCTTTGTCTGACTTATTTCAGCATAATGCCCTCAAGTTCTATTCATGTTTTCTCAAAAGGCAGGATTTCCTTCTTTATATGTGTGTGAGTGTGTGTGTGTTTATATATGTGTGTGTATGTTTAAATACATCTCAATTTTTTTTATCCATTCATCCATAGATGGACATTTAGGTTATTTCCCCATGTTGGCTACTGTGAATAATTCTGCAGTGCATGTGGGCGTGCAGATATCTCTGCAAGATAGTGAGACAGTGATTGTATTTTCTTCAGATACATACCCAGAAGTAGGATTTCAGGATCATATGGTCGTTCTATTTTTAATTTTCTCAGGTAACTTCCATACTGTTTTCCATAGTGGCTGCTTCAATTTACATTCCCATCCATCAACAGTGTCCAAAGATTCTTTTTCCTACACATTCTCCCCAATACTTGTTATCTTTTTTTATAATAGACTTTCTAACAGGTATAAGGTGATACTGCATCTGTAGTAAAATATTAATGTGTGTGCATATATATGTGTATATATATGTGTATATATATTAATGACTAATTTCCATACAACCTGAACTCTCCCACTCCAGTCTCCCTTCATCAAACTACCCTGGCCAAACAAGATTAAATCCAGCCAACTTAGCTCCAAAAACCATGCAGTTGAATATGGCTTGAAGAAAAACACCCAAATTCATACCAGTTAAACTCAAGTGGGCCTTTAGTGCAGCTCTGCAAACCTCTACTTCCATAGTTTATTCACTTTTCCAGTCTCCTGAGCCACTCTTTACCACCTTCACTAATCTCAAATTTTGAACACCTCGTCCCTAATTGGAATTCTCCAATGACGACTTTGTTCCTACTTCATCAGAAGATAAGCACAATCAGAAGAGAATCTCTGTAAATTCCCATCCCTACATGTACCAAGCTACTTCTGCCTTTTCTTCTGCTTCTGTGGATGAAATCTGTGTTCCTATTTAAGGCAAACCCCTCTTTAAAGCTGGGTTCTATCCTTTTCTTACCTGCTTACAGACAGCAATCCTTTCTCTTTCTCTCTAGCATCAGCAACATTTTCCCTCACTATTAAACCATTCTCATCAGAAAAAAAATGCATTTATATATTTAGAAAACAAGAAAACATCTAGAAAAAGAAAATTCTTCCCACACCTACTTCCTACTCCATTTTTCTGCTCCTCCTAAACAGAGGTTTCCATACTTACAGTGTCCAAATTTTCTTTTTCCATTCTCTTTTAAACTCATTCCAATCAGGTTTTTTACTTTACCACTCTTTTGACAAACCTTTTTTCAAGGTTGTTAATTACCACTTTGTGTGACTAAGTCCAACAGCTGATTCTCAGTCTTTACCTCAGTTGACATCTCAGAAGCATTTGGTCCAGTTGCCTACTCCCTTTCTCTGGAAACATTTTTTCCACCTTGGCTCCTAGAACTCTGCTTTCCCCTTTTTCCTCCTACATCGTTAGATTCTCCTTCTCAGTCTCCTTTGCGAGTTCCTCCTCAGTCCCAGGGTTTGGTCCTCGGATTATCTCAGGTAATCTCTAGTCTCGTCTCATACCTTAATTTAATTTTTCAATGATTTATTTATTTATTTTAGAGAGAAAGAAAGAGAGCATAAAAGCAAGTGTGGGGAGAGGCAGAGGGAAAGAATCTGAAGCAGACTGCCTGCTGAGCTTGGAGCCCAATCCTGGGCTCGAGCCCACAATCCTGAGATTATGACCTAAACCAAAACCAACAGTCGGATGCTCAACTAAGGCCCACCCAGATGCCCTTAGTCTCATAATTTTGAATATTATCTCTATGCCAATGATTCTCAAGTTTCATCTCTCCCCTGAACCAAAACTATATATCCAACTGACATTTCAATATCTCCAGCTGGACATTTATTAGATATCTCACATGTAACATGTCCAAAATCAGTCTTCTGGTTTCCTTCCTCAAATGTGTTCTATCTCCAGGCCCCTTTATCTTAGCACATCTCAAAGCTATCTCTCATCTTTTCAGAAAAAAAGAAAATTCTATTAATCCATAATTATTTCTTTTCATATATTCCACAACTTTCAGAAAATCCTGTTCATTTTACCTTGAAAACATATCCAAAATCTAACCACTTCTCATAACTACTCACCACTTCCACTACTGAATAGCACCATCAATATCCCTCATCTGGGTTATTACTATAATCTTTGATTCTTTATTGTCTAGTCACAGCAAACAGCTAGAATCATACTTGTAAAACCTTAGTGAGATCATGTCATTCTTTTGCTTAAAGAACCCTGATTGGCTCTCATCTGTACAAATTAGAATACAAGCTAAAATGCTATAACACAGAGACTGAAAATACAGTAAAAAAAAAAAAAAAAAACCACGCGTGCACACACACATGAAAACAACAACAGTTATTTCTCTTATGCAGAAGTTCAAAACCATGAAGGAAGTACAGAAGGATAAGCAGCACTGCTCCCTCAATTTGTCCTGAAAGCCAGGTTTCATCTATCTTTTTCTGCCACCTCCCTATAGTGCAATTCTGCTGACAATGAAATTCTCTTGGTTTTTGTTTATTGGAGAAAGTTTCTTTATTAGTCCTTCATTTTAGAAAGATATTGTTGCCCACTATAGAATTCTCATTTAATTCCTTTTTTTCCTCCCCTGTACTTTAAAGATGCTCCATTATCTTCTGGGTTAAAAATAAATCTGTTGTACTTTTTTCCTTTATACAACTTTTTCTTTTTCCCTCTCTGGTTGCCTCTAAGATTTTTCTTTTTATCTTTTGTTCATTTTTTAAATTATTTTATTTTATTTTATTTTGTTTATCTTTTGTTTAAAACAGTTTGAATAGGATGTGCCTAGGTGTGTATGTGGGATTTTGTTTGTTTTGTTTTGCTTTGTTTGGTATCTATCCTGCTTGGTGTTCTCTGAGTTTCCTAGAACTATGGTTAGTATGGTTCATTACTTTTGAAAAATAAGTCTCAGCCATGATTTTAAAAATATTTCATTGGCCTCATTCTCTCTCTTATTTCTGAGATTCCAACTACACATTTAGACTGATAATGTCCCACAGCTTTTGGATGATCTATCTTCTTTATTTTTTTTTTTTTTGGTTAAGATGTATTTATTTATTTATTTATTTATTTATTTATTTATTTATTTATTTATTTGAGAGAAGGAGAGAGAGAGCGTGCATGCACATGAGTCAAAGGAGGGGTAGAGGGAGAGAAAGAAAATCCTTAAGCAGACTTTCACTGAGTGCAGAGCCCAATATTGGGCTTGGTCCCAGAATCCTGAGATCATGACCTGAGCTGAAATCAAGAAGAGCCAGACACTTGACCAACTGAGCCACCCAGTCCTCCTTTTTATACTCTTTTCTATTCATGGTTTATTTTGGATAATTTATATTGACCTATCTTCAAGTTCACTGATTCTTTGCTCAGATGTGTTGAGTCTTCTAATGCACTTATAAGCATTCTTCATCTCTGTCATGGTATGTGTAATTGACCTGGTTTGAGATTTATTGCTATGGTTATGCTTAGGGCACCTCAAGCTTCAAATATCTGTAACAGTAGTTTGTGTTTAGGGGGGAGCTAATTTGCCAGAGAGTATTTTTCAATGTCTGCTTCACCTTTAGGTCTTTCTGTCATTTTCTGTTCAATACAAGAGTCATTAAATCCAGTCTTACCTTCAGGGAGAGGGGAGTTGGGCTACATCTTTTGGATAGAAGGGGTGTTGATTGATCAGTTAATGAATTCATTCATTGTATGTATTTCCTTATTTATTCCATATATAAAAATCAAAATATAATTGACATAAAAGTAAGTTTTAAGTGTACAGTGTATTCATATGTTACATTTATATATTATGATATGATTTTCTTTTAGGGGAGGAGTGTTGGTAGAAATTACCAGAGAAGAGACAGGAGAGAAGGGACCAAGTGGCATCTTACTCACTTTCCTCAGGCCTGAGCTGTAAGGAGTTTCTCTCAGGACTCTCACTAAACTTTTTTAGTAAGAACTCTGCCATTTCCATGGCAAAAAGACTGTGAGAGGGTGAGTACACATTCTCCTTGTATCTGTGACCCCCGTGGTCTCTATATTCTCTAAATATTTTTTTAATTAAAATTTTTTTTAAAAAAAAGATATTATTTATTTATGAGAGACACAGAGAGAAAGGTAGAGGCACAGGCAGAGGGAGAAGCAGGCTCCATTCAGGGAGCCCGATATGGGACTCGATCCTGGGTCTCCAGGGTCATGCCCTGGGCCGAAGGCAGGCGCTAAACTGCTGAGCCGCCCGGGCTGCCCTATATTCTCTAAATAGACCACACACACAATTAATAGTAATTTGTAAAATAAGCTAAGTGTTTCCTACTTTTAAAAGATATATTTATTTTACAGAGAGAGAGAGAACACACATGTGCATGACTGGAGGGAGGGGTAGAGGGAGAGAATCTCAAGCAGACTCCCTGCTAAGTATGGGACCCAACGTGGCGCTCCATCTCATGACCCATGAGATCATGACCTGAGCTGAAATCACAGGTTAGATGCTCAACTGACTAAGCCACCCAGACACCAGCCTAGAGGAATCACATCTAGGTAATCAAGGGCTCATAGCCCTTCTCTTCAAAGGCTTCAGAGTAAGTTCATTTGGTCAGCAAGTTCACCTGGTCACAGGTGTTTGATTGAGTTCAAGCAAAGTTGTGATTTTGCAGATTTCTCAACATATTTTGTTATTGTTGTAGTGAGGGTGAGAGCAAAGCTCTTCTCAAATTTCTGTATCATAAGCAGAAGCATACTTCCATCACACATAGACTGCCATATGCCTGAAATATTTCAAGCTATTGTAGTTTTTATTTTTATTGAGACTCAAATTTAAGGTAGTGGAAGCCTCTTCAAGTTGACTCCTGAAAAATTTTGTCATGTTGTCATGAGTATTTGATAGCTTTTCTGCTTTTTGCATGTTCCAAGACCAACTTGTACTTTTTCTGCCCCATAGCTGGAATCAGGCATTTCTCCAAATTTCCCTGTTTGTATGAGTGGAAAATGGTATTTAGAGACCAACATCTAAACACTAGGGATGTTCAGTGAACAGGGTTACTTCTTGTTTCAGACTCTTCTGTGAGCAAAACTAGGTAATAAATATTTATTGAAGACAAAAGAAATCATGACTATACATTGAAACTTGAATTTTAAAATCAAGTGTAAAGTGTTTTTACTTAGCCTCATCTATTTTATGTCTGTTTCACTATGCCCAAATTCCTGGTTTCCAAGGACAACAGAAATTATCATCCACTTGCTTTTATGGTTCATGCTGCCCAGATCTTTTCTCTTGGGAATAAGGAGCTCATTGCCCCATCTGCTGGAAATATTGTTTATTGAGGCCTCCTGCTGAGACTTTCCCCAGAATTGCCCTAGGCCAATGGATCCTCACTTGGCCAAGATTATACCTCCTCCCCTGGTGCAATATGAAACTACAAAGGTGTGGTTCTCTTTCCTTACTTTGGGACATCTCTAAAGGGGCATCATAGTTTAAGAGCTCCCCATGGTGGGTGCCTGGGTGACTCAGTTCAAGTGTCCAAGTCTTGATTTTGGCTCAAGTCATGATCTTAGGCTCGTTGGACTGAGCTGCACATCAGGCTCCGTGCTCAGCAGGGAGTCTGCTTTTCTTTCTCTCTGGCCCCCACCCTGTGCTCTCTCTCTTTCAAATAAATAAATAAATCTTAAAAAAAAAAAAAAAAAAGAGCTCCCCATGGGATCAACCAAAGCTTCTCTTGCAGCTGCCTGACAATTCAACTGCTCTCTCTGCCCAGTCTTACTTCTATTCCCTTAAAGATATATTTTTTTTCCTGAGCACAGTCCCTAATTAGTTTGCATGTGAACTCCACAGTCTTAGAATCTATTTATCTAAGAATCCAATCTATGACAGCTTTGTATTCACAATACATAATCATGTTTACAATATTACCCACATTGTTACCAGCAATATACTACAATGTAAAATTATTTGTTTATATCATTTTTATTTTGTTTTGTGCACTTCTTTTTGTTCTTAGGTTTTATCTTTTTAGGGATACACTGATTACTATTTTAAAATTACTTGAGATAGTTCTTCTCTGTACAGTTATGCCAGTAACTCAATATACAGGTAAGTTCATTTGGTTCATTGTATTTTTATTTTTAGAGGTTAAAGTTTAAACTTATTTTTTAATTATGTAAAATATTTACATGATTCCTATCAACTACAGAAAATGATGAATATTTTCAGGAGTCTAGCTTCTATCTCTGTTTTCTCCATCCTTTCTCATGTGTAAACATTTTTAAAACTTCTTGTCTTATTCTTTCATTGTGGTAATTACATTTTCACATAACTAAATACTGTGGGGGAGGGCAGGGGTACCCCATCTCTACTTTCATAGATGAATGGTAGCAAAGCATACACATTTTTCACTTGAAAATATATTTTGGAGAGGCACCTGGGTGGCTCAGTCAGTTAAGCCTCTGACTCTTGGTTTTGGCTCAGGTCATGATCTCAGGATTGTGAGATGGAACCCTGAGTCAGGTTGCATGTTCAGTGGGGAGTCTGAGCTTCTCTCTCTCTCTCGCTCCTTCTGCCCTTCCCACTCATGCTCTCTCTCTCTCTCTCAAATAAATAAATAAATCTTTTTTAAAAAAGAAAATATATCTTGGAAATCATTCCACTAAAGCATATATATAGGAAAAAATAAAGCATATAGAGGTATCCTTATTCTTTTTGTAGCTGCATATTACCCCTTTATATGGATGTTCTGTAGTTTATTTAACAAGTCAACTGTTCCTGAGCATTTAGGTAGCTTCCAGTCTTTTCTACTTATAAGTAGTGCTGTGATAACCAGCTTTGTGTATAGATTCCTTGTGTAAAGATTGCTGGGTCAAAGGGCAAAATGCATTGGTTTTTGTTTTGTTTTGTTTTGTTTTTTGAATTGACTATATTCTCTGGAATTACAGCATTTTGAATTCCTAGCAGTGATGTGTGCCTGTTTCCCTACTCATACCAAGAATACATCAATCTTAAAGCTAATACGTTAAAAAAAAAGTATTGTACTATAGTTTGAAGTTGTATTTTTCTTTTGTGAGGGAAGTTGAGCATCTTTTCATATGCTTAAGGATCATTTGTATGAATGAACATGACTCAGGAAACCATGTTCATATACTAGTGAGCAAGCTGGAAAGACAAAAGAAATGGAGGTTGGCAGATCCTTTTTAAAAACATGACACATGAGTTGTACCTCATAACTTTGACTTTCCATTAGTTACAAGAGAAACTAGGAAATGAAATTTCCAGTTGGGTGACCATGAGTTCCATTAAAACCTGGAATGGGTTAAGTGTTCTATTACCTGAAGGAATAAAGGGTGAGTAGACAGTGGGGACAGTTAGCAGTTTCTACTAACACCATCTCGTTTTAAGAAAAACCCAGCCATTACCATTGCCCTATGTGATTTGGTCACATGTTTTCCTCTTCTTCTTCTTCTTCTTCTTCTTCTTCTTCTTCTTCTTCTTCTTCTTCTTCTTCTTCTTCTTCTTCTTCTTCTTCCTTCTTCTTCTTCTTCCTTTTCTTCTTCTTCTTCTTCTTCTTCTTCTTCTTCTTCTTCTTCTTCTTCTTCTTCTTCTTCTTCTTCTTCTTCTTCTTCTTCTTCTTCTTCTTCTCCTTCTCCTTCTCCTCCTCCTCCTCCTCCTCCTCCCCCTCCCCCTCCCCCGCCCCCTCCCCCTCCTTCTTAATTTTTTTTTAGAGAGGGAGCAGGGGTGGAATGAGGGGGTGGGGTAGAAGGGCAGAGGGAGAGAGAAACTCTTACACAGGCTCCAGGCTGGATGTGGAGCCTGACCTTGAGATTGTGACTTGAGCTGAAATCAAGAGTTGGACACAACTGACTGAGCCACCCAGGTACCACAACATGTTTCTTTTTATTCTCATCTCCTACTATATTCCTTCTTACTGGGCTTGCTGTTTCTCCAAAACATCATCTCTCTGGGTCTATTTGCTTTTTCCTCTACCCGGAATAGTCTTCTCCCAGAATCCATGGCTCACTTCCTCACTTAAATTCCTGCTCAAAAATGAAGTTTTCTTGAGCATTGATATTAATTAACATTGTCCTTTCCAACTCTTGACTCTCCTTTGCTTTTCCTCTTAGAATCTATCGTTATCTGACATAATAAACATATCGCACCTTTGCTTTTTCAGTTTCTCATGTTTTGCACTCCCTAACTGATAAACTCTTTGTAATGCTTAAGTGTACCAGGCACTGACCTAAGTGCTCATGCTTTCTATATATTTGAACTGAGTTAATTCTGGGGACAACCCTTTCATTGACTATTGCCATGGTATTGCTGCATAACAAACCTACCACATTTATGAGATTTCAAACAGTGATCATTTATTATTGTGCTCGCATCTGTAGGTTGACCAAGGATAAACTGATTTAGAGCAGGTGTAGCTGGACTTGCCTCTAAACTCAAGTTGGG
The DNA here is from genome assembly GCF_048164855.1 of Canis lupus baileyi. Taxonomy (NCBI): domain Eukaryota; kingdom Metazoa; phylum Chordata; class Mammalia; order Carnivora; family Canidae; genus Canis; species Canis lupus. The sequence continues at coordinate 25,589,508 of NC_132855.1, read as the reverse complement.
TCCAGGCTGGTTCCTTGCACCAGAGAGCTAGCTGAGGATGTTCTGCTCATGATAATGGCAGGGGCACAAGAGGGCAAGCTCCACCATGCAAATGCATTTCAAGCCTTTGTGTCATGTCTGCTAACATCCCATTGACCAAAGCAGGTCATTTGGCCAAATGCCACTTGAAAGGAACAGAAAAGATACTCAATCATGAAGGTGGGGGAGAGAGAATATTTGCAGAAAAAATAATCAAATCTGCCATCTTATTATACCTATTTAAGATGATAAAACGGAGGCCCCTAGAAGGTCAATAGCTGGTCAAGGTCACATTATCAGTACTGGTAGAAGTGAAGGCACACTGAGTTGGTAAAGCTCTAGTCTAGCCTACATAACTCTAGTTTTTGCCAGTGATATGAGAGTAAAAACTTAGTCTGTTGTATTCTCAGCATCCAGTACTGTGCTTAGCACTTAGAAGGCATTCAGTAAATACTTGTGGAACAAATAAATGAACTCAGCACAGTACACAGCCCTTGGCTGGTTGGCAATAGATAAATGTTAACTGTTATTAAGAAAAATTGTTCAAAACTTGGGAAAAAGGTAAATGAAAGGCAGCATGTCTTTTCAGTGTCACTTAACATTATTTAACCAAGAGATTACTTAATTATCTAGGGAAATGTACCTCTTTTGACTCCTTTTTTTTTTTAAAGGATTTATTTGTTAATTTGAGGTGTAGGGGCAGAGGGAGAGGGAGAGAGAATCTTAAGTAGACTCGTGGAGCCTGGCAGGGCTCAATCTCAGGACCCTGGGATCATTGACTCATTATTTACTACTGATTTCAGATCTGAACTTTATGAAGTTATATTTTTATTTATAGATTTTTGCTCATTACAGACTTAAATTATTTCTAAAATCAAATTATTAAAAAAAAGCCGCTCAAACAAAAGTTAATGTTATAGTATTCTGAAGGACATTAAGGAGTATTGTATCGAACCTGCAGTCTTCCTCCACTGACAAGAAATCTTTTCCTCTAATTCCCTGTGAACAACTTCATCATTTTGTTTCTTCAGCAATGAGTGAATGGATCTTTGATATGTCTTCATTCTATATTTTGAGTTACATATTTAATTTTTTATTTTATTTATTTATTTATTTATTTTCATATTTAATTTTTAAAAAATTGTACTTTAATATTAGCACTATTATCTAGTTTTGTTTTTTTGTTTTGTTTCCTGCATCTGAAAGTGCTTTTTCACTTTTAAGTCAATTCTTTTTTTTTTTTTTTTAATTTTTATTTATTTATGATAGTCACAGAGAGAGAGAGAGAGAGGCAGAGACACAGGCAGAGGGAGAAGCAGGCTCCATGCACCAGGAGCCCAACGTGGGATTTGATCCCGGGTCTCCAGGATCGCGCCCTGAGCCAAAGGCAGGCGCCAAACTGCTGCGCCACCCAGGGATCCCTAAGTCAATTCTTATTTACAGAATTTGTTTCTCTGGAATATAGGGGTGAGAGAAGAGAGGAAGAAGCCCTCTGTAAGGTGTTTGCAGTGATTCCTAGACTTGCACACCAACCACTGGAGGATCAAAGATTGCTGTGGCCCATACCCAGCACCCTTGATGGCCTGAACTCTATAAAGGCTTTCCAGGAGTCTGTGTTAATTCAAGAATCTGATCATGTCACTAGAAAAGCTTACAGATTGTCATCAGACTCAAATCCCCAAAAGAGAAATTATTGAAGGTCCTAATTTTGCTAAAAACATCTATCAATAATCAGTTATTATAATGGATTATCAAGGGCAACACTTCTTCAGAACTACTATGAGAGGATTGAAGCTTTTATTTTGAAATGAACAAGGAATGAGGACCCATTAAAAAAAAGTCTAGTTCAAGAAATCCTCCCTCCAAATTCTGGCTACTTCAGGATTCAGAGCTTCCTTAAGAGTCTCAACAGATGTCATTAATGGGCTGTACTGAAATCCCATTGCAATATCATGGAGACTGTCTTTAATCTGAAACTTTTCTCCCCAGACCTCGCACTCTTGGATTGCGTGATGATTCTAAGTACTACTTGGTACTGTACAAAGAGCACTATGCATTTTCTTATTGGGTGTATTAACATTCTACTAAGTGGCAGGTGAGGATCAGAATCAGGATTTCGGATACCTAGATTTTGTATTTCCACAACTAGGAAAGTTGCATTGCCAGGTTAGCTCTTTCCTGGTAATATCTGGACCACCTTCAACAAGGTGAATAAAAGCCCGCAGCGCTGGGCCTGAATTCCTGTTCCACTTTCTCCTCGTTGCTCAGCCACTTGGTGACTCAGTTCCCTTGCCCATAAAACAAACTGAGCACTCGGAGCCCTGACTTTTTAGGGATTATATGAAATAATCAAGGTGCAGGATACAGCTCTGCACCAGACAGCACTACTTAAATCATGATTAATCGGAGCTGGACTGTTGTTACTCTTGCTCGCTGGGAGCCCCAGGAAACTTCCAGAAGGCCAAGCAGCGGGAGGCCCGGAGGGCAGCCCACCTGGCGGCTCAGAATTGCGGAGGACACGCCCTTCCTCCCGCCGGGCTCCGAGCCGGGCGCGCAGGCCCCGCCCCCCGCAGGCCCCGCCCCCGCAGGCCCCGCCCCCGCGCAGGCCCCGCCCCCGCGCAGGCCCCGCCCACAGCGCCGTCTCCCGGGAAACGGGACGCGCCGCTCCGGACCGGCCTGCGCTTCCGCCCGCGGGACCCGCGCTGCGAGCATCCCTCGCAGCCGAGTAGCAGCAGGTGGGGGCGATCGGCCCGGCTGCTCGCCCTCGCCCGAGGAGGTGGGCGCCCCTCGCGGCGCGTGCGGGAGGGGAGCGGTGTCCTCGCCAGCCCGGGGCGGAGCCGACCGTTCCCGCATCCTCTGGGACGTGCTGGATGGCAGCCCGGGAAGCGCGCGACTTCCTAGGAGTTCCGGCCCCTCGCCGAACCCCGGGCGCTCGCCTGGACGTGGCGGGCGTGGTGGAGCTGGACGAGGAGGAGGACGAGGAGGAGGAGGAGGAGGCGGCGGCCAGAAGAGCGCGGAGTTTCGCTCGGGACGCGCGGGTGCGCTTTCTCGGCAGTCGCCTGCAGCTGATGCTGGGCATCCCGGCGGAGAAGTGGAGCCAGTGTTTGGAGAGCGAGGACCACCGGCAGGTCCTGGGGGAGTTCCTGGGGAGCCCGAGCCCGAGCCCGAGCCCGAGCCCCGCCTGCCTTGCGTTCAGCGTCGCCCCCGCGGGGCCGCTCGCGGTCTCCAGGGAGGTAAGGGGCGACCGCCCAGGGCCCCGGTGTCGCCCCTGCCCGGCTGGGCGGGGACAGGCCGGCCGCGCCTCCTCGGGTTCCCGGGGACACGCGCTCCGGCCCCTGGAAAAACTTTCTTTGGAGCTCTCGCCCTGGAGTCTGCAAAACCCCGCTCGGGCGCCACTCTGCAGCTGAGCCGCTGTGCTTTAGCTCTCTAAAAGGTGGGCCTGCCGGACCTGCAGGGAGCGGGACAGGCTGCGCTTTCAGCAGCTGCCCAGGCTGGGCGTTGGGGGCGCGCTGGGTCTCGTCTCAGGCGCTCTTGGGTCAGTCCGGGACCCGTCTTGAAAAAATGTATCACAGAGCCTGAATAATTTGTCGTGCGCTCGGTGTGACTGCTTGTCACATTTCATCTCAGAGCTGGAATACTTAGTTCTTAAAAAGGGAGTGCCCGGGCAATCTGCACACTCAAGGTATTTACCAGCCGTGGAGGGGGACGAGCCTTTTGTTCCACCTTTTCCCCTTTTTCTTTGCCCTTCCTTCCATCCTTTTTTTTTTTTTTTTAATTTTTAAAAATTTAGACTGCTCCTCCACTTGAAGGTTAAGGCATCACAAGTACAGCATTTGTATTCATTCTTTTTTCTTTTTTTTAAGTGTGAGAAGTTAGGAACAAGATTTACAGGCTTAAGTGTTGCACAGTGCCTCAGTGTAATGTAAAAGTGTTCGTTTGCGTGTGTGTGTGTGTGTTTAAATCATCATTAGATGTGGTCACTTTAATAGTTGAGAACTGGAATCCCAGAGAAGAAAGAGACTAACAAGAGTTTGCCTTAGTGTTTTGAGTTTTGAAATTCTTTGTTTTGCTACTTTCCCGATTATCACTAATTAAAAAATAAGCAAGGAGGTAGGACACATAACTCTAGTATTACCTAAGTTAAATGATTATATCTGAAGAAATAACTCAGTAGTTGTGGAAATGTTGGAATATCTTCATTAAACACTCTCTTGAGAATAGAAATAAAAATTAAACTTCTCTGCCTGGTCTTCGTTTCAGTTTGGCTTATTTCCAAACAACAACAAAAAATTATAAAAAGGAATAAGTCTTTCCTGAGCTAGGAAAATTCTAAATTCTCCTTATATTTATTTGTTTTTAATTATGAGATGTTATGGTATGTGATGATCTTGGGTAATTGACCTGCCCTTTAAAGGTGAAATTTCCACACCAATAATGCTGTGAAATTAGCATTATAAAAGAACAAAGGAAACTGTATACATTTTGCAGAAAAGGGGGGTGTGAAAGAGCAGCGGAACTACTTTATTTATAAAGGTAGATAAGATGCCAAGTTTTTTTCTTTTCCTAGCAATCCAGCTATAAGTTAGATAAAGCAAATCCTATTCGTTAGCATGGAAACTACACTGTGAACTTCAATTATCTTGCTCTTGTTTCAGATTCCAAAAGATGCAAAACATAAACTTGTTTATATTACCAAGAAGATTACCGAAAACATTGGAGTAAATGATTTTTCTCAAACGGTTTTATTTGGAGAGTTAACTTCTTCCTCCTTTGGACACGTAACTGCTTTCTTAGATGAGGTACTAGTCTATTTCTAATATTTGAATCTTTATCTCTTTGACCCTTGGAATTGTTCAGAAAAACTCTGGCTATTAAAAAAAAATATAGAAGCCAGTAATCTCTTTAACCAAGGCAGATGGAATGTGATTAACAGACTGTTTCTGAAATGAGATGATACCAGTGCTAATACTCAATAGATAGTAATGTGTAGGATCATCCTTTTTCTCTTTCTAAATAATGGAAGTAAAAAACAATTTAGTAGGCTCCTGTAATGAGCTATAGTTTGAAATTTCACGTTGACTAGAGACAAACTTACACTTCGGAAATGAGTATTATAAGTTTTTCAGATTTCTTTTGGTTTCTGTGTCACTCAGGTCAGATAATGGTGAAGGGTAATGGAAGCAAAGTTTTAGAAATGGTTGCCTTAAAATTCCTCTTTCTCTCCCCTTAAATCAGAGAAATGCTCTTTGAACCCGGGTTACTTACACTTCTAATACAGGATTTTTTTTAACATGAGGTTTTTAAAATGAGATTTAATGTGAGATCTGGGGATTTTATTAAAGGCAAGCTGCTCCAGTAGGTCTGAGGTGTAGCTGATCTTTTTTACGTGTCTAACCTCATACTTTTGGTGCTTGCTCACACACCAGCTTTGAGGAAAGACATGCCAAATGCCTGGGTTCTATAGAACCAGAGAATTGGTTCTTAAACTTTGCTGAACATTAGAATCACCTGGGGAACTTTCTTTCTTTTTCTCTCTTTTTTTTTTTTTTAAAAGATTTTATTTATTATTCATGAGAGACACACAGAGAGAGAGGCAGAGACACAGGCAGAGGGAGAAGCAGGCTCCCCACAGGGAGCCCGATGGGGGACTCGATCCTGGGACTCTAGGATCATACCCCAAGCCAAAGGCAGATGCTTAATCTTAACCACTGAGCCACCCGGCATCCCACCTGGGGAACTTTCTAACTTGCTCCTGCCCTGGTCACTCCTAATACCAATTAAATGAGAATGGAGAAGGGGGCACCTGGGTGGCTCAGTGGTTGAGAGCCTACTTTTGGCTCAGGACATGATCCAGGGGTCCTGGGATAAAGTCCTGCTTCAGGCTCCCTGTGGGGAGCCTGCTTTTACATCTGCCTATGTCTCTTCCTTTCTCTGTGTTTCATGAATAAATAAATAAAATCTTAAAAAAAAAATGAGAATGGAATGGCAGTCTGGTGGCAGTTAAAGATCCTCAGTGATGCTAACGTGCCCCAAACTTCAGGAAATATGGGTTAGATATAAGGAAATCAGATCTCAGCAATCAGTGCAGTCCTGCTAAGGTCAATGCTTAACATAGGAGTAATTACCAGCATATTTATTACTAATGATTTGCCAATCTCCCTCTTTCTTGCCCTTTCTACTTCTCTGTGTCATTGTTGCCTTGGGACCACCCACGGTCTCTCACTCCCAACTTCAGTACCCTACCTCAGTTTCCCTCTCCTCCTGTTGGATTGGTTTTAGATGATTTCAGGGAGACACTACGATTTCCATCCCCCAGAGCACTGGGGTGCTTTTTGTTCTGTAGCAGGAGTTTCAGAAATTTTTATTGAACTGAACCTGATGAAAGGATTTCATATGAAGTGTGAATAGCTTTTGGTCATTTGACTCGAGATTGCTATCCCTTGGGGGCTTGGAAGGGCAAGGATACACTTTTCATTGGAATTTGTACACTACCATCAGTGTCTCTTAGCAGAAGATTCACAGCTTTTTCAAGTTCCTCTGATCTTTCTCTCAATTTGTCTCAGTCTCAGGGTCTGCATTTATGGTCTGGAAAAGGTTAAACGAAAGAGAGTAAGCTGTCAACAAGTATATTTATCATAGGGATAAACTGTTCAGAACCTCAGAGTTTAAGTGGTTTAGAAGATTAAATTAATTATCCTTGAGGATCTGAGTATTGGGAAGAGAAAAAAAGTGAGATCACACTTATGAAATCACTGGAGTTTATGAACGAGACTTCAATTCAGTATGAACAAGGAAGGCCCTAAGGCATGACCATAAATTAGGTTAAAAGGATTTGTAAGGGGAGGAGGGGGGCTGGTGGCTGAGGATGTTGGGCATCTAACTCTTGATTTTGGCTTAGGTGGTGATGATTTCAGGGTCATGGGATGGACCCCTGAGTCAGGCTCCATGCTCAGCTGAGAGTCTACTTGAGATTCTCTCTTTCCCTCTCCCCACACATATCTGCACTCTCACTCTCTTTAAAAAAAAAAAAAATTTAAAGGATTTCTTTTTTAAAGATTTTATTTATTTATTCATGAGAGACACAGAGAGGCAGAGACAGGAGAAGCAAGCTCCATGCAAGGAATCCGATATGGGACTTGATCCCAGGACTCCAGGATCATGCCCTGAGCCAGAGGCAGAGGCTCAACCACTGAGCCACCCAGGTGTCCCTTTAAAGGATTTTATAAGGATCGTCTTTGCTTGGTATACAGTATAGCTCACAAAATTGGCTGATTAACAGTGACTTATCGTGATGTGCAAGGTACTCTTAAACTTCTTTCTCTAGCCAAGATCTCTCTCTCCTGAATTTCAAACTTGGAGATCCATTTGTTTTCCTGCAGTTCATGCTTGTTGTGTAATAAACATCCCAAACATACTATACAAAGTTGAACTGATCTTCCCCAATCTGCGTTACTTGTGGTAATCTCCAGAATAGTAGTTGTGAACTTCATCCTTCCAGTTGTTCAGTCTAGAAGACTTCTGATTCATCCCTGACTCCTTTCTTTGTGTCACCCTTGGTATCCATTCTGTAGGAAATCATGTAAGTTCTACCTTGAAAATCAGCCTCCGTACTCTCCTCCACTGCTACCACTGTGGGCTGGTTCACCATGTCTCTCATTAGTCTGTCAACTGGTCGCTCTGCTTTTGCCTGGTTCTCATCTAGAACCTATTCCCAACATAGCTGCTAGAGTGATTCTGTTGAAGTATGAGTCAGAACGTGTCCCTTCTCTACTCAGACCCTGCCCACGCCCCCCTTTCACTCTGAATAAGGGCCGAAGTGCTTGTAGTTGTCTAGACTTTGCATGTTCTCTGTGTGGACCAGAGCTCTCAGGATTATTTAGAAACTTGTTGCAACTGTAGAATCTCAAGACCTTGAGAGCTACTGAATCAGGATCATCAGGTGGTTCTTGGGTTTATTACTGGATGAAAGCCCTAGTCCAAATCTACCATCTGACCTCCCAAAGACTTCTTTAAACTCCTCTCACTTGCTGGGACCTCTTTGCTATTCCTTAATTGTCTCAGGTATGCTGTTGCCCCTGCTGTTTTTTTTTTTTTTTTATCTTCCCCAGAATTCACTCGGTCATCCCCTTCATGTCCTCACTTCTTTTTGCTCCAATAACTCCTTTTAGGAAAGCTACCCTTTGGGACGGAGGGCAGGATCTTTTGCAGGATAGGGACTAGGGTTAGCAAATGAGGTACCCATTTCAAGAGCAAAATTTACAGAGAGGTGAGGGGGAAAAAAACAGTAATCAAGATAAAATTTTAGTGCAGTATTTAAAAAAAAATCAAAATGAAAAGTCAACACTTGAAATAAAAAACGGATTGCTAACAGGGCTGTACTAGATCATATTGGAGCCTGAGGCAAAAATAAGTCAGTAATACTGGTGCTGTCCTTATTTTTTTTAAAATATTTTTTAAAAAATTATTTATGATAGAGGCAGAGACACAGGCAGAGGGATAAGCAGCCTCGATGCCAGGAGCCCGATGCAGGACTCAATCCTGGTCCCAGAATCGTGCCCTGGGCCAAAGGCAGGCGCCAAATCACTGAGCCAGCTAGGGATCCCCATGTCCTTATTTTAAAATGTTGATAATCTGTTCATCATGAATTTTTTTGGTGTTTTGATTTAAAAAATACCTTAAGGAGCACCTGGGTGGCTCAGTCGATTAAGAGTTGACTCTTGGTTTTGTCTCAGGTTGTGATCTCTTGGGTCATGAGGTCGAGCCTAGTGTTGGACTCTGTGCTCAAAGCGGGAGTGTGCTTTGGGATTCTCCCCATGTACTTGCATGCCTGAGTGTGCACGCATGCTTTCTTACGCTGTAAAATAAATCTTAAAAAAAAAAAAATCTTAAAATACTACTCATCTCGATTTCTGAGTTTTTGGTGCCCTTTGACATTCTGTTCCCAGCGTGAATGCCTCACTTGCCTCACCTGGTCCCTGCTCTGAATCTTTGTTTTTGCTTCCTGTTGTGGCCCAAACACCAAAGACATGGCCTGACCTGTAGTGGGAGCTCAGTACTTGTTCAACGATTGAAAGTCAGTTAAGGACAAACTGGAGGGTATTATGCTGAGTGAAGTAAGTCAATCGGAGAAGGACAAACATATGTTCTCATTCATTTGGGGAATATAAATAATAGTGAAAGAGAATAGAAGGGAAGGGAGAAGAAATGGGTAGGAAATATCAGAAAGGGAGACAGAACATAGACTCCTAACTCTGGGAAACGAACTAGGGGTGGTGGAAGGGGAGGAGGGCGGGGGGTGGGGGTGAATGGGTGACGGGCACTGAGGGGGGCACTTGACGGGATGAGCACTGGGTGTTATTCTGTATGTTGGCAAATTGAACACCAATAAAAAATAAATTTATTATTAAAAAAAAAGTTGCCCTGGGTGTTATGCTATATGTTGACAAATCAAAATGAACTCCAATAAAAAAATAAAAATAAAAAAATAAATAAAGTTGCTGTGGCCAAGTTAAAAAAAAAAAAAAAGAGGGGATCCCTGGGTGGTGCAGCGGTTAAGCGCCTGCCTTTGGCCCAGGGCACGATCCTGGAGACCCGGGATCGAATCCCACATTGGGCTCCTGGTGCATGGAGCCTGCTTCTCCCTCTGCCTATGTCTCTGCCTCTCTCTCTCTCTCTGTGTGTGTGTGACTATCATAAATAAATTAAAAAATTAAAAAAAAAAAGTCAGTTAAGGGTGAATTGATGTCCTGTTCTCATAAGAGACAGCGCTGAGGCTTCAAAGTATTTCTTTAGAGAAGTGTTTGGTATGTGAACTCTGATATTTCCATTAGAATCTTTTTCAGCATGTGAAAAGGACCCTTGGGGAATTTTATGTTAATCTTAGTTATTAATCAATATTTATTGAAGACCTAGTTGGTGCTGGTGACTGCACAGACGTGGCAATTAGTGCTGTAGCTTCTGCCCTCAGAGTATGCAGTCTGTTGAGGGACGCAGATGGCTGAGCCTGTGGTGGGAGGCCACAGGAGTCAGGGCTACCATAGAGTCTTTAGCATCATGCTGTGGGAACCTAGTGGCACTCCCCCCCACCCCCTCACCTGGAGGGCTGGCAGGGGTGTGGGACTATAATGGGATGATCACAGGTCTCTATGTGCCTGGGGCACTTGGTTTTCACCTGTTACAGATCAGTTAATGTCTGCTAATAATTTTTAGTGTTCCTTTTTACTCTGGAAAGCAGCCACCGTTGTATAGTAAATTATATGTTGAAGGACAAGAGGAGAGAGCTAGATGGAGGAGGAGGAAGGGCTTTCTGAGCAGAGGGAGAAGCAATGTGAAGGCACAGAGATGAGGAAATGCAGGGTTTTGTTTTTTTTTAAAGATTTTTAAATTTATTTATTCATGAGAGACATGGAGAGAGGCAGAGACACAGGCAGAGGGAGAAGCAGGCTCTATGCAGGGAGCCCGACGTGGGACTCGATCCCGGGACTCCAGGATCACACCCTGAGCGTGAAGGCAGGCACTCAACCACTGAGCCACCCAGGTATCCCAGGTTCCTTTTTTTTAAAAAAAGGAATAGATTAATGTAGCTGGATTGGGGAACCAGAGTTGGAAGTTGGTGAGAAACAAGGCTGGAAAAAACAAACAAATGGCCATGTATTTCAGATGGTTGTCAGCAAAGGCAGTGGCCAAGTCCAAATTCATGTGTTGCTTGAAAGATGGTTGTGGTAATGCATGGTCTGGGAAGGTTTTTATCGGGGCAGGCTTAATTTGGAAGTTGTAGAACCAAATGGAAGGCCAGTGGTCCTTCATGACTTGCTTTCCAAGCTAATCACCTTGTAACTTTCTGATTTGTGCAGTAAGGAGAAACACTACATTTGAGGACTGGTGAATTGATAATTCTGTTGAATGAAGTAGAGCCTGTTACCGACCTAGTGATTGGTTTGAAAGTACTGAGAGAGTTTCCCAGTGTTTGGCTTCTTAAATGGGATAGAATCAGGAAGGAAATGGATAAAATGTTTGAACTGGAAGATGGGGAAAGTCATTTGTGTCTTCATATTTCTTTTTTTTCTCATTTAAATGATACTTATATTCAATGTTGACAGTTTTTGAAGTTTGACTCAGATACTCACTGAGTAATGGGAATTATTGCTGATGTGGTGGGGCCTCCCAGACTTCTTCTCCAGTCTGGATCTCTCTCTGAACTCCAAGCTTAGATGTCCACCTTCCTTGCGGACATGGCCACTTAGTATATAACGTCTTAAATCTAACATATCCAAAGTTGAACTTTCAGTAGCTCCTCAACATTATGTGGACCCATACGTTATTATGGCAGCTGTATTATATTTGGCAAAAGTATTTAAAATGTTACATAGTTTTTTAAAAAGTTACATATTTATTATATTGACCTGAATCCTTAAAGAAACAATAATTGTGAATTATTATTATTATTTTATTTATTCATGAGGGACACACAGAGAGAGGCAGAGAAACAGGCAGAGGGAGAAGCAGGCTCCCTGCAAGAAGCCCCATGTGGGACTCGATCCCAGATCCCGGGATCAGGACCTGAGCCCAAGGCAGATGCTCAACCTCTGAGTCTTCCAGGTGTCCCAATTGTGAGTTATTATTATCCATTTGGCTTATCGATCCCAAATGGAAGTGTGATTTGGTTTTTGTAGTTAGTGTCCAGGCGCCATCCTTGGACATTCCAATTTAAGAAGTCTGGGAGAAGCCCTGGCTCCTACCTTTTGAAAGTATTGCCCACGTCATAGTCTCTATTGACTTAAGAACCATGATAAAAAGAAAACCCTCAGTTTAAAAAAAGGATTCAAGAAGGGGGGCACCTGGGTGTCTCAGTCAGTTGGGTTTTAGACTCTTAGTTTCAGCTCAAGTGGTGATCTTGGGGTTGTGGGATTGAGCCCTGGGTCAGGCTCCACACTCAATGTAGGGTCTGCTTGTCCCTCTCTCTCTGCTCATTCTCTCTCTCTCTCAAATGAATAAATAAATAAAATCTTAAAAAAAAATCAAAGAAAGTAAGTAAAGAAAACTATAGCAAAGGCTCCATAGTTCTTTAATGTGTAGTTATACATTGTATATATGTTGAATATATAAACATTCAAATTATTTTAGTTCTCAGAAAAAGTGGGGAATTTGTCCTCTACACCCCCAAAAGTAGGCAAAAAACTGAAACAAAACCCCCCAGTTAATTGAATTGCTTTGGATATAGTTTAGCAAGATGTGTTGTAATTAAAAAGCACATCCTAGGTCTGTTTCAAATGATGTTTATAGTGATGCTCTAGCTCTTTGACGGATTGCTCTGCAAAGCACAAGGCTCAGAATCTGTTTGATCTACAGCTTGTGACAGAAATACTTAATTTTAAAAGAAGTTGGCTTCGTCAGAGAATCATAAATGGGGTTAACGTTTGAAACCATACCCAGTAAATTAGCTATGCCAAATAAGCAGAATTTTCCTCACGCCTGATGTGTAGAAAGAGCTGTTGAAATCGGGGACGTGGTAGAGAAAATTTTCCAGTGGGTCAATGCATGTCCTGCCCAACAAACTTTACCTCTTCAGTGTGATTTCCAAAGCTCTTCATGAGCTCCCCTGCCTTCCCCGAAGCTAATTCCAGCAGGCCAGCCTGGCAGTTTGCCAGAAACACTATACTTGTGGAGTCCTGAGGGATTTTATATGTCAGTGTTTGGTTTTCTGGGATGTCTGGTCTGACTTTTCATCTTCAGCATTTTAATCACCTGGCAACTTTCGTGGCAAGTCCTCCCTACCACCTGCCTCAGCCAGAGCCAGGTGTCTATCCTGTGTCTCCACGTTGCATCCTGAAATGCTTCTAATTATGGCAGTTCTTAGACCAAGGAACCTAATCCACTGAGCTCATCTTCTTACTGTTTCTTACTCTGCTGTTTTCCTAGCTTGACGCGTAGTGGGCGCTGAGCAGGAAAATGTAATAATACAATTCAGAAAGATTTGTTTCAACCCCGTTAGAAAACAAAAGTGATCGTACTGTCAAAATAGACTTTGAAAAGGTGGAGTAATTATTTTCTGAGCATTTTAGCTAATGGAAATTTTATAATACTGGTAAACCTGATGGATTATCAGAAAAATGAAATGTGTCTAAAATTAATGGATACTAAAAAGGAGTGGGAAAGCAAAACGAGGCTAATAACTTCACTTAACAAATTCTTATTAACATATAAGAATTTTATATATAATTAAATTATAATTAATATAAATTCTATATAATTAATATAATTAATTTTAAATTATATATATATAATTCTTATTAACATATAATTCCCCTGGGCCGTGGAAATTCAAAAATGAGTTTTGAGAGCTTTCACATACATGGTGTCACATGCATGATACTCCCAATTTAATGATAGAGGGACTTCCAAAAGAGGTCCAAATAATTAATAAACATGTTTTTGACTATGAAACTTAATCTACCGGTGTGCCACCTAGGGCTTGAGAAGATTAATTCACTTTTGCCTCGATGTGATTCAAAAAGATTTTTTTCATTCATGTACCTGCCAGTGTGCTCAGTTTGCATTACGAGAGCAGATTGCCTACTTGACACAATTGTTTCTGTTTTATGCAATGTTTGAGTTATTGGGAACCTCCTCAAATGCTTGATAAATGGGTAAGTGAATGAACAAGTCACATCATATTTCCACTTTGAGAGATTTTTGTCTAATTGATTAAGTCTAAATGGGATACTGATTTTGTCCTCCCTTTTGTAAATTGGTATCCTAGGAAGATACTTAAGAAATTGAGTGGTTTTGTGACCAATTTTGTGTGACAAGAAACTCTTTGGAGGAGTACATTGTCTGTAAATTAACTTCTTTTGAAAAATATTTCTCTTTCTGCAGATTTTAGTGCCAATTCTTTCTAATAGGAACAACCATAAATTCTGGTCCTGTTTTATTTCACAAGACATGGAACGCCACATAGAAGTTATGAAAAGTAAAATGCATGTTTTTCGGGGCAAAATGTTGAGAAGAACTCTTCTCCCAATTCCCACGATTGCAGAGAAAATGGACCTGGATCGGACATACTCTGAGACCAGGCATGTAATGATACGGTTTATAAAGGACATTAAAATGGAGGGCCCACGTACCCAATTAACATCATTACTGCAGAACTATTAGCAAGATAGAGAATTATTAGAATTATATCATTTATTGGGGCATCTGGGTGGCTCAGTGGTTGAGCGTCTGCCTTTGGCTCAGGGCATGATCCCAGGGTCCTAAGATCGAGTCCCATGTTGGGCTCCCTGCAGGGAGCCTGCTTCTCCTCTGTCTATGTCTCTGCCTCTCTCTGTGTCTCTCGTGAATAATTAAATAAAATCTTTAATAAAAAAACTATATCATATTTTTAAATGTTGTGCAGAGTACCATGTATATTATTTCCTTACAAAGTATACTTCTTGCAAGCAGATTGCCTAAAAGGCAAGCTGTAACAATTGCTATATTGTCAACGGTATTCTTTGGGCCATAATTGTTTGAGGATATGATTTTTTTTAAGATTTTATTTATTTATTCATGAGAGAATAAAATTTACACAGAGAGAGAGAGAGAGGCAGAGACACAGACAGAGGGAGAAGCAGGCTCCATGCAGGGAGCCCGACATGGGACTCGATCCCAGGTCGTCCAGGATCAGGCCCTGGGCCAAAGGCGGCGCTAAACCGCTGAGCCACCTGGGCTGCCCATGATCATTTGTTTTACAGTGTTTATGCCATAGCTAAAATAGAGACGATAAAAATAAAGGATCTGATTTTGAAATATTTATATTTGGAAAACTAGTTCATGGAAAAAATAACCTTTTAAAATCCAAGTCCTATCTTTCTTTAGATGAGATCATTGATTTTTGAATTATTTTATTAATCATTACAGAGTTTGTGCACTAGAGGTAAATGAAAGGACACTACTCCACGCAATTGAGTCTGTAGTTATTAAATGGTCACATCAAATCCAGGAGATTGTAGAAAAAGATTCAGCGCAGCCTTTGCTGAATGGTCTTCATTCGGGTCCTCAGACTGAACTGGATTTCTGGATGATGAGGAGGGATAATCTCTCCTGCGTTTATGATCAAGTAAGTGGATAGCCTTACAAATTGCTTATAAACTGACTTTGCAAACTCAGTTGTAGAATTTGGTTTCTAGAGCCGTGGTTTCTAATCACTTTAAAAGTTTGAAATATGGTCTTTGATGACTTAATAGTCTGTTTTCATTCCTTGTTCCAAAGTTCTATATGGTGTGCACTTTAAAAATGAATCAGGATTGGGGCACCTGGGTGGCTCAGTTGGTTAAACATCTGACTCTTGATTTCAGCTCAGGTCATGATCTCAGGACTCCGAGATCGAGCCCCACATGGGGCTTGGAGCTGGCCGAGGAACCTGCTTGGGATTCTGTCTTTCTCCCTCTGCCCCTTCCATCCCATCTACCCCCTAGCTTGTGTCCTCTCTCTTGCTCTCCTTCTCTCTCCCCCCAAAAAGTAAAAATGAATGGGGATTAAAGGTAATTTTGCCTTTTTTTTTTAATTTTAAAGATTTTATTTATTCATGAGAGACAGAGAGAGAGGCAGACACAGGCAGAGGGAGAAGCAGGCTCCATGCAGGGAGCCTGACGTGGGACTCGATCCCTGGACTCCAGGATTACGCCCTGGGCTGAAGGTGGTACTAAACTGCTGAGCCACCCGGACTGCCCTAATTTTGCCTTTTTGAGAATATTTTGACAGCATTTGATAATTAGAAACACTGTGGCATAGAAAGGGAGGTTCCCCAGGGAAATGTTGAAGATGGTAAAATTTAATTAATCTAGTTGATTGAATTGATTTAGGAAGGAGTAGGGTTTTGCTTGGTGGAGGGATGCAGCTTTGGAAGAGCTAACTGCTTCTTCTGGTGTTTGCCTTAAATATTACTTGATTTAATGTTCTGAAAACCAAGACATTCATTTGCATGTTCACATGTCTCTCAGATTTTCTGAAATCTAGCAAGAAATTTTATATGGAAAATTTAACATTTTTCACATAATGTGTAAATTGACACACTTTCTGAAAACTCAAGAGCTATAAATGTAAAATAATATTCAAGCTTAAGGAAAAAAATGCTGTTAAAAATTATTTTCAATCTGAAAGCAGATAAAGTCTTTGTATACTGAACGCTATATGTGATGTGCATGAGTGGAATAGAACTTAAGTATTTTATTACCAAATGCATCTATTTAGTCATTAATCCAGCTTCTCTTACATTTTCTTTTTCAATTTAGCTTCGAGCTCCTGTTGTCCTCAACATGGTTAGGATCCTGAAAATTAAACAAAGCAGCTATTTTCCAACTTTAAAGGGCATTTTCACAGCTGTGAAAAATGGTAAGACTCGTTTTTTTTGGTCTGGAGTTGGTGTCCTTCATGGTCTCACCCCTGCCTGCCTGCCTGCCCAGCCTCATCTACCCTTCTGTCATTAACATGTTCGTGAAGTGATGGCACTTGGCTCTTCGAAGGATAAATTCATCTTCATCAGTACTTCATTCTCCAGTTATATTAAATGATTTTCAGGATAAATTGTAGGGACCTACCAAACAGGCTCCAGATGGAAGTTCTGAGGGGCGTGTGTGTGTGTGTGTGTGTGTGTGTGTGTGTGTGTGTGTGTAGGGGCAAGGCCTTTGCAGGGGGGTGAGTGGCAGCCCAACGTGGGGATTTCCTAGTCAACAGGGTGGCTATGCTTAGTCCTCTTACGTTCTGATAGAATCTGTGGTGCCTGGTATCTACCACTTACTTAGCTCAAAAGAGCTCCAGGTCTTCATTGAAGTTTTGGTGAGGATTAAACATACAGAGAGGAGGATTTGTTTGCTGAATTTTGAATAGATGCTTGGATGTGGTTAAAAACCAGAAGTTACAAGAAGATATTCAGTGAAAAGTCTCCTTTTCCCCTTGCTGTCTAGTTTCAGCTCCACCCAGGGGTGACAGCCCTCTCATTTCTTGATTTTTCCTCATGTTTCTTGAAGCCTATTTAAGCAAATTGGCACATATATGAGACTGCAGGGATTTTTTTTTTTTAAAGATTTTGCTTATTTATTCATGAGAGAGACACAGAGAGAGGCAGAGACATAGGCAGAGGGAGAAGCAGGCTCCCTTCAGGAAGCCTGATGTGGGACTCGATCCCTGGACCCTGGGATCATGACCTGAGACAAAGGCAGACACTCAACCAATGAGCCACCCAGGCACCCTGAGACTGCAGTTTTAAATGATGAAATTGTAATCTAATTGGGATGTATAGCTTTCTTGGTTTCTAACTTTAGAAAATTATTTTAGTTTCTTCCTATGTATCATTTGTAAGGTTGGGAAATATATCAAATACACTTGAATGTTAGGTTATCTCCTCAGGGTTTGCCCCAGGAGTTCTGTAGGGAAAGGATCATGGGGGGATGGGGAATATTTGGGTTTGAAGTTCTATCAGACGAGGATTCCTGTCCCAGATCCACTCAGTATGTCTTCAATTTGCTGAGCCTCTGGTTTTCATTGGCCAAACTGGCAAAGTAACATCTTCCTTGCAGAATCGTTCTGAGGATTAGAGCAATATTTCTCAACCTTATCATTTTTTTTCAATCTTATCAGTGTTTATCACCATTGACATTTTGGGCAGGATAATGCTTTGCTGTTGAGATCTGCCCAATGCATTGCTGGATATCCCTGGCCCCCTCCCAGCCCTCCCCCTCACCCCCCCCCCCCCCCCCCCCGCCCCGCAGTTGTCTGGAGACGTTTTTGATTGTCACATTGCCAAATGTCCCCTGGCGGCAAAATCTTTTCTGGCTGAGAACCATTGGATTAAAGATAAAGTATACAGGGTACATAGCACTGGGCACATAGTAAACATGTCCTCAGTAAGTAGAAGCTGCTCAGATTTTTTCTGTGTTAGTATAAGATGAATATTTTCTGTGGATAAAGCTTCTGTAGGAACAGATCCTAGGGGGTACTCAGGGCCTCAGGAGTACATGGACTTTGAGACTCAGATAAAAACACTTTCAGTGGAACAAGTGGCCCAGAGCCATTTTGAGTTAGAGGTGGAAGGACCCTGCTCAAGGACACACTTGAGGCCTTGTGAAATCACCAGATGTGCTTACCACATTTTAAAGGCCCTTATCAGATGTAATTATTTAATTTTGGAATTAACATCATTTGAAAACATGAGTGCAACCAGGGAAGAAAAGAGTTCATGGATGCTCATTTTCTTCCTAGCTCTTCATTGTTTAGATGAACAGATAAATTGGTTCCATGCTAAGTGGGATAATATGAATGGGTGCATTCCTGACTCTTGACAGCCAAAAAAAGTTGTCAGGTTTGTTTGTGTTGCTCCCCTAACTCCGCCCACAGCTAGATGGAATCTTTTGGGGGTAAAACCAGAAAATAAGAATTTACTTCATTCCCTACTTTCATAAGTAAAGCCTTTTTTCAGTTACTCAAAGGTATGTGTAGTCTCAGGAGCAAAATGCAGTTAATGGAGATCCATTTAGGGGACATTTAAATGACTAATTTTCTTTTTCTTTTTTCTTTTTTATTTTTTTAAGAGAGAGCAGGATGGAGGGTGAGGGGGAGAGGCAGAGGGAGAAAGAGAGAATCTCAAACTTGTCACCCAGCACGGAGCCAGATGTGGGGGTGGATTTCACAACCCCAAGATCATGATCTGAGCTGAAATCAAGAGTTAGAAGCTTACCCGATTGAGCCACCCAGGCACCCCAGTTTTTTTAAGTAAACTCTACATTCGATGTGGGGTTTGAACTCATGATCCTGAGATTGAGTTGCATGCTATACTGACTGAGCCAGCCAGGAGTCCCTAAAATGACCAATTTTAATCAAGAGAAAATTTGGATTACATTAAACAGTAATAATATTTTTCTTCATATATATTTTTCCTCCATACACACACACACACACACATAGCATTTTTGAAAAATACTCCTTATTCACCCTGCTTAAGGATTTTTAAGATTGAGATATAATTCATTTAACATAAAGATAACCATTTTGAAGTGTAGAGTTGAGTGACCTTTATTACATTCACAATGTCATACAACCTTCACCTCCCTCTAGTTTCAAAATATTTATCACCTGTCCTTAACAATTTTAGTAGTTATATTTTGAATAATATAAAATTCCCCAGTCATTGCCTGAGTGACTTTCATTGGACACTGGAATGAGATGCTGAAATTGTGCTGATACCAAGAACCTAATAGGAATTAACATTCTAGTGATGAGTTTGTAACCTCAATCATAAAGTGACTACAACTTTGCAGCCATGTTTTATTCCTGCACTTTCATGGAGTTGAGTAAATTTCTTTAGATCTTAAAGGTGTATTTTCCCACCAAGTCTTGCATCACGGTTTACTTGTATAGGTTAACAACACCAGGGCTCTCTTGAATGCTGCTACACATGGACTGTATATAAAGCCTTCCAAACTCATAGCTCAGTTGTGGAATAAGCCATATAAAAAGAAAGAGGACCACATTTAAGTATAGCCATGTTGTTTTGCATTGTTTTCTTGAACTTGTAAAGTGAATTTAGAAAAAGAGACTGCATCACATTAATGGTGGTTTTCCTTCCTTTTAGCACTCCTAGAAGCCCAGGATGTAGAGCTTTACTTGAGACCCCTGAGAAGACATGTTCAGTGTCTCCAGGAGATGGAATTCCCGCAGATCCGTGTGCTAATCGCCCCATTATTTCATACCATCTGCCTCATCTGGAGTCATTCCAAGTTTTATAATACTCCTGCTCGGATTATAGTTTTATTGCAAGAGTTTTGTAATCTCTTCATTGACCAGGTATGTAATATTTTAAAAAAAAAGGGAAGAAGAATCCTTGCCATGTGGTAGGTTTTATTAAACCAATGAAGAACAAATAAAACTAGTCTACAGTAAGAACACCAATTTCCTTTCCTTTTTCAGAAAGGACTTTAATGGTAGCAAAGGCCAGGTGGCTTTTTATTCTACATGGCAGAGAAGCTGTGGAAATCTGTCTGGTGCATTCAAAGGACAGTTTGTTACTGGATTTGTTTAATACCCTACCTTTCTTCAAAGAGATTTAAGACAACTTCTAATAAAAGGCAGATAGGTTGGGTGCCTGTGTGACTCAGTTGGCTAGACATCTGACTCTTGATTTTGGCTCTGGTCATGATCTCAGAGTCATGGAATTGAGCCTTGGTTGGGCTCCAGCACTGGGCGTGAAGCCTGCTTAAAATTCTCCCTCTACCCCACCCTCAATCCCTCCCCACCAAAAAATATAAAAGATAAAAAAAAGTAGATAGGCATAGTGGTTTCTTTGTGGCTTACCCTTTGGTTTCCACAGGAACACTGAGAGAAGACTTTTGGAAAGTAGAGACCTGGTTGGAAAAAAAATTCTAAAAAAAATAGTGCAATTGTATTAAAAATTGATTCATAGTTGATCTTTAAAAATCTCTTATTTATATCTCTCTATTCTTCACTTGGAAAATGCTTTTTTGAAATGGGGCTGTTTTCTTAAATCTTCTGTATGAAATTTAATTCTTCATGGATCTATAAAATCAGAGAATATTATATAATTTGAAAGCTAAAAGATACTTGGAGGGTACGTAATCCAGTGGTTCTCAGTTGAGGATGTGTCTTAGTCTGCTTGAGCTGAAGACCGGGTGGCTTTATTTTCAGAAATTGTTATCTCACCATTTCAGAGACTGGGGCTCAGATCAAGGTTCCGGTATGGTCGTGTTCTGGTGAGAGGTTTTTCCCCTGGCTTGCCGTAACTGCTTTTTTTCTCTGTGTCCTCCTCACATGGTGTGGAGAGAGCTCTTTTTCTCTTCTTACAAAGTCACGGTCGAATCAGATTAGTGTGCTGTTCTTATGACTTCATTTAACCTTAATGACCTCCTAAAGACCAATTTCTAGATAATCACACTGGTGGTGAGGGCTTCAGCATGTGAATTTTCGGGGAGACATAGTTCATGCCATGGCAAGCTCCATAAGCAGGGTGTATATCGGAACCCCTAAGGAGTTTCTGTGAAACAAATGCTAGAGAAGCAGAATCTGTATATGGCCTAGACTTTGAGTTAAGAATGCTTTCCATGAGGGGCAGCCCGGGTGGCTCAGCGGTTTAGCGCCGCCTTCAGCCCAAGGCCTGATCTAGGAGACCCGGGATCGAGTCCCGCATCGGGCTCCCTGCACGGAGCCTGCTTCTCCCTCTGCCTGTGTCTCTGCCTCTCTCTCTCTCTCTCTCTCTCTCTGTTTGTCTCTCATGAATAAATAAATAAAATCTTAAAAAAAAAAAAGAATGCTTTCCATGAGAAGTGGATCGCCTCCAGTTGCAACTGACAAACTGAAGCAAAAAAAAAAAAGTATAAATTCATGTGAACTGGCAAGTCTAAGAGTGCAGTAGCTTCTGGAATAGCCTGTTTCAGAAGTCTCAGATAATAATTTCGAAGCTCCCTGCCATCTTCCATTTTGGTCATTGTGTTAGACTTAATTGTCATTACTTGTTAAGTAAGATGGCTTTTAGTCGCTGCAGATGAATATCCTTCTAGTGGAGGAACTTCCCTGGAAAGACGCTGTCCTTCTTTCTTAGTTCTGGTCCAGTGGGTTCTAATTCCATTCCGGGAGCAATCGTTGTGGCAGTGGAGATAGGATAGTTGCGACAGTTTTGGGTCACTTGCTCAGAGGAGGGTGATTGACCTACATCTCTGATCTAGACTAATGCCTCCCAGGCGTGTTGACACTGTAACTCGCATAGAACATAAAAATGCTTTACAGTACAGTGGGCTAAGTTGGAGGGCATTTGGAACCCTAAAAGTGTGCTCATAGACAAGACAGACAGCTCGTAGACAAGGCGAACAGTTTATAGCTCCTGCTGCCCAGGTCCCAGAACCTTGCTGTTCTAAGTGGTGAAGAGAACACTGTTGCAGGCTAAACAACAGTGGTTTGGGAAATGTGTTTTAATTCATTTATTAATAAATAAAAAAAGTCCCTGATATATTTTTAGATGAACTACCTGAGAGTTGAAAAATAGCATCATTTGCTGGATTTCCCTGAGAATTTAGGGTGAAATGCAGATTACAGAATAGATCTCCTAACTTCAGTTTAGAGTTTCTGGTTTGGGAGATTGAGTTAGTACTGTGTGCGTTTCTTTCTGCTTTTAACGAGGTGGAGTATATGGAAAAGGACTTTGGACTCCGAACAACTTGGATTCAATTCTAATTGAAATACTTAAGGGGAGTTAAATTACTTCTTCAAACCTCAGTTTTCGTATCTTTAAGTGAAGATAATGTCCAGTTCATGGACTATTTGAGGATGAAGAGATATCCTAAGTTGAATGCCCAGTGTGGCATTTAATGGAGGCTCAGTCAAGGCTAGTTCTAAGCTATTGACCTCCAAACTAGTTGCAGCTATTTTTTTTTTTTTTTTTAGTTGCAGCTATTGATACAGATAATAGGTTGGTTCCTTGCTATATTTTATTCTCTCTCTGGCTTTGTTCTATTTCTTTCTTTGTTGTTAAGCAAGTGTGCTGGGTCCTAGTGGCTTTGGAGCTCCATGTTAAAGATCGTGATCCCTATTGAAGAGTCAACAGTTATACTCACAATTTCTTCTATAGCTCTTTTAAAAGATACTCATCTCATTTTGAGATTTGTAAAAACTTATTACAAAGCCCTGCTAATGTATAATCCAGAGGTGGTTATTTACTATAGTAGGTGGCTTATAAGAAGTCCTGTAAGCCTGTAAACCTATTATCCCTGGCTTCTGGTCTATGTCAGTGGCCAGTTTGCCAAGCTCCCAAGGAAATAATGTAGCTTCCCTTGTTGCTTAGTTACTGTTTCTGGCTTTTGTACAAATGTTGTAATGACCTGATTTCCTTGATTCTTAAGTGGACTTCATAATAAATGTGCCCTAACATGAGAGAAATCAAAAGTCTGTAATGGGCCAACTTTCATACCTGGGTTCCCTGAAGAGCTGAACTCTCCCAAGTCTTCCCCAGTCATTTGCTGTCTAGTTTATTTCTTACATTAACAAGCACTGTGCAGTGCCTGTTATTTGCTAGGAACTCTTCTAAGCCTTTACAAAAACTATAGATGTAATTCTCTACCAATGCTATGACATAGATAATATTAGTAGATCCATTTTATAATTAAAAAAAAAAATCCCTTGAGGTCAAGAGAAGATAAATAGCCTTCCTGTGGTCACTCAGTTTTTAAGTGGCAGTTTATTACCCATTGTACTAGGCTCCATATTTTAAAATAACAGTTTTGATTTTTAATTATAATGTAATATGTAGTGTACCAATGATAATTGTAAAATATTTTCATTGCATAAAATGTATTATAGAAATAGTCCTGCACATGTATCACCATAAAATTGAGCTTTTTAAAAATCTTTCATTCTCTGAAAACTTACACATTTATGCATTTTATCATATATGTTTTTATTTTACTAGCTCCTTGAAAAATTATTTTACTGTTGGATGTTAGTTTGCTTCCAGTCTCCTCTATTATAAGCAACATACAGAAGACCACTTTATATGAGAATCCTTTTTCCTTAACTAAATGGATAAATGGTTTATTTTTTTTATTTTTATTTTTTTTTTATTTTTATTTTTTTTATTTTTTTATTTTGGATAAATGGTTTAATATAAATTTCTGATATTGATCAAAGGGTACAATCTTTTAATTACTCTTGAACAATTTTTGATATTTACAAATTCTTCTTTAAAAGGTTATATCAATTACATTGCTATTTTTCAATGTGTAAAACGTTTTACTGTAACTCAGTGTTGAGCATTACCATTTTAAAAGTGGGGTGATTCATTGGGTATACAGGGGTACTATGTTGTTTGTTGATTTTGTACCTTGCACAATTTATGTAGTTACGCATTTTGTGTGTTTTATAATTTCACCATGCAGCTTTCATGTACTCTGTGTTCCATAAATCTATTGACCTTAATGTGTTTATGATTGAAACATTTGAACCCTTGCTGTGTTAAACATCAGAGGTAATAAGTTAGCATTCTCTCATCTGCATTTAGCTAATACATCAGTACAATGTTTTATCTTCTGTGGTATTTTTTTTTAAGATTTTTTATTGATTCATTTGAGAGAGAGAGCAGGGGAAGAGGCAGAGGGAGAGGGAGAAGCTGACTCCCCACTGAACAGGAAGCCTGCTGTGGGGCTCGATCCCAGGACCTGGAGATCATGACCTGAGTCAAAGGCAGACGCTTCACCATCTGAGCCACCCAGGTGCCCCTTTCTGTGGTATTTTAAAATTTTAGAAAAATATTGCTTCAATGGAGGTGGTTTACTTAAATTTCAGTATTGCAACCTCCCCTGGAAAGTCAGAGATCTCACAACACAATTGCTATTGGCAGTCAGTTACGAGAGCTTCAGGTACCCCCGCAGAAAGGTCATGTGCTGTCTAGGTGACTGTGGTCTCCACTATTTGCTGTTGTTCCTGGTTGGTTTCATTCATTTTCATGATATGGCTGATCCTTCTAGGCATTTCAGTTTCAGATCCTTTTTGTTTTTGAAGTAAATGTGTTTCTTTTCTTTTCACTTGTTTTCTAATCATTTAGTCAGATTTAAAAAAAGGCATCATCTCATCATCTGGCCACCTCAGGTGATGGCATACTGGAGTTTTGATAAGGGGTCTTTTTTTTTTTAATGACTGGCAGCTTTTCTCTGGTAACCTGACTCCACTTCCTGTTTGGTGTACCTCGTTACCACTCTAGGACAACCGTTCTGTCCATTCTGTGGCTTGGTATCTTGTTTGTGGATATTGTTGTTCAAGATCCTAGATGAAGAAAAGTTTAAGCCTGAGAGGTGAGCTTGGAAAAGAGATGTCAGGTTTGAGCAGAAAGAAGAATCCATAAAAGCACATAAAAAAAGCAAAGCAACAGCCAGGAGACAGAAGTCCAACTAACATAGTATCACTGATAAATTAATTAATAATTGGTTAATTGGCTTACTGTTAAATACATTGGTTAGTATTTTAGTGTATAAGGCCCCTGGAGTGGGGACAAATTCATCCTAAATCCCGTGGGGTTTTTTTTGGTTTGTGCCGGTACCATCGAGTAGGAGAGAAGAGAGTGCTCATGGTTGGGTATGCTCCAGAGATTTGCTATAGGAAGCAGAAAAGAATTCAGAGTTAAAGAGCTAAAAGGGATTTTGAGGTTCACTTAATTCATCTCTCATTTCATAAATGAGGAAACTGAGATGCTCTCAGATAATGTAGCCAATATTACAAAGGCTGTTAGTGGTCCCTTACTGGGTCATAGCCAGGTCTCCCACCCCCCACTGATTGTTTTCCCACATCCTGTTCCTTATTGAAAGGTTATAGATTGGATTTTCTGACCTAGGGTATTTAGTACTATATTCTTGTCTTTGGGAGGTTAAGTGTTGTGATTGTGTCATTTGTGTGAAGATCCATCAGGAAGAGTAAGAATGAGCAAAGGATGGCTTGTCTGGAAGTTGTTAGGTAGTTGAGTAATTGAGTCAGAGGGGTCTCCTGAAACAGAGAAGGCAATTGAGTTGTCTCCATAGTCTTTTTTTTTTTTAAGCTTTATAAAAGGACACAGGGCACATTTATTATTAAGAATAAATAAAGATAAAGGTCTCTGGAATCCCTAGCCCATATCAAAATGTGAACTCCTTTATAACACACGTGGCTAAGGGATTACATGCACAAAGTAATTTTCCATGCAGTCTGAGTGGAGAGTAAGAGTACAGATTGGGAATCCACAGCTTGAACTCCAAGGATCCTAATCAGTATGGATTTTAGAAACTAAACATGATTTTCTTACTGAAAATTGATGGCACAGTCTATATTACATGTAAAACTGTAGCCATTAATGGGAGGAGAATAATATGTCTACATTTAGGAAAAAAAATTCTTCCATCTGGTGGGTTGAACTCAATGGCTTTCACTACATACTCCACTGAGATATGTAACAACTTTCTCAGCAATCACAAAATTCAAGGCTCACAATTTAAGGCTATGATTTATATGAATTTAAGGTACATCAGGAAGAAATAGTATACAAAAGAACCTTTAGAATTTATGTTTTCTTGAGGTCCTTAAAGAGGGAAATTCTGAATTTCCCTAACAAGTATGGATAGGGAAGGACTGAAAGGCACCAGGTGAAGTCACTTGGTGACTGTCCTGTGAGAATTTGGCCACTGCTACATGAATCTGCTATGTGAGTCTTTTTTTTTTAAAGTAGTCTTCATGTCCGACATGGGGCTTGAACTCTTGACCCTGAGATCAAGAGTCACATGTTCTACTGACCAAGCCAGCCGTGCCCCTCTATGAATCTTTTAAAAACCCTTCTTACCTTTCCATTTTATCTACTTAAAACTAGTTTATGTGGCATTATTTCCACTAGATTTTATATCCTATAATGTTTCCAGGAGAGATGCTTGCCAACCTAAAAAAATTACCATGATACACTTACCTATATTAGCTCTTTCTCATCTTTACAAATGACCCAGTGCTGCCAGGTAAGGTAACCATATTTTTGAAGTCTCTGGTCTCAGAGAGTTTCCCCTTCTGGGTTGTATATTTCTTTATATGAAAGAAAAATTATGCAGAATATTTGTAGTGAGAATACTCATGCAGATTCTGATTATACAGTTGTCATACCTGCAAAGCTTAGCAAACAGTCATTGCTAGAAAGTATAAATTTGGAAGTTGTAGAGTCTCTTGTTGATTATCCCATTGTATACAAGTATGTCATTGAAACCCAAGTGTCTGAATTTCTAGAATTTACTTTTTGTCTCATAGCATTGCTAGCCCAATTCTAGACATTTATCATTTATTATTAATTAATGTATTTATTTAAGATTTTATTTATTTATTCATGAGAGACACAGAAGAGAGTGGCAGAGACACAGGCAGAGGGAGAAGCAGGCTCCATGCAGGGAGCCCGGTTTCGACTCAGGTCATGATAACAGGTCCTTGAGATTGAGCCGTGTGTTCGGCTCGGTGCTCTGTGTGGGATATGCTTGTCCCTCTCCCTTTTCCTCTGTTACTCCACCTTCCTACCTCTCCCTGTACTTCTCTCTCTCTCTCAAATTAACAAAATCTTTAAAAAAATAATGATTCATTGAGCGGCAGTTGGGTGGCTCACTTGGTTAAGTGTCTGCATTTGTCCCAGATTATGATCCCAGGGTCTTGAGATTGACCCCTGTGTCAGGATCCCTGCTCAGCAGGGAGTCTGCTTCTCCCTCTCCCTCTCCCTCTGCCCCTTCTCCCCATGCTCCCTCTCAAATAAATAAGTAAAATATTTTAAAAAAAGCGATTCATTGAAAAAAAAATCATTCATTGAAACAGGTATTTTCACTATAAAAGTAAACATTTTTTAAAACATAGTTTTAATCAGTTTCCTTTCATTAAATCCTAGGCAACAGCTTACCTTTCACCTGAAGACCTTCTGAAAGGAGAAGTTGAAGACTCTCTGGAAAAGGTTCAGGTGGCTATTAATATCCTAAAGACTTTCAAAAAGTCTTTTTTCAACTATAGAAAAGAATTGGCAAGCTATTTTATGGGAAATAAGGAGCTAAAACTATGGGATTTCCACTCTCAACTGGTGTTTTGTAGATTTGACAAATTTCTGGACCGTTTCATGAAAATAAAGGTATTATTTATGGACTTGTAATTTATTCATATTGTGGGTGGGTTGAAAAATCTTGTAGTTTTCTGTGTCATTCAGGAGACAGTTTAACCTATTTGGATGAGAGAGTGGGAGATAGCCTTACTAAAGCCCTTCATAAAAAAAAAAAAAAAGAACATGGAAATATGTGCTTGTGTATAAATGTGTTTCAGGTACTTAAAAAACGAACATTGAATGAATACACCCATGTACACACATTCACACACACATTTGTATGGAGCCAACTGGCCAACGGTTGTTTTTAAACAAGAACTATTAGCAGTGCCTTGGACTCTCTAAACTTCTTTCAAGTTTGAACATTCTTGTTAATATAAAATTTGTTGAATTTGATCCCAAACTAGAGCTTCATTTTTCGGAAATTCTCATCCTCTTAACCAGTCTGAATGCCTCTTAAAATATGACTGCTAAATACCTAACCACGGGCAACTGGTCCTCCTTCTTTAACAGGTCTTACACCCCCTCTCAGAAAGGGAGGTGATTCACTGCAAAGTGTAAGTGTCTACAAATCGGAGTTGTATGTATTACCTGGGAATCTGATTTAGGATTAGAAGGACATAAAGTTAGGGAGTCATATGTTTAGCTATGGCAAAGTACATATTACTTGTATTGCTAGAAAATTCTCATGAAAAATGGGAATGTGGTTTTTAAAGAGGCAGTAACTTTGTTCATTTATTATTTTTATTATTTTTTTAAAGATTTTATATATTTATTTATTTATGAGAGACAGAGACAGAGAGAGAGAGAGAGGCAGAGACACAGGCAGAGAGAGAAGCAGGCTCCATGCAGGGAGCCCGATATGGGATTTAATCCTGGGTCTCCAGGATCAGGCCCTGGGCCGAAGGTGGTGCTAAACCGCTGAGCTACCTGGGCTGCCCCAACTTTGTTCGTTTAAATCATTTATAATTTTCTGTCATGTAAGCATCCATTAACTCACTGATTTTGAATGTCTGATAGTGCTTTTTCTTTGCAACTTTGAAATGCTGTTGTCCTGGTCAAGATGGTGGGATGATCTTTATTGTATTGTGTTTTTACAAAGGATATATTTGTCACCATATTGGAATTTGAAAAACTGGAAAGACTTGAATTTGGTGGTACCAAAGGAGCGATTTTAAATGGACAAATCAACAAGATGATGGAAGAATTTATGGGCCTGCGTGAAGTTTTTAAACAGAGCACTTATGATCCATCTGATTACAATAATATGGTAACACTGTACCTTTGCATTTTCATTTCATAGAACCCTATAATTTTAAAGCTGGGAAAGATGAAAGGTCACAGTGGTAATAGGTACTATCTGGTTACGAAGTCTCTTACCTACTTAGTGGTAGATCAGGGACTGGAGCTTAGGCCTTTGCATTTAGAAGTTTAGAACATTTAGAACTGTTTTTAACAACAGTGGACTCAGTCTGGATTTGTTTCTGGCTTATGTGTATTGGAAAGGAACTTTTCACCTTAACTCATTTTCATATGACTATCTGATTTCTCTGTAACTTGTGTGTTTTATTTTAGCCTTTTCTGGAATCATTGGATAATTTTTTGGTCTGTTTGAACATTTAGTTTCCATCCATTCACTACATATATTATTAATATGCATATTGTCTCATGTTTTTTTTAATTCTATAGTGCTATTTGTAGTCTCATAATTTCAGTCTCAAGGAAATAAGGGGAAGCTTTCAGACTTAGGTGGTTCTGTTTTGTGCCACTCCCAGCAGGTTAGTAGCTGGGGAGAGATACCTGTGAGCTTTAGGATAAAAAATAGCTTTGTTTTCAGTTCTTGGCCAAGAAGGGTAAAGTCCAGGTACCAAAAAAAAAAAAAAAAAAAAAAAAAAAGGATTTAGCTCTGATCCTCATTGTTAATACAGAATATGAATTTATTCACTGTTGTGTTTATATTTGGTCAAATAATTGATTCTTTGTAATGCACAGATGCAGTACCTTAGCCTTATTGAAGACAAGGTCAGCAAACTTCATCCTTCTGAACTGTAGTTAGCTTTTGGGAAGTGAAAGTAATTATGAGAGGACACAGCCACGATGTGTCCTGCTGTTTTATGGAAAAGTAGGAGGAACCTAGGGCCCTGGTGACAAATAGCCTGAGCTCATCTCCGGAGCCTGGTAAGATGTCTCACACTTGGCAGGCATTCAGTGAATCTGCATGGAATAGAACTCTTGCAGCGCCTTGGCTTAGCTCTCCTGCACAGCTTGGCAGAGGAGTGCGAGACCCAGCATGCATGGGATCCTCAGGTGCATTTGAGTAGCAAAGTCTGGATTTCCTCATGATTAGAAAACCTGGCAGTTTTTCAGAGTGCCAGGGTTGGAGAATGAGGCTAGGTCTAGCTGATGTCACTACCTTGGCAACACCAAAGCTCCTGAATTTATCTTCTCTGCCCAAAGCCTGGCACAGTCCCAATCAAGGAGGAATAGAAATTTCGTTTGCTCTTGACATTCATACATATTTGCGTGGTATTTGTATTTTGGTATTGACTGTTTTGAAGCCCCATTTATTTTACAAGTAAAACAGGCAAGGCTTATTCCTTTAAATTAAAAAAAAAAAGATTTATTTTTGAGAGAGAGCATTTATAAGCAGGAGGGGCAGAGAGAGAGAGAATCTCAAGCAGACTACTTGCTGATTGCAAAGCCCAACACAAGTCTAACAACCCCAAGATCATGCCCCCAGCCGAAATCAAGAGTCAGAGGCTCAACTGATTGTGCTACTCAGGTGCCCCCAGGCTTACTTCTGATGTCTGTGTCTAGGTTGGAGACCCCAGTAACCTGCCCTTGAAGTGCTCCTTCATCCTCCTATCTGCTAATCTCACTTTAGAGTAGAATCTAGAAGCTCCTTGACTTTGATCCTTTCTTAAAATTAAAATGCTAATTAACTATAAGTTCATTTAATTGATTTGCTTATGTTGAAGAGCTTTGCTTTTTTTTTTTTTTTTTTTTACCATGTCCTGGTTATCAGTGTTGCTTCAGAATGTTGGAATGATTACATATTTTTAGCTTAATAAGCTTTTTATTTGGTGCTTTTTAGCTGAATACATTGTTGATTTTTATGGTGAAATCAGTTGGTAATTTTTATGAGACATTTTCTCAAATTACTTCCAACCTAGTGTATTCATATAGGTTTACCACATGCCTACCCCTTCCTCTTCTTCTCCCCCTGTGTATACATCTGCATGTTCCCTGGTCCCTATTGAATATATGGTAGTGCTAACATAACAGTTGAGTGTATCATGATTTTGGTATAATAATGGTTTAAATATGGTTCAGTAAATTAAAGAAATAATTGCTAGTAATTTGCTTTTGCATATGCTAGTATTTGTTTTTCTCTTTTAATCAATCTCAAGCCTATAATCAGGCTTTGAGCTTTTATTGCCATGGCAAAAGAGGTGTGCCACTGTGGTCCATTTATAGAACATAGGGATTTTCTCAGGCATATCCATAAAAAAATTATTGGGCTTCTCCATTATTTTTGAATGGAAAGATCACTTTAGGTATTTTCCTTGACTTCTTCCTATGGAACTCTTGGGAGTTAGACAATTATGGGGAGAGGCTTGGATTATTTATTTTTTTAATTGAAATTGATTTGACATACAACATTGTGTAGATTTAAGGTGTACAACCTGTTAATTTCATACATTTATATATTGTAATGTGATTGTCATTGTAATGATAATTAGCACCGCTACTGCATTGCATAATTGTGTTTATTTTTAGTTGTTGGAATCATTATGTTCTAGTCTTTTAACAAGTTTGATATTAAATGAATGTGGACACAATATATTAAAATAACAAACTTGTTAAGAGATTTGCTTTATTAATTGTTTGTATTTAACAGCAAATCTGGTGACTTTAAGCTCAGCAGCTTTGCTGACATTTTGAGGTATTAGTTGATTAAATAAAATTCTCCAGATAACTAAGCAAAGGTGGTGGCTGTTTGTGAAAGTAACATCTTGGCTCCACTTAGTCTCTGTGAATCAGAGTCCATTAATATTTACTGAGCAATTGCTGGGTGCCAGGAATCGTGCCAAACCTTCATACATTCCTGCTTCATTCTCACTATAACCCTGAGAGTGACACCCAGGCAGATGATAACAAGCAAATTACCTGAGATGACACTGTCCCCAGGGGTGGAACAGATTCCAGCCCATGCCTAGCACGCTCTCCGCTGTGCCACTGTGACTCTTTAGTATTTGTCTCCTTTGTTGTCTCCTCGTTGAAATGAAGGGAATAAGTTCATGGGGGGGGGAGGGGATGCAGTTGGAGGAATTTACCTGAGCACCTGTGCCCCAAGGTGAACTGATCCAAGATGCAGCATGTCTTGCTTCTAGTCTGTCATTATACCAGAATGTAGAATACATTTTCAGAGTTGTTATTTAGTTAATCTATACTGGGTTGTATTCTAATTCCTATAATTAGTCCTCTGTTCTGTTCTGGTCTTCTGAATGATTGATTCTTCTATTACTATGTGTAGCATTTTCTAATTTTAGTGATAGAAATTTAGTAGCTATCTACAGGATTTTCATATGCCTTACCTGCTTATTTTTCAAGATAAATTTATTCTTTAAAAGCATGACATTCTTTTGGAAGTGTAACACATGCAAAAATGTACTCCCTTTCTTCTTACTCTGCTGTCTCTTCCCTTAATCTTCCACTTTCTCTCCCCAAAGGTTTCTACCTTAATGAGTTTCTTGTAATATTCCAAAGATACCTTTTTTTTAAGATTTTATTTATTTATTCATGAGAGACAGAGAGGCAGAGACATAGGCAGAGGGACTCGATCCCAGGACTCCAGGATCACGCCCTGGGCTGAAGGCAGGTGCTAAACTGCTGAATAAAAGTGGTGAGAGTGGACATCCTTGTATTGTTGCTAATCTTAAGAGAAAGGCTTTTATCTTTTTACTTTTGAGAATGATGTTAGCTGCAGGTTTGTCATATGTAGCTTATATTAATGTGAGGTGTGTTCCCTCTAAACCTACTTTATTGAGAGTTTTATGCGTAGATATTGAATTTTGTCGATTGCTTTTTCTGCATCTATTGAGATAATGATAATAAGATTTTTATCCTTTATTTCATTAATGCGTCTTTGGTCATGATGACCATCGTGAACGATCCTTCCAGTGTGTTGTTGAATTTGGTTTGCTAATATTTTGAGAATTTTTGCACTTGTGTTCATCAAGGATATTGCTCTGTAATTTTCTTTGTTGTGTCTTTGTCTGGTTTTGTTATCAGTATACTGACCTCATAGAATGAACTGGGAAATATTTCTTCCTCTCAGATTTTTTTAGAATAGTTAGAAAAGTATTAACTCTTCTTTAAATGTTTGGTAGAAAAAAAAAATAAATGTTTGGTAGAATTCACCTGTCAAGCTACCTGGTCCTGGACTTCTGTTTGGGTTTTGTTTTCTTTTTCCTGATGCTTTTTTTGTTGTTGTTGTTACTAGTAATTGATCTGTTCAGATTTGTATTTCTTCTTGATTTAGTCTTAGAAGGTAGCATGTTTCTAGGAATTTTTCCATTTCTTCCAGGTTGCCCACTTTGTTCATGTATTATTTCTCATAGTAGTCTCTTCTAGTCCTTTATATTTCTGTGGTGTTAGTTACTTTTCCTCTTTCACTTTTGATTTTGAGTTTTCTTTTTTCTTTGATGAGCCTGGCTAAAGTTTTATCATTTTTGTTTATTGTTTCAAAGAACCTGCTCTTAGATTCACTAATCTGATCCTTTTTTTTTTTTTCCATTTTTAAAGTCTTTATTTTATTTATTTCCTACCTGATCTTTATTTCCTTCTACTGACTTTGGACTTTGTTCTTTTTTCCTAGTCCCTTCAGATGTAAGATTAGGTTCTTTGAAATTTCTCTTGTTTCTTGATTTAAGCCTATATTACAATAAATTTCCCTCTTAGGACTGCTTTTGCTTTGTCTCAAAGATCTTGAAACATTATGTTTGCATTTTATTTGTATCCAGGTATTTTTTTATTTCCTCTTTGATTTCTTTAATGACCCATTGGTTTTTTAGTAGCATATTTAATCTCTATGTGTTTGTATTTTGCAGTGTATAATGATTCTTGAGTAATACCAGGAATTTTTTTTTTTTTTTTTTTTTTTTTTTTTTTTTTTATTTTTTTTTTTTATTTATTTATGATAGTCACAGAGAGAGGGAGAGAAAGAGAGACAGGCAGAGGGAGAAGCAGGCTCCATGCACCGGGAGCCCGATGTGGGATTCGATCCCGGGTCTCCAGGATCGCGCCCTGGGCCAAAGGCAGGCGCCAAACCGCTGCGCCACCCAGGGATCCCTTTTTATTTTTTTATTTTATTTTATTATTTTATTTTTTTTATTAATACCAGCATTTTGTTTATGCTTTAGTAAGTATTTAACGAGAAACAGCTATGTGCTATAAGAACCCTATTAAATATTGGTACTATAACTCTGAAAACTAAGTCTCTTCATTATACTCCCAGAGCTTTGACTCCAGGGGAGAATAGAGGTAGGCAGTTACCCAGTGTGCTCAGTGCTAGGGTATGAAAAGTACAGAGTGCTGTGAGAGCATTTGTGAAAGGCCCCCTGCCAAAGGAGGTGCAAGGAAACTGAGAAAGTCACTGAAGGATAAATAGAACTGAAAAATAAATAGAAATTAAGCAGGTGAAGCGTAGTTAAAAAGAAAGGGATTAGCAGAAAATTGTATCTTGCAGAGAGAGAGGATGTGACAAGGCAGGTGTGGCAAGATCCTACTGTGAACGGGGGAGGGGAGAAGGTGCTGGAATAGTTCAGAGCAATAAATACGGTCCAGATCACATAGGGTTTTGTGGAGTATGGTGAGACTTTGAGACTTTATCTTAAAAAATAAGAATTATGAATTAGAGTGATATCATAAGATTTCTATTTTGTCTTATTAAAGATTTTGATAGAGCAAGCGTGCACAAGCAGGGGGACCTGCAGAGGGAGAAGGAGAAGCAGGCTCCTCGATGAGCAGTGAGCCCGATGCAGGCCTCGATTCCAGGACCTCTGGATCATGACCTAAGCTGAAGGCAGATGCTTAGTCGACTGAGCCACCCAGGTGCCCATAAGATTTCTATTTTAGGAAGCTTGTTTAGATGGCACTTTGAAGAATTAGAGGGACAATAACAGAGGTGAAGGAAATAGTTGGAAAGTGCTTAGCAGAAATCCAGGTGAGTGGTATGGTGATCTGGACCAGAGTGACACTGAGAGAGGAAGCACAGTGGGTGTACTCAAGAGGTGTTAAAGAGAAGAGATAGCACTTGACTCAGAGAGAAGGGAGCAAAGGAGATGGCTGAAATTCCTGTTTGGGTGTCTTAAAAGAGCTGCTTCATAGAGTAGATGATGAATTGAGATTTGTACAATGAGTTGGGATTATCTGTGGGACTCCATGGGGAGAGATGCCATTGCCTGTTCTGAATTTGGGTTGAATGAGTAAAACAGAGTTTGAGAGAGGAAGAGAGACAGTTGGGATAGAGATTTGCCTTTTCCCCTTGCTGAGATGTTAAGTACTAACTGTTTAAGTAATATTTGAGCATCTCAAGTTGTATGTTTCTTTTTTTTTTAAGATTTTTTTAATGTATTCATGAGAGACCCAGAGAGA
Organism: Canis lupus baileyi; assembly: GCF_048164855.1. Classification (NCBI taxonomy): domain Eukaryota; kingdom Metazoa; phylum Chordata; class Mammalia; order Carnivora; family Canidae; genus Canis; species Canis lupus. The sequence goes on along the minus strand of NC_132855.1, from coordinate 25,554,224 downwards.
GAGAGAGAGAGAGAGAGAGAGGGGCAGAGACACAGGCAGAGGGAGAAGTAGGCTCCATGCAGGGTGCCCGATCCAGGACTCAATCCGGGTCTCCAGGACTATGCCCTGGGCTCAAGGGGGTGCTAAACTGCTGAGCCACCTGGGCTGCCCAAGTTGTATGTTCCTTGTTGCCATACTGAGAGGAGGGATAAGTTAGGCTTGTTAGGACTTGTTGGGAGGTTTTGTTTACTTTTTTGAAAGTCAGTGATCCTTGAATGAAGAGACTGTCTCTCATTCAGACCTGGAGACTTCCTCTTGATGCTAAATATAACATTGTGGTAGATGACACATAGAGCCCTAGATCGTTGCCATTACACTCTGTTCTCAGGACATGTGAAAGTCACACAAGGGGGCAGTCCTTCATAGAGACATTAGAAACATCACGGTTCTGATTCTGCCAATTAGCAATGGTGTGACTGTGGGCAGATGATTTGACTTATCTGAGTTTGTTTTGTCACCTATAAAATAGAAACAATACTATCGGGGATCCCTGGGTGGCTCAGCAGTTTAGTGCCTGCCTTTGGCCCAGGGTGCGATCCTGGAGTCCGGGGATCGAGTCCCACGTCGGGCTCCCGGCATGGAGCCGGCTTCTCCCTCCTCCTGTGTCTCTGCCTCTCTCTCTCTGTCTGTCTATCATAAATAAATAAATCTTAAAAAAAAAAAAAACAACAATACTACCTACACCATGTGTTGTGCAAATTGAGTTAAAGCATTTAGAACAGAAAACTGAATGTTAGCTGTCCTTATTACTGCTGTTATGAATAGATGAGGCTTGATTTCTAGAGGTAACAGAGGACTTCATGATGTGAAATGTGTGGTGTGTGCTCTAGGGGCCATTGATCGGAGAGCCCACAGTGTGAATTTCTGGGGCTTCTTCACCGTGAATTGCGCTGCCATACGGATGATAGTTGCTCTTCCATGATTTCATTCTTTCTGATTATGAGAGTGGGTGGTAAGTATTAAGCAGAGACTGGGAGCTGTTAAACTGCATATTAACACCCTGGGAAAACACAAGAGCGTTGTGTTTGATCTGTATCACCAACGATGCTTTCTTACCTGTGATTTCACTTCTCACCTGAAGAAAGTGCTTCTTGCTAGGCTTTCTGCTCCATGAAAAACAAAACAAAAAACTCTCCTATTTAAACTTGGACTGAAGTTGTGATGACAGTGGCTTCTTTTTGATTTTTTGCCAGGCTTTGCTTTATGGTTTATAATCACAATGGACTGGGAGAGAGGGAGGACAGGCTGGCGGGTCAGAGTTATGTCACTGGGGATCTGAGCCAGTGGAAAGGACAGGCTGACAGTGCTAAGTGCTCCAGGTTCCTCTAAGGCTGCCATTTTGAGCAGTTAGCCAGATATAGCCCTTCCTTGGTTTTGTCTGGGATCCCAGTGTGAAACATGGTTGGGGAGGGAAGGGGCAGGGAGGGAGAGGGAGGGAGCCACGTCATGCCTATGTGATGGCTATTTTCACTGTTGGATACTTTCCCATAAACCATCTTACTTTGGCTCTTCCAGGAATTTGAAAGTGATTATGTCGCGTTTAAGTCGAAAACTTTGGATTTTGACAGAAGGCTTGGGACAATTCTTTGCGAAGGTTTCTTTAACTGCAATGGTTTAGAAGCTGCATTCAAGGTCAGTTCTGAAGAAGCTATCATTAAAGACTATTTTACTAATGAATAATACGGATTGTTAGATGAAAGGAGTGAATACATTCCTTTCTGATCCAGGCAAACTATTAACTGGTCACATTCTGTTGATATTCCCCTCACTGAGTTACATTTTACTTAATGCACTAATGAATGGTATTTGCTTGGGACAAGGTCCGTTTTAGGACTTTGGACTATTGATCTTTTCTCAAATTCAGTGTTTGAGCTCTTGTTACCTTTAAAGCCAGTTTGGCATGGCCTGTGAAATCCTCATTCAAAATGTTGCCACTGTGAAAAGTGAAAAATGACTTGATGCAAGATTTTCTCTTTACTGTTGCTTATGTGTGTTGGGTTCACCTACCCACTTGGCTACTCTGATTGAAACAAATAGGAATTTGTATACAAATGTACATTTCATCAGGCATAAGACACCGTTGATAATCACACACACCATTATTTTTGTACATAAATTAAAATGCTGCCAAAAGATGATGATGAGGGATGCCTGGGTGCCTCAGTGGTTTAGTGCCTGCTTTTGGCTCAGGGTGTGATTTTAGAGTCCCAGGATCAAGTCCTGCATCGGGTTCCCTGCATGGAGCCTGCTTCTCCCTCTGCTTATGTTTCTGCCTCTCTCTCTCTGTGTCTCTCATGAATAAATAAATAACTAAAATCTTTTAAAAAAAGATGATGATTCCATCAATTATATAACATGGTCCACTTTCAGATGTTAGGAAATGAAAAAAATGTTGGACAGATGAAGAAATGTGGTATGGGATATTTGTATTCCACGTTGGATAAAAGAAACACATTTTCTTAGACCTCCCAAAAGGACAGCTTATGATGTGGGGAAGAGGGACACTGTGTGAAACTGGCTTGTCAACTGCAAGTCAGGTGTAAATTCAGATGACATCCCAAAAGAGGAATGGAGAATTTTGTTTCCGAAGAAACACACCTAGGGAATCGTGGGCACAATTCATTGAAAATGGCAGTGCAAAACAATAGAACAGACACAGACTTTACACAGGCTACTGTTTGATTTCAACCTTTAAATTCACATGACTGGTTGGGTGGTGGTGAAGGTGCAAGTGTCTTCTGGCCCCAGTCAAGCTTTTTATCACAGAGAACTCTCAAGGATTGGGTCCGGGGTGGCTCAGTCGATTAAGTCTCTGACTCTTGATGTCAGCTCAGGTCATGATCTCAGGGTTGTGAGTTCAAGCCCCATGATGGGCTCCACACTGGCATGGAGCCTACTTGAAAAAAAGAAAAGCATTCATAAGGATCAAATAGTTCTTTGTTTTGTAAGAGCTGGTAGATGAAACTGAGATGCTATTCGCCAAAATATATAGCTTATTATTGTAAAATTTAGCTGCCTGTGATCCCATCTCTCAGAAATTACTATTTAATACTGCCACTGCTTTTCTTTGGCTACGTATGCATACATGTATCCCTCTGACAAGAGTGATATCACTGGCTGACCCTCTTCAATAACCTTTTTTACTTAGGAATGGATCATAAAAATATTCCTGGTTTTATAGCAGAATTCACTACTTTTGTAATGGCTACATAATGTATCATACTCTGTGTTACTGGAACTACTTTGTTACATGCTTTTATAAATAACAGGAGGAAAGAGTATAGATCTTTTTACAGAGGCTCATACCTTTTCTAATTCATGTCTCCCTCCTTCCTGTAGCACAGCCGTTAATAATGGATTCTATTTTAGTAGGTGCCACTTATGTTTCTAAACAACTTTATCTTTTTGTCGTGTTTTTTGTCTTTAACCTTGCACATATTTGTATCTTGTCTATGGAAACATACAGCAAGAGCCCCCCTGCCCAGTAGCTCTGCAGGCCTGGGACATCATCTTACAGGTTTTGTTACTTTAGATTCCCTTCTTCTGTGTCTTATAAAGCAGACATCTACACACTGCTTGAAGTTGTGTGGACCGACTGCTAGTCAGAGCAGGAATAGTAGTAGCAGAAAGAAAAAATTACAGGGTCACATATTGAGGAAAAATTATTTCTACCATAGGTACAGGATGATGATCTCTATTTTGCCTTTAGGTTCCAGGGAATAAATAGTTACAGACAGTTTTCTGAAGACCATGATTCATGCCTGCTCTCGGCAAAGACATGACCAGGAAGGGCAATGGGACCAAACAGTGTTCTACCCTAATAGGAAACTGTAGTTCAAAGCCTACAATGTTGGCACTGAGTAAAAAAACAAGACAAAGCACAACACTAAAAGATGTTTCTCCAGAATTTACAGTGTCTGCATGAAGGTAGACCGAAATGTATAAGATGTATCCAGAAAAGTCTTTAGGCAGTAAAATTGAAAGCTTGAAAATTATGAAGTGTACAGTGGTTCAGGTGGCAACAGATTAAAGAAATCTTGTGAAGAGGCAAACCTAGGAAAAATACAAAGACGTACTACTTCAGTAGTGGCAACAGCATTATGAAAAACCATGTTACATAGTGAAACAGAGAAGTAGAAGAAAAGGTAAACTGTATGGATCTCAGATGGTATATTCAGGGCAAGAAGCATGTGGTGGGAGTCCATTTTTCATCATCTGAGGCTGATCAGAAGGAAAATGTCTAAACTCTTCACAAAATAGCTCTCAGTTTCATGATGACAAGGAAGCAAGAGGTTCATATGCCCCCCCACCCCCCCCCCCCGACCCCCATTCTCATCCCAGAGGGTAGTTGTTTTTATGTATCTGTAATGCCGAAACATTAGGACAATGTGTACTACCTAAAAGGTTAAGACTTTTCTTTACTACCATTTGTGGGCTTTTCAGTATCTCAAAAGAATATTTTTTTCTGTATCTTTTCTCTTGTGTACTTGGAGTCAAATCTCAATAAGCATATCAGGTAGGCAAGTTGAGAGGCAGCTGGGAAGCTCCTAGTGTTTGAGTTGTGGTCAGTACAGTAAGCATTTGAAAGAACAAGTTGTGGAGTAAATGCATTTCCCCAGTGTTGGTAGATTGCACCTGTTTGTGAAATCAGTGTTGGCTTTTGAGCGTTAACCTGAAATCCGAAGTCAACAAAATAGTGGTTGGAAGAAGAAAGTTAATTTGCATTTTGCTAGGTAGCAGCTAACCAAGCAGGTCTTTAAATATTTAGCAGTTTCTATACTGGTTATAGTGGATATGACTGGGTAGGGGGAAAAGCCAAATGTGTCTAAACTGATTTGCATTTTACTTTATATAGTTTTTTCTTTGTGAGTTTTTTTTTTTTCAGTGAATGTGGTTGATGTAAAAATTTAGAAAATGTTAATGAGGCAGTTTTTAAAGAAAATGATATTTTTCCTATAATTTTACTTGAATTCCAGCATGATTAACATACAGTGTTATATTAGTTTCAGGTGTACAATATAGTGATTCAACAGTTTCTGTACGTTACTCAGCACTCATTGTAAGTGTACCTCTCTATTCCTCATCACCTATTTTACCCATCCCCACCCCCACCCACCTCCACCTGATAACCACCAGTTCTCTATAGTTAAGAGGTTTTTCATTTCTTTTTTTCCTTTGCTTTGTTTCTTAAATTCCACATATGAGTGAAATCATAGGGTATTGTCTTTCTCTGCATGATTTGTTTCGCTGAGCATTATACCCTCTAGATCTATCCATGTTGTAAATGGCAAGATTGCATTCATTTTTATGTCTAATATTCCATTGAAAAAAAAATATATGCTCCACTTCTTTATCCATTCACCTCTTTTTTTTTTTAAGATTTTTAAAATTTATTTATTCATAGAGACAGAGAGAGAGAGAGAGAGAGAGACAGAGACACAGACACAGGCAGAGGGAGAAGCAGGCTCCATGCAGGGATCCCGACATGGTACTCCATCCCAGGTCCCCAGGATCACACCCCGGGCTGCAGGCAGCACTAAATGCTGTGCCACCGGAGCTGCCCCTCCATTCACCTCTTGATGGGATACTTCCACGTTTGGCTGTTGTAAATAACGCTACAGTGAGCATAGTGGTGCATATATCTCTTCACATTAGTGTTATTGTATTTGGGTAAATACCCAGTAGTGCAATTACTGGAACATATATAGTAGTTCCATTTTTAATTTTGTGATGAACCTCCATACCTTTTTCCATGGTGATTACACCAGCTTGCATTCCCACCAAAAGTGCACGAGGGTTCCTTTTTTCTCCACGTCCTGGTCAACTGTTGTTTAAGGAAAACAGATTTTGAAGAACACCTATTATTTCCCTAAAATGAATTAAAAAAGCTTTCGTTTTTGGGCATGTTGCTAATAAAGCACAGACCAAGCTTGGTATATGGTTTTCTGCTCATGGTATTTTCTTACTTTGAGGAGGTATCTTTTTTTATCTTTAAAGATTTTATTTATTTGAGAGAGAAAGTGTGTGCGTGAGAGAGCATGAGTGGGAGGAGGAGGAGAGGGAGAAGGAGAAGGAGGCTCCCTACTGAGCAGGGAGCCTGAGGCAGGAACGTGGGAGCAGGACCTGAGCCAAAAGCAGATGCTTAACCGACTGGGCCACCCAGGCACCCCAAGGAAGTATCTTCTTTTAAAGAAATACCTCTATAACAGGCCTAATAACTAACATTTTTGAAGCCCACACAGTCAGCAAGTGACAAAAATAATTTTCAGTGGCACCGTGGTTGTTGAGAGCCCACACAGGGAAGCACAGACCCTGGTGCCAGACTGCCCAATGTCAAATGCCAGCTCTGCCACCAGCGGTGTGAATTTGGGGAGCATACTCCCTCTCCACCGCTCCATTTTCTTACCTGAAACCTATGATAACAGTATTTTATGGCCGTTAAAATACAGCACCTGGCCACCTTGTCAGCATTATATAAACGCTGCTTATGGAGAAATACGTGTTTTAATTACACAATTGTGCTTTCAAAGAAAGCTGTCTCACACAGGGTCCACATGGGGCCAAAAGTAAGGCTGGAGGCTAATAGATACCCAAGGTTAGGCTTGCAAGTAGTTGAGCTTTGTGGAATCTGGTGGGGAAAGTTAGCTGGGATCTGGGCAGGGGGTCATGGACTATGCAAAGACATTTGGGAGGACCTTTACTTTTTTGCTGCTGGTAATGTGTTCCTTTTCAGGCCACATGTTTTGTTTGTTTTTTTGGTCTCCCTACTCATTGGCCTCTTCTCCTTGCTAGTAGGCTTGTTCCCTACTAGTTTGACTGCTGTAGGTTCAGCTGCTGTGTCCTGGTTCTCTTCCCGAGCAAGGGAGAAGGTGATTAGTTCAAGGCATTAGTTTGAGGTAGAACATTCACGTCAAAGGAACTGTCTGCCTGTGGAGTGCTTGTCCTGGGAACAGGTCACTGCTGCCTGAGGCCAGCTGGGGTGACTACATGGTCTGACCTGGAACACAGGCTGCCAGGGACAGGACAGTCACAGTAACTGATAACATTCGGTATAATATTAGTGGTGTGACCTGGAGGTCCTCAATAGGGATATTTGCATCAAAAGAGCACTTGTATAGGAGGGGAGAGTGAATAAGGATGGATTTTGCTTCTGCTTTTGTATCTGCAAAGCATCCTCAGCCACATTTCCTGGCTCCCAGCAGGAAGAAGTAGTGTTACCGTGAGCAGGGATTACTGACAGACCGTTCGTTTAGGACTCCTCTAAGGAACAGAAATTACATTTTGTATCTGTTTTATTGGAAAAGTGTTTTAGATTTGGAGATAGTTGATTCTTGTCGGGTTCTGGATTTTTGCTTTAACCCTAGTCATGGAGGAGGTTTAATGGGGGAGATAACTGAGTAACTATATTAAAAATCCATGGTTCTTAACCTTTTAACCTTGATTTTTACAGCTTTTGACTGTATTTGGGAATTTTCTAGAGAAACCAGTTGTCATGGAAATTTTCAGCCCACATTACAGCACACTGGTGCACATGTTTAATGCAGAATTGGATACGTGTAAGCAATTGTATAATGACCACGTGAAACAGGTAAGTAGGGGATGAAGCTGAGCACATCCCCAGCATCATTTTTGTGGGTGGTGGCCATCAGCTAGAATTTATCTAAAGATCTAAAGATTAGATAAGGAAGGTAAACCTTTTATGCCTTTATTTGATTGCCTTCTGCAGATGAAGAACCTGCTCTAGGAACCATAACTCCTATTGAGATTACTTAACACGTACATTTCACGTCTTTGTACTGTGAAACTACCGAAATGAACAATTGCTTACAAGGTTGGAAATGCATGCTGATTAAACATTCCCTTCCTCCCTCTTCACCAAAATATGATTTTGCAGATCGAGCGTGGAAATGTCATTCTTCACAGGAATATGCCATTTACTTCAGGCAACATCAAATGGGCTAAAGAGGTCTTTGAACGACTTCAGACATTTTGGTCCAACTTTGCATCTCTCCGGTGTTTGTAAGTTATTGGGCTTATTTCATGGTAAATTAATTATCCTAATGAGACAGGCAGGTTTTTTTTTAGAGGGTAGTGAGTTGTTCATTTCAGCCCTTGAAGAGTCATTGCCCTATTTAACTTTTTGTTGGCTGAGTTCATCGAGAGAGATCCATCCCCCCATCGTTTTAGAATACATTCAGTGGGACCCTTAAAACTTCCATCTGTTTGCCCGTTGCAGGTCCTTATATATTTTCTTCCCACTTTTCCTTTGCACCTGCAGTATGTTGGTAGTTTTTGGTTCCTCTTCTTCAGTTACTAGCACTCCTTTTATTTGACAGATTTCTGTACCTTCCTCTTTTCTTTGTAGGAACTGGTAACTTTCTGCTCTTGTACTTTGGTTACGTCTCTGGAGTTGCATTCATTTTGTAACTCTATCTTTTAAGGCAAAAACAATTCATAAGCATTATTTGGCGTTTCTTATTTCTATTCCTGTTTTCTATAGTGCATTTAATTTTACTTTCTATTGTATGTATCATTGTAAAGTAGTTAAGCTGACATCTAATATGTAGGAAAGTAGAAAAATCATATTCCTACAGATTCTTGGAAAGTCCTGATGATGCCCTAGTTTATCAGAAGTATATTGAAATGGTCGCTTTGCTAGAGCAATTTGAAAATCATATCTATGATGAATGGAAAAGTAACGTGGATGAAATCTGTGAATTCAATTTGAATCAACCCTTGATTAAATTCAGTGCCATAAATGGTCTTCTCAGTGTCAACTTTGACCCAAAGGTAGGGGTCTGATGTTTCTAGGTTTTATATATTTTTATTTTTATTACAAGTATATTCCTGATACTTCCGGTCATTTACATTAATTTGGGAGAATGTTAGTCCTATGAGGATTATAACTGAAATCAGCTTCTAATGAGTCTTTGTTTTAGAGATTTGTTTCCCAAATGCCATATTAATTACTTTTTTTTTTGCCTTGCGATTATTTACTGCTTCCACCTTTACTGGATAATGAGCTAAAGTAGGGTACATTTCATTTTATCTTTGTGTTCTGTGTTTCTAGTATAGTGTTGGGCACTTGATAATACTTAATAAATGTTAGCTCAGTTGAATGTAGTCATTAGTCTTTTATAAGAGTTTTCTGGCATGAATTATATTTGTAGCACACATATCGTTTTTAATTAAAATTTTATCATGTAAGATTTGGAGAATCCATGAAACATGGAATGAGAATATCCTTCAAGGGGGGCAATAAACTGTTATATGTTGGTTAAATTGGTAATTTTTATATAATGGTTTTCAAAAAAACATAAAACAACATATAAATACCCCAAATAATATGAATAATTAAGTATATCCAGGATGAAAACTACCTTTATTGAAGAGATGGTTTTTATCCTATGATAAACCACCTAACAAAGAAATTTCATAGATTATCTGAATAAGTTTATTTTCCCAAAATTTCATGTTATGTGATAATGAAAGTGCAGGAACTTTAATAGCAATTATATATATAGATGGTTGTGTGTATATATATTTATACGTAACATACTCTATGTACTTATAACTGATAAATGATATATGTGTATGTATATATTTTAACCTGTCTCCAACTCTAAGAGCTTGGTAGGAGGCACAAAATAAACCTTTCCTGTTTACTTAAATGAATATGCTTTACAGGAAAGGGCAAACAAAATATCTGTATGTTGTCATTACAAAAAAACTAGTAAATATTTGGTAATTTTTTAGATAGTGGAGATTACGTGCTGTTTTTTTAGTGATTGTCCTGTCTTTCATGTCAGTTCGAATGTATGTCTAGGTAAGAAGTGAGAAAGTTAGCCTCAGTGGATTTATTTGTTATAATCTGCACCCAAATTCTCATCTGTTGTCCTAAATTATTACAAAAAATAGCATCGCTTAATTATGTTTACAAACCTTAGCACACATATATAAATATGACTGAGAGAATTTAGGATTTGGGCAGCCCCGGTGGCGCAGCGGTTTAGCACCGCCTACAGCCTGGGGTGTGATCCTGGAGACCCAGGATCGAGTCCCACTTCGGGTTCCTTGCATGGAGACTTCTCTCTCTGCCTCTCTCTCTCTCTCTCTCTCTCTCTCTGTGTGTGTGTCTCAATAAATAAATAAAATATTTAAAAAAAGAACTTAGGATTCCTTCTATGTCTGATTTCATAAAACCTGCTTAAAGAATCTAAATTCCTGAGATGTTTCAGGAATAATTCCTGTGATTGTACCTGAAGGGATTCTAAAAACAAAATGTATGGTACTAGTTCACCTGTGGTGTGACAGCCTAAGGAAGTCAACTGGTTTACCTTTTAAACATGTTATGCAGTCTTTTCCTCAGAGCCTGTGATTTATAGATATAGTCACTTCTGCTACAACATGACATGTGCATTCCTAAAAATCACTGTGCTATGAAAGATTGCACAATAAAAAGTAGAGCACTTATGGGGAAGATGGGGGTTAGGGCTAGCGCACTTAAAAGCTGTCAGCGGTGCATTAGAAAATAGGAAACTAGGAAGAACAGCACTTTATACATTTTAAATGGCCAAATAATACTTAAATACTACAGTAAATTTGCCACTTACCCTTGACAAAGACCGGAAGCTTGCTCATGGAAGTGGGTGTTGGACAGGTGGCAGTTTGTGCATTGTTGTGGTGATAGAAGGAGGGCTGTCTGATACCAGGCAGAAAGTTGTACCCCCTGTGTGAATGGGAGTGGCTCATCATACTTGAGTGAACTGAGGTATTTGGTGGCTGTTGGCATAGGAGCATTTTGCATATTTCTAAGCCTTTCAGTTGAGTTGAGTGCAGTTTTTAGCATTTACCTAGTGTTTCTTGCTAATGACATTGTAGTTAAGCAGACCAAATTTGTGGTAGGCCCACATTGCTAGTCTGTCAGTTATATTGCAACAAATTTATGTTTTCAAAACAAACATTGTAGCAGAACAGCACTGGGAAAAGATTGAGTCCCTGTATAGCCTTCCATTTCACATCTCTATGTGCACATGTCACTCTTTTGCTTGAATTCTTTCTCTGACTGTGGGCCACAGCCAGTGATTTTTACCTTTGTTATTTATACTTCTGTGTCATAAGAATGTATAATTACTTCTATTAAAAAACATATGAAACAATAGCCTTTTTACATTGAGGATTTGAAAATTTTATAATCATTGGATAAAATTTTAAGCGTTTGGATTTTAACGTGTTAAAAGAGAATGACATTCTTAAAATACACAATAATCCTTGATTTTCTTTTAATAGCTTGTGGCTGTATTGAGAGAAGTGAAATACCTTTTGATGTTGAAGAAGTCCGACATACCAGGGTCAGCTTTAGCTATCTTCAAAAAAAGAAACACTATTTTAAAGGTTAGTGTTTGTAGATATTAGGGCATTTTTTGAACAGAAATATTTTGATTTGTAATGCTGACCATGTAGACCTATAGTACTTTTATGCCTCTAAGATATGTAGCTTTAAATATTTGGTACTTTTTGTCTTGGGATTTCCTTTTCCCAGTACATTGGAAATCTTGAACTTCTTGTGCAAGGCTATAATAAGTTGAAGCAGACTCTTCTGGAAGTGGAATACCCTCTGGTTGAAGATGAGCTGAAGGCCCTGGATGAGCAACTGCAGGCAGCCGTGACGTCACTGACGTGGCAGGATGACTGCTGCGAATACATCAAGAGGGTGAAAACAGCCACGTCTGAATTGGCACACAGAGTGGAGCACACACAGAGCAATGTCAAAGTGATCCAGCAAACCATGAAAGCTTGGGCAGAGTGTACGCTCCTTCCCAGGAGGGAGCACAGAAGGGAGACTGCCTTTACTTTGGAGGACAAGGCTGATTTATTTACGAAAAAATACAAGCTAATTCAAGAAGATGGCTGCAGGATACATAACTTGGTGGAGGTAATTGCTTTTAAGGTTTTGACATTGACTGAAGATCTTTTCAATTAGTTGACAAAAGAGCAGACGTAACCTAATAATGTTGGATTCCTTTATTGGGCTGGAGAGAGCTTTATGTATGATTTTGTTAAGCATTTAAAATGGAGGAATTTGCATTGCTTACCTCCAGTTTTTTCACGGGCCTACAATTTCTGCAGCCCTTGCTTATTTTCATTCCTGAGGGAAGAGATTGGAATGTGAGATATATTGATGAAACAGAAAGCCTAAAGCTGGAATCCTTGTCTTTGTCATAGCTACATGCTCTTTTGGATGCTATTCATAGCTGGCCCTGTTTGAAGAATGCCTGTAGGTGCCAGCCATCTTGACCGTGTCACCTCCTGCCACCCTCTCAGCCTTCTCGTAATGGTGGACAATAGTCACTCTCCTTTTACTATGTATTTGAATTTTCAAAAAACAATAACAGACACTATTCTAGAGTGATCAATTTAAGAGAAGACAAAAATAAAACCAAAGAAACAAGGCAGAAAAAGAAAACAAATGCAACCAAACAAAAAGTCCCTTATCTCTTGGACCTTACATTCTAGTTGGAAAAGGTAGAGAAAATGACATATATGGAATAGGTCAATTGGTCATAGGAGAAATGGTAAAAAAAAAAAAAAACATATATATATAACATATATATATATAACATATATATATGTTATATATATATATATATATATATATACACATAGCAGGTAGGATAGGGAATCATTGGTATGCAGTGTATTTTATATGCGGTGATCTGAAACCCTTCCATACTAAGGTAGCAGTTCTGCAGAGAACTGAAAGGGAAAGAGAATGAGCCATGTGTATATCAGGAGAAGGGTGTTCTAGGTAGCAAAAAAGTATAGAAGTTTGAGGAAGAAGCACAGGTGGTCTATCCAAGGATCAGTTAGAGAGCCAGGATGCCTGAAGCAGAATTTGCAAGGAGAATAGTAGTAGTTGATGAAGCTTGGAAGGGACCAAGGACAGATACATGGTATTGACAGGCCATTATGAGAACTTGGGTTTTTACCATGAGGTGAAATAGCAGCCAGACACTCTCTACTCAAAGGCTAGCCTGTTGAGTGTAAATCAGAGGGGAGCAAGGAGGTGGTAGGAGGTAAAGAGACCTTTGAGAGATTATTATCATAATTCAGGTGATAACGGCTTGGGTCAGAATGGTAGTGATTGAAACAATCATGCTAGATATATTTTGAAGGTAGAGCCGACAGGATTTGCTATGATGAGTCAGGAGAGAGAGAATTCAAGGATGGATTCAAATTTTTTGGTCTGAGCAACTGGAAAATTGGAGTTTGCCTTTACTGATATGGGGGAGAACTGTGATAGAGTGGATTTTGTATAGAAAAGAGAGGCTTGGGGCAGCCCCGGTGGCCCAGCAGTTTAGTGCCGCCTTCAGCCTGGGGTGTGATCCTGGAGACCCGGGATGGAGTCCCACATCGGGCTCTCTGCGTGGAGCCTGGTTCTCCCTCTCTGTGTGTCTCTGCCTCTTTCTCTCTGTGTCTGTCATGAATAAATAAAATCTTAAAAAAAAAAAAAAAAGAAAAGAGAGGCTTTGGTTTGGCCCATGTTAATTAGACACATATGCCCACAGACCTGGAGTTTGGGGTAGACCAGGCCAGTGACATAGAATTGAGAGCCAGGAGCACATATGTCATATGTAAAGCCAGGGACTTAGAGGAGTTCATGTAGGGATTAATGTAGGGATTAATAGGTAGAGGAGAGGTCCAAGGACTGACCCTGAAGTCATCTCTGAGGCCAGGGAGAAGGGGAGGGTCCAGCACAGGATGCTAAAAAGGAGGCAAGTGAAGCAGAAGGAAAAATCGAGAGAGATGCTGTCCTGGAAAACAAGTCAAGAAGAGATGCCAAGGAGGAGAAAGCATTTGACTTTGTCCCATACTCCTTCAGGACCTGAAAATGAGGGCCGAGGCTGGCAGATGTTGCAGCGTGGAGGCCTTTGATGGCTGTGACAGAGCTAACTTGATACAGTGGAAGCTAGATTGGAGTGGCTGACAAGAATGGGAGAAATGGGACCAGAAAGCCATTGAACTGAGGATGTCTGAGGTGGCCGGAACTAAAAACTCTGCAGGGCCTGGGGCGTGTCAGAGATGGGGAGGATTTTATTTTTAATGTTGGTTGAGGTTTCTGAGTGATTGTATGTTGATGGGAGTGGTCTAGTAGAGGGAAAATAATTCTCAGAGGTAAGTCCTGGAAGGAAAGGGATTTTGTAAATACATGTGGGAGTTGGCTGTAGCTAAGAATTTGGAGAGTTCATCTGCAGTAACTGGAGGGAGGAGGGCAAAGGTCAGGAATGAGGCGCTCACAGCCGGGCAGCTCGAGGGAGATACATACAGGGAAGTTCATTTTCACTCTTATTAAGGAAAAAGGGATGGGAACAAAAAAGCGTATTCCGCATTTCCTTTGGAGCATGTTCGTTACACGGCACCATCTCTATAGATGTATGTGGTCCTTAGACCATGACACTCTCCTTTGGCCAGGGCAATGACACCCTCACTGTGCACACACACCACCATCACAGAGCACCATGGCCTGGGGTTTGCCCCCTGTAGAGGTTGGAAACCAGGGTGTTTAGTCTTGTGTTTTCCAGAATCCAGGCCTGAATTTTCTCAGGCGTTAAGTGAAGACCTTTGTCTCTAGGCTAACTCTCAGTGGGAGAACAAGCGACAGACCATGGTTTTTCTCCTGAAATTGACTATAGCTGACCACGTAGTTTAGTATTCCATTATCATTCGCTTAAGGTGAGCCTCCTAAGGGCCCCAGTACCCTTTATAGATTCTTAAGATATTTGAGTGAACAGAATAAAGAGCCTTGCTTCTGTGGTGCTTGCATGCTAGTGAGGGGAGAGACGGAATAAGCAGCGGGTGTAAGGCAGGGACGTTAGAATTGGTTGAGTGCTGCAGAACAAAGATGAAATAAGAGCAGGGCGCAGGAGTTTTGGAGTGCTGGGCTGGGGTTTTAGGTAGGATGATCAGCATGGGCCTAAATGAGAAGGTAGATGAGCAGGAAGTTACGGAGTCCACGTAGTGAGCCCTGGGAAAGGAGTATTCCAGACAGAGGAAACAGGCTTCAGGGAGGACCATGGCATGTGTTTTGTGCAGGGAGGTGCATGTGGGGCAGCTGAGGGAGTAGAGGGGTGGAGAGTACGATGAGCTGAAGTCAGATGCTCACGGGGTGTGAGGAGGGGGGCGGGCACATCAGGGAAGTCCTCGCAGGCCTCTGTACACACTTGGGCTTTTACTCTGGGCTACGTGGGCAGCTCATTGCAGAACTTGGAAGAGAGGGAAGTAAACATGATCTGCCTCTCATTTGGAAGAGAGACTGGCGTGTTGTCATGTTGCAACTAGAGCACAGGGAAGGCAGAGGGCCTGGTGGGTTACTGTGGCAGTGACCTAGGTGACAGATGGGTGATGCCTGGGCTGGGGGCGGTGATGATGGAGCCTATCAGAAGTGGCTGGATTCTGGATATATTTTCAGTAGAACAAACAGAATTTCCTAATAGGCTGGATGTGAAGCATCATAGAGGGAGGCATTGGGGATTATTCTAAGAATTTGGTCCCCTCAGAAGATAAGGTTGGAAGTTTTCTACTAAAAGATGGGCTCTATTCTTTTTTCCTTAAGTCAAAAACTAAGCAACTCTGGAGACCTTGTTCTCAGTATGGGAACAGAGGAAAAGCTCTAAATTGAGAGAAGTCAACTTCAAAATAGGGATAAAATCGTTCCCTGCACCCCCCCCATATCAGCCCATGATTTTGAGCCTGGTCCTCAGACTTCCTCTGAGGAGTGTCACTGGGGGGAATTTGTGGAAATATTACAGAGGGTAGGTCATCTCTGCCTTTTCATGCTGCACCCTGTGTGGCTGGGGGATCCCAGGCAATAGTTTGCAGGCAGAGTCCAAGATGAAGAAAGAAGGGTAGAACCATGAAAGCTTGGATCTGGAAGGGACCTGAGCCATCACTGAGTGACCCCGAGCCCTTCTTCCCTTTTTCTCTTTATATTAAAATGTTGAAAATAAAAACAATTCTTATGAATGGCATTGCAGTATATAAACTGGATATCTTGGGATGAAAAAGTATCAGCAATGAGGCAGTCACAGATACTGTACTGTGAATGTTTGGAAGAGTCCTTTTTTAGGGAATCAAGAGGTCTTTTTTTTTTTTAAGATTTTATTTATTCATGAGAGAGAGCGAGAGAGAGAGAGAGAGAGAGAGAGAGAGAGGCGGAGACACAGGCAGAGGGAGAAGCAGGCTCCATGCAGGGAGCCTGACATGGGACTCGATCCCAGGTCTCCAGGATCACGCCCTGGACTGAAGGCGGGGCTAAACCGCTGAGCCACCCGGACTGCCCAAGGGAGTCCAGAGGTCTTGTTTCTTTTCCTAGCTTAGGTGCCAGCTTCCTACCAGTGTGACTGTTGGTGTATTTTAGGTCTTTGTTTTTATATCTTTCAAATGAATAGGCTAAACAAGATGGTCTTTAAGGATTTTTTTTTTTCCAGCTCTAAGATCTATACTTCTCCTTTTTAGTGCCTACAAAGGAGCCAGGACTGCTATGTACAGCTGCCCAGGATATCTGTGGCACAACACATGACTCTGGGGGTGTGGGTCACATACACTACAGACACATAGAGCTGTGAATGGTTCTACCTGGTTGGGCAATTCGGCATCGTGAAAGGAGAGGTCCTTAAATTTGTTGAGGGCAAGAAATCCCTCAAAAAACTTTCCAATCTTGGCCCTATCTTATTACTTCTGTAGCTATGGTTCTTGCATGTAACACACACCTTTGAATCTGGATCATATATCCACAGTAGCAAATGATCAAAGAAAGGACAGAGTATAGTCAACCCTATAAACAGCTCTCGTTTCAGTACTCCCTCTTCTCTGTGCTCTAGTTTCTGCCTTGGGCATCTGCCCTCTGGACTGTATGACTATGTAAGCTTTACCACTCAGAAAGGTATCTTTGGAATCAACCCTTGCTACCCACCTGACCTTTTCAAATCTATGTCCTTAGTCCTGCCACACTGTAGGCTCAACCTCTAGCAGTCCTAAACCGTATCCATGTCTGACCTTGTCATGCCCTGTTGACCTGTTCATGACCCATACTCTTGGGAGATGGGAGATGTCAAGGTAGAAGAACTTAATACTGTTGAAACACAAAGGGAGTTTTGACCACACCCGGCTGTTGTTCCCCAAGTTGAGTTACTGTTCCATAGGTTGCTTATAGGTGGTTTGCACAAAGTGTTGTTTGGTTGTTTTGGGTAAACCAAGTTAAGTTGATTTTTAATTGTAGCAGAGTGAATCTCCAAGAAAGACTTAGAGTACTTAGCACTCTGCTGACTTAGTGATCTTTGGATAGTCCAGACAGTGTTCTCTGAAAGACCAGTTCGGGAAACCTCATTTACACATAAGGGTCTGGAAGATAAAGCCCAAGGCCACATAGAGTTAGGGATAGAGCATGAATGCCTTCTAAATGTCCAGTACATATAGAAAGCATTAAAAACTCATGGATTTATTGTTTGTATTTGAAGACAGCAATTTTCATAAGAAAATTGATTTTTCCTTTAAAGGAGGACTTTTGAATGTATTTTATAAATGATACTAAGTGTTACCAAATCCTGCTCAGATATTTAGTGTTCAGCTTAAGGTTCTATGACCTGGCATTTAAATATTCCTATCTTGTGCACAAAAATGTGGTCCTTTCTTTAACAAAACATTTAAATGGAAAGCTTTCATCTTTGTACTCATTATTGCTTGTACTCCTCTATTAATATTTATGTTTCTAGGAAAATAGGAAGCTCTTCAAAGCCAATCCTTCTCTGGATACCTGGAAGATTTATGTGGAATTCATTGATGACATTGTGGTAGAAGGCTTTTTTCAAGCTATAATGCATGACTTAGACTTCTTTCTGATGAATACGGAGAAACAGCTGAAACCCGTACCATTTTTTCAAGCACAGATGATCTTAATGCCCCCTGATATTCTTTTTAAACCTTCTTTAGAAAGAGAGGCTGGGGATGGCTTCTATGATCTCGTAGAAGAAATGCTTTGCAGCAGTTGTAGAATGTCTGCTCAGATGAAGCGAGTAGCAGCACATCTGGAAATAGCAAATTATCAGGTATTTCCTTTGAAAATGTGTATGACCTTTCATATTAATGATTTAACAATAAATTGAGATAATGGGGAGCACAAGGAAAGGAAAAGTTGGGAAAAAACACAGTTGTTGATTTTACCAACTATTCTCCCTTTGAAGAATGGCATTGGGCGATGGTACATTGTATGTAATTGACAGAGCGGGTTGGTTTTAACAAACGCTTGCTTTTCCTGTCATTTAGAATGACATGGAGAATATGTTGGGCCTGGTAGAGGTCAGGCAGGAGATAATGAACAGAGTGGCAGATGTCATCAACAAAGTCTTGGACTTCAGAAATACCCTGGACACATACGCGTACCTCTGGGTTGATGATCGAGCTGAGTTTATGAAGCATTTTCTCCTGTATGGCCAGACTGTGTCATCTGAGGAAGTGGATGCTCATGTGTATGAAGAAGTCCCTGCACAACCACCAACTCTTGAACAATTCAAAGAGCAGGCAAGGAGAACACTTAGTATTCGATGTAGTTGCTCATTTTTGACTCAACTGTTAAAGGAATTTTTTTTCTAATTATAGATTGACATTTATGAAGCTCTGTATGTTCAGATGAGCAAGTTTGATGACTTCAGAGTATTTGATAGTTGGTTCAAGGTGGACATGAAGCCTTTCAAAGTGAGCTTGCTGAACATTATTAAGAAATGGAGCTGGATGTTTCAGGAGCATCTTTTGAGATTTGTCATAGACAGGTAGTCTTCTATGCTTCATTGTTTGAAATTACAACTTATAACACCAGACTGCTTTCTAAAGTTGAGACATAAATTTTAAGTACATTAAAAACTGCCAGTTTCTTAACAGAGATAATGAGTAATGTTTAAGTAGAATCTTATTTTCATTATTTCCCTATCAGAAGTCTTATACTTCTAAAGGTTTTAATGAGCTTAATTTGGGTTTGTCTGTGTTCATGTATGTATATGTGTGTATGTATATCTGCAATATGTATTTAATAGTCTGAACGAGCTACAAGAATTTATAAAGGAGACAGATGCTGGACTTCAGAAAGATTTAAGTGAGGGTGATCACGATGGCTTAGTTGATATCATGGGGCATCTTCTGGCAGTAAGAAGCCGACAGAGAACTACAGATGAACTCTTTGAGCCACTAAAACAGACCATCATACTCTTGGAAAACTATGGCCAGAAGATGCCTGAGCAAGTCTACATTCAGTTGGAGGTAAGTGTAGTCGTAAAAGACCCCTAATTAACATAAGTTGGCACCTCCTTTAGCCTAGTTCTTTACATGCCCTCTCTTAGGACATCCTATGACACCCTGTACTGTAGATAACTGTAGGCACTTGACAGGTTAGGAATTGGAAACTTAAAGAGATTTAATACATCTTTCAAGGTCACACGAATCACTGATCCAGCCAGCATGAATCTAGGTGTGTTTCATGCCAACATACTCCATCTGACCGCTGTGCTCACTGCCTTTGTGTTAGGAGGTAGTTAGCCAATAGCCTCTGAGCTGCTCCTTGGAGTTCCACTTAACTCCACTTTCAGACATGAAACATATCCCTAGTCTTTGGAAGGGTCCTAGTCTTTGGAAACCTATCATGGACATTTTAATAAAAAATAAAGCCCAATTTGGATGGAGAAATCACTGTTTTCTAAATAAGAGTACTGTGTCGTTCTTCTGTTGCTATGCTCTGGAAAGACTTGGTGGCTGCTCTGTGCTCAGTGACGATCAAAGTCTTTTTAGTTATAACTGAAACCATGAATCAGATTCTCACAGTCGAGCTTCTATTCCCATGCCTATGTGGAAGATCTATAGATATTTGCATTACTCACTAGCTTCCAGAATGGGCTGATACTTAACCTTGCAAATGTGAGTAGTGGACCCATTAACTTAAGAAAACTTGCGATTGGAGCCTGGGACTCGAATTTGTTTTCAAGGACCAGATGAGTCCACTCCATCAGCTTGCCTCAGAGCATGCTTCCTTTTCCGTGAAATCTCTCTCCAGATCCTTCACTTTTAGAATTTGTATGGTCTCCAGTTTCCCACTTGTTTGTTGAGGTCAGATTCACAGTTCGCATACCATACAAGTAATCATTTCAGAGTGCCTAGCATTTAGTACGTACGTAATGTCGTGTAACTGCCACCTCTGATCTCAGAACATTTTTATCACTTGGAAGAGAACCTCTGCACTCATTAGCCACCCTTCCCCATTACTCTTCCCTACCACCCTGCCACCAGTCCTTGGCTGCTGCCAGTCTTTGCCTGTTTCTCTGGGTTTACTTATTCTAGAAACTTCGTGTAAATGGAATTGTACAATAGCAGGTATTTTGTGTCTGGTCTAACAGTTGGCAAAATATTGTTGAGGTTCAATGACATTGAGGCATGTGAATGCTGTATTCTTCCTTGTGTCTCAACACCAGTACATTGTATTTACATCTACCACAACTCGTTAAGCTTTTCATCTGTTGTTGGACTTGGGGACATTTGGGTTGTTTCCATCTTTTGGCAGTTGTGAATAATGCTGCTATGAGCATGGGTGCGCAAGTATTTATTTGAGTACTTTCCTTCCTTCCTTCCTTCCTTCCTTCCTTCCTTCCTTCCTTCCTTCCTTCCTTCCTTCCTTCCTTTCTTCCTTCCTTCCTTCCTTCCTTCCTTTCTTTTTCCCTTGGTACCTATTTTCAATTTCTTTTTGTAACACAGGAGTGAAATTGCTGGGTCCTAGGGTGATTCCAAGTTTAACTTTCTGAGAAAACGTCAGACTTCTCACAGCAGCTACTGCCTTTTCTAGCTCTTGTTTTGTTTGTGAGGATTAATGCAACAGTGTATTTACAGTTGCTCTCTTT
This sequence comes from Canis lupus baileyi, assembly GCF_048164855.1. Classification (NCBI taxonomy): domain Eukaryota; kingdom Metazoa; phylum Chordata; class Mammalia; order Carnivora; family Canidae; genus Canis; species Canis lupus. Next base: position 25,533,252 of record NC_132855.1, on the reverse strand, counting down.
TGACTATAGAAACTATAAAGAATTAATACAGATGCATTACTAAATTCTATTTAACTATAAAGCTGTCCTTAAACTGAAATCTACTTAGACATGGAGATGAAATGTGGAATAATAGGTACATAACAAGAGTGAGAGATGAAATAGTGTGAGGCACACAGCAAATATTTGTTTTTAGAAAGCTTTGGGTATTCTTTGAGCTGGATCTTGGACCTTAAAATAGAGAAACCAGTTATGACACAGGCCTTCAATATGGGGGATTTTAGCTATGGCTTCTAGAATTTCTATTATAAGAGTTAGGCTCATTGCAGTTCATGAATTATTGAAAATGTTTGGCTTTTTAATATTTTGAAAGTGGGCCACCTTCTAGCTACACGTGTGCCTCTGTCAGTAAGAGGCTGCTCAAGAGAAAAAAATAAAATTTGTAGACAATACAAATGGCACGTGGAGGATAGCAGTGCCCCAATTTTATTTTAATTAAACTGGCTTGTGATAGTTACTGTTTGTTTCTTCTTCACAGTCATTAGCAGTTATAACATTTCCCAAATACTTGTCAATGCTTTGGTCTGTGTCTGTGTCCTCACTCACTCACGTATCTACAGTACTGTCTGAGGCAGGATTAAACGTTAATGTATAGATTTTATCAAGTCCTTTCCTTGTTAAGAAGCCTTCACTGACTGCCTTTAGCCTCTGAATATTGTCCAGTTGCCATTGGGGCTCCATTCTATCCAACCTGCGCTGGTAGTCTTACCTTACAGGATCTCAAGGGATCTTGCCCAAATTTCTGCCTGCTGCAACCCAGTCATTACACTCAGTCACAGAATCAGTGCTACCTCTTTGTGGGGATCGTATCATTGAGACTTTGGAGATTATCTGATCTTTTGGTTTTCAAGGAAAATCTCTTTATCAAGTAGAATCTTACTTGGAATCCCTAAATATGAAGCAGGTAATAGCAGGTCTACTGTAACCGGTAAGGGCTTAAGGTGTTTGAGCCCAGGGATGTGACCTTTGTACCCATTACTCCTGAAGGGACTCCAAATGATACTTGGGTTCCATGGGATCAATTGGAAATGCAAAGTGAGACCGTACAGATGAAGGTACAGAGTTTTGATGAGAAGGGTGGAAGGAGGAGATGAAGGACAAAGACATTTAAAGCCCAGGTCTCTTGTTCCCTGGTCTGTTTTGATAATTCCTGTAGGGAATGTTGCCTTCAGAGCATTTTCTTTCCATAACCCGTAAGCCTCCTGCTGGAAGTTAACACATTCTGTCCCATGGAATATTTCCTGGGTGCTTCCCATTTACTCTGACAGATTACAAAGCAATTTAAGTTGGAAGAATGTATTTTATCTTTCTAGTACCCATCCCCCACATGGTTATAGTTGACACTTAGCATGGTGTACTCTTCATAACTGGCAGCTACTCAGTCATTCATCAAATATTTATTGAGGCTTACAAAATAGTCTTTAGAACCTTTGTTTTTGCACTTGAGCTACACAAGTAGAGTCCCCTCACTATGAGTGGTTTTATATGACACAACAATTTCAGTGTCCTAGGAGATCACCCAGAGAAACAATGCTTTGTTAGTCTGGGCACAAGGAATGCTTTTCAACAGCATTTATGCACAACGGCTCTTCAAAGAAAATAATTTGCTCTTGTCCTATTTGCATTGTAGTCAGGGAGTGCAGAGTTTAGTTGCTACCTGAACTATTTATTGCTGCTTTTGTTCTACATCAAGTAGGAATTAACCTTCCCTTCCCTTGGCCTCTCTCTGCTTTAGAAATCCTGGTTAGAGTGAACCTAATCTAAATGCTCAAACTCTCCATCAAGACAAAGTAACACGGAGCTGTGGAAGCCAGAGAACAGTGCAGGATGAGATAGATTAACGTTTTCCTCTGTGCCCCACCAGATTCAAAGCGTCTTTCTTCACTTGCTAAGTTGCTAAACCCCATTCCATTTCCACCTGATAGCAGGGTAAAGTGCTTTCTAGAGCACTTTAATTTTATTCCCTTAACAATAAAAAATTTTGGAAATTGGTGTGTATTTGGAAAAGATATTCTGTATTCTGAGCTAATTACAACAGAGGACAACTCTGGTTTATGCTTGGAAGACAGGAATCAGTGGTGTCCAGGGGTCAGCCTGGCTTGCAGCCTTTTAGCTGCTTGTATCTTTCTGGGGATAAACTCCTCCTCTGCTAGAAGAATGTGAAGATGCCATGGGTTAATGTATAGAGGTTGGAGTAATGGAAATCTTGTGGAGTTGATTTGATTTGGGTGCTAAAGTAATTTCCTGTTTGCACCTTTGTTTTTGTAGGAATTACCTGAAAGATGGGAAACTACCAAAAAGATTGCAGTAACTGTCAGACATGCAGTCTCACCTCTCCAAAATGCAGAAGTCACCCTCCTAAGGAAAAAATGTATTTCATTTGATGTAAGCTAGCTACCATGTTTTGTGGGTATTATGTTCGTTTTCCTTTTGTTTTAAAGAAAGATATTTTTTTTATGAGGGTAATTGAAGCTATTTCTTAAATTTACCTTTAGTTTTTTCTGCCCTCATCAGCAGAAGCAGGCCGAGTTCAGAGAGAGATTCAGACTCTATGCTCCTCTTGGTTTTAATGCAAAAAACCCCTACACGGTGCTTGATAAGGTAATGCTGATTTCAACTTTTTTTTTGCTACAATATCTTGTAGAAAGTCAAATTAGATGCTAAGGTACTGAGATATTTTGCCTTATTTTGGCAGTCAGTTATAGCAGTTGAGAATTAACTATTAAAAACTGGATTATGAACTGCTCACCCCAATAGTATTTTAAATTGCATCTCCCCAAACCACCGTTGTTATCAAAGTGATCATGCTGGTGAAAGTAACAAGTACTATTTTTTAAGCACTTACTATGTAACTGTGTCAAGAACTATAAGCCTATTGCTGTATGTTATTTCTTCTGGTTTTTACAAAGCCGCCCTGTGATATAGCGGCTCTTCTCTTTTTTTCAGATAAAGCATAATGTATGTGTTTTTAAGTAATTTTGGAGATTACACAGTGACAGATTAGTTTTAAAATTCTAGCTGTCCAATTTTTTTTAATCAGGATTTTTAAGCTGTATTATTGTTTGCCATGTGATACTTTGCTAGTGACTTTTAGCCATAGTAAAGAAAGCCCATAACTTCCTCTTAACTGTGGATACAAATATTATGCCTGGTTTCTAATGAACTGCTTTATTATAGTTGACTATAAAGGTGAATATAATGGGCAAATAACCCAAAATGGTGAGTAGTCGTTCACACAAGACTTGAAAAAAATGTTTTAAAAGTTCATTAGAAAAATAACACTTGTGTTTCTTGAGGAATTCTTAAACCAACAGCCAAAATGAGCAATTATGGTGAAGTTTATATTCAGGAGCCATGAGTCTTTCTGAGATCTTCATGGAGGTTGCCATCCTGCTTTTACTTCATACTAGAGATGGTCTTTACTCCTCTAGACTGGGATAAAACTTAGAGCAGGCATAGCTTCATTCAGAACATGAAGACATAGCTTGTACCTCTCTGTCCAAATTCTGGGATGAATTGCATTTAACTGCTTTACACCCCTTTCAGAAAACACCATTTTGTAGCAGAAGATCTCTTGCACTTGGCTGTAGAAAACTGGTTAATGTATTCGTTGTGGGTTAGAATATGCTAATGGAGTTGTGGAGTTTTTAAAGATTCTCTCTAAATTGCAGGTGGTCTGAACAGATTGTGGAAAGGGAGACATTTTTACTTGACTAACCAATGTGCTGTATGTAAACATTTACTATAGTTATTTATTGAATGCTACCATTTGCATGCTGTAATATAATGGCATGTAGCTAAATATTTAAAAGTCAGGGATATTTATCTTTGTACCTACAGAATGTGTCAAGGGATGTTTTGAATATAGTAGTGCTGGGTTACCTTTATTTTGAAGTCGTGTGTGTGTGTGTGTGTGTGTGTGTGCATGCACGTCTAATACTCATCTAAGTGCATTCATCTGGAGGCATGTATGTGCTTGCTCTGGCTAGTATGATAGGTCCTAGAACTCAAGGCATGTCACTCCACTAGGCAGAAACCTTTGACCCTCCAGAGTCAAAGGGAATAGTATGGTGAATCTCTCCTTTATAAATGATTCCTCAGTAAACTTAAATTAAGTGCTTTTGTTTCTTGTGGCCAAATATACAAGAAACACTTGAATTAACATAACTAGGTGTATATATTTAGGAATGATTTAGTATATAAGTAATCAGAAAAAATGGTGACTAGAAGTGCTGCTGACTTTGGGGAGCATGATAGTCTATAGACACTTTGAAAATCCTTTTGTAAGACAGGGGCCAAAACATGTTCACAAATGTGCAACTTGAAGTGTATTGCTGAGCTCCCTGGAAAATGAGAGGAAGCTCTTAAAGGGCAGGTTAAAAAATGGAGTAATTGAATCTACAGTGGAAAGCAGAGGCAAACATAGAAGCCTTCACTGCTGTGGGGGCAAATGAAACATTTATACCAGGGGACATGAAGATGCTTGGGAGTGTGAGTACTGCTTACCCAGGGAGCCTAAATGACCATCAGAAGGACAGTACATTAATTGGGGTTGATTACATGTAATATTCATGCAAGGTAGTACTTACACAGTTAGTGGAAATTAATTAAGTTTATACAGCCTCATGAATATGTAAAGTACACCTCAAAAATAAAATGTCTTAATGTAGTGTATAAAATTATTCACGTAAACTTCAAAAACAAAGTTTAACATTTTAGCATTTAGCAGTGCATACATATGTAGTAAAAAATTAAAGGGGAATATTGAGTAAAAATTAGGTGGTTAAATCTGTAGTGGGAAGGTGGGAAATTAAAGTGAGGAGGCTATTAAAAGTTACTGATAACCTGGTCCTAAGCTGGATGGTGTGTACACACACCTGCTCCCTTGGATGTGTATAGAACTTTTCATAATAAAGAATTGATAAAACTAAGAGAATTGCAGTTGTAGTTTATAAAGGCATAACTTAAAAAAACGAAGCCCGTAACTTGTATAATGAAAGAGGATGAAAGTGCAAATACTCTTCTTGACATAGTAGGAGATTAGGAGAGTTGACAACTGATGAAGCACAAAAGGAGTAAGTATGAATACTTAAATCTTTAAAAAATCAGAACAACTAAAGTAATATAATACTTGGGTATTGGGAGGAGGATGGGAAAATACAGAAAGTGGAAAAATGATCAAGTCGGTTTTTTTGCAAAGCAGTAACCTAGTGTAATGTCTCCACTTGATAAATGAAGGAGAAGCTTGCGCACAGAATTGAGAGTTAGAGATATGGTGCCCTGAAGACCTGGAGAGAGAACCAGCTACTTCTGCATGGCAGGCTCCTCCATACTTCTTTAACTTTTACCATGTGAATACACTACTATGTTAATAAAAACTAAGATTAAGAGTTGGATTATCAAGAAAGAAAAGAATGACCCCACTTACCTTTGGCATAACACACACACTGTCCTACAAAGATGGGGTGGTAGATGAGCCTCGGGAAAGATCGTCATACAGTGAAATTTCTCCTGTTGCACTGTTTTTAGCTCCAGTATTTTATTTCATGAATTCTCTTCAGTACATTTTATACTATTGAAAATCTCTGAGATATTTTTTAAATCCGAAACTACTATTGCTACTATTACTACTTCTTTTTTTTATTTAAAGAAGTGGTTGCTTCTTAAGTGGAAGCTCTAGAGGCTCCCCGTTTTTTCCCCAGCCAAGCCCCCAGCTGTACAATGAAAATCAAGAAAAAAGACTGTTTTTGTAGAAATCTGATGCAAGAGCAAATTTTGCTGAAATATGTATGAAGCATTATTGGTGACATGATTGTGTTTACGACTAGTCTGCTCTCACTAGTAGGCTCATCAAAAACCTACATTTTATTTTATTTATTTTATTTTTTTTAAAACCTACATTTTATCAATAATAATTACACTGCTCATTTTTTAAAATTTTTGCTTTAAAATAAAGGTTGTAAATGTTGACATAACCAGAGGTGTACAGAACCACGTGGCTTCTCTTTCTCTGGCAATTCATTGGATGTTAAAGGTGTTCGTGTGCATGTGCGTGTGTTTTCTCCTTAGGCAAATCAAGAGCTTGAGTTACTGGAAGAAGAAATGTTACAGGTGCAAGAATCTACCCATCTTTTTGAAGTGGCTCTTCCAGAGTACAAACAAATGAAGCAGTGTCGCAAAGAAATAAAATTGCTAAAGGAACTCTGGGATGTCATTACTTATGTTACAGTAAGATACTGCCTGTTTTTTTTTTTTTTAATTTTATTTGGTATAAAAAGGCAATTTTTAGCATCTATATCATTCTCTTAGGGTTTTATCATATCTTAAAATATGTGGGCATTATATTCCCTACCCCCCTGCCCCCCAAATTAAACTCTGTAGATATCTATTAAAGATTCTTCTCTGAATTATCAGTTGCTTTCCTTTTGGATCTGAATGGAACTGTGTAGTGAGTTCAGATTCTTTTCAGGGATTATGTAGGATACGAGTGAAATTAATATATAAATGTATACTACATGTGTATGTACCTGTGCATGCAAATTTATGTATACACTCCCACATCATGTATGTGCATATATAATGGAGCTGACTGAAGTTAATTTGTATGCTGTTAATTAAGTCACAAACTTAAGTGAAAAATAAGTTCTGGGGAACCAGGTACATTGCAACATGTATTACACATAGTTACTTTGAAGTTAATTGAAAGCCTTATAGAAATGTATTAAGGAACAGAATAGAGTCAAAAAGTTACTGAGCATTTTGTTGATAATGGATGAAGATCGCCTTATAGAAGCTCATTTTATGTTACATATAAACTTTAAAAATCTGGTATTTTATGGCAATACGCTTATCAGTTCAGAGTCCTCAGGATTAAATGATAATGATGGTATGTAAATGGAATTTGTCACTGCTACTAGAAATTAATATATCATAATGTTTTCACCTTAAGTTTGACATGTCCTGACAACTTTTTTGTTTTGCTGATAGGGAAGTTTTGACAAGTGCAGTTAATATTTAAATAATTGGCTTTTCACTGGATGATGGAATCACTGTGTATCATCAGTTTATATATTTTGCTGTGGAGACTTGCTTTCACCAAATGTTGTTGACACTTTTATCTGCTTGTGCGTTTCCAGAGAAGCATTGATAATTGGACTAAAACCCAGTGGAGACAGATTAATGTGGAACAGATGGATGTAGAACTCAGAAGGTTTGCCAAGGCAAGTTTCATAACTGTCGATTCAACCATTTCTCTTTCTCAGCCCCACCTCCTCCCATCTTGCCTAACCCAGTATCTGGTATGTTAGGCTGTGTGTCCATATTTACTTCAAATAGGATGATAGGAGACAGCATTTTTTTTTTTTTAAACCCTGAGCCAGTTGCTTTCTAATCAAGCCTGCCTTTTTGTGAATGAGTGGATGAAAGTGTATTAGGGCAAATGAATTTATTAGTAGTGTCTATCATCTTGAACTTTCTTTGGCTCTGTAGAATGGAGAATATTAAGATTAAAAGTACCAGGGTTGAGAAGTTAGGTTTATAAGAGCTTTTGAATTCTTTCCGTGGCAACCATTATTTTGTATTAAAAGATATCTTTTGATTCTGGAATTTGGGGCAATTAATTGAAGTATGCCACTTGTGAAGAAATACGGAATACTGTGATTTTTCTTTTAAGATTTTATTTATTTATTCATGGGAGGCAGAGGCAGAGACATAGGCAGAGGGAGAAGCAGGTTCCCTGTGGGTAGCCCGATGTGGGACTCAATCCCAGGACCCTGGGATCACAACCTGAGCTGAAGGCAGACACTCAACCACTGAGCCACCCAAGTGTCCCTGATCTGTGTTCTTATTCTCTGTTCTGATACCCCAACATGGCTCAGTATATACGGAATAGAGCTGAAGGTCATGCTTTGATATTTAGTCCCCATAGCCATATATGCTCTAAAGAGCGTAGAACCTCTTTGCGTAAAGCCAAAATGCACAGAAGTGAAAGGCAGCTAAAAAGTGGCAAGGCCTTTTACCTTTTTCTCAGAACATCTTTGCTTTAACTCAGTCCTGTGCACAGCTTCTATTAAGTCTTCCCATTTCCCCCCGTTTTATCCTTAATATCTAACTAAAGACCCTAACTAAAATGGCCTGTGATTCTTTTGGATGTCAGGGGGTCACTATATTTCATTATTGTGCCTGTCCCTGTATCACTCTTCTATAGTTTATCTCACTTCAGGGGGACACTTAAACCCCCACTCTTGGCTGGAGCTTTTTTTTTTTTTTTTTTAAACTAGTGGCACTGTTCTCCTTGTGCTGAATTAGCATTTCATTATGGGTTTTCTCATTTATAATTTTTGATGTTTCATGGGCCAGGAAGAGAGCCAAGTCAAAGGGCCCTATTTGACACATCTGAAAATCATGAAATATTTAAGTTCCAAGGAACACACACTCAATGGTAATCGATATTTCAAGGCTATCGTTTAAACAGGTCTCTAGAGGAAGATCTTAGTAATCCAGGTAACAGTTTCCATTTCCTGTTTATTTATATTCCCAGAGGAAACGCTCTTCTTTGTAAACATCCTGGAAATTCAGAGGTTAACTTCCCTACATTGAGTGTCCCTGGGGTTTCCTCATGAGACACCCGGTCAGAGCCTGTGAATAAAAAAGCCGTGTATCCAAGCGGCTTGTACACAGAGGACTTGTAATGTACAAATGAGTGGATCTTTTTCTGTTTCTCTGGCTTTTGCCCTTAACCAAGGGGCTTAAATGCTTCCACTCTTTCATAATCCAGGGAAAGGTATATTTATTCTTTCATAAAACACAAATTATCAAATGTACTAATATACCTGGGGGTCTGTTGTTTTTTTACTTTAGGAATTCTGGTCACTAGACAAGGAAGTCCGTGTGTGGGATGCTTATGCAGGCCTGGAAAGCGCGGTGAAGGACATGGCGGCTTCCCTGAGGGCTGTCATGGAGTTACAGAGCCCTGCTCTCAGAGACAGGCATTGGCACCAGCTGATGAAGGCCACTGGGGTCAGTTTCCTGGGTCTTGTTAATTGAATATTTTTGTGTCTGTGAAGTATTATTCCTTGGTTTACGTTATTCATCTGGGATGAGGTGGGATTTGTGAAAAGACTTCCAGTCAGATGGTGGATGTCAGGCTCCTCAAGATAGAACCAATACTGACCGTGCAGAGATCCTCCTTCAGCTCCTGTTGTGGACTAAATGTCCCCTCCCCTGCCCCAATTAATATATTGAAGCCTAAATTTCCAGTGTGGTGGCATTTGAAGGTGGGGCTTTGGGGAGATAATTGGGTCAGGAGAGTAGAGCTGTTGTGAATGGATTAGTGCCTTTAGAACTGGATGGAAAGACCAGAAATTTCTACCCTCTACCATTTGAGGGTACAGCAGGAAGACAGACATCCATAAACCAAGAGGGCCTTCACCAGGAAGCCACCCATGCTGGAACCCTGGTGTCAGACTTCCAGCCTCTAAAACAGTGAGCTCGTGAATAAATGTTTATTGTTTAAACCACCCAATTTATAGTATTCTCTTATAGCAGCTGAACTTAAGACGCCCTCCTTTTACTGACTATGTAACTTCTTTTTTTTTTGTTTTTTTTTTCCTGACTATGCAACTTCAAACAAGACACTTCCCTATTTTGAGTTTTGTTTTTTATTAATAAAATGAGAGGATGCTGTGTGCTCTCGTACATCAGAAGACTCTCCTTTTTTTTTTAAAGATTTTATTTATTTATTCATAATAGACACACACACACACACACACAGAGCCAGAGGCACAGGCAGAGGGAGAAGCAGGCTCCATGCAAGGAGCCCGATGTGGGACTTGATCCTGGGACTCCAGGATCAGGCCCTGGGCCCAAGGCAGGCGCTAAACCGCTGAGCAACCCAGGGATCCCCTCAGAAGACTCTCCTAAGGATCAAGTGAGATAATGTAAGGGCCTTGTATACAGCACAACATGGCTACAAAGAGCCTTGGGTATTGTGGAAGGAACCAGAGGGTATAAAAGAGAATTTAGGGGAAGAGAGAATTCTGAAATTGTGACTTCTCCGCAGCCCCCTCTCCCTGCCCCTGGTGCATCTAATAATGGTGTCTTTTTTGATGGTCTTTTGATTTTATTGGAAAGTATGAAATTATCCTGTGTTCATGCCTCTTAAGGTTATATTTTCTTGCCTTTCTACATCTTATTTGAGAGCAGATAGACCAACTTTTTACTTTATTTTTCAGAGAAGGTGATCTTTAGGAGTTTAAAATACTAACAGTCAGCCTGAGGTGTACATTTTCTCCTAGGCAACATTGTGAAGAAAGGCTCTCAGGACTTGAAGACAGAGTTAGTAGAGTAGGGAAGCTGAGGAAGGGGACAGCCTGGTGAAGGGGGATGGCTGAGGCTTTATTGGTCCAACCCTACCACTTAACATTTTGGATTTAACATCTGGATTTTGGGCAAGTTACCTGCTCTCCAGACTCCACTTGCCCCTTTTATGAAATAGAACTAATCCTGTTATGCTTCCCATGCAGATGTAGTTAGCACATTGGAAATGAGATTATATAGTAAGTGTTCAGTAAATGGTCCCTGAAGCTAATATTATTATGCTTTCCATAGTCTTTCAGACTTTGGGTATTTAGATTGATACATTCATTCTGAAAACCTTTATTGAATCTTTTAATATATGATAAACCGCGTATCCCCCTTCTCCTTTTCCTGCAATGAGATTGCTCTTCACAGTATCAGGCCTCTGTACAGGCTAGAAAAAGGCACCTCCTCGCAGGCCTTCCTGGGGTGTCAGGGCAGCAGCTAGACTCAGCCTCCAGTTGTTAGCTGGCTGGGTGCGTGTCTGCGTTTCTGGAGACAGACCTGGGTCCATGACCTGTCACCCTTGGAGTGAGATCAGAAGTAATGTAGATAGAGGGTGACTGACTCATCTGGTTTGCTCAGGACTTTGCAGGTTTTAGCCCTAAAAGTCCTACATCCCAGGAAACCCCTGGTCCTGGGCAAACAGGAATGCTTAGTCACCCTATGCAGAGAGGCAGAAGGTGACAAGCAATGTCACAGGTTGGGGAGAGTCAGAAAGGGCTATGGCTCTCAAGAGGCAGGCATTGGTTAGCAGCAACCACAGGAAAGGAACGGGCTTCCCTGCACCCATGTAGCAGGGTTGGGTCTTCATGTGTGAGGGGTGTGACTGAGTTTGAGCACTTAGGAAGACTAGAGAGCTTCTTAGCAAATACTGGGGTTGTAGGAAGGGGGTGGCGACAGTCAACAAGATGAGGAAATGTGAATTATTTTGTCACATGGTAAATATGAGTAATGACGCTATGAGTAAAAATATTTTTTGCCAAGGAACGAAGATTAAATTAGTGAGAAAATTAAGTTAAATCACGGAAGCAACTGGGAATTATGTCCGGTGAATAGAGTACTTGAGGAAGAAAAGACAAATGAGCTACTCCCTGATTCCTGGGATTTCAACCAAATTAAAATAAATGAACACTGTGATTCTCTTTAAAAATGGGTTTTGTGGGCACAGAGATAAGAAATGAGCTGACAAGGGAAGGCTAGGAAACAAAAGAAAGTAGTGGAGTGTGAACATGGCCTGAACCTTGGCCCTAGCTTCTGGTGGCTGATGCCTCAGTAACTATGAGCTTTTTAGCTTTTGTCTTTAATGGTCCCCACCTTCCAGAACTAGAGGTGTGCTCAGCAGCCCACTTGAATATATTTAGCAGTGATTCATTCTTCTGGCCATTAGGCACAAGAACCATTAATACATGTGTAATGTAAATTCTGCCCTTTTCTCTTCCTAATTAGGTCAGATTTTCAATCAATGAAGCCACAACTTTGGCAGATCTGTTAGCATTGCGGTTACACCAAGTGGAAGATGATGTCCGGAGCATTGTGGACCAAGCAGTGAAGGAACTGGGAACCGAAAAGGTGGGGTCTTTGGGCTGTTCCTCTTTACACTGAACTCATTCTGTGCAGTAGCCCCTAAGACTCAGAAGTTCCCCTGCCATTGGCATGTGGACACCTGAGTCCCATTTTCTTCTCTGCTGCTAGGGTGTGTGTGTGACTTGGGCAGGAAACTGAATCCTTCTAAGCCACAGTACAGGTGTAAAATAGGAGGATTGGCCCAGGTGATAAGGGTGGTGGTGGTGGTGGTGATAATGATAGCAGAAAACACATGTCATTTATTTTGTTGCAAGCACTGCTCTAAGTGCTTTAAATTATTTAATCCTGAAGTTGGTAATACTCTTACCCTGTTTTACAGATGAGGAAACTGAGGTACACTGGGGTAACTGACTTACCCAGGTGCACATTCAGACACTCCAAGCACTGCCTGTCTCCTGCTGGCTATTGTGTACATAATTTCAACCTGTAGATAACTTTTTTTTTTTTTTTTTTTTGTAGATAACTTTTGAAGTCCCTTTCTGCTCTAGCATCCTGTTTCAGAGAAGGATATAAAACTCAGGTCCAACAGAAATTTGATAAGAGGGTTTGTTTTTGTGAGATGGAATTCATTCTCTGAATCTCATCACCATGAATTATAGGAAAAAAATGAGGCTGCTAATATTGGATAGCATTTTTTTTAGAATTATAAAAGTTTTTTTTTTTTTTAAATTTCAGATGCATAGACGTTCATCATAAATTAAACTTCCATTCACATAACTTAATACTGTTTACATCTAGGCCATTACTGAAATCAGTCAGACCTGGGCAACCATGGAGTTCTCTTACGAAGTTCACTATCGGACGGGCATTCCATTACTGAAATCTGATGAACAACTTTTTGAGACTCTAGAGCACAACCAAGTAAGATGAGTGTTTTTATTACAGATTTTTTCTTTTGAATGACAATTTTAGACTTTTTCCAAGTTCCAGTACTCAATATTTTTTCATTCACTGGGTCTCTCCTTGTCCCGGACTTGGCATGGCACCATTTAGGATCAAAAGACATAAACACTTACTTTCAAGGAATTTGGACTTGAGCAGGGAGACCGAGATTAGGGCTCCAAGGGTCTAAATGAGAGAGAGACTTTGTATTGAGGAGGGTGAAAAACTCTGGGAGAGCTTTGTAAGTTGGACTGGTAGTCAGTAAAGAATGGCAATCAGAGAAGGGTGTTAGAGACAGTGAGGACAACAGTGGTTGTCAGGGGCTGGGGAGCAGGGAAATGTGGAGATGTCGGCCGCAGGATACACATTTTCAGGTATAAGATGAGCAAGTCCTGTGGATCTAAATTATGTCGTTGTGACTATAGTTACCAATACTTTATTGTCTACTTGAAACTTGTTGGGAGAATAGATCATAATACTATGGTTATTCTATGAGGAATGGAGATGTTAAGGAACCTCATTGTAGTTACCATTTTACAATATATATGTGTATCAAAGTATCACCTGGTACACTTTAAACTTCATGTCTGTAATAGCTTAATAAAATTGGTGGTGGGGGAGAAGAGTCAAATGTATTAAATACTTAGAGGTGAAAGGGAATGAGAAGAGGCCTTTCTACTCAGCAATTTTCTGAGATTTCAACCTCAGAGGATGGTGACAAGTGCTCATCAGACTGCTCAGCATCAATGCTTGGTAGTCAAGCAACATGAGAGGAAAAGTGGGCAGCTGAGGGCTTAGGAAGTTGCAGAGAAATTGGTTTTGTTTTTTCAGTATTGGGGAAAAATATTTATAACCTTGCAATGATTAATATGCAGGGACCCCAAGGAGAGAATGAGAAAAGATGAAGAAATAAAATGTAATTCCTAAAGCTGCCCCCTGGAACACAGTATTTTTTTCTGCCTGCAAAGAGAATACATGGTCTTCTTGAGGAAGACACAGGAAATGCAGTTACTTGCATTTATTTTTTTTTCCCTTGGGAAAAAAATGCAGTATGAGTATTTAATGCCATTAATTGATTTATTTAGCAAATACTGAATGCCTGTTCCAGGTGTTGCATGCTAGTTCATAGGAATCCAGGAAGAGGTATGGTCCCTCCCTCATGGCACTTCGTCTCCCGACTGACCTGTTATTTAAAATTCTGTCTTTCTCTTAGGTTCAGTTGCAGAGTCTGCTTCAAAGCAAGTATGTGGAATATTTTATTGAACAAGTGATAAGCTGGCAAAATAAATTAAACATAGCTGACTTGGTCATCTTTACTTGGATGGAAGTCCAGCGAACTTGGTCTCACCTGGAAAGCATCTTTGTTTGTTCAGAAGACATTCGAATCCAGCTTGTGAAAGATGCTAGAAGATTCGATGGAGTAGATGCTGAATTTAAGGTTCATAGAAGATAGACTGTTTTCTATCCTAGCAAGGTTTTCCAAACAATATGAAAATCTTGTAAAGAACCATGATTTGGGGCATTGTATTTATAAAAATACCCCTTTGCATTTTAGGAAGTGAATGGGGAAGCTCTTTCTTGTGAAGGGTTAGATAATAGTATTTCAGGCTCTGTGGTTGTGTATGGTCTCTGTCACAACCACTTAATGCTGCCATTGTAGTGTGAAAGAAAACACATTAAGTAAACAAATGGGTGTGGCTATGCACCAATAAAACTTGACTTATGGACACTGAAATTTGGGTTTCTTATAATTTTCGTGTTCTACAAAATATTAAGCAGCTTTTGACTTTTTTCCACCAGTTAAAAACGTAAGTACCATTTTTAGCTTCTGGCCATATAAGAAGCAGCAGGTCTTATGTTTCCCTTAAACCGCAGGTTGCTGACTGATAACGGTCATCTTAGTGAAGTGAATACTGCAGAGGGCATGCCAGTCACAATACCACTAGTTACCTGTTTATTTCCTAAGAGCCACAGAAAACACACAGATGTGCATATGATGGTGATGAAGGACTTGAAAGACATCCAGCAAAGAATAATGGCTATATCTTTTTATAGAGAAACGAATAACTATTTTTTTATTCTTATGTAAAGAACACTACCCAGAGGGCTACTATTTTAACTTTTAAGAAAGAAAGAATTGATTTCGTCACATTTTCATAAGTGAATGTACTTTTGAAGATTCTGGGTTCTCTATTCTTTTTGTTTGTTTGACGCAGAATGGTGATGATGCCCATCAGATTTATTTTGATAAGAATTGTGTGATTATACTTGGTTTTTGACCTTTAGCTAAAAGTTTAAAGCAAAAGTGAATAGACATGGTGTTGGAAGTCTCTTTAACTTTACTCTCTTACAGTTTGTTCCTCATTTTTAAATTCCCCAAATGGGTGAAAGATGGAATAAAGTAATTTCTAATATCAATGGCTCCATCTTATACTTTCATACAGGACTTAATGTTGAAGACAGCTAAAATAAAGAATGTTCTAGATGCAACATGCAGACCTAATCTCTATGAAAAACTTAAAGACTTACAGTACAGGTAAGTGTACTATACCTGTAAACTATAAAACTATAACTATAAAGTGATCAATTTGTTAAATTTTTATGAGATTGCTTTTAAGTATCTTATAGTATCTAGCATCGTGTTACTGTAGACACACCAGTACCAAATTACTTTAGTCTTGTTTATAGTTGTCTAGTTGCCTTGAGCATAATAGATGGTATGTATATAATGTAAATCAAATACATTTCTCTTTCCTGAAAGGACTATCATAGTAGTAAAATTGAAATATTATCAAGAGCATTAATCACTTCTTTTATTGAAGTATTGTGCAAATATTTATTAAGCATCTACTCTATTCCAGGAACTTGGATTGTGCTTAGTAATCTCAAGTCGTTTATTTTGTATTTAGTTTATACTAGAAATTATTCTTAGAATGCACGTTAGTACTTAGGAAATCCTTAAGGGCCATTTGTAATTTCGCATAGAAGTCTACACAGCTAGTGGTGGTAAGAATATTCTGGCTTTTGATTAAAAATAGGCAACCAGCTACTAAAAGAAGAGGTTTGTACAGAATTTTGATCACTTTGTATTGCAAAGTAGAGAAGAGCTCTAGATAAAAATGAATATTATGTAAGCAAAATTATTTCATAATCTTGAAGTTTCTAGTGATAAGTTAGCCATAATTTTAAAAGGGTGGATCTGCACGGAATTAAATTATGTAAGTAATTTCTATACCCCATGTGGGGCTTGAACTCAGAATCCTGAGATCAAGAGTCACATGCTCTCTGACTGAGCCAGCCTGGTGCCCCAGAAGTTAATTACTTCTTAGTGACCTTGGGGGTTTGGGAGTTTGGTCTCTGGGTCATCTCTGCTAAGAACAATAAAGCAGAAATGATTCTGTTAGGACTCCCCCAAATACCAGAGAGAGCTGAAGCCACTTGTGTTTTGTAGGCATTCAGTGGGTAAAGGAAGACCTTGAACCAAATACATCTTAACCAATGCATTTTGTGCTCAGAATGAGTGATGCTAAACCTAGTTGCCCTTGCTGAGTAGGAATGTCATTAAGAAAAGTGAGGACTGGGGCACCTGGGCGACTCAGTTGGTTAAGTGTCTGGCTCTTGATTTCGGGTCAGGTTGTGGTCTTAGGGTTTGAGATCGACTCCTGCATCAGGCTCTATGCTCTGCTGGGAGTCTGTTTGAGATTCTCTCCCTCTCCCTCTGTTCCTCCCTCCTTCTCTCTCTCTCTCTCAAATTAAATAAATCATTAAAAAAAAAGGTGAGGAATGACATCAACCTAAGTCTAATACTCTATTTAGCCTCAGCCCATGGTATGTGTAACTGTCTCCTCCAACTTGGCATGACTTATAGATTTATCACAAAAAAGATCATAGTGTCAAAGAGGTGAAGTCAGGCTATGTGTTAGACAGTAAGCTTATTGTTGTGAGTGGACAGATGAGAAGAGCTGGGTTTCGTTTTGTTGATGTTTTAATAACTGAATGGACAAGGTACGCTTAAAAAGATATTTCATTCCCATAGGCTTTCTCTTTGTGAAAAAGCTCTTGCTGAGTACCTAGAGACTAAGCGTGTGGCTTTCCCACGGTTCTATTTCATCTCTTCTGCAGACTTACTTGACATCCTCTCAAAGGGAGCTCAGCCTAAACAGGTAATGTATATTTTTTTGGAAGTCTCCTGTTTGACTACAGTAGCTAAGGAATGCTATAGTTTCTCTGTCATTGTCAGATGCCACCTACCATGTTACATGTGTCAGGAACTAGAAAACGGGCAATAAAAAGTTGTAGTGCAGCAACAGAGGGAAGTCAAAGCTGGTGCTAAAGGAACTAGGTCCATGAGGCACCTGGATGGCTCAGTCAGTGAAGCGTCCCACTCTTGATACCAGCTCAGGTCTTGATCTCAGGGTCATGAGTTCAAACCCCCCACTGGGCATGGAGCATACTTAAAAAAAAAAAGGAACTAGGTCCTCAGTAAAGGAAAAGGGTACCAAACGTACAAGGCTTAGGGACCTGCAAGGAGTTATTGGCAGAAACACTGGCTCCGAATACCCCAGAATTCTCAGACAGGGGCTGGAGCATCTGTTGCCTGGTTAACAGCTTTCCTAGGGCAGAATGGGTCACTTGGAACAAGACCACGGCTGGGTCTCCTACTGCTCCCTGACTCGCAAGTCACTTTCATAATGATTAAGTTGGACTGGTCTTAAGTGGTGCCAGCGGTGGACTGGTGTCTTGTCATGCTCATCATCCATGTAACCCTGTAACGTAACCCTGCCTGTGCAGGAACAGCATAACACCCATCAGTATTTAAAGCGAATAAAAACAGCTGTTATCTTTTGTAATCTGAGGGTTCAGATCACAGAACAGACTTGGTACCAATCCCAAAGCACTCCTTCCTGTAAACATTGAGAGGAGTTGCCTTGGACTTGCATCTCTTCAGTTGCTCACATGCATTTAGGTATTTTCGTGGGGACAGCTGACATAGGCTCTTCCTTCGAGGATGGACTGTATATAAGATTATTGCAAAGCTACAAGTTGTGCTTTATCATCGAGGATTTCTCTCCATGTTCTTTCTCTGGATATTTTCATGCATTGTCTTTGGAATATGTATCTCTTTACAGTTTGCTGGATTCTACTGTTCTTTGGACATGGTGTTTATCGTGATTATTTCTCTCGGATTCCTCATTTCTCTCTGAACCTAAATTTGATGGGATGGCTCTTGTTGCTGGCAGTCATGCTATTAATGACAGAGTTGTTAGTTTAACTTGGGCAGTATTTCCAGAGCCAGCCTCAGTTCCAGTTTCCTATATCTGTGTAACTTCCAGATGGCTTTGTAAATAAAATCCCTTTGATGACATTGGCTAGCAACTCCATATATCCATCTCTCATTTACGTATCACACAATTGGATGTTTGAGGTGTTTTTGTTTTGTTTTGTTTTTTAATTAGTCTCAAAGAGAGTGGTCAGAATCACACTTAAGCTTCAGTAGCCTCCTGGGAACATTCTCATGACCAGCAGCTGGACCCTCGCACATGACTGAGATAGAAGGTATCATATTCCATTACAGGTATATGTTCCTAAAGATTTTCAAATCCAAAATACTTACAATTCTGAATTCTCAGTGCGTAAATTAGAAGAGAGATGCATACATTGTAAATAGGTAACATTGTTTTTCTTTTAATTACATTCTTTAAACATAATAAATATGTGTGTGACTGGTTTATTGAACAGTATTAATGACAGGGAATACAGACATGAAGAAGTGTTATTTTCTATGATTATGAATCACAAATGTGCCCTGGTGAATGCCCTTGAACTGAGTAGCAGACCCCTTCATAACACTCTAGGTAGGTATCTTACAACCTGGTCTCTTTTTCTTATTAAAAAGAAAATAAACCAAAGGCAGTTCAGCAAGGTCTAGTTAAAAATCAATCTTATCTCTGTTGAGGCCCGGCTTTCACATAATAAATTTGGAGTTGGCAGAGGGAGACACTGATTATTTTATCATATATCCTCTTCCCACTCAGTTATCATGGAGAAGGGTAGGGTTGTCATCAGCCAGTCAATAGCATTTCTTCATACTTTCACCAGCACTGATGGATTCTTTCAACAGCAATGATGGACTGTTCTCTATCCCCAACAGTAAGTGTCCACATGTTGGGTCTCTTGTGAAAAATGGGTGCCAGTTCTCAGGGGGCAGGGGGCAATCTCCTAGGGGATATATATATACTTCAGAGTTAGCTCTGTCTTGATGCTTCCAATTATTGCTCTGAAATCAGTGAAATCAGCCATTGGGTTATATCTTTCTCATTTTCCACCTCAGCAGATGGCCAACAAGGGACATGTCCTGAAGACACCTGTAGCTTCTACGAGTGATTCTCCCAACACCCCTCTCACTTGAATAGCTTTAAGGATGGGGGCTGGGCAAAGCAGTCCTGCCCCGTCGGGAGTGAGGAAAAGCCGTAGCATCCCCTCGTGGGCTGATAACTTGCAGGTGTGACACAGCTACCCCAGTTCCCTCCTCCCTGCAGTACTTGCTGGAGAAAGGGTGTGTGGAAGTAGAAGATGGTAAGGGGTTGAGATATATCTTACAGGCTCTGGAGAACCTCACCTGTCCTAACCCATATTTGCCATCTTCAGAACATGCACATACGCATTTTGATTCTTTGATCCAAAGAATCAAAAAATGCTTCATGCCCTAGCCAGACAAACTGTTGGCTCACTGGTACATGCATCCCTGATGCCAACTTTTTTTTTTTTTAATTATCCTTCCTAAGTTACAGGATGAGTTGGTTTTATATATATATATATACACACCCTTCAAAGATGTACCTTTTAGATCATTCTTTTTACGTTTTCAGTATTACTTTAATATTAGTATGTTCTCTCACATCTGTGAGATTCACTGTGGAAGCTCTCACCCCTCCTCCTAGCATTTTAATCAAAAGTTCTAAATCTCCAGTTCAGGTACATTGCTCAGTCCTAGTACTGCTACCACTCCCTAATGAGTGACTAGGGTAGTATAAGACATTAAAAAGATTTTAAATCAAAATGAGGCTGAATATTAAGATCACAGCACAGAGTTCTCCAAAATTGCTCACATCTATGCTGTGCCACTGGCAGTGTTGTCTACCTTGTGCTAACCAAAGGAGGCAGATGTTGCTCTTTACCAGCAAAAGGGTCCAGAGATGGTGACTGGGTGGCACAGTTGGTTAAGCATCCAACTCTTGGTTTTGGCTTAGGTCATGATTTTGATTATGAGATCAAGCCCCCAAGTCCTGCTCCACACCCAGCAAGGAGTCTTTGCTTGGGACTCTGTCCATTTCCCTCTGCACCACCACTGCACCCCACCCGTGGCCAAATAAATAAATCTTCAGGAAAAAAAAAAAAAGGGTCCAGCCATGTGGCTACAATGTAAACATGGTTTATAGATGTCCTGACCTGCCAGCTCTTGCAAGGATTAAATTTTTTCTTTTTTACTCAGTGAATTTGCCCTCTAATTCCAGAGCATTTTTAAAATTTAAATTCCATTAATTAACATACAGTGTATTATTAGTTCCAGAGGTAAAGTTCAGTGATTCATCAGCCTTTTTTTTTTTTTTAAGTCTTTTTTTGTTTGATAGAATGTCAGAGAGCACAAGTGAGGGGAACAGCAGAGGGAGAGGGAGAAGCTGTCTCCCCACTGAGCAGAGAGCCCAATGCAGGGCTCAATCCCAAGACCCTGGGATCATGACCTGAGCCAAAGGCAGACCCTTAACCGATTGAGCCACCCAGGTGCCCCTTATCAGTCTTATTCCCAGTTACTCCATCCCCCACCCCCTTCCCTCCAGCAACCCTCAGTTTGTTTCCTATGATTAAGAGTCTTATGGTTTATCTCCCTCTCTGATTTTGTCTTATTTTTCCCTCCCTTCCCCTATGATCCTTTGTCTTTTAAATTCCACATATGAGTAAGATCATATGGTAATTGTTTTTCTCTGACTGACTTATTTTGCTTAATGTAATAGTCTCTAGTTCCATCCACATCATTGGAAATGGCAAGATTTCATTCTTTGTGATGGCTGAGTAGTAGTGGTATTGTAAATGTACCACATCTTTATCTATTCATCTGTTGATGGACAGCGGGGCTCTTTCCATAGTTTGGTTATTGTGGACATTGCTGCTATAAACACTGGGGTGCAGGTGCCCCTTCAGATCACTACATTAGTATCTTTTGGGTAAATACCTAGTAGTGCAGTTGCTGGGTCATGGAGTAGCTCTGTTTTCAACTTTTTGAGGACCCTCCATACTGTTTTCCAGAGTGGCTACACCAGCTTGCATTCCCACCAACAGTGTGAGAGGGTTCTCCTTTTTCTATATCCTCACCAATATTTGTCATTTCCTGACTTGTTATTTTTTTTTAAAGATTTTATTTATTTATTAATGAGAGACACAGAGAGAGAGAGGCAGAGACACAGGCAGTGGGAGAAGCAGGCTTCCATGCAGGAGCCTGACGTGGGACTTGATCTGACGTGGGACTTGATCCTGGGTCTCTAGGATCATACCCTGGGCCAAAGGTAGTGCTAAACTGCTGAGCCACCAGGCTGCCCTCCTGACTTGTTATTTTAGCCATTCTGACTAGTGTGAGGTGGTATCTCATCATAGTTTTGATTTGTATTTTCCCTGATGCTGAGTGATGTTGAGCATTTTGAAAGGATTTTTGATATAATTGTGCTCAAAAAGTGATTTCATTGAGATCTTGTAGTTACATTAAATGAAACTTCTAACAATTCATATTTACATAAAATCATATCCCACCATTAGTAAAAGTACATTATTAGAAAAAAGTATTTCCCTTCCTCTGTGGTGCAGATGACCGGTCAGGAGTGACTAAAGTGGGCAGGAAATCAAGAAGGAGCTAGAGTCCTCTAGAGTCTCAGTCTGCTGCTTTCCCCTCAAGTGCTTCTGCAAAGTGAAGAGACACTCAGAATTCTTGGTCTCTTACTAGGGAAAAGTCAGTGGTTTTGGCAGTTAAGACAAATAGTCTGGCCTTGCTATACTCTTACGTCCTTTCCAATATCAGAATCCATTTTGGACCACCAGCCACCACTTTTCGTCTTTGCCTTTGGTCCTTAGATTCCTGAATGTGTTCCCTGTAGTGTGACCAAAATAATATGGCAACTGCAGCTTGTGGCATAACAAGGAAGTTTTGCCAGGAAAGAAACCCTTTGTGGGTAGATAACTCATGTTGACATCTTGTGAATGACTTGAATTCTTCAGGCACCTTCTTCCACTCGCCACACTGAATTTAAGAGTGTTGGTTCAGAGTGGGAGTTTCTGCAGTTAATTATGGAACTCGATCAGCCTGAACAATTCAGCCCGGGAGGTCTGATACCACTACAGCCTCCATCCAGTAAGCAGAAATTCCCAAGTGAATGGGAATGCCAGAGGGATGAAATCAGTGTCCTGAGAGGCTTCGGTGATTGTTAGCTGATGGGGAGCTTGGTTAAGATCACGTTTTAAAGATGTTCTCCTTCCAGAATGCACCCTGACCTCCCAATGGCATGAACGATCTAAAGGACTTGTGTGTGGGCCCTGTTTAACTTCAGTGATCAAAATCTCTGGTAGTTGCCTGTGGAGATACAAACTTAAAGGTGTAGTTGCAGGATTCATTGGCATGGTGCAATAGTTATGTGCAACTGGTTTGAAGTTACACATTCATTATTCACATCCTTTGATTTTTTTTCCCCCTTTAGAAAAGCATCCTTTTATATTTTTCAAGTGGCTGGTGTAGTGGTTAAAGGCAGTTGGAATAACAGTCCCTTTGTTACACAGTGCCTTCAAATAGCTGAAAATTTTGTGTAGTCAAGATGTTTTTAGCCACTGAATCCTAATAATTTGAAAGATCCCTTTGTTCTTGAAGAGTTTACACATTTTTTTCTTTGCTTGTCCACTGCCTGATGAGTGAAAGCTTCTCCATGATGGATCTATACTAAAGAAAGACAAACTTGCAAGGAATGTGCTACATTGTATTGTCTAATGTGGGGTAGCCATGAACCAGCCGTGGCCATGGAGCACTTGAAATGTGGTGGCTGGGCAGCCCAGGTGGCTCAGCGGTTTAGCGTCGCCTTCAGCCCAGGGCCTGATCCTGGAGGCCCGGGATCGGGTCCCGCGTCAGGTTCCCTGCACGGTTCCTGCTTCTCCCTCTGCCTGTGTCTCTGCCTCTCTCTCTCTGTCTCTCATTAATAAATAAATAAAATCTTTAAAAAAATGTGGCTGAGAAACGGAAATTTTTATTTTTTATTTTTATTGATTTTTTTTAAAGAGAGGGAGCATGTGAAAGCACAGGGGTGGAGCGGGAGAGGAAGAATCTTAAGCAGGGGTTCGATCTCATGACCCTGAGATCACGACCTAAGCCAAAATCAAGAGTCAGACTGTTAAATGATTGAGCCATCCAGGTGCCCCTGAGGAACTGAATATTTAAGTTCAATAAATTTTAATTGATTTAAATTTAAATACTGACATTTCCAATAAAAAATAAATTTATAAAATAAATAAATAATGACATTTGATTCAGTCACTGGAAAGCGTAAATGTGTTTGGAACAACTTGACCATATAAATCTACTTTTGCAACAGTATATTTTATGAAATTGATATACAGATCAAGTATTTGTGATGAAAAATCCAAATTGAGGGGAGCCCTGGTGGCTCAGCGGTTTAGCGCAGCCTTCAGCCCCGGGGTGTGATCCTGGAGACCTGGGATCAAGTCCCACATCAGGCTCCCTGCTTGGAGCCTGCTTCTCCCTCTGCCTGTGTCTCTGCCTCTCTCTCCTGTGTCTCTCATGAATAAATAAATAAAATCTTTAAAAAAAAAAAAGAAAAAAGAAAAATCCAAATTGAGATGTGCTATAAATATATATACCTGACTTGCAAAATTAACTATGAAGAAAAGAATGTAAAATATCTAATTTTTTTATTATATGTTGAAAGTATTTTGGATATACTAGGTCAAATAAAATGCATTAATTTTACCTGTTTCTTTTTACTTGTTTTAATGTGGCCACTAGGATTCCACTGTTGGGGAAATCGAGGCCACGGTGCATTCTCTAAAATGAGAAGATCAGGGGGCACCTGGCTGATTCTATTGTAGATCATGGGACTCTTGATTGTGGGGTTATGAGTTCAAGCCCCACATTGGGTGTAGAGATAACTTAAAAATATATATATATTTTAAAGATTTTATTTATTTATTTATTTGAGAGTGAGAGAGCCCAAGCAGGAGGAGCAGCAGATGGAGAGGAAAAAGCAGGCTCCCCGCTGAGCAGGGAGCCCAGTGTGGGACTCAATCCCAGGACCCTGGGATTGTGACCTGAGCTGAAGGCAGATGCTTAACCAACTGAGCCATTCAAGGGCCCCAAAATAAAATCTTTAAAAAAATAAAGTGAGAAAGTCAGGAATACATATTTACGAAATGTTTAATGTTTTCATCAAGAAATGTCCTTCAGTAGTGTCAACCCAAATCTGCATAAGAGGAAATCTGCCAATTTGTCTATTAAGAAATGCCCAAATTTTCAGTGATTGCATTAAACTGATACCTTTAATGGACTAGAAATATGGGCATTTTGAAAGGTGCTTATGAGGCATGGGCTTGATATTAGGTGACAGAAAGCCCTGCTGGATCTTCAGGGTATGTATGTAAGACCCTTCATTTCCACAAGCACAGTGTGTTTCTGTATAGTGTTTGCTCCATTGAGTGAATATGTCTCACCATATGAATTCCAGAAATCAGGATGGTGGAGCCCAACAGTCACTCATAGTGTGTTGCTGTCTTTTCTCATGGGATTAGCCTTCCTTCAACAACTAAGGTGAAAAGGGCTCAAAATTCAAGTGGTGAGTGGAGGGCATGTAAAAGTGAATGAGTTTTAGTTGAAATACAATCTATAAAAAGTTGCAACTTCTTAGAGGAAGTAGAAAACTAGAGGGCTGTGAGATAAGTGGAGGGAAGGGTTGCCCTTGAGTTGAGGCTGGGGACTGAGGATGCAGTGGGGAAGAGGAAGGAGAGGGAAACAGGCACAGATGGTCATGGTTTCGACCATCTTGCCATTGTCTCTGGAACTTCAAGTCGATTGTGAGGAAAAGAAGCTGCTCACATGAGTATAGTTTGTCATAGAAATGGCCATATGAGAGCAGATTCACATGGTATAGTCTGGGACTACATCATGTTGTAAATGGATGCCTTCGTATAAGGGCAGCCTCATGCTCAAAAGGACAGGCATTTAGGTGCGTGGCAAGAAAATAGACCATCTAATTTTAAGTGTTATAAATTATATATCCCATGGGGATTATCCTTGATTATCCTAACAAAATACTTAATATACGGTTAACCTCAAATGGTAGACCAAATGGTTAGCCTCAAACAGATCGTTTTTTGTTGTTCATTTTGCGAGTGTGTTTGTCACTGCTTAGATTTTTGTTTACCACCCCTTCATTGGAATTCTTTCCACAGCCAATTGAAACTTCTACAAAATCAGGGGTATTACAATGTAGAAATAAAATATCACCTTAATGTTATGAGATCCAAAAATTAAGTCTTATAAATGTGGAATAATGCCACCAAGGAGTTTTCAGTCTTGCTGTAGCAACTAGAACTCCTGGTCCTAGCCTTTGTTTGGTATCACCTGATAGAAGTTGCTCAGCTTCCGCTTAAATTGAGTTGGCGGGGCTTCTGGCTGTAAGAGATGAGCTTTTCACAGAGTACTGTGCATTCTGATTCTGAGAACAAGTAGAATAGCTGGGTAAAATAGTTAACTAGATCTGTTTAAATGCTTCACAGAGTTCTTAAGGAGCATCGAAGAATAGTCCAGAGTTCAGAGGCTAATATGTGAGCAGAAAGAAACCATAGAGAGATTTGCCTGATGTTCCCTTGGCAACATTTGGCTATTTACAAGACATAACAGAGTCTGAAAAGCTGATCAGAGCTTTCATCAGGATTGTGGAACTAAAAGCAGGAGAAAAAATAAAAACTAGTATCCGGCATCACCAAGGAGGATGCTGTGCCTAGAATCTATGACAGACAATGAACGGTTCTGAGGTCATTTGGATATAAATGTGCAGGGATGGGAAAAGGGGGCATCTACCACATACTGTATCTAAAAAAATCAATTCTAGGGGAATGTAGATGTAAAAATGAAAGGTTCAATGAAATATATAACATACAAGAAAGGACTATTTTTAAGCAGAAATTTCTTAAGTTGGGCGTGAAACTATTGAGTGTAGGGGAAAGGCTGACCGGTTTGGCTGTATTAAAGTTGAAAACTGCCTTATCGAAGGATACTGTTGAGGCACTAACAGTATAAGCTACAAAGTGGGGAAGATGTTAGCAATGCCTCAAACAAACAAAAGACTCTTATGCAGAATATGCAGCTCCTACATCCAAAGAAATGAGGACAGATCGATAATCCGATATAAAAGTGGATAGAATACATAACCAGGCTGTTCACAAAAGAAGGTATTGTAATGACCAGTAAACAGGGAGAGTTGCTTGACTTCATAAGTCAGCAGAGAGATGCAAAGTAAACAAAGAAAGATACACTTGTGCTTCTGGCCAAGATGGAGTAGCAGGAGCTAGATTTACCCACCTTCTTCAAAGAACCCCAAACTTTGACAAAATATAGGCAATAAGACTTTTTTAAACACTGGACAACAGACAACAGAGGATAGCAATTCATGACAGACTTGGAGCAAAAGAGCTCTGTGATGGTTCCAATTGCTTCCCTGAGTGAGTTTCCAGGCATGGTACAGGAAGGGGGAACCAGGAAGCATCTGATGGGCTCACAGAGTTGAGGGCTCAGAGCTGAGAGTCCAAGGAGAGCAATTTAGCTAGTTGGCAGAACGGAGTACCAAAGAGGAAAGAACTATGGAGAGAGAACCCCCAGAAACTTTTAGAGGGGCTTCTTAGAGTCTTTAGCAGTGGGAATAATCAGCACTAGATTACACACTATGCCAGTTCTTCCAAGCAAATCTTAAAAGCAAGACCCAAAAGGACCAAACTGTTTCCAAGTAATTCAACTGCATCCCAGAACAAACTCAAGAAGTTAGGAATAAAAATATATTCAATTCCAAGCAGGGTAACTTCGCAATGTGTGACATACCATTAAAGATGACAGGGCATGGAAAGAGTCAGGAATATTTCACTCTCATAATGAGGAAACCAATCAATCAAAACTGATACAGGGCAGCCCCGGTGGCGCAGTGGTTTGGCGCCGCCTGCAGCTCAGGGCATGATCCTGGAGACCCGGGATCGAGTCCCACGTCGGGCTCCCTGCATGGAGCCTGCTTCTCCCTTTGCCTGTGTCTCTGCCTCTCTCTCTCTCTCTCTCTCTCTCTCTCTCTGTGTTGCTCATGAATAAATAAATTTAAAAAAAACTTAAAAAATGATACAAACATTGGGATTAGCAGACAGAAACATGAAAGTTACATCTATATTTGTATAGTAAAAAAAATGGAGATAGGGAAAAGAAAAGAAAGTTCCATATGTGTATGTTGGACATCCACAAGCAGAGGAAAGGAGACAGAAAAAAATATTGGTGGTAAAACAGCTAAAAGTTTTCTCACTTGATGAAAAAGTAGTCATACATAGCTTTAAGCTCAGTGAACCCAAACAGAAGCTACAAAGAAAACTGTATCAGATTACTCAAATTGTTCATAACCAGTGATAAGGAAATCCAAAGATCATCCATAAAGTCACATTATGTACAAAGGAGTAAATGTAAGCATGATGAAAGGCTTCACAATGCAAATGAGAAAATAGTGGACCAACAGCTTTAAAGTACTGAAAGGAAAAAAATCCACCTACAGTTCTTTATCCAATGAAAATATCTTTTAAAAGTAAAGCCAAAATAAAGATGTTTCCAGACATTCAAAAGCTGAAAGATTTCATCACCAGCAGACTGGCAATACAAGAAATCTTAAAGGAAGTGCTTCGGGCAGAAGGAAGATGATACCAGATGGAAATCGGGATCTACACAAAAATTGTGAGCATTGAAATGTTAATTGTATGGAAGTAGACAAAACAGGCATACCAGCCATCCATCAGAAAGCAGAAGATAAAAAAAACAGAGACCTTGAAATCCTAGATCAGCTCAAATCCTGGTTCTGTTGCTTGGTGGCTATGTTACTACTTTACTTTTCTGAACATCAGTTTCCTTGTATACCAAACTGGGAAAAGAATAGGTACTATCTCTGGTTTCTGAGCACGAAACCAAGCATGTAAAAGTACGTAAAGAAACAAGACAAGTACTTATAATATTATAAAAACATCCACAAATTCTTCCCCTCCATGGATCCATGCCCTTTCAGTGTGATGGTGTGTTTTCATCTGGGCTAGAGCTTGTAGCTCCATGTGTATTGCCACGTGACTTGTTTTGGCCCGAGGTATCCTTAGCAAGAGGTTGGACAAGCTCATGCACATGAGGGCATACTTTATGGCTGCTTTCAGAAACCTCTGACTACCATGTCATGAATGATCCGAGGCTAGCCTGCTGGATGGTAAGCACATGCCCGTGCCCAAGCTACCAGCTGGGTTACCAGCACCTACGTGAGAGAAGCCATGGATCACAAGCGAACCACAAATGATCACAGACCAGCTGAAGCATCTCATCTCAAAAGCTGACACACAGAGCTGTGAGCAAAGAGGTTGTTGGTGTTTTAAGCCACTGAACTTTGGAGTAGTTAATTACACTGCAGAAGCAAATTAAAACACATTAGCTGGTATTTACATATACATGTGTAAATACGTGAATATACATTCACCAATCTCGAGGACTTTTACATGCTACTACTGATTTAAAGTAAAAGATTTTACTTGAAATTTAGAAACAAAACAAGAAAATGACTATCAAACTGCCAACCCATGGAACTAGTCTTTTCTGGTTTCTTTGCTTTTTTTTGTTTTGTTTTTGTTTTCCTTGCTGCAGCTACCTGGATAACAACTGTGGCATTGTTCTGATGTCATTGAATACAGGGGGATTGATGAGAATATCATGAATTATTATTTCCCCCTGTTGTCAGTTTGCACATTTAGTTCCTCAGGCTTTGACGTGACTTGGGATTAGAAAAACACATACACTCACACAACAAGATACCGAGATCAAACCCACCAAAAGGCTAAAATGAAAGAGCCAATACTAACTAGTGGCAAGAATGTGGAACAGGGAGATATTCCTATCTAGCCAGTGGGATTATAAATTGATATGACTTCTCAGGAAATCTATGTAACAGTGTCTAATAAAAATGAATATAAGAATACATTATTTTCCAGCATTTTCTGTTCTCAGTGTATGCTCAGAAGAAGTGTATACATATGTGGACCAAAAATATGTATACAAGGATTTTCATAGCTACATCATTATTATTCATCATAGGCCCAACTACAAAGAGTCTAAATGTCCCTTAACAGTAGGATGGATAAATAAATTGTGTTAACATTCCTACAGTGGAATACCACAGAGCAATGGAAAAAGTCAAACTAGTGCTGCACCTAATAACATGAGTAAATCTCATGAACATAATGTTGAATTATAGAAGGTAGACACAAAAGTACATATTGTATGAATCTACATTATCTAAAGATAATGTCCATTTTTGAGAGGAGAGATGAGTGGCTATCGTGGGATATGAAGTGTTTTCTGGGCGCATATATATCCTGTTTCTTAATTGTTGGTGATTACAAGTGTTGTGTTCACTTTGCTAAAATTTATTTAAGATGTACACACATGATTCTTTTTACTTCTCTCAACTTTGAAAAGGTTATTTAAAAATTCAGCACTTGTATTGTGACTATATATAAATTTTTGTATGCATGCTAAAGATGTTAAATAGAATCAGCAGTGATCTATATATGTCCAAGTTATATTCATAAGTGGAGAGTCAAATGGAAAAATATTAAATATCTTATTTTTAGTAAAAGCAAACTAGTAAAAGCATTTTAGTAAAAACAGTGTCTTACCTAGTATTGACTATAGTGATGTACAAAATTTATAAAAAACTAATTTAGTGTCTTTGGATTATGTAAGTAATTGCATCCATTATTGAAAATATGAAAAATGTAGATCAGAATAATACACTGCTAGATACTATTTTTGAATGATTGTAGTTTTTAATGTGTCTATGTTTATGTCTTATATACTTAATCAAAATTGGAATGTTCTTCTACAGTATGTTTAGTGTCAATAAAAGGTTTCATTGTATGAATATGCCATAATCTTTTTTAAGGTTTTATTTATTCATGAGAGAGACAGAGAGAGAGGCAGAGACATGGGCAGAGCAGGCTCCCTGTGGGGAGCCCGATGTGGGACTCAATCTCAGGACCCCAGGATTACGACCTGAGCCAAAGGCAAACACTCAACCACTGAGCCACCCAGGTGCCCCTGCCATAATTGATTTAATCACCTTCTAGGAATTTTTTGCAGATTGAGACTTTGAATGATGTTGCATGTGCATTTCCCTGTACACTGTCACTGATATGGAGTAATATTTAAACAAAAGAGTAACATTTTGACAGATTGGCTTAAATTGTTGTTTCTATACAAATTACAGACTCATTTTCATCTTATTCTAGAGGGATAATATTGACAATGGACAGGACTGCCTGCATTTTGGACATTACTTATGTCCATACAAACATTATCATCATGACTCTTACCATAATTATCTTACTATTATGACTCATACCAAAGCTCTTATCCATAAATATGAATAGATGAGTTAATGACTACAGGAATAAATCTTGAAGCACTCTCCATGCCAGGAGTGATACTGGGCTTTTATGTTTATCTCAGTTAATCAGCAGAGGCATCTTTCATAGATGGAGCCAATATGAAATTAGATACAGACAAAAAGCAAGTGGTAAGCTTTAAGAATGTAATAATAAGCTATAGTAATTTCATTTTTCTTTGCCTTTGTTTTCTAGGTGAACATAGGGTAGATCAGCTGATGTGATCACTGTATTGGTTTTCATCTTACATTATAAAATTACATAAATGAGTTTATATTTTTTTAATTACTTTGTTATTTTTTAATTAGTTAAAAATATTAACTCATTTATAAGTTAAAATCTTAAGAGATTTTTAAGATTTCTTTCATTGGGAGATCTTCCTGTGCACAGTTCCCATGTATAGATATT
The DNA here is from genome assembly GCF_048164855.1 of Canis lupus baileyi. Taxonomy (NCBI): domain Eukaryota; kingdom Metazoa; phylum Chordata; class Mammalia; order Carnivora; family Canidae; genus Canis; species Canis lupus. The sequence goes on along the minus strand of NC_132855.1, from coordinate 25,502,220 downwards.
TCAGTTACCAAGGATTGGTTAAATAACACCAGTGCCCCAACAACATGGTTCAAGTTAAGTTACTACGGTATATATTAAATGCGAGTAATTGCAAAAGACATAGATTTCATTGATAGTTCTTTACAAAAATTACTGAGTGAATAACAAATGTGCATCATACCTTATGGGCATTTAAGATAGACCTTTTGAAGTCTGTCCATGACTGGCCATCACGCATCTGTTACTCTGCGTAAACACAGGTATCAAAAGCATATAGTGTGTTACCTCCCTGTCCTCAGTGATGAAACATGTAACATTTTTATGGATACACCTAACTGAGGGAGGGAATTTAATAAAATTGGAAGCCTAGCAAAGCGATGAAATTTTTGTATGAAATTTTTGTATGAAATTTTCAGCAATGAAAATTGATCATGCTAAAAGTTAAATTTGTATTAAAGATAGATGTAGTTACAGAAGATGTTCACTGGGAATGAAGGCTCTCTACCATTTTGGAAATTCTAGATTTGTAGCCAGAGGATTTTGGTGAAAATGAACATACTGATACAAATGAACACAGTTGTGCCAAAATGGATGAAAATGTCCCAAGGGAAATGTGGGAAATACCAGTCCTCTCTCTCTAAAACAGCTTCACATTAAAGAGACTCTAAAAGAAATTTGACGACATTGAAAACTCAAAGGATAAAATGTTGGCAGCTGATCCAAATTTCAAAAGGAGTATGACCTTTCTTTTATTGCTAACCTTTTAGAAACCTGTGTAAGGTATAATGACATTTCTGATTATTTATGATTTGAAGTGTTCAAATCTTTCTATTTCTTTAGTGAGAAAAATAGGCCTATAAAGCACTGATCTTCTTAATTATATAAAGGTATTCTTAACATCAAACTAGTAAAGAATTATATTTTACTGCTAAAAAATACAAAGAAATCTTCATAGAATAGAACAAATTGGAGGACACCAGGGCCCCATTAGTTAAAAAAACAAACAAAACAGCTGTATTCTCTCAGAAGTTTTCAATGGAAAACTATGAAAGATATGAAAACATCCAACTTCAAACAAGCCGGGGATAAGAATAGGAGCACTGCAAGCCATGGGTTTTGCATTTCCTGGTCACTGGGATTGAAAGACTACAAGACTAGAAGTCCTTTTGAAACTGTTTTCTCACCAGAGCAGTAATATCTGAGAGTATCTAATAGTTGAGGTCTCATTTATCCTGCAGCTTTTCACCTGAATATTATTTAGGCCCATTACACAGTAGAAGCCATTAAACATCTGTGTACTTCCTGGCCACTTCAGCTGTGACAGTGAATTGTTAGATTATTGGAGACACTTTCTGTGTATAAATGTCCTCTGGGTAATGTACAGGGATGAAGGAGGATATGATAACCCAAGCACTGATCATCAGCTCTTGCTCTGTCTACCTTTAAAGTAAGTGAGAGTCTCAAAAAGTCATCTGTTTTAAACTCCAATTTCTAGCTGTGAATTCCTTTAATACTAAAACTGCAAATACAGCACAAATGTTAAGGCCAAAAGCTTCAAAGATTAAATCACCTTTAAGGAGTTCCTTACTAATATTGTTGTTGGTCTTGTCACACAGGAAATTTAAGCAGATTGGTGTTGTTCCTAGAAGTGCTATTGGGATAGTTTTCAAGTCCAGTTAAACTGTATTTCAAGAAAAACTCATGACAGAGATGGCATCTATGTGCGGCTGGTAATGCTATATAGCTTTAAACCATCTCCTGGTTATCAGCACCTTTCATTTCTATTGAGGTACAAAGTTTACATAACATAGAATTAACCATTTTAAAGTGTACAATTCAGTGGCATTTTGTACACTAACAGAGTTGTGCAAACGTAACCTCTTTCTAGTTCCAAAATATTTTCATCACCCCAAAATAAAACCCCATGCCCATCAGGCAGTCACTCTGCATCCCCTCCTCCCTCTAGCCCCTAGCAACCATCAATGTACTTTCTGCCTCTATGGATTGATCTATTCTGGATATTTCATCTGAACGGAATCATACAACGTATGGTCTTTTGTGATGAGCTTCTTTCATTTAGCATGATGTTTCCAGGTTCATCCAGGTCATACATAACAGAACTTCTTTCCTTTTTGTATCTGAAAAGTATCCCTGTGTGCATATGTGCCACATTTTGTCCAGCCATCCATCATTGGACGTTTGGGTTGACTCCACCTTTTGGCTATTGTGAATAAGACTGCTGTAAATACTCGTGTACAAGGATTTGAACATTTGTGTACAAATACCTGTTTTAAAATATTTTGAATACATACCTAGGAGTGGAATTGCTGGGTCTTCATTTTATGTTGAACTTTTTGAGGAACACCAAACTTTTCCACTCAGCAGCATTTATTTGTATCATGTGTAAGGAGGGGCCTCTTTTTCCCATTCTTGATGCTGCCTCAGGTTCACTTTCTGCCATTCAGTCTGCCCCAAAAGAGGTAGAGTGGCTCACCTCATGGTTTTCCTTGTGAGTCTACCTCCAGAATGCACTTTGTCTTCTCCGGTCCTCTGTGCCAGGACCTCTAGATGGAGAGCCCTGTCCTGGTCTGTGCTGACATAACTACATGGACAAGTATTCCTCTTCTGGTAGTCTGTATTCCAATTAGGCTTTAATTTCCACATTGGCCTCTGGCTGAACAAAAGATGATCTCTGTCTTTTGATTTGGTTTGTTGTATTTTTCAGTTAGTCTGGGGCCTACAGTAGAGTTCACTATGCTATTGGAGGCTCCTTTGGAGATGCTATATTTAGGATATAAAAGTTAATGGTGCCAGAATTTGAACTTCATAGATATGGCCTGGATTTGGAGGTTTAAAATCTAAAAACCACTTAGTTTTAGTAATGCCAACTTGATAAAGTCCTCTAGTATTTCAGCTTCAATTTCCTTATCACTAAAAATGGGGAAATCATATCCATTTTCCTCATATAACAAATACACCATAGGGTTCACTAAAGTGTCAAAGCAAGTGCACAAAACATAAGACCCCACACAAGAGTATGGTTGTATGTAACTTAAAATTTCCTTTCAGATACTTTAACACAGCTTTCTTGTAGTAAATGACCTTTTATAGTATAAGTATATATTTGCATTTCAAAAACATGACCACAAAATTTCCAGCAGGATGATTGCTACAGGTATATGGTACAGAGAAGTTAGTAAGTGTCCAATCTTCAAGTAAAAAAAAATAGGTAACTTTTTTATGATAAGCATTTACCATCTAATGCCTGATGATGCAGCCAGTGTCTGGCTACTTCTCCATCCAGGTCATTTTATTTATGTATTTATTTTTAAATATTTATTTTAGAGAGAGGGAGCCCATGCATGCATACACACCCCAGAGTAAGGGGAGGAGCAGAGGGAGAGGGAGAAATCTCAAGCAGACTCCCCACTGAGCGTGGAGCCCCATGCTGGACTCAGTCTCATCACCCTGAGATGATGATCTGAGCCAAAATCAAAAGTTAGATGCCCAAGCCACTGAGCCACCCAGGCACTGCCATCAAGGTCATTTAAACTCTGGAATTTAAGAAGTGGTTTTTATTTTGAAGAAAAACATTTCAAGACGACTCTGTGACTATATAAAGAAAATTTTGTGAATTCATATGGCATCATCAGCAGATTACCTGAATATATCTTCAGTAAGAAATGTGCTTATCTTTTTAAATTATCTCAGGTAACACGTCACCTTGCCAAACTCTTTGACAGCATTGCAGATCTGCAGTTTGAAGAAGGTCAGGATGTGTCCACCCACAGAGCGATTGGAATGTACAGCAAAGAAAAGGAATACGTCCCATTCCAAGCAGAATGCGAATGCGTGGGCCATGTAAGATTTCTGAGGTTTTCTGTGCTATGGGAGTATTTTGGGGATAATTTTTAAAGGTTGAATTGAACAAGAAAAAAAAGTCACCTCCTGTCAAATCAGGCCCTGGTTAGTTTTGTGCTCAGTTTCCTTTTTACCCATGGCTAGTGTGACAGCTGTGCCATGTCATCGTCTGCTGTGCTTCCCATTTTGTGTTCATGTGGCTTCAGCACCCTGTAGAGTCTCTGAAATGCTAGCAGTTGAACTGGTCAGGATTGTCGCAGATTGAGTAAGTGGACCCCAGAAAGAGAAGCAGGTGGGACCTCAGCGACTAAGCCTCCTGCAAAGCTTACTGGTTTCGCCACTGAGAGTTTGCGTGAAACAGCACCTTGCAGGAAAGCATGTTTTAAAGAGGCTTGTGGCTCAGGGTTGTGATGTGAATGTTCTAAATGGCTGCTCATAAATAAAGTTGATGGAGTCTACTGTGCTGATGTCACGTTCCCTAATTACCATGTGCACAGACAGTTAAGTTAGCATATTCTCCTCGCACAGCCAAATACCTCGAAAATATTCTTAACGGTTAACTGCAAGAATGGCTCATTATGATTTATGAAAGAGCTCTTGGTGTTTCCAGATGATGTAGAGGGATTGCATCTTTTTATGATGATGCTTGTGCAGCTTGAGATAATCCGCAGAGTCCCTGAGACAGTAGCCTCCATTATAGAGCTATTTGGGTTGAGGTGGGATTCCTTAAAATGTCCCTTGCAGAAACGTGATGGGAGCTTTTTTTTTTTTTTTTTTTTTTTTTTTAAACAGGGCTTTTCTTTATTTCTTTCTGCTGCTTTTTAATATTGTACCAAGAAATCCAGCCAAATGAAGGGGAAACAGATGGTGGATTACTTTGATTAAAATATATTTTTTGATCTCTTGGGCTCTTTAGGATATTATTACAGTGATTAGAAAAAGTCACCATAACCTATCTTGACAAAAGTGTGTTGCTGTCTGTTCCCTCCCCAGCAGACTGCTAGCCGACTGGCATAGTGCCCAGAAGGAGGACAGGCCACTTGACGGATATGGTTGTCACTAGTAGGAACCCTTGGTACTGAGAGTTTTCACATTTTCTAATTTGTTCAGTGTAAGCAATTTAGGCCAGAGACTCGAGCTATATACCACATTCATCCTCTGATTGCCTTTGTTTGATAAAAAGATGCTTTTCCTTTTGGTCTTGTCTCTCCCCTACACTTTTATGATTGCTCCTTCCAATTTAGACTATTTGTATTTTCTTTGATTAGTGCTATTTGAATACCTACTATGTACCAGATGCTGGGTTGAGTTTCTGGGGATCCTGAAATGAATAAGACATGATCCCTGTCCTTGAGGAGCTTTTAGGCTCTTTGAAGAAATGGATAATTGGCAGTAATGGGAAGTGGTAATTGTTGTTATAGAGAGTCGGGCAGAAGCCGAAGAAACACCAGAAAGGGAAGGGATCAAACATCTCATCAGAGCTTAGTTCTGAAATCATGCTGAGCTAAGAAGCCATTGTTGGCATAGTCATCTGAACATGAGAGGGTATACCAACTTATATGGTCTTCCCAAATGGACTGGGAAGTTCTTGAGAATAGGTGGCCATATTGAGGACAGGGATCCGAGTGTTGGGGAAATGCTCTAAGGATACCTGATTTCCTGAAGGAACTAGTTGCTGGGAAGCATTAAGAATTGTGCTTCATAAAAAGAAAAGAAAAAAAAAAGAATTGTGCTTCATGACTAAAGTAGTGATGAGATCAGAGACCTTGAACTCAGGCATGTGAATAAAACTCAGTTATAAAATCAGAGGTGAAGGCTTTTTGGATGTTGAGGACATTGCTAGGGCAGTGCTAACTTTTTCTTTCAGTAGGCAAGGCTGTTAGCTCATTAACTACACATTACTCCTTCCCAGTTCTCCAGAGAAAGATTCTAGGAATGAATGTTTCTGCCATCTTCATAGTGGAAGGGCAAAGAAGTTTCTTCTTTTTTTTAAAGACTATACTTATGTGTTTGTTTGAGAGAGAGAACAAACATGAGTGGATGGGGAGCAGAGGGGAAGGGAGAGGGAGGGGGAAAGAATCTTGAGCAGAGCCAGATGTGGAGCTTGATCTCCCCATCCCTGAGACTGTGACCTGAGCTGAAACCAAGAGTTGGATGCTCAACTGACTGAGCCAACCAGGCACCCTCCCCCCCTCAAAAAAAACAGTTTTACTATCTTCACGATCTCATGTTGTTCTTGGAATTGATTTTTAATAGTCATTTTTTATTGCTGAGATCAACTATTTACAAATAGTATACATACCCTTTTTGTTATATAATGGAAACAGATATATGGGTAAATACAACAAAGCATATTTGGATAGGATAGAAAACTGGTTAAAATATATTTGTGGGGATAAAATAAACTTGAATTAAAAAAAAAAAGATTAACTTTCACAAGTCAGCAGTTGTCCTATCTCTTATACTCTCCTGCTGTCTAATTTTTGACAAGTGTGAAGATGAGAACCAGTAGGAAATATAATTAAGACACTTGCTGGAAACACTTTGTCCTAAGACTAAGAACTAAGAAGATTTTAAAGAAGAATGTTCAGTATATGTAAAAATTATTTTTAAAAAAACCCAGTTTTTCAAAATCAATCTACCACTATCCCCAAAGCTCCAGAATATTATTCTAACCTATTATTCTGTAGATCGCTGGGAGTTTGGTTTCTCAGAACACTGTGCCTTACCACAGGGGATCTTGGTCCAGAACCCCCTTGTCTTCAGGTCTGAAAATGAATAATTGAGAACACTTCCTCTGTTGAGGCTGCAGAAAGTTATTTGCCATCCAGTGGGTGAAATAAGATGAGCACTGTTCTAGGAGAAATCAGGTTCAATGGATTTGATGCATTGTTGTTCACTTTACTCCTTGAGTTATACCTCTTCTAGTTTTCTATCCAGATTTCAAATAAATCTGGGGTGCCTGGGTGGCTCAGTCAGTCAAGCATCTGACTCTTGATTTCACCTCAGACCATGAGATCAAGCCCTGAGTCTGACCCTGCGCTCAGTAGGGTGTCTGCTTGAGATTCTCTTCCTCTCCCTCTCTCCCTCCCCCACCCCACTTGTGCTCTTGTGTGCTCTCTCTCTCAAAATAAATAAATCTTAAAAATAAGTCTACCTGAGGCCTCTCAGGGGGCCTTTGAACCCATGGGGGGCTGGAATTATCTCTCTTCTGTAGTTAAGTCTGTGCTAAATTGGTTCACTTTGCTTCAAAAGGTGGAGACATGGCTCCTGCGACTTGAACAGACTATGCAAAGTACAGTGCGACATTCTATCACAGAAGCCATAGTGGCCTATGAGGAAAAACCAAGAGAACTGTGGATCTTGGATTTCCCGGCACAAGTTGCACTAACAGGCTCACAGATCTGGTGGACAACAGATGTAGGAATAGCCTTCAGTAGACTGGAGGAAGGCTATGAAACGGCCCTAAAGGATTTCCATAAAAAACAGGTATTTTATAGATTCGTGATTTTGAGACTTGAAGGGACATGAAGAGGTAAACATTCATTCCTCCATCATTTACGGAGTGTCTTCTGTGTGCTGGGTGCTATGTTGGGACGATTTTAGCAATCAGTGCTTTGATTTTTCTTTTTCTAGCTTTGTGTTATCCTTCCGGTTTGCTACATGGTTTAAAAAAAAAAAAATCACATCCATTATCCCCCCAGCCTCTAGGATATCACACATCCTTAGATATGGTGCCTATTTCTGTCCTTCTGTATAAGACTCTCCATCTAGGCTAATGGTGTATTTATTACAAAATACGTACACGATCTGCATGACTCAGAAAGATGGAGGGCTGTTGGGCAAAGACAGATGTTTTCATGTATTTTGGGTTTTGGTTAATTACAAATCACAGATGAGCAATTTTGGAAAATGGTCTATTTTGAATTCCATTTTATTCACCCCACTTAGGTTGTGACCTCTCCTCAAGCCTCCCATCCTAAGGGATGCTAGTAGTTGTGGCATAATTCCGACTTCCTGTTGGCTTTTAGATTAAGAGAATATTAGGCTTGAAAGGCATTTAAATATTAGTGTGTCTACCTTTCTTGGATAAAGTACAAATGCAGAGACACTAAGCAATTTTCCCAATGTTGTGCAATTTGTAAGTAACACTGGCCGGACCTGCAGAATTCAGAATGCTTTCCACTGCTCTCCTTTGCGTGTCCTCTTAGCAGTAGGTTTATTTTTTTACATTTTTAGAAAAGATTTTATTTATTTATTCATGAGAGACACAGAGAGGGAGAAGCAGGCTCCCTGTGGGGAGCCCCATGTGGGACTCGATCTCAGGACCCTGGGATCACACCCTGAGCCAGAGACAGATGCTCAACCACTGAGCCACCCAGGCGTCCCTCTTAGCAGTACTTTTAATTCAGCCCCTTAAACATTAAATAGATTCAGAGAATGAAGGGTACTTGTGTCATTTACACATTCAGGAATTTCAGGTTTAGTGTTTTGATTCTTTTAATTTTGTTCGAATCTTGAGTAGAGATCCCCTGATTTACTTATGTTACTAAAGAAGTCTTTGTATTGTTTACTTTTGGAGAGAAAATATTCTTCATGTACATCTTTAGGAAAATAGGGCGTTGGTTTTATATTTAGCAGGCTTTAAGTTACAAGTGGATTTTTAAAAGTGACTGATTTCCTCTTAGGGCAATAGCTCTATGATTCTAGTCAATGCCACTTGGATGAGGAAGCTAAGTAGGTAATTTTTTTTTCATGGACATATTAATAATTAAATTGCAATTAACCATATATGGTTTTATTATAAAAATAACTTTCTAGTTAGTTAATTTATTGATATCCATGCTTTTATTAAAAGTACTTTGATTATCTATTGAAATAAGGATTTTTAAAAATAGTTATAACATCCTCTCGTAAGTTTCCAGTATTATCAATCTTGCTCAAACTTAAGTTTTTTTTAAGTTTTCATAGATTCTCTTCCCACAGGTGACCATTGATAACATATTGGCATATTGACATCAAACATTTTTCCTCTTTCTTTGTGAATGTGTAGACATCTATCTGTCCCTCTCTGTATAAATATGTGTCAGTGTGCATTCTATCAAATAAATAGAATAAATTTTTACATAAATGTGTATTTGTGCTGATATCTATCAATATTTCTAAATATATAGAAAATTTTTTTACATTTCATACATTTTGTTATTTTGTATTTTCACTCAATATAATATTTACCTTTTTTCTTGCTGTAAATAAATATCAAATTGACAATAAAAATGGCCAAATAGAATTCTTTTATATGGGTATGCAGAATTGTTTCTTCCTTCTCTAGGGCTACTCTGATAGTCTGAGGGCTGATCAAGTACTGTTCCAGGTTCTGTGGTTCCAGCAGTGAAGGTTTTGATTTTATGGTGCTTATGTTGTGGTTAACTGTTAGTAGATCTTACCTCTTCCTCACAAAGTACCTTGGAAATCTTTATTCTGATCTTCACTTTCTACTTTACATGCTGCTATTTCATTTAATTTTCTTAAAAGATTTTATTTACTTTTAGGGAGAAAGCATGAGCAGGGGAAGGGGCAGAGGGAGAGAATCTCAAGCATACTGTGCTTAATGTGGAGCCAGATGTGGGCCTTGATCTCATGACTCTGAGGTCATGACCGGGGCCGAAAACCAGTCAGACACTTAACCGACTGAGCCACGCAGGCAGCCCTAATGTAAATTTTTTTTTTTTTTTTACTCCATTTCTTGTTTTAGAATCCATTTCCCTTCTTCCTATAGTATATCTTTTAGTGGTTTGTGCAGCTGATTGATGATAAGTAGGACATTGGCTGAATCCTTGTCTTTCTTTTGAATTCTTTACAGTTAAGGCCTAAAATTCTAAGTTGAGAATTATGTTCTTTCAGAATTTGAAAAATACTCTGTTACTTTATGGCCTTCATTGTTGTAAACGTTCAGGTCAAATTATTTTTCCTTCATAAGCAATCTGTCTTTGGTCTTTGGCTGCTTTTATGATTTTTTTTCTTTTTGTGATTGTATTTTACTGTATATACTTGTAGATTTTTTTCTCCCTGCTTTTAAAATTTAGCCTGCTAAGGACTCTGTGAACTTTTTGAATCTTCAGTTTCATGTCTGTCTACAATTTTGGAAGATTCCTCTCCATTTCTTTTTGGATCAATGCCTTTCTTCCATTTGCTCTATTTTCTTCATTGAGAAATTTATCTGCTATATGTTGAGCCTGTCCATGCCATCCTTCCTGTCTGTTAACCTCTATCTCATATTTTCAAACCCTGTGGGGTTTTTGTGCTATAATTGAGGTAATTTTTTGAATAGCTTATTATTAAATAATCTCTGCACCCGCTGTGGGCCTCACATGCACAATCCCAGGATTAGGAGTTGCGTGCTCTACTGACTGTGCCAACCAGGTGACCCTTAGGTGACTTGTAGAATCTATCTTCCATTTCACTAACTTTTTTTCTTAGAGATTATGATTAAGAAAAAAGTATTGAGGTCCATATTATGTGGTTTCAAATGTCATCTCTACCATCAGTTTATTAGTTGTGCTGCCTTGGGCAACTTATCTAACCACGTTGTGCCTCAGTGTTACAGTAATAATAATAGCACCTATATTCACAATATTAAGATTAATTAATATACTTATTAATTAGGATTAGTTATGACTAGAATTAGTTAATATATTTGAAATACAATTTAAAAGTGTCTGACAAACCAGGCAGAATTTAGAATTCTACTAATTAACCAACTGGGTGGCTCAGTTGGTTAAGTATCCAACTCTTAACTTTGTGTTAGCTGTTGTTACTCTTAAGAAAGTGACAATAACAATGGTGTCTAATGTGATGCATAATTAATTTATTCCCCCAATTTATCATAACATTAAAAAATATACAAAATAATTGAATTGTATAATGATGTGCAAACCTAACACCAAGATTCTACAAAGAACATATTTTCTTTATCACATTATCTATGCTATATCCACCCCGCTATAGATCCCTCAGTCCACCTTATATTTATGACTCATTTCAAGGGAAATTGCAGATGCCAGTAATCTTAACCTATAAATATTTTAGTATAAATATTCATTTCATCAGTTGAGTTTTGATTATTGTATCTCAATTTCCCAAAGTTCTTTTTGGTTCTTTAAAAATCAGTTTAGGATGACTTACCCCACCCCCCTTATAATGTCTTATTTCTTCATTATGGTTTATATTTTTTTTCTGAATTCTTTGAAAGAGACATTTATAATAGTCTCATTTAGACTGTTGTAATGCTAGTTCTTTTAAGGCTGGTTCTTCTTTTAAACTGAATTTTTTTGTGTGTTCATTTTTAAAGTTGATGTAGGTTTAGTCTTTCTGTACAAATTCTGTGCGCCCTAGAGAGAGCATGTGTCCCCATAGTGCTTTTCTTCCATGCCTCTTCTAGGTCTCCACAGGTTTTGTGGATGCTGGATTAATTTTGGGGTTGATTACTCAGTCAAGGTTTTCCAGATCACATGGCATGGGCTTGAAGTTTTAATATCTCTAAAGGGACTTTTTCCTCTCCAAAGGCTTTCATCTTGCTTCTCTGAGCTGGTGGGTAGAATTTTTCTAGAGCCCTTTACTGGACTGTGTAAGACTCTAAGAATCTCAGCTACATTTCAGCATCTCAGTTCCGACTCCCAGCCTTGCTCAGGGAGTGTAAGAGGCCGGAGACAGAAATGTTGCATTCCCAGGTGGCAGTTTAAACCTCAGTCCCCAGATGTTTGAATCTGTACCCAAATCCTACATTAGGCTGCCATGACATTTGCATGTTAACCACATTCTACTTTGAGATACATTCCTGGCATCAGGGACTATCACACACTCCCTCCCTCCCTCTTCTCCTCCTTCCATCCCCTTGTCTCCTTCCACCTTTCTCATGTTTTGTTATAGACTTTGCATGTGGGTGTATTTTTTGCTTTATTTACAAGTTTGTGTGTATGTTAATGAAGGAGTTGTCCATTCATCTTAATCCAGTGTGTTGCAGGGGGTCTATTATTACTACTACTTAATACTACTTAAACCTTAACGATGAGGTTGGTTTCTTAATTTTAGCTACCATTAATAATACTTCAGTAACTAGCCTTGTATATGCGTATATACATGTTGTACATATTTTTATTTTTTCAGGATAAGCTTCTAGAAGTAAGATTGCTAGGTCAAAGAGTATGCCTCTTTTAAGCCTTTGGGAACATTGTGCAAATTTACCTTCCCGGTAGCACTGTAAGAGAAGTGTCCACTCTCTCCCCTGTCAGCAACATTGGGTTCCTTCTTTTTATTCTTAGAGCTAAAGTTGTTCATATCCCAGAAGCTCAGCATATTCCACTAATTAACAGAATTTAGGGTTTTTTCTCCCTTAAAATAGTTTTAAAGTTTTCCATTCTGTTCAAGAGTTATGTAATATTTTCATGCTGAATGGGAAGCAAACAAGAAAGGTTTATGAAGAAGGCATTTATCTGCTTAATTATGAAACACTTCTAGCACAAATTGAAATGTTTGACAGACCAGCCAACAGATGCCTTCCATACAGTGTTTCAATTTTGCAACTGATACTAATATGCATTTTAGAGAAACTAACATTTGAACACTGTTGAAGCTGTAGTGTGGTTCATGAGAAGTGTGTTCATCTGAATTGAAACCCCTTTAGAGTTCTCTATTCAAAAATGGATGTAACCATCTGCTAGAGTTTGTTTTTAATTAAAATTACTTGTGCTAATACTGTGAGCAGTTTTTTAAAATGAACGTTAGTCCTTTAAAATCGCTTCATTTTAAACTGAGATCAGAGTTGGCCATAATTGATGATCTACCTATACGAGAAATTTCTTTGCTTGCTCCTCACATTAATATGTGTAAAATATTACACTTATAGTAAATTTAATTTCTCAGATTTGTGGGGTCCTTGGCCAAAATATTTTGTTTTGGAGGCTTGGGATCTGGTAAGAAGGATTTCCTGCTCTAACTTTATTATTAAGCCCCGTGAAAATCATCAAAGGAGAGATGGAAACATTTTGGACTTGAAAAGCTTAATTGCTACTGTGCTGGGACATGACCCAGAATCCTCTCAGTAAAACTCAAGATGAGCAATATAAAATCATCCATCCCCTCTTCCACAAGGACTAAGAAATATATATAAGAAAGAGACTAATTTTGCTTCTTAGGGCTGGTGTTTGGCCTCATTTTTAGTCATTGAGAAATTCTTTCACAACCAATTGGATACAATGTTGACAGTATTCCTACCTTATTCCAATTTTATTGCATTAATAGGAAAGCCTATGAAGCCCGAAGCTACTCAGTGTATATTGGACACAAATTTTTGTTTACACCTCTCTAGAAAAGTATGATCTGATAGCTTCATGCTTTGTAATATAGCAGGAACCCATGAGTGGAGCACATACTCTTTACCCCCCTCTGATCTATTAAAAGACGCTAGGTCATCTTTTCCATAATTTACCAATTTAGGAGACTTTTATTCAATCTTTTGTGAATCAGACAGTACCCAGTCTAATAGAAATGAGCACCAGAGAGCTGATAAAGCAAAGGACTTTTATTTTTTTTAAAGATTTTATTTATTTATTCATGAGAGACACACAGAGAGAGGCAGAGATGTTGGCAGAGGGAGAAGCAAGCTCCCTGAGGTGAGCCCCATGCGGGGGGCTCGACCTCAGGACCCCAGCATCACACCCTGAGCCAAAGGCAGACGCTCAACCACTAAGCCATCTAGGTGCCCCAAAGCAAGAGATTTTTATAGTCCCACTGAGCAGGAACAAGGAAATTATACTGGGCATTTGCTGATTGGTTAAATCGGGTTGACTTTCCTCCTATGAATCAAAAGGAAGTCTTAGATCTGGATCAGGTAACTTGCACTGAGCAGGCAGGTGCTGAGTCATTGACCTAGGGCTGCCTCTCTGAGAAAGCTGACCACAGAAACTTAAGTTTTGGTTTGCTAACACAGGGCTTAGCATGAGCGACTCCATCTTGGGCTCAACCAGGTTACTTTAGCACAGCCAAAATTTTATGGAATGACAAGGGAGCAATAAAATCATATTTGGATATGCTGGACCAGATATTTTGAGGAATGCCTAGAAGTTGATGACAGATGAAATTGATCATTAAGAGCAGAGAAAACCACAGGTAAAACAAAAAGAGACTATTACAGTGATAAGCTTATTTTATCCAATGAAATTCCAGGGAAATGACAGACTCAGATTCAATAAATAAAAAATATTGTGGGGTCCATGGTCATGGATAAAGAGTAAATGGAGAAGAGGTGGACAGTTGGAACCTTCTGTCTCCTGTATAGCCTAAGAGATTTATCAATGGGTATGTTTGCTTCGAGGATAAAGCCCTGAGAAGTGCGTCATAAATACTGTGAGGTGTCTACTGGGAACTTCTGCTATTACTACATCTTGACCCTAGAGCTCTATTTGGGCAGCTTTTTCAATTAGCAATAATCGCGCCTCGGATAAACCTCATTGGCTACAATACTGCTACTATGCAAAGCTTGGGCAGCTTTTTCTTTTTCTTTCTTTCTTTCTTTTTTTTTTTTTTTTTGGCAGCTTTTTCTTTGAAGGGTGGGATAGAAATATTTTAGGGGTTTTTGGCTATATAGTTTCTTTCACATCTACTCATTTCTGCTATTGTAGTAGAGAAGAAGCCATAGGCAGTTTTTAAATGAATAGACATGTTAAGATTCCAATAAAACTTTATTTATAAAAACCAGAGTGAACCAGATTTGTCTAGTGGCCTGTGGCTTGCCAACCCCTGTTCTAGAGAAAGTAGCAGAACAGATTCTGAAGTAACTCAGGATCTCTACAATGACAGATATAATAGAAAAAGAGATTTATTACACATATGTGGTGTGATTCCAGTCTGATCCATAAATCCAGGAATTATTTCTTTGAATAGACCATAACAACAAATTTTTGCAGTTAAAAGGACAAAGCAAAAAAAAAAAAAAAAGAAAAAGAAAAAGAGAAAAGATCAGGGAAAGGAACCATAATTTCCTATGAGAAGAGATTTTAAATAGATCGTATAACACTATGTGTGACTTAATATTTTATGCTAAATATTAAGTCTGAAATTTAAATTAAATGGATGATTTTCCATGAACATTGTTTCTGAAATAAATTCAAAATGAGGTGGAGACTAGACCAGTAACCACAGAAGTAATTGAAGTGGTAATCAAGGTAGTTGAATTTGCATCCCTAGCCCTAAAGTTGAGCCCCACTACAGTGGTTTTATCAGATATTAAAAAAAAGATAAATACCATGTTATATCACCTGTTCTAGAGTGTAGAAAAAGATGGAATTTTTTTACTCATTTTGTAAAGTTCTAAGAAACTTGATAGAAAAAGTGGGCATTGATAAAGTACAAAAGAAAATTCTGTTGGCCAATCTCATTAATTAATCTATCCTCTTTTTGGTCTGGATTTTTCACTTATTGTTAGGAGACCATCTTTTGTGGATCTCAAATTTTGTACATTTTTTTGAGCAGAGGTACTTAACCACTTTTGTTGTAGACTATCTTCCAAGATTATTTGTTATACAAACATTCTTGGGAGATAGCCTCTGTAGTGTTTTCTCTCTAGAGCAAAAGGTAGATTGGCTTACTGTCCAGTATAATAAATTTAAAAATCTCCAGGGCAAAGTTCAGACATGGTTACTATCTGTGAGAAAAGATTTTGGGTTCCTTAAACTCAAGGTTCCTCTCCTGTAACACAACTCACTGTGTATATAAGCATTATGTGGCTCTTTTGGGGTTATCCTTTAAAAGTTGGGGATTGGAAACTGGTGCAAATGCTGATACTTTGATACTGCTTAATACTGTCAGTGTGACTAATAAACTGTCCTTTATCTGCGACCCAGAGGCTCTGTGTCTTCTGCTAACATCCCTTTAGCAGTACCAGGCTGACTTTAGCGTGCAAGTAAAATCTCAGACCAAAAAAAAAAATAAATAAATAAATAAAATAAAGTCTCAGACCATTCTCATTTCTTAAGCATGTTGTTGCATGTGTTAAAAGTTCATTCTTTTTTTGTTGCTGAGTATTCCATTGTATAACTCTACCACCCTTTGTTTATCCATTCTTTTGATTGACATTGGGGCTTCCAATTTGAGGCTACTATTTCTAAAGCTGCTTGGCACTTTCTTGCCCAATTCTTTTGATACACATAGATTTTCCTTTCTCCCGGATAAAGTATCTAAAAGTGAAATGGCTGAATCATAGAGAAGATATATGTTTACCCCTTTAAAAAACTGCCAGACAGGTCTCCATTGTTCCATTCCCATTAACAAGGTGACACAATTCTAGTTGCTTCATATACTACCAGTATTGGGTGTCATCAGTCAATACTGATGATTGCAGGCATTCTAGAGGGTGAGAAATAGTATCTCATTGTGGTTTTAATTGGCTTATCTCTAATATTTAAAGATGTTGAGTAATGTCACATGTTTTTTGGCATTCATATATCTTTTATTGTGAAGTGTCTGTCCAAATAACTTGCCTGTTTTTTTGTTTTTGTTTTTTTTTTTAAATTGGGATGTTTGTCTTTTTATTGTTAGAGTATTTTTTTCCAGTTTGTTTTTGTTTTAATTTTATTTAAATTCAACTAATTATACTGTTTATTGGTTTCAGAGGTAAAGGTCAGTGATTTGTCAGTCTTATGTAACACCCAATGCTCATTATATCATGTGCCCTCCTTAATGCCCATCACCCAGTTACCCCATCTCCCCATTCACCTCCCCTCCAGCAACCCTCAGTTCGTTTCCTATGGTTGATAGTCTTTTATGGTTTGTCTCCCTCTCTGATTTTGTCTTATTTTTTCCTCTCTTCCCCATGATCCTCTGTTTTGTTTCTTAAATGCCACATAATGAGTGCGATCATATAATTGTCTTTCTCTGACTGACCTATTTCGCTTAGCATAATATCCTCTAGTTCTATCCACATCATTGCAAATGTCAAATTTTCATTCTTTTTCATTCTTTTTGATAGCCAAGTAGTATTCCATTATGTGTATGTATGTATGTGTGTGTGTGTGTGTGTGTGTATATATGTATATACACACACACACATCTTCTTTATCCATTCATCTGTTGATGGGCTCTTTCCATAGTTTGGCTATTGGGAGCTGGTGCCCCTTTGGATCACTGCATTTGTATCTTTGGGTTAAATACCCAGTAGTGCAATTACAGGGTCTTAAGATAGTTCTATTTTCAACTCCCTGAGCAACCTTCACACTGTTTCCAAAGTGGGGGCACCAGTTTGCATTCCCACCAACAGTGTACAAGGGTTCCCCTTTGGTTAGAGGATTTCTTTATATGGTTACCGTTCCTGGGAAGGAAATGAACAGATGGCTCATTTTATTAATGGTACATTTTGTGAATGGAATGTTTTCATTTTAATGTATAGTGTGTCAAGTTTTTCTACTGTGGTTGATAATTATTATGTCAGGTATAAGAAATTCTTGCCTATCACAGTGTCATAAAAAGATTCACCTGTTTCCTTCTTGGTGCTTTATGGTTCTGGGTTTTTCATTTTGATCTGTGATCCATATGTAAATATTTTTCTGTTCCGTTGTATTAACTTGGCACCTTGGTCAAAGCCAATTGATTGTGTGTGTGTGTGTGTGTGTGTCTATATATATATAGACATATATATATATATATATATATATATATATATATATATATATATGGGTCTGTTTCCAGACTCTCCTGTTGTATTCATCTCTTTTGTATCTTTATGCCAAATCCACATTGTATGTATTACAATTGTACGTAGCTTTATAACAAGCCTTGAAATCATGTTGTATATAGCCTCCCATTAGTTCTATTAAAAATTTTTTTCCCCAAAATTGTTTTGGCCATTATAGATTCTGTTTATATCTTCATAAATAAATTAACATATTATTTTTAGAAGCCCAATCTTTTAACCTAATTTTTAACTGGTATCAAATATAAATAGGAATGTTGGGAGGGTGGATATCTCAGCCATGATGCATCCTATTGAAGAACACGGTATATGTCTTGACAAAGGTTGTCTTTAATTTCTCTCAAAATATTTTCTGTGGTTTTCAATGTTAGGGTCTTACACATTTCTTGCTGGACTTACTTTTAGATAGTTTTTATGTTTTGATGCTTAATATTTTGTTTTCCAATGTTTGAGGCTGATATATAAAAGAGATGGATTTTTAAATATTCACCGTGTGTCTTAGGGCTTTGTCCAATTTGCCTATTAGTTTTAGTAAGGGTTTTTTTTTTAATAGTTTCATAGGGTTTGCTGTATTCATGGACATATCATCTGTCAGTGATGACAGTGTTACTTCTTGCCTCCTATTCTTTTTTTGCCCTTTATTGCCTTTTCTTGAGTTAATGACGGCTAGGACCTCCGGTGCCATGTTGAATGGAAGTAGTTAGAGCAGACATCCCAACTTATTTCCAGTCTCAGGGAAGAATAATTTAAATTTTCACCATTAAGGTTCACCTGGGTGGCTCAGCTGTTGAGCGTCTGCCTTTGGCTCAGGGTGTGATCCCAGGGTTCCAGGATTGAGTCCCACTTCGGGCTTCCTGCGTGGAGTCTGCTTCTCCCTCTGCCTTTGTCTCTGCCTCTCTCTCTGCATGTCTCTCATGAATAAATAAATAATTAAAAAAATAATTTTCACCATTAAGTATGATAGTTGTTCTAGTAGGTTTTAGTAGATGTTCTTTCTGAAATAGAGGGAGAGCCCTTCCATTGCTACGTACTGAGAGTTGTTTTTTGTTTGTTTGTTTTTGAGAGAGAAAGACAAGCAGAGGGGAGAGGCAGAGGCAGAAGGAGAAGCAGACTCCCCTCTGAGAGGGCCCAATGCAGGGCTCGATCCCAGGACCCAGAGATCATGACCTCAGCCAAAGGCAGATGCTTAACCACCTGAGCCACCCAGGTGCCTCAAACTGAGAGTTTTTATCTTGAAGAGACATTGATCTTTTTCAAATCTGTTGAGATTATTCATGTATCTGCCTCTTTTTTTCTGTTACTGTGGTGAATTTTTGAATGCTAAGCCAACTTTGCATTCCTGAAATAAACTCCACTTGGTTATAATGGATTATCATTTATATATGTCTATATGTATTTTTGCTGGATTTCATTTGCTAATATTCTGTCCAGGAATTCTCTATATATGTTCATAAGGGACATTTATCTATAGTTGTCTTAAAATACTACTGCCAGTTTGGGGATCAGCATAATACTCTTTAAAAGGAACTGAAAAATATTTTATTCTCATGTACTTTGTGAAACAGTTTATGATAGAAATCACTGGCGATGCCATCTGGGCCTGGAGTTTTCTTTGTGAATCATTTTTAGTTATAGATCAATTTCTTTTATATATATGCTGCTCTGTAGCTTTTCCTCTTTTTATTCTTACATCACTTATAAAAATTTGTGTGTTTCGGGGCATTTATCCATTTCATCTGAGTCAGGGACTGGCAAATTATAGCCCTCTGACCAAATCTGGTTCATGACTTTGGGTGCTTTAATGCTGCCATGGAGTCATTTGGAGTCATGTGGAGTCATTTCGATAGAAACCTTGTAGACAGACCTCAGTGCCTCAAACATTGACTGTCTGGACCTTTATAGGACCTTTACATTCAGCCTTGATCTAAGTTTTCAAATGTATTGATGTGAATTGGTTTTTGTTTCTTGATATTATCCTTAGCACAACTAGAGGATCTCACATTATGTCCCTCTTGCATTCCTGGTATTGGTGATTTGTGTGTTCTCTCTGTCTCTTTGAAATCAGGCTTTCTGTGTGTTTATCAATTTTATTTACAAAGAACTATGACTTTGTTGATTTCTCTCTATTGTTTTATATTTCAGTGATTCCTGCTTTATCTGGATTACTTCTTTCTACCTTAACTTGCTCCTCTTTTTCAAGTTTCTTAGCATTGTTGCTTACCGATTTTACACCTTTTTCTTTCCTAATGCAAGCATGTGAAGGAAACTTTATAACTTGATGAAGAATATCTACTAGAAACCTGCAGAGAAAATCATGCTTAATGGTGAAACATAGGAATCATTTCCATTAGTGTCAAGAATGAGGTAATTACGTTCACTGTCCCTGACATTCATTGCTCAATATTGTGCTGGTTTCAGCAATATGATTAATGGAGAAGTAGGAAATGAACAGTGGAAAGGAAGACCACAAATGGGGCTGCACAACACATGCCCTGATAGTGTCAAGAGCCCATCGGACCTGATTTCTTTGGAACTCTGCTTTGTTCCAGCTGAAAAGAAAATCCTTTGTTTCTGATACTGCAGAAGCTGAAACAGGGGTCATTTTCAGGATTCAAGATCCTTGTTGCTATTGCTATAAAAGGAAAAGAACATTACTTCTGTGTTACATTCCTTTTCCTGTTGGAAAGGAATTGAGGGTTCTGAAGCTGACCCCTCAAGTGCTATAGTAGTTACCTTGCAATGTGTGCTGAGGACTGTAAGCTCAGATCTTAATGTTTCAACAGAGGGGCCCTTCCAGCCTCTCGGCCACTGTGGCTTCGGTGTGCCTCAGTTGGGAAATCTGCCTTGCCTGATGGGGAAATTGCACACTTCTGCTATAAGGAAGTTGTTCTTCTTGTGTCACCTTACTTAAGTGTGTAGTATTCAGCCTCATAGTTCTTCAGGTTCACATACATGGTCTCTTTTGTACCATACCAGCACAGGAGCTGGGTGGGTCAGGACAGAACTGAGAATCAGCCACCACCGTGGATCAAGAACTGGTCCTTTTCTCTGACCCGGAGTCTATAACCTTCTGTGCCTGATACCTTCCTTCATGATGAGCACACCATCATCCCACCAAACAAGTAGCCCTCTTTTCGAACACCTGAGTGTCTTAGGCATCTGTAACCTATAAACCTCAGTGGCGGTCATGATTCATGTGGATATTTTGGGCAAGTGTTTCTTTTTTTTTTCTTTTTTAAAGATTTTATCTATTCATGAGAGAGACACACACAGAGAGAGAGAGGCAGAGACACAGGCAGAGGCAGAAGCAGGCTCCACACAGGGAGCCCAACATGGAACTCGATCCTGAGTCTCCAGGATCACACCCTGGGCTGAAGGCTGCGCTAAACTGCTGAGCCACCCAGGCTCCCCTGGGCAACTGTTTCTATTTTTATCCAAATATAAGAATTCATAGATGGTAGATACTTTGTTATTTCCCTTGAAGTTTATTTTCTTTTTAAAGATTATATTTATTTATTCATGAGAGACACAGAAAGAGAGAGAGAGAGGCAGAGACAGGCAGAGAGAGAAGCAGGCTCCATGCAGGGAGCCCGATGTGGGACTCGATTCTGGGACCCCAGGATCACGCCCTGGGCCAAAGACAGGTGCTCAACTGCTTAGCCACCCAGGCATCCCTCCCTTGAAGTTCAGACTCTGGTAAGCTGGCCAAGCCCTGCGTGTTGGTACCCTTCTCTCTCCAGCATGTGTGTGGAGAGCCCTGCCCCTGTGCCAGGCTACAGTTCTTTCAGTTCCCTGATGGGGTCACCCTAGTTCCTGGGTATTCATATGAGCCTCATCTGGTGGCTTCCACTCTGCCTCTGTGGGTGGCCAGCCTCTTACATTTTTTTTACAACCTAAATTGTACTCATCTTTTAAGTCTTAACCTAAATACCCTTCCCTCCAAAATGTCTTTCCAAGCCCTCAATTAGGCAAGACCCTCTCTCTGTGTGCTATCATAGCACTTTCTTCTAACTCCAGCAAAATGATTATAATTACGTATCTACCTTCTGCACTGACCTGTAACCTCTAAGACAGTAATCAGATTTGTCTTATCATATGGGAGAAAATAAAATGTGGATTTGGTGTGGATTGTTGCTGCCATTCATTTGTTCATTGCTTCCTCCCTGCATTCAAATGATGAGTGTGTACTGAGATCCTGCCTTCTGCTGGCCACTGTACTGGGTCTGGGATTGTAGGACTGGATACAAATTTTTTTTTTAACTTTCAACGATAATTTCTTCTTTCCAGAACAAGAAAATGTTTTCTTTTTTTTTTTAATCTTTATTTTTATTTATTTATGATAGTCACAGAGAGAGAGAGAGAGAGAGGCAGAGACACAGGCAGAGGGAGAAGCAGGCTCCCTGCACTGGGAGCCCGACGTGGGATTCGATCCCGGGTCTCCAGGATCGCGCCCTGGGCCAAAGGCAGGCGCCAAACCGCTGCGCCACCCAGGGATCCCAAGAAAATGTTTTCTAATTACATTTTGTAGCCCTTCTTTATCAACTCCAGACTACCACACCCTTTTCCAAAACTGTCAGATACACGCACACACACACAATCACGTCCTACACTTTGCCTCTGCCCCTCAGGTGATTTTAGCCAGCCACTTCTCCAGGTCCTGGATGTCAGTGGAGCCAGTGTCCCCTCTTCCACCCTTGGCACTGTACTCCAGGAACTCCACTTTGAGGGGCAATTGTGAGAACTCAAATTCTTTGCCTTTCTTTCCTAGCTGAGCAGGGGCAGTGCTGGAACTGTCCAGTGTGCTGGGGGCCGCAGAACGGGTGACCCGTAAAGTGTTGAGTTCTTTCTAAAGCTGTTGCTGAATTAACTTGTTACTTTAGAGCTTATAGTCAGCTGAAGGAGACAAATAGTAAACAAGGAAATAAGTAAGTGAATGATGGGATACTAGTAAGTACTGTGAGGAGAATAAAATAGGAGCCTGTAGAATAATGGGGTAGGAACTAATGGTAAAGGCGATGGCCAGGGAAGGCCAATTTGAGGAGGTAAGTTTGAACTAAGACATGAATGATGATGGGAAGCCAACCGTATAAACATCAGAGGAAGAATGTCTCCAGGCAGATGAAACAGTTTCTCTGGCCTTGAAACAGCCATGATGGAAGCGCATCAAGAAGGCCAGTACAGGTAGAGGTAGGAAAGGGATGTTAGGAGGTCATGAAGGGGTTTGTGCTCATGATGAGGGGTTTGGATTATATTCGATGGTAGGCTTCTTTCCAGTTCAGGATATAGGCTGTGCTTAAGCTCCAGCCGAAGGCAAGGTGTACAAGGAAAACAGCCACTTGAGTTTCAAGGTGGGGACAGACAGTTGACTTGAGGCAGACAGACATCCATGATCCTAGCAGAACATCATGTAACATTGCTTTGATCAAAGGCAAGTATAAGAGCTGATTACATGAGAGGGTATTTCTTTTTTAAAAGCTTCCAAGATACATTTTATATGTCACAGGCCATTAAAATGTATGCATTTACAGTTTGATCAGATGGTGATAGTGCCTAATGCTACTGCCCAAATGATTGACATTTTATAACCTTATTTTTTGTGGGTACAGAATTTTATTACTTACAAGAGAGCATTGCCAGGAACATTGAATCTTGAGAGACAGCATCAGATCCCCAGCCTATGATGCTGAGCAGATAATGTTGACGACTTATACTTCTAATCATCTTTCACTTGACTGAACTTTGGTGGCAAATGAATCAATAATGGGAGAAATCACAAGGTGTAGGAGCCTCAGACAAGACAATGCATGTGAAAGCACTTGAAATTATAAATGTTCTTAGAAGGCATAAGATATTAATGTTGTTACAGCCCATGCTTTTTAACCAAATACTGGAACTGATGTAAGATGTGAGATGTAAAAGACTGGATATCATGATCCAGTTGAGAAGATAGCCAATGCCAAAATACCTCTTTTCTGACCAACATGCATATGGATTCTGTAGGTGAACTTCCATGTGCATAGGCTAATGTACATTCATTAATGTCCTCAGCAAACACTGAGTACCTGCTGTGTAGCAGCTAGCTCCTTAGAGACTCTGCGTACAAAGTAGTGTACTAGACAGCCAAAGATTTGGTTTCACGGGAACACTGAACATGGCTTATATGAAATAATGATCACCTCTGTTGTTTTTTTATAATGCGGCTACTTTTTATAGATGTAAAGTCTTAAAAGTAGAGAAATGCTTATGAGATTTGTGTATGTTCTGAATGTATAAAGTACATTTTTTATTCCTTTGAACCAGCCTTCCATTGTGTTTTATTTTCAAAGATGGTAGGTGGGTCTTAATGGATGTGACCAGTAAGAGCTCAGGCTCTGAAGGCAGACTGTCTGGGTTTGAATTACCCCTCTCCTGCTAATATGCTTATGACTCAATTTCCTCATCTGCAAAGTTAAGATAATAATTGATTTTTATGAAGATTGAATGGAATGTTATAGATAACATAGTTAGTGCCTGGCACCTTGCATATTCTAATTGAATATAAACTGCCTATTATGGTTCCTGTCTTTCTGCCTTCCCTCTCCATCCTTACTAGAATTACATAACCTTCTCCAGGTCAGCTGCCCAGCAGGCCCAGGGAAGTCTGCAGTGCTGGCTGTTTTCTGGGATGTGATAATAGTGCTATAGGGAGCGTGTTTTTGACAGTAGGCCACAAAGGTTTGAGAGCCTCTGGTGATGTGTCATAGTCATGCATTACCAATTCTCTCAGGAGCTAACAGTTTGTAATTGACTGTCCTTTGCAGAGTAAAAAAGGAAAAAGGCAGCATTGTTTTACTCTGTGTTACCCTAAAATAGAACAGAATTGGTGGGAGAGGAGTGTGTAGCTAAGAAGCCTTGAATAAAGCAGGCATACTCTGAATAAATAAGCATGCTAACCAAATGACCACCTAAGTGAGGATCTTTTTTATTTTTCATTTTTTTCTTTTATTATTATTTTTTTATTGGAGTTCAATTTGCCAACATATAGTATAACACCCAGTGCTCATCCCACCAAGTGCCCCCATCAGTGCCCATCACCCAGTCACCCCAACCCCCCGCCCACCTCCCCTTCCAGCACCCCTAGTTCGTTTCCCAGAGTTAGGAGTCTTTCATGTTCTGTCTCCCTTTCTGATATTTCCCACTCATTTTCTCTCCTTTCCCCTTTATTCCCTTTCACTATTATTTATATTCCCCAAATGAATGAGACCATATAATGTTTGTCCTTCTCCGATTGACTTATTTCCCTCAGCATAATACCCTCCAGTTCCATCCACGTTGAAGCAAATGGTGAGTATTTGTCGTTTCTAGTGGCTGAGTAATATTCCATTGTATACATAGACCACATCTTCTTTATCCATTTATCTTTCAATGGACACTGAGGCTCCTTCCACAATTTGGCTATGTGGACATTGCTCCTATAAACATTGGGGTGCAGGTGTCCTGGCATTTCACCTAAGTGAGGATCTTTGAGAGCTTTCTGATACAGTTAACAATGGGAAATATTTTGTATCAGATCTAGGTTACACATCTATGTATACACTCAAAAGTCTGAAATCGAAAGTTTCACAAGATGATACATACTCTGTAATGCAACATTTTCTATGCCATTATATTCCCTGTCATTCCATTTCATTCCCTTGCATTCTGTGAAAAGAGACCTTTAGTTTGAAAAATATTGATGTAAGAAATCAATGGACCTAAAAATAATAGTATGAGTAAGAAAAAATAGTGCAACAGTCTTCAGGTTACATTTTAAATATTTTTCTAGTAATTATCCTGTCTGCTGTACACAAACAAACAAAACAACCCCCAAATAAGAAGGCACCTGGTGGCTCAGTTGGTTAAGCATCTGACTTTTGGTTTCAACTTGGGTCATGATCTCAGGATCCTGGGATCGAGCCCTGCATCAAGCTCTGCCCTCAGCAAGGAGTCTGCTTAAGGATTCTCCATGTCTCTCCCTTCCCATCCCATGTGTTCATGCATTCTCTCTCTCTCTCTCTCTCTCAAAATACATCTTAAAAAAAATCTTTAAAAACAACAACAAAAATCACTTGATATTTAGTTCTTACTGTACTTTTACAGAGGTTAGCTCAATTTGATCTTTAAAAATTTGTCATCTTTTCTGTCCCAGCAAAGTTGTGGACTAATTGTCATAAGGACGGAGAATCAGTTCAGTGCAACCAGAAAACTTTGCTGTTAACTCTGACTTTGTCATTACTTTGGAGTTTGCCTGCCTTCTTGAGTCTCAGCTCAAGGGTGGGGTGGGGATGAGGGTTATAATATTTGTTGTATTTAAGTACTTAATTTAATAGCATCCCTTCCTTTCTCTCTTACCCCTGGGTTGTTTAAATGCTAGCTGAGATACATATTTGAAATGGTTTTATAAACTACAGGTCTCTTCACAAATAAGAAGGCTGTTGGGCTGTTAGACTATTTATAATTTTTCCCCTCTTTTTACACAATTTCTTCTAGATTTCTCAGTTGAATACCCTGATTGCACTTCTACTGGGAGAACTTCTACCTGGAGAAAGGCAGAAGATCATGACAATTTGTACCATCGACGTCCATGCCAGAGATGTGGTGGCCAAACTTATTTCCCAGAAGGCAAGTTGTTCACAGAAACTCCATGTATTTTTTTGTTGTTTCCTAACAGTGGTATTTATTGTCAAGAGGACTTCTAAAGAAGTCATTTTTAAAAGTTGCATATTTTTAATTAGTCCTATGAAGTTAGTTGTCTTACTATGAATGACTTTGATTTGAGTTAGCTAATTATTTTCATGAAAGTTATCCCAAGTGGTATCCCACAGGTTTGGCCAACTCTGGAACCTCTAAAGCATATCATCCAAATAATTAACCCAGGATACAAGAACCTTGTAAAGTCACCGTTTTCATTTCCCTGTCTTGAGGCTTTTCTACCCTTCATCCACTTGGTCCGTTGGCCTGTTAGTCTCACCTCTGTGGCTTCCCAGCCCATAGCCTAAAGATTGTCATTTAAACCATTTCTGTGTGCCTTTGATTGGCTTCCTTTTGAAGAAAGAGAAATATTGGTCATCCCTTGTCTTTTCTTTTTAAGGCTAAATGACAGACTTTAGGGAAGTCATTTTCTAATCCTTGCAGGGCATTAATACCCTTCTTACCTCTTTACAAAGCCTTTGTGTCTCTTAAATACTGACAGTGTTTAATGTGAAGGAAGAATTTCCTCAGCTTATTTTCTAAAATACATTCCTACTTAGAAATGTCACAAGTGTGCTGGTCTCTTGAACAGCATTGGTATAACATGCCTATCAGCTACTTTCTCCACACCCCTTTTGTTGTCTTGAGTGGTATTCTAAAGCAAGACCTTTCCCTTCTCAATTTGAATGCATGTGTGTATTTTGAGATGCTTCCTGTTGTTTTGCTAGTTCACTTTCAATTTATAAAAATGAAAGTGAATTTTAATTCTCTCCAGAAAGTGCAAGCAAGCACTGCTTCTTTGTGTAAGCCATAAACTTGTAAAATACTTCTTTATCCAAGTTATGGACCATTAGTGAATGATCTTGTTTCATTGCTAACCCATAACTGATCCTTGCAAAATATCACTTATCATGTATTCTCATTTTGATAATGAACCATTGATAATTACTCTTTGAATATGACCTTGTACCTTCTTACATATTTGATTATGTTTTATTAGTGGTGATTACTTGGAGTAGGGTAAGTTATGTTTTAAAACATGTCCTTTGTACTCCAAGAGGTAAAGACTTTGCCTAATTTCTGATCATCTAAAATACACAAATGTGCAACTTGGAGATTTATGTCGATGTCAGAATACATAGTAGATAATAATTTGGGTAACTTAAATGGTTCCCGAGAAATCCTAGGTTACAAGAGTATGAGACTGGAATTATCTTTTCAAATTGGAAAAAGAGTGGATAGGATTAAAATAAGAAATAGCAATGAAAAAAAATACTGTAACTTGATTTAATGAAAAATGAAGTGGGAAATCTGCCTTAAAAGTAAAACTGGCTTTAGAATGGACTTTGTTGAAAGTATAGTTTGTTTATATCTGTGACATGCAGAAATTACAGGTTATGTGTATTACTACAGAGTGTATTTTTCCATCTGTTTTCAATGATATGAGTATAAAGTTAGAAAAGTGATGAAATCCCCAGGGCTAATTCATAAAAGGGGGAAAAAAAGCATTGTTGAACAAATTGATGTTGTTTGACAGTAAAAGCCATCTTAAATTGAAGACTGATGACACGTAGTTCAGATTAAGTATTGAACCATCTATATCCAATTGCAACTTGCAATAGCATACATGAGATTGCCCTTTTGTAAGGGCAATTACACAGATTCTAGAGATGTGAATCAGCAGAATTGATTAGATTAATAAAGTCTGTTGCCCTGAAACTACCAGTGTCTTGTGTATGATGATCATGTGATGTTTTCAGGTTGTCAGTCCCCAAGCCTTTGCTTGGCTGTGTCAACTTCGTCACCAGTGGGAGGATACCCAGAAACACTGCTTTGTTCATATTTGTGATGCCCAATTCCAGTACTTCTATGAATATTTAGGCAACAGTCCTCGGCTTGTGATCACTCCTCTGACTGACAGGTAACCATGATAAGTTGGAGTCAGATGGGAGGAAGCGAGCTGGAAAAGTCCCCAAGTGTGGGCAAAGGTGTGTGAGATAGAGCAGAATGGAGTAAGAGAAAATGATGAACAAACTTGGAAGATAGGAAAACTGTGTAAATGAACTACTGAAGTGACATAGCAGATGTTGACTTTAGAGATAAAGAGAACCAAATCAGAGAAGCAGAAGTACAGACACTAGACAATTTACAAATCATGAAATCATGAGATTTAAAATTTTTGCATTTCAGGGAGAAAGAACATGGCGGGGAGGCAGAGCCGGAGGGAGAAGCAGGCACCCCACTGAGCAAGGAGTCTGATGGCTGGGTTTGTTCCCAGGACCATGACCCAAGCCATAGGCAATGGCTCAACTGACTGAGCCACCCAGGTCCCCTTCATGAGCAAATTAATATGGTCAAAGACAGCCCTCTTGATCATTGAGTCCATTCTATCTCATTATCTGTGGCTAACATCCTGATGCCAGGATTTGTAACTACCTCCCACCCCTGCATCCCTTCATCTAAAGTGTAAACATAGGAATTGCCTACATGCAGAATGATTTTTGAAGGGTTACCTCCAGTGAAAGGGAGAAAAGAGTGGGAACATACATCCATTTAATGATTTAACAAACACTTAGGAAGCAGTGTGTTGAGTATTCTTCCAGAGTTAAATGGGCATGGTTCCTGGTCCCAAAGAATGCACTTTCTAGTTGACAATGCCAAGCGATTGGCTGGGAGTGAAGAGGAACAAAAAACAAATTGATAACGTTATTTTAGGTGGTAATAATATATGCTATGACAAAAATCAAACAGGGTGATATGTTAAAAAGTATCTTGAATGAAGAGTCCACTATAGACTGTGTGAGGTGAGACCTAAATGATACTGAGGAAGCTATGTAAACATCGTAGGGCAGAAAGTGACAGGTAGAGACAAGTGCAAAGTTCCTAAGGGGGAAAAGAGATTGGCCAGTTCAAGAGACAGAGTCAGCGTGTCTCAAGTATGTCAAGGGACAGGGGGCTACCGTAACTAGAAGTTCATTGCCACTTGACTCTAAATCAGGATATACACACAATGAATGTTGTAGAGATAGGGATATGTCACATTAATAAAGAATTCCTTATTAGTATTCCAGCCTCTGCAGAATTACTTGGTGGGAGAAAGCACATTTGTTTGTTGGCATTCCTGAAAGAAAAAACATCTCACAATCACAGGAGTATTCCCAATTATGCAATGTCACTATACCACACAATTTATCTGGGAATGAAAGTATAGACAGTTTTAAATATATCAGTAAAGCTAACACTTATGTTGATGGACCTGGGAAGTCAGTGAAATTGTGCCATTAGCTTTGTGATTGTTCTTGCTTGTATTAATCTGCCCATGATATCATCACAGATAAATTGTAATTGTTTTTGCTTTTTTTAAAGATTTATTTATTTATTTTAGAGAGAGAGAGTACAGGGAGAGGGAGAGAGCGAGAAATAATCTCCAGCATATTCCTTGCTGAGCATGGAGCCAGACTCGGGGCTCGATCCCATGACCCTGAGATCATGACCTGAGCTGAAATGAGGAGTCGAATGCTTAACTGACAGAGCCCCAGGCGCCCCTGTAATTCTGTTTTTCTAACTCAGTTCTCTTTACCTTGTCTCTAACTGAAATGCAGTATTTACTATCTTAATTGGTTAATTTTTATACTTCTTTCAGTGTGAGAGATTAAAACTTGTACCTTGACAGAATCACTTGAGAACAGTCAAAACTGCAAATGCTAAGAGTCTATTGCATCCTTGCCAGTATAAATAAAGCTGAGAAGAAGAGAGGCACAGGGTGTAGGAGAAAAAGGGAAGAGACACTTCAAAGTGTGCCAGTATGTGAGGCCTACTAGCTTACTAGCTTTTTAATTAAAAAAAATCACTATGTGGTTTATTTGGTTTATTTGCAAGTTAAAAGGAAGCTGAATGTTCATTTTGATGGAGTGAGTGGTGCTGCAGAAGATGTTCACTTTGTGTACATGTCTTTTCCATTTCACTTTTTGTGTTGTTTATTTTTTACCTTAACACAGTGATACCTTTTGACATATGCTAATTACATCTCATTTGATGTTGACCTTCCCTTTGTGTGGTAGGCAAGGCAGGCAGTGTCTCCTGCTTCCCTCCGTGGGCAGGTTGAGAGACATAGGTCCTCAGTTTATAACTGAGATACTTGGCCTGGAGCATGGGTGGACTGGTGTGGAGCGTGGGTGGCTAAGCTGTTACAGAGAGGCCCAAAACGTAATGGCTTCAGTTACAGAGAAGCTGGTGTGTCACTTGCATAACAATCCAGAAGAGAGTGGTTCAGTGATACAGACCAGCACATGGCTGACATGCCACATGTGACTTCCACCTTTGTGTCAGCTAGTGAAAAGGGCAAAATATCAGGAAGGAGGCGTTGTGGGATTTGTACACTTCATTTCAGCTCATAGTATGTTGGTTGGAGCTTGGTCATTTGGCAGCTCTGACAAGAAGGTGGTAGGTACAGCAGACAGCCACGTGTCCAGCCCAAATGTGGAACTGTGAGAAAAAATTACTAGGGGATAGTCGTATAAAAAATGCTGTAATTCCTAGTTCCAGGGTCTTTCCATTCCATATTCATTGTAAAATGCAATTAAACATGTGATGGCCCTAAAATCCAGAGATGCTTTACATTTTCCTAAGTAACTGCTTCTATTTGCATTGTACTCTGAATTTCTTAAGGCATTTACCTTTGGTATTGATAATATAGCCCTATAATAAACCTCGGATTATGGAGGAGAAATCCGAGGCATGTTGATGGCAAAAGACTTATTTAAGATTAACATCTAATGATTAGCATCTAGTCCCCGGTCTTCAGCCCTCCACATGGATGTCTTTTTATTGGTCCACCGTCCATACTAAGACAAAAATAATTTATGGAAACTTCATATTAGATCCTTGCCATTTGTTAGCTTTTCTTCTTTATGAGTATTACATTCTGTCTTTGCATAATTCTCCTCGGTCTGAGAACCTCTTGAGTCTTTCCTGCAAAAATAGGTATTGTCATAATTTAAATGGATGTAGCAACACATTTAAAATGAATTCCTGACATGTATTTTAAATGTAACAAGTTGTCTTGTGTTTATTTACTTTATACATTGAAATATGTATATATTTGCATGTTCTGCTTTTATATATATTTACATATCTCTTAATGTATTCATTAAGTAGCAGCTTAATGAAGTCAATGTTTAATTCATTCATCCTCCAAGATTTCTCTTTTTTTCCTTTATAAACAATAGTTTGAGCTGTTGTCTGCTACAGTAATAGTATCTCTGCCTACCCACATC
This sequence comes from Canis lupus baileyi, assembly GCF_048164855.1. NCBI lineage: Eukaryota > Metazoa > Chordata > Mammalia > Carnivora > Canidae > Canis > Canis lupus. Next base: position 25,470,651 of record NC_132855.1, on the reverse strand, counting down.
AGAAATTCAGTAGTAGCACTGCAAATCAAGTATCAAATTATTTGTATTGATACACAGTTCTTAGGAAATGAGACAAATACAGCAGTATCTGCTTTATTATTTTTAAATAGCCAACCTAAAACTAAATTTGATATAAAATATTTTGACTCTTGTTATTGCCATGAACAAGTTATAGGTATATCAATATTTTTTATTACTTCCACATTCTAGAGCCTGACTTTTTAAACTAAAGAAAAATTAGATTGCCCCTAATGTTTTCTAAAAATCTCATACCAGACTATAATATTTGCGCTTTCAATTGTTTAAAGGTGTTACATTACTTTAACTCAATCACTTCATTTAACCATGAGTGGAGCTCCAGCTGGACCTGCTGGTACAGGGAAAACAGAAACTACCAAAGATCTTGGACGTGCCCTTGGCATGATGGTTTATGTATTCAACTGTTCAGAGCAAATGGACTACAAAGTAAGTGAGTTAGAAAATGTTACATTCTAACAATATTATCCCTGATTTGGAATGATTGAAACTAATAGCTCAAAACCCCCTTCTGTTAAATTCGTAATGCCTTGCTCTATGACTTAGTCCATAGGAAATATCTATAAGGGGTTGGTGCAGACAGGAGCTTGGGGCTGCTTTGATGAATTCAATCGAATTTCTGTGGAAGTTCTGTCAGTGGTGGCCGTACAAGTGAAAATGATACATGATGCCATCAGAAACAGGAAAAAGAGGTGAGTAGAGAATTGCTTCTTTCTGTTGTTACAAATAGAAGGAGGAACATGAAGTAATGCAGTAAAACCTCACCTTTCCTTTCTCTTGCTGTCTCTCTTGGTCTCAAGAAATGGATAAAAGAAAAGAGACTGGTTTATTTTGAAGAATGATTTCCCATTTTTTATTAGTGGTTTTTAATGGTTGAATACAACAAAAGTGTACTACCTTAATACTGAAAAAAATAAACACCTCTAATCTAAATAATCATAATGACATGTCGTAATCTAACTTGACCTTCTGGTGGCACTGGACACCGTTGGTCCCTTCCTTCTGTAGGGCACACTTCCTATAGGTTCCAGGACACCACTATTCTCCTGGTTTTTCTCCCACCCTCAGGGATGCTCCTGAGCTGATTACTTCTCCTCTATAAAATTGGAAAAAGTACAGTGGCTACCATACAGATGACTATGATAACTAAATACAGAGCATTTGGACAAGTGTCTGACATGTAGTAAGCACTGTGTCAGTGTTTGCTGTTAATTTTTCTTGTTAGTATTTCTTGATCTTATTAATACTTGATATCACAGGCCTCAATCTTTGGGTCTTGTTCCCTTCATGATTTCACCCAGTTACATGCTTTGAGAATCCTCTGCTTGCTGCTGGCTGCCAAATGCCCAGACATTGTTTTTCTGATACCTTGATTTCCAAAGATTGTATCGGTAGGGGCATCTCAAGGCTCCACTTGATGTCCTGTAGGCCTGTTAGATTTAATAGATCCAAATTCAAAATCCTGGCCTCTCCAGCAACGCCTGCTTGATCACTGTTCCATCATAGTAGATAACACCCACACACTCTGCTACTCCCTTAGTTACTTCAGAAGCTTCCCAAATATCTCCAGAGCCTAATAACTCTTCAACATGATGCCATACTCTAAAAGATAAAACATGACTGGCACTTAGGATCTGATGGCTTAATTTGGGAAATAAGTATGGGGGCACCTGGGTGGCTCAGTGGGTTAAACATCTGACTCTTGATTTTGGCTCAGGTCATGATCTCAGGATCGTGAGATTGAGCCCTGCATCAGGCTCCATACTCAGTGGGGTGTCTGCTTGTCCCTCTCCCTTCCCCTCTGTTCCTCCCCACGCTGGTTCTTTCTCCCTAGAAAAAAAATATATTTTTAAATCCTAAATAAGTATTATAGTACTCAATTGTGATTTTCTTTGTAACATTTTTTGAATAAAGGGCAATCCCATTTATGTGGCCTACCCAATCACCCCACCTGTTAGGGTATTTTGTTCAGCTAGCTATTTTGTCCACAGGAACATGTCAGTCTCCCGGTGAGGGAAGGATTGTCTACCCCCTTGAAACTATATTATATAGGTTTCCAGTTATTGTAGACAATATCTGGATATTCCTACCTCCTAGAAAAACCCCTCAGTCCATCTACTGCATGGCGCTAGGGTATCAGTTGCCTGTGACCACATGTCTGCTGCCTTACTTCCCCCTGCCATGTTAGAGAAGTTAGATTATTTGCTCTTTGCACCCCCCCCCGACATATTTTTAGTTTTTAGTCAAAATCTTATGATTTGATGTCACCCATATGTTGTTGGAGACCATCCTTTCTTACAGAGACTTATGTAACTGATCCATGCAAGGATTTCTTGGACACTCCCAACCATATTTATTGATAGTTTACTCTTTGTCCATGTCTGTGTATATGTGAGTTGTACCTGTTCATCTCATGCTAGCTCAATGACAGATGGCTAGGCTTTTTCATGATTGCATTAATTTTATTACATAATTTTTATATCCAAGGATTTGATAGGTGGGATCATGCCTTAGTGAAGCCTACAAGCATCTTGCTGGCTCTACCCCCTCAAAGTCCATACTCTTGACTGTGGTTATTCCTGCTGTGTGTCACGGGAGAGCAGTTAGATTAGTTCCCTCTCTGTGAGCAGCGCTAGACCTGTCTGCCTTCCCTGGTGTGATAGGCTGGCAATGAAGTTTTCTTCATTTTTACCTTGGCTACACAAAATCCATCTTCTCTTAATTGTCTAATGCCTCAGAAGCCCTTAATCCTAAAAATTTGGCTCTCATTTCACTCTCCATTCTGTGACATAGGCCCAGCTCTTTAACTACTTGAGCCTTTCTGTTTCTCAATAAGAGAAAACTTTATACTTTGTCATTTACCCTCATCTGAAAATCTCCTTCCACTTATCCTTCACTTTGACTCCTCTGGCCTTTGTCCATTCCATGGCCCTGGCCAACAGCATCTAACTGGTCCCTTGCAGATCTTTCTACAAATTTTTCACTGCTTCTCCAGTGCCTTTAAGTGATGACAGTAGCAATAGTCATAGCTAATGTCTGTTGAGTAGTTGCCATTTCCCAGGCACTGTCCTCTTAGCCATTTATATGCATAATCTCTTTTAATCCTCATATAATCCAATAAGGTAGGTAATATTATCCCCTCCCTCTTGCCTTCTTATGAGATGGAGGGAATTGGCACATGTCTTAAGCGATAGAGCTAGTCTCTGAACACTCACAGTCTGGCTCCAGAGCTGACTGGAGCTCTGACTGTGTCATAACCACCACACATTCTGTCTCTCAGTGGTACTCAACAGAGACTTTTGCTGAATAAGTGGGGAGAAGGGTGGGAGGGAGTGAGGGGAGAGGGTGAGCAGATAGGCAAAATGAAGACTGAACAAAGAAGCCACTTTGTCCTCTTAACATGGATATTTTCTATCTGTGTAGTATCCTATTCAAGTAATCACAGCCCACATTGAAGGCAGAAATGACATCACCTCTCAATAACTATTAAAGTAGTCAAGTCCTCATTTTTATAGTCTAGCCTATCTGGCTGTGCTAAAATAGAAAAGAGTACCTCCTATATTTGTCACTCTTTGCAGGGAAAGGGAGTGCATTTTTAATAAACATGCTTGAAAACATCTTCAAAATATGTATGCATATGAATTTAAAGAAAATCACCCAGAATCAACAGTTCCCTAATAATAATTTGCATTTTGCAGTGGTTTGCATTTGTCAATGTGTAGTCACATTTAAGGAACACATTTAATTCCATCAACATTCTTCTTCTGGTAGATTTGTATTTCTTGGGGAAGCCATCACACTGAAGCCATCAGTTGGAATATTTATTACTATGAACCCAGGATATGCTGGTCGAACCGAATTACCGGAAAATCTCAAAGCTCTTTTCAGGCAAGTGTTAAGCTTCATGGTTTAGCATCTGGAGCACTCATGCCACCTAACGTTGCTGGTTTGCACTGTTAAATGATTTGTTTTTTCTTGAGAATTCCTATGGAAAACCCCTTATTATTTCTCTGGGATTCCCTGATAGTGAGAACTTTCATCATAATAAATTAACTCTTTTGAAATATGAAGCCAGAACTTAAAATCATTACTTAAAGGTTACATGGTACATTTGAACACTTAATACCAGCCCTTTTGCAATAATGTTTTTAATACAAATAGTTTTTACCAGTTACAGAATATTTGAAAAATATAGAAAAGAATAAAGAAACTGTGACAGCTTTAACACCCAGAAATGATTGTTATATTTTTTTCTGGTCTCAGAAATGATTGTTATATTTTTTTGTGGTCTCTTTTATAATTCAGATTTTATGGAGTTTAGATACCAGGTGAGGTGTGATTTTTATTTTGTTCTCATTTACTATTTTGACATAAGTATTTTATTGTATTATTGGAAATTCCTTGGAAATGCTCTTTTATGTAGCTTCAAAATAGTCTCTCTCATGGCTTGTCCATAATTTTCTTAACCATTCCCTATTGTCTGACATGAAGGGTTTGTGTTTTTCTTTACAGTTTTTTTATGATCATAAAATAACAGGCTATAAACATCTTTTCACATGAAGAGTTACCTATTTCAGATTATTACCCAGAATAGATTCCTACATGTAGAGCTACCTGGTGAATGATTGATGACCTATTGATGACCTGCTTTCCAAAAATATGTACCAACATATATCCTTACTAACAGTCTGTTAGAGAAGCTGTGCTCGATCTGAACCAGTTATGTTTAACTCCTTTTTTAAATCAACCTTGTTCAGGTAAAATTCCATATAATAAAATGCATGCATTTAAGGGTACCGTTGGTGAAAAAGTTACCACAATCAAGGTTTGGAATATTTCCAACACAACTGGGGAGCTGTCTTGTGCCTCTTTGAGGTTAACACCCATACCACAGATGGGCCTTCTGTGACTTTAGGTTAAATTTGTCATTCTTTGAGTTCGTGTTAAATGACCCTGTACAGCATGTACTTGTTTCTATTAGCCTCTTCCCTTGAACGTGAAGGTTTTGGAATTCTTCCAAGTTGAGCATAGCAGTAGTTCCATTTTGAAGCTGATGTGTACTCTATTGTGGAGACATACTACAATTTGTAGAACTGTCCACCAGTTGATGGACATTTGAGTTGTTTCCATCTTGGGGCTTTTATGAGTAAAGCTGCTGTGAACATTCATCTACAATCCTTGTGTGAACATACATTTTCTTTTGAGTAAATATGCGTGAAAGTTTCATGGCAAATGTGTGTTTGACTTCATCAGAATGTGCCAATCTGAATTCCAAGATGGTTATACTGCTTTACAGTCTCACCATCAGTGTATGAGAATTCCACTTGCTGTACGTTCTTAGCAAAACTTCATATATCCAGTCTTTTCAGTTTTAGACCATCTAAGAGATACATAGTAGCAGGTCATTGTGGGTTTAGTTTGCTGCATTTCCATGATGGCTAATGATGTTGAACATTTTCTCATATAACTTACTGGCCATTCCCATACTTCACTTTTGTGAAGTGCTGTATTGTATGTGCTTCCTTTGTTAAATTCATATATTGCAAATATTTTTCTCTTAACATGTGGCATGCCTTTTAACTTTCTTACTGGGGTCCATGAAAGAAGTTTTAAATTTGGCATAATATAGTTTAGCAATTTGCTTTTTAAAATATGCTGGTGAAGAAAGTTTGACTAGCCCCATGTTGTAAAAGTTTTCAAGTATGTTTTCTTCCAGAAGTTCTAGTTTACAGTTTTCATGTGGTTTTATATTTCTTTGTGTTAATGTGCTGGATGATATTGATTGATTTTTCAAATGCTAAACAGTTCTTCAGTGTTGCATTCCTGGGATAAACTCCACTTGGTCAAGAGATACTATTTTTATAGTTATATTTGTTGCTGGATTCAATATGCTACTACTTTGTTAAGGATTTTTATATCTACACCAGAGGGATATTGGTCTGCAGTGTCCTTTGTTATAATATATTTAACTTGTTTTGATATTGGGATGATACTAAACTGGTGTAATGAGTTGGCCATTTTCTTGTCTATTTTCTTCAGAGTTTGTGTAGAATTGGTATTATTTATCCCATAAATATATGATAGAATTATTCAGTGAAGCCATCTGGGCCTAGATTTTTCTTTGTGGCAGTTTTTTCAATGCTAAACTCAATTTCTTTAATAGATATGGAGTCTTTCAGATGTTTTTTGTTCTCGAATTAGTTGTGATAATTTGCATCTTTTAAGAAATCTCTTCACATTATCCAGATTATTGAATGCAATGGCATTCATTTGTTCATGATATTCCCTTATCAATAGTGAGGTCCTGAAGTCCATGTGTGTCATGGATAACTTGTGTCTTCTCTCCTTTTCTTGCTCTGTTGAGCTTGAGGCTTATCAGTTAACGTTTTTAAAGAGCTCTCGGGTGTTCACACTATGTATTTTTCACTGTCTGCCCTCAAAAGGATATGCCACTTAACATACAAAGTAAGAACCTCTGTAGCTTTTAGAGATTTCTTTCATTTCTTTTTTTTTTTTTTTTTTTTTTATGATAGTCACACAGAGAGAGAGAGAAGCAGAGACATAGGCAGAGGGAGAAGCAGGCTCCATGCACCGGGAGCCCGATGTGGGATTTGATCCCGGGTCTCCAGGATCGCGCCCCGGGCCAAAGGCAGGCACTAAACCGCTGCGCCACCCAGGGATCCCTCTTTCATTTTTTTTAAGCTTAAGTTTTACTTACATAAGCTTGCATAACCATGTTTCATTTGTATTTTCTCCTAATTTTTATACTTTTTAATTTTAGTACTTTATTTATTGAGAACTTGTTTTGGTAGGTAACAAGAGTATTTAAACAGAATTCTTTTCCCAAATAGTCAACTACTCTAGCATGCTTACTGAATGTTTTCCTTTCCTCATAAAACAGCTTTGTCTAGCACAACAGTTCTGTAATATGTTTTTCTTGAAAAATAATCTTAGAGAATAACGATCCTAGAAATGTAATGATTATAGAATGCTTTTATTTGAAACTTTTACATCTATGCAGTATTTTTACATTTGTATCCCAGTTCGTCTCCTACCTGTTTTCACTCGGGTCTTAAAACTTGGAATTGTTTAGTGATGTTTTCATAAATTTGGTTTAACTATGGACAGCATCATTGATGTTGGGGTGCTAGTACTTGCATCAGCAAAGTTTGAAGGACAATTTGGATGATGCAGGTAGCATTCATGAGTGGAGACAGAATGCCTGAGCCTTAAGAGCACCATGACTCCACCACCTCCCTGCTATGGGGCCTGGGCATGTGCTTGCCCTTCTCAGAACCTTGGTCTGCACCTCTCCAAAATACAAGTGAGAAGAATAGCCACTTCCTAGAGTTGTGAGAGTTAAGGGAGAAAGTGCATGAAAAGCTTCTAGCACCCTCTATGACATGAAGAAAGTGCTAGTAAATACAAGTCCTTAAAAAAAAAAAAAAATACAAGTCCTTAATATTAACGCACTTACCAAGCAAGTCAGTTACCACTTTTTCTCTCCCCTACTTCTGTTCATCTTTATTGCTTCTATCATATGCTAGAGTACAAAAATGTGGGGAAAGTGTGGGCTCAGTTTAAGTAGGAGAAGTTCTCATGGCACAGCTCCAAAGAAACTTAGGAATGTTCAGAGTGAAAATTAGATATGCATGAAGTAGACTATAATTATATTTACAAGAGCAGGTGGATAAATATTATTGGACTGTGTGCTTTAAGAAGTCTCAAAACACAGACTTACTTTCTTGGTTCCTTCTTTGCACTTCAGTTGCATGGAATTTTTTTTTTTTTGAGATTTTGCATTAAATGGCAGTGGTCTTTGGGGAGGCCTTTCTGGAAGTCCCCCTCCAAAAAGGGGATTTAAACGTTATGTTTCACTAAATTTTGATCTTAAAAGTCTAACAAAGCTGGCCTGAGGCAGTGGTATGCTGGAAATGGCCTGTACCACCTTGAAAGAGCTGAGGGTTAAATTTTCATGAAATTTTTGAGTTTGTTATTTAAGCACAGCCACTGATAGAAACTAAATTATATGAACACGTGACTGTATTTAAAACAAAGGCGAAAAATACTCAAAATGCATCACTTCCTAATTAAATTTTGCTATTTTGTTAATATTGATGCTCTTGGGTCCTTCATATCTGTTTTGTCTGCTTGGCGGTGTGCTGCTGCGCATCTCTTGCCAGGCCCACATTTAGCGATGTATTGAGAGGTTGAAGTTAGCCATGGTGGAGGTATTTATTTCAGGAAACCAGCAATGCTATTTTTTGGAGAGCCGGTCATTAAACATTTACCAGCCAAGCACTGGCCATGGGAAAAAGTGGCCTCCAGCACCAGATAGCATTCATCTTTGCAAAGTGACAACTTCTAGAAGTTTCCTGGATATACCACACATTTCCCTTAAACTCCTACACCCAATCTTCTACCAATTTCACATGTTCCATCTTTGTCTACATATCTGGTAACAGAGGGGACATTTTGTAATTGAAATGAAGGAGCTTGTTGGCTGTGATGGACAGAGGTGCTTGGGAATGGTTAGAATGTTGGTACAAATTAATCACTTGATTTCAGCAATTGGCACTTACTACCTTATAACATTGTAAAGTTGAATTTCTTATTTACTTTTTAGGCCCTGTGCCATGGTGGCCCCTGACATCGAGCTAATCTGTGAAATCATGTTAGTGGCTGAAGGGTTTGCAGAGGCCCGCTCATTAGCCCGCAAGTTCGTTACATTGTACACGCTCTGCAGGGGGCTCCTCTCCAAGCAGGTGAGGGGCTTTTCTTTTTTTTTTTTTTTTTTCCTTTGCTTGGTTTTTACATCCCATTAAAGCTGCTTTGGAAATATAGATGCTGGGTAATTTATCACACACATTGCATCAGACATTTTGGAGTAATTTTTGATTTTCCATAACATTTTGAAAATATTTTATAGTTATTTTTTTCTAAAATTTGAGATATTTTAAGTTGACTTTTTTTTGAGATTTTATTTATTTATTCATGAGAGATACAGAGAGAGAGGCTGAGACATAGGCAGAGGGAGAAGCAGGCTCCCTGCAGGGAACCTGATGCAGGACTTGATCCCAAGACCCCAGGATCATGACCCGAGAAAGGCAGATGTGCAACCACTGAGCCATCCAGGCATCCCTTAAGTTGATTTTTTAAAAAGATTTTATTTATTTATTAGAGAGAGCATGAGCAGTGGGAGGGGAAAGGTGCTTGCAGGGAGGGGGAGAGGCAGACTCTCCTCTGAGCAGGGAGACCGATGTGGGGTTTGATCCCAGGACCTTGGGATCATGACCTGAGGCAGATACTTAACCCACTGAGCCACCCAAGCACCCCTTAAGTTGACTGTTTTTTTTTTGGTACTTCGTACAGTACCAATGGGTTGTACAATGGTATGTGATTTTATCAATGGGCTATGTGATTTTCTTTAACCTTCAACAATGCTATAATTATACATGGAATTTTATGATGTCTTCCTTTCTTGGTAAGAACATTATTTTCTAGCGAGAGATGACAGGAGTGTTCATAAGACCTGATTTTCTGAAGACCTCTCAAGAAATGTTAAATTAAGGGCTCCTGGGTGGCTCAGTCGTCAAGCATCTGCCTTTGGCTCAGGTCATGATCCTGGGGTCCTGGGATCCAGCCCTGAGTTAGGGCTCCCTGCTGAGTGGGGAGTCTGCCTCTCCCCCACACCCTTCTGCCCTCTTCCTGCTCTCTCTCTCTCTCTCTCGCTCTCTTGCATGCCCTCTCTCAAATAAATACATCTTTTAAAAAAATACATGTTAAATTAAAATTTCTCCCATTTTGGTGATAATGTTTTACTTGAAGGTGGGATTGGCTTTTTTGTTTTTGTTTTTACTTTTCTCTATAGTTCCCTAGTCTCTGAAGTGGGTCAGACTTTTAACTCTCCTCACTAGCTTACTTTTTAAATTTTTTTTTTAAAGTATAGTTGGCAGTGATGTTATTTGTTTTGGGTGTACACCATAGTGATTTGATCTCTCTATACATTATGCTATGCTTATCACAAGTGTAGCTACGGTCTGTCACCATACAAGAGTATTACTACCACTGACTGTATTCTCTGCGCTGTGCCTTTTATTCCTGTCTAGTCACTAGCTTCTTGATGTTTCACTGAAGTTGCTGATGTGCTACAAAAATGACATAGGTACTAGTATTGTTATTTTTGAATTCAGCTTTGTGGTCACCTTTGACTTCAGTCTCTTGATGACCTTTCATTAAGTCCTGGTGACATTATTTTGCAGATTTCCAGCATGAAAGTATTAAAATACCACAGAACCACATAGTTACCTGTACTGACAGATGTACTCATTTTAAATTACCTGCTGTTGAGGTGGAATTTGGGATCTGAGAGAGAAATTCATGCTGTCATTTTAATAACTATAAATTTACAATCTGGAGGGAATTCAAAATGAATTTAATAATATGGAAAAACATTTGTGACAGTGTTATATATGAAAAACAGCATACCAGACTAGATGTGATCTACAATTTGCATATGTTTTATATTTTAGATACTCTGTATTTTTTAATATATATATTAAATATATTATTTATGTATAATATATTATATATATATATATAAAGTGACTGGAAAATACATTGTGGTTTTTAATTTTTGTCTCTGGGTAATCAGACTGTGAGGATTTTTATATTTTTCTCCTTGTTTGTAATATCCTTTTTATTTTGACAAGGAGTTCATTTTTATTTTATCATAGGCAGAAGTCGGAAGAAAAAAATGTCATCGAACCCAGGCAACACAGAGTTGTAGCCACATCCATTTCCAGGGCTGACATTTAGACATTTAGTGAGACATTTACTATATCCAAGTAATATGTTTGTTGTTGGTGGTGATGAGGGTATACAAGAACACATGAAATAGGGGCACTCAGATTTTGGAGTTCAGGAAACTTAGGAGATTGCATTTACAAGAAATAAAAATTAGAAGAAAATGCAGGATGAGAAGATTATCATAGTTATAAGAGGGAGGTTTTGGGAGTAAGGTACAACTTCTAGGCAAGGGAAGTGTTGTCCAACTAGACAGGTGTCCTAGCTGAGATGAGGGAAGGCCATAAGGCCTGGACAGAAGGCCTGAGTTAGGAACAGTTGCTATTCTAAGCTGTAGGGATGAATCTAAAAAGAATCAGTGGACTTTTTAAAGGAATTCATTCATTCATTCATTCATTCATGAGAGAACACACATGTGGGTGGCTGGGGGCGGGCTACAGGGGGAAAGGGAGAGAGACTCTCAAGCAGACACCCTGCTGAGCGTAGAGCCTGACTCGGAGCTTGATCTTGCAACTCTGAGATCATGACCTGAGCTAAAATCCAGGTGCCTCACCAGTGCACATTTTTGACTAAGGGAGTGACGTAATGAAAATGGTGAAGATTATTTTAGCACTTAGCAACATTTACATGTTTGGAGGGTCACCAACTTCTCTTCAACCTGTGTCCAGAATTGTTTTAACTCCTTTCCTTTCATGTTTTTACTGCACTGACCTAACCTCCTTCCTAATCTCTCTGGCCTCCACACTCCAGTTTTTCCCCCTTTCTTCCTCTTCACAAGCTCTAGTCAATTTCTTAATCAGTGGCTCTCAACTGATTTTTTTTTCTATGACTCACAGTAAAAAATACTACTTCTGTTGATACTTAGGACGCAACCATGTGTGTCATATGCACAGCTGAAACAAACATTTTCACCAAACACTTCTTACCCCTCTTATTTGCAACACATTCTGGAATTGTTCATTCTATTCTGTTCTGTTTTATTGCCAGCAGGAATGATGGTCAAGACCTACCAAATTGACTTTATTCACTAATGGATTGAAGAAGGACATATTTATACACGGATATATTGTTTCACTGCCCACAAAGCATTAACTCAATTTTATTCCTACAATAGCCCTGTAAAGTGGTTAGATTCTTTTATGTGCCTTTTTATATAGATGATGATACTTGGAGAGGGTGGAGATTTTCCCAGAGGCACAGTTGGGAGATATTTTAGAGAAGGGCCATCACTCTGTGGGTTGTAGATGAAAGGCAAAAGACAGTAGGCCAGTTATATGTGATCAGTCCGTTAATTCATTGTCCCTTTACTGAGCACCTGCCCTGAGCAGTGCACCATGCTGGGACCTAGAAGATAGAAAGGAGTGGGTCTGGGCTCTGTCCTCCAGGATCCCAGAGCCTATGAAAGGAATCTTCCATCAGGATTATGCAAAAAGTCTCAAAGCAGAGGTACTATTTTGTCACTGAATTATAATAACACAGCTTGGACTGTATTAAATGCCACCATCAGGACTGGAGCATCCAAGTGATTTTGACGTAGGGTATTTAGGGCAGATAGAGATCTGGGCCGGGAGGGGTGGACTCACAGGGTTGTCCATTTAACTGAAGAAGCATGCGTGTTTGGAGGTGAAAACGTTCTGGTAGTTCAACCTCTGAGTTAGCTTGATGGGGGAGAAGAGCGGGGAAGACAGGTGGAGCCGGGGGCACACATGGCAGCTCAGTGTGGCGGGAAAAGATCTGCTGACAGAGGCACAGAGCCAGGAGCATGAGGCAGGAGGATGCCGAACGGACATGGTTTTTACAGTTTCCCAGAGAAGAAGATCCTACTTCCCATCCCTAAAGCATGTATTTGTCTGAAGTCTTTCCTTAGAGCTTTTGACTCTTACCTCTGAAGTGACAATCTTACTCCCTCATAAAATTTTTGAGAAAATATAACCTCTGTTTTGATTTTTATAGGATCACTATGACTGGGGACTTCGCGCTATCAAATCTGTCTTGGTCGTAGCGGGCTCCCTGAAACGCGGGGATAAAAACAGGCCCGAAGACCAGGTAGGGCAGTGCTAACTGACACGGGTGTGGTGCTCAGCCAGTGCCTGGGCGGCTTCAGGGGAGTGAAGGCGCGTCCCGGGAAGGTGGGCCTCGCCGAGCGCAACTCCCAGCAGACTCTCTCTTGCATGTAGAATGTTTTGAGGACCGGCATTTCTTAACGTTACAAAAGGCAAGTATTCTGGAGCGTAAGGATAGGACTGGAGGAATGAAAATGGGATTTTTCGAGGTGCTTTTGTTTTTGTTTTCTTAAATTTTTAAATTTTTAAGTTTTATTTAAATTTTCAAATTTTTATTTTTGTAAATATCTTTTTAAAAAAGATTTTATTTATTTATTCATGAGACTACACAGAGAGGAGAGACAGAGAGAGGCAGAGACACAGGCAGAAGGAGAAGCAGGCTCCACGCAGGGAGTCCGACCGGGACTCGATCCCGGGTCTCCAGGATCACACCCTGGGCCGAAGGCGGCGCCAAACCACTGAGCCACCCGGGCTGCCCTTGTTTTTATTTTTTATTGGAGTTCAGTTTGCCAACATATGGCATTATCACCCAGTGCTCATCCCGTCAAGTACCCTTCTAGGTGCTTTTGAAATATCAGCTACAAAAAATATTTTGGAGGTCATACTCAAATAATTCAGCAACCGCTGGTTGATTTCCTCTGAGGAACATTTAGAAAATCTGATTGAGTTGGGATATGAATCCTGAAAAGTCAGTGGAAACAGAATCTAATGGAGCAGAGTGTGTTCCTTCTGTGGGATGGAAGATGAGTGTGAACAATGAATAGGAAGGATGATCGCCTGACACCAGGGAAATGCTTAGGTGGTCATTCACAGCTGCTAGGGGACTGTTTTACCTTTGCTGGGGAGAAACAATAACAGCCTTCTGCTCTAATCTTTTTGAAGTATTTTTCCTTTATTAAGTAGCGAGAACATGGATATGCAGGGCTGTATGTATTCCATACGGCTTGAGAGGCTGAAAAAGATCGATTTCTTTAGAGCTTCTCTTCATGTTAAAGGATACTTCCCTAATTCTCTATTTCTATGATACTTCTTTCTCCTCCTCTCAATCATAATTCATAATTGGGTTGGGATTTTCTTGCATTTCTTTGTTCTGCTGTCTTGTTACTGCTGTTTGAATTGCTTATCTCTTTCTGTAAAAGTCATCCTGATGTTCAGGTTACTGCTTTTAAAATCAAAAGCCCTCTTTAGTTTTCAGCCAATACAGAACAAATAGCCAAACTAAAAACAGTTCAGTTTGTCAGTCTGAGATTCTCAGAGATTCTCTTTGAACAAATGATCTGATGGGCCTGGTTAATTTATATCCTGGAGTTTGAGGACTAAGGAGGGAAGAGCCTCAGACCCTTTGTCAAGATCAAAATAGATCATTGGAGGATCAGAGCCTCCTTGCTGCCTGGAGTCTGAGGTTTGTGTTAACAGCAGAGCTTTCTCGCGTTTGGATAGGTGAACTTGTAAGCGTCGACCCTCCCTCTAGGTAGAAGGCCATCCTTTTTTTTTTTTTTTTTTTTTTAAAGATTTTATTTATTTATTTATGAGAGACACACACACACACACACACAGAGGGAGAGAGAGAGGCAGAGACACAGGCAGAGGGAGAAGCAGTCTCCATGCATGGAGCCTGATGTGGGACTCGATCCCGGGACTCCAGGATCATACCCTGGGCCAACAGCAGGTGCTCAACAGCTGAGCCACCCAGGGATCCCCGAAGGCCATCCTAATAGAGGACCAGTATCACTATCCCATGCTTTAGATGTAAAGTAAAAATAACATCTTCAGTTGTGAAGGTGTTTATTACACCCTGTCTTGGCTTTTTCAATAAAATGTTTTCTTTCCAGGTACTCATGAGAGCGTTAAGGGACTTCAACCTGCCTAAAATAGTGACGGATGACATTCCCGTGTTTTTGGGACTGGTTGGTGACCTGTTCCCAGCCCTGGATGTGCCCCGGAGGAGGGCGCCACACTTTGAACAGGTGGTTAGGCAGTCCACCTTGGAGCTCCGGCTGCAGCCTGAGGAGAGCTTCACCCTTAAGGTAAAAGAAGCTTGTGCTTTTCATGGCAGCTCTTGAGATTTACAATGGGAATGACTCTAATCTAAGTGGCCATTAGCCAAAATGTTAACTTACGTATGCCACGGACCTTTATACTTAACGTGTTCTTTTAAGTATTCTAAATTGACAGGCTTTACGATAGAATAGAGAGATATTTTATAGTTTGATTCCAGGAGAAGGAACATAGTTCCTTCTATGGAACTATGGAAGGAACTTCTATGGAACTTATGGTTGTAAGCATAAGCATACTTTTTCAGTAGTTGGCAAAAATCCCCTCGTTGTTCTTAGTGACATGGCTCAGAAATTAATTTTGCTCTCTCCACCTTAGAGAAAACAGGAAGTGAATCATTAGCACGTGCTTTGAGTAGGGAAAGAAATGTTGGCACGTATGACATCCGACTCCTCAAGGGCTTGTGCATATGCTTGCTCTACTTGGGTGTAGTGAATACTTGGACATTAAAATGCACTCGGTGTCTATCTTAGGTATCTTAAAGGATGGAAGTCATTACTCGAGGGTCTGTAATTAGCTGTGTACTCTTTGCGTTCAGCACTTTGTGAGGAGGCCTTTGTTTGGTCAGGAATTCCTGCCATGTGAAAGCACTAATGGACCTCCCTTCTGCCTGTTATCAGTGACTCACTGAGTAATGGTTTTTCTTCATTCTTGCTCCCATGTTGTACTTGGGGAGATCCAGGAGAAACTGGAGTTGGCACTTGTCATCTCTCATAACTTTCCTGGAACGTAATTTTGTCAGTGGGAGCTGGCTTGAGTTTTTTTTTTTTTTTTTTTTTTTAAGATTTTATTTATTTATTCATGAGAGACACACACACACACACAGAGAGGCCAAGACACAAGCAGAGCTTCAAGAAGCAGGCCCCATGCAGGGAGCCCGACGTGGGACTCGATCCTGGGTCTCCAGGTTCATGCCCTGGGCTGCAGGCGGCACTAAACCGCTGAGCCACCAGGGCTGCCCTGGCTTGAGTTTTAAGTAAAGAATTAACCAGAAGTGGGTAGGGATTTCTTGTGGAGGGGGGAAGGGGGATTCCTGTTTTTGTTTTTTGTTTTTTACTTTGTTGTTAAATCACCAACTCATGAAAGGAACCGGTGACTGTTCGGTTGGCAGGTTGTCCAGCTTGAGGAACTGTTGGCTGTGCGGCACTCTGTGTTTGTGGTTGGCAACGCAGGCACGGGCAAGAGTAAGGTATGGTAAATTGCCTGTTAGTTTTCAGCCACAGAAGGAACAAACGTTGGTTGGGCATATTTTCCTTTCTGTTTAAGAGTTCGCTTCATTGAAGTTCCCCATAATTTTGAGTTAGAATCTGGGACCCTAATACTGCTTTTTGATCAGTTGACACTGTTTTCTTTCTTTCTTTCTTTCTTTTTTTTTTTTTTTTCATATCTGTGGCAAAGGAGAATGTAACAAATAGAACCTTGTGTTCAAATAGGAAAAGCAAGCTGGAAGAAGATTGGGCTTTCCATATTTATCAAAACTACTTTTTTTTTTTTTTATTAAATCTCTCCCAAGCTAGTTTAGATTCTCTTTCCCATATCACTAAGAAAAAACAAATATTTTCCTTCGGTATGTTCTCAGACAAGCAGCCCTCTATAAGGAGCAAAAGAAAACTTGAAAAGGCAAACTTGAAAAGGGAGATGGCAAAACCACATTTGCGGGGGGTACCTGTTATGTGCTGTGGTGGGTGCATTATGTGTGATTTATTGTGCACAGCGATGATATATTCTGGGTATTATTCTTCCCCCATTTTTACTCCACTGCTTGATTTTGTTTGATCTTATGGACAATCCTGGCAACATACTTATTTTCTTGGTTGGCAGACCATATATGCAGAATTATATGCATTTTAATTCAGGGTGCTTAGGTATAAACATGTTGAGTAGCCAAAGACTAAAAATAATCAGTAGGCATATGAGACTTTAGAACATGGGTGCCTATGGAACTTGCCAGTATTTAGATCACAACCCGAAGTAGAACAATTACAAAGGGAGGCCCGGTATTGGGATGTTCTAGTGAAAAATGTAATAACTGAAATATTGAAGTAGATAACTGATAGACCTGTAATTATTTTGTTAGAGTAAGTTTCAGATGTGGGCCATGGTTCAGGGAAGGATAAAATTAAATTCTGTAATTTCCAGTAGATTAATGGTTTCTAAAAATACAAGCTTAATATTCCTAAGGCATTCAATTTCTTTCATCTAGTCTTCACTGATTCTGTTCTATTCAACCTTTACTTAAGCTGATAGAACTAGAACACTGGAGCTCAGGGCCATGTTACTTAGCAACTTACTCTTCCAAAGTCTTTGGCAGTTGTTTATCAGTCTTTCAAACGCCTATGAGTAGGTCAGGATGATAAATATCTAAAATAAAAATCATGGCTTTTCAGAGAAAGCAAAAAAGGATAGTTGGGGCAGATACTTGGGGTAAAGTGTCAGTTAATTAAACAGACACAGATAAAGCATCTATCCAGTAAATTCTTAGCTTCAAGGATTCTTTTTCTCAATTTACCTAGATCAGAGTTTCTCAGCTTCATTCACTGTTAACGTGCTGGGTCAAATAACTCTTTTCTGTGGTGGCTGACCTGTGCATCCATTGTAGGATATTGAGCAGCATCCGTGGCTTCTGTTCAGTACATGGCCTCTTCCTCAGGTCCAGGGCATCTCCTGCTGAGAACTATTGCTCTAGGTCACTAGGTGTCAAAGTATGTCCAGACTAGCATCACAGGCATCACCTGGGATGTTACTAGAAAATGCAAATCCTCAGTCCCATCCTAGACCTACTGAATTAGAAATTCCAGGATTAGGCCCGGCCATCCGAGTCTTAACATCCACTAAGTGATTCTGATGCACCTACATATAGGCAGAGTGGATTTTAATAACCTAAACAGGAACATTTGTTTACTTATTTGCATACATGTTTTAAAATCTCAAATGATAGAGTGACTTCCTCTAGTCTACAGGATTCAAAGAATCAGGTGAAGAGATCCTAAGTGATTGTAGGATTAAATTTTTGACAATGGTAATGAAAATGTTCCCACGTCAATTTTTTTTCCCATACTTAACACCCGAAGAATTTCTAGAAACATAAAATGAATAAAGAAAATCCTTTAGAAATCATTTACTTTCCATTTGCCTTACAGGAGTATTAGTTTTCTTAGCTTCTTTCCTTCTTCCCTTCAGATTTTGAGAACGCTGAACCGAACATACGTTAACATGAAACAAAAACCTACTTGGAATGACTTAAACCCCAAAGCTGTGACAACAGATGAACTCTTTGGTTTCATACATCACGCTACTCGAGAATGGAAAGATGGCAAGTAGTATTTCCCCTTTACAAGTGCTAAAATTTCTTTATCCAGAAAACCGTTTCTCGGTTCAGGCCAATTTCAGTCATAGCTGTAGATTTATTGTTTATGTGTTGGCATTATTGGAAATATAGTAGCTCACAACAGCATTTATAACCAATAAATTAAAATTAGATTTGAATAAGTGGTCGATTTGCATTCAGCAAGTTTGTGCTCAGAGCTGTGTATTTTATCCCATGTCAATTATGTCAGGACACCCTGTAAACCAAGAAGGAAATGAACTTGACTGCCTCAGGTGAATTTGTAAAGTATCTGCTACCAGACACTCTGTGTCTCTATCTTGGAGTTTCAGGCAGACTCTGTTCTAGACACCAGGGACAAAAGTTAATGGGACATGTTTCTTGTCCTGAAAGTTTGTTTTTGCAGACAAGCAGATCCTTTTGTTAAAATTTGTTACTACTTTCCATTTCAGTAAATACACTAATCTTGGCATCATCTTGGAGTCCTTTTCCCCCTTTCATGCCATACGTTCAACCTCAC
Source organism: Canis lupus baileyi (assembly GCF_048164855.1). Lineage (NCBI taxonomy): Eukaryota > Metazoa > Chordata > Mammalia > Carnivora > Canidae > Canis > Canis lupus. Next base: position 25,451,846 of record NC_132855.1, on the reverse strand, counting down.
AGCAAATCCTACAGGCTTTACCTTTAAATAATCTATTGTCTCCCAGTACCTTTTGTCTTTTCTTCTGCTCCCCTGTTAGCCTGTACTGTCACCTCTTGTCTGTATTTGTGCAGTAGTCCCCGCTCTAGTCTCCCTGCAGTTCATTTTTCATACAACAGACAAAAGGGCCGTCTTCAAAATAGGAGTTCTCTGCTTGCAGTTTCCAGTGGGTTCCATCTCCCTTAGAACCTAACCTTTATCCCAGGCTTAGAAGGTTCATTGTGATTAGATCCCCCATCCCCATCTCTGATCTCATTTCCTGTGCTTTGCTCCTCACTTATCATAATCCATACACTCTGGCGTCTTTGCTCTTCCTTGAACATGCCAAGGATCTTCCCTCCATGGGGCCTCTGCACTTGGTGTTCCCACCATTTGCCGCGCTACTGGTAATCTGCATGCCTTAGGTGTCTGGTCAATTCCCACATCAGAGACGACTTTGCTAAGGATCCTATAGGAGCACGCCTCGCCATTCTCTGTTTTCTTACCATGTGTATACACCATTTCCTTAATTTGGGGACAATCAAAATTTACTCTTAGCCTTTCTATCATTTTTTTTAAAGGACTGTGGCAGAAAGGGAATAATACTGGTTTATGCTGAAAACTTGTGGAAACCGTTCAGATCAGTGATCATTATAAAAGGATGCTGGCTTTTTTTTTTTTTAAAGATTTTATTTATTTATTTGAGATAGAGGGAGAGAGAAAGAGAGCAGGAACAGAGGGGAGGTGCAGAGAGAGAGAAGAAGCAGACTTCGCATTGAGCAGGGAGCGCAATGTGGGGCTCAATCCCAGGACTCTGGGATCATGACCTGAGCTGAAGACAGACACTTAACCAACTGAGCCACCCAGGTGCCCCCCACACTTTTTAAAAAATGAGTCACAGTAGTAGATTCTACATACTGTCATTTATTGTTTACACAAAATATTTCACAGAGGAAACAAAACCTTCCACATACATGTATCAAAACAGTTTTTCTTACTTCTTATATTATATACCTAAGTTTTTTTTATATTATATACCTGAGTTTTGAAAAAGCAGTAGTTATTAAATACATCATGTAACACACGCAATACTTGGATAAGTAGTGACAGCAAAAAGGCTTATGGATTTAAAATATTTTTATTGGGGTGCTTGGGTGGCTCAGTTGGTTGAACATCCAACTGTTAATTTCAGCTCAGGTCATGACATCATTGTTGTGGGATCGAGCCCCAAATCCAGTTCCATGCTCAGCAGGGAGTCTGCTTAAGGATGCTCCCTCTCCTTTTGCCCCTCTGTCCCACTCTAAAATAAAATTTAAAAAAATAAATAGGCATGGGTCTGCACAAACGCAATCCCGGATGGCTGTGGCTGGAGCTCACTGGCTGAGACGGGTGGTATTGGCCCTGCTGCTCTGGAGCCCACGTCTGCCTGCCCAAGAACTGTTGGCTCTGGCCCAGCTCTCACAAGAAGGTTGTTGATCATTATGAAAATCCTAGAAATGTGGGGTCCCTTCTAGCATCAAAAAATGCTAGAACCATGGGATCCCTGGGTGGCGCAGCGGTTTAGCGCCTGCCTTTGGCCCAGGGCGCGATCCTGGAGACCCGGGATCAAATCCCACGTTGGGCTCCCTGCGTGGAGCCTGCTTTCTCCCTCTGCCTATGTCTCTGCCTCTCTCTCTCTCTCTCTCTGTGACTATCATGAATAAATAAATAAAATCTTAAAAAAAAATGCTAGAACCAGATTGGTACGGGCCCTAGCATATGGTGATATAATGAAATTGCAGATTCAAGTGGATGAAAAGGGGAAATTTGTGGCCTCCAGGTTTAAAACATTTGGCTGTGGGTCTGCAGTTGACTCCAGCTTGTTAGCACCTGAATGGGTAAAAGGGGAGATGGTGGAGGAAGCCTTGACCATGGAGAACATCGACATCACCAAGGAGCTCTGCTTCCCCCCTGAAACTATGCTACTCCTTGCTGGCCAAAGATGTAATCGAAGCTGCCCTGGCTGATGACAAGCTGAAACAAGAACCCAAGAAAGGAGAGGTGGAGAAGAAATGAGCCCCCAGCGAAGTGTACAGCGGGTCCCATCTGCTGTCTGTCCTCCTACCACACAGTCACTGTAGATGTTCAGAAGCCCCTCACACTGCAGTAAAAAGAGCTCTGAGACATAAACAGTGGTTGCTGGTCACGTGGTGGCTCCAGTGCAAGCAAAATACATAGTTTACTCCTTCCAAGTCCCATCCTAGCTTTCAGCCCTCTTTTATCACCTTAATATTGTATTGAGTCTAGTTTGAATTGTGTGCATGACCTCAAAACCGAAATCAGTCACAAAGTCTCAAGTGTCGTTAGTCCATGAAGTGTGCAAATACCTAATCTCACCTGAATCTATCTTGGGGAAGATTATCAGTAGAAGTAGTATGATGATTTAGTAGAACCAATTATTGTACATAAAACAGATTTGCATATACATATAATAAAAGAATGTAAGACCAATAAATAAATAAAAGGTTTTTATCTTCTAATCTTATGAAGTCATAAACCAATGACCAAATTTCTCAAAGAAGTGTAAAAAAACACTTCTGAGTTAACTTCAGAATTCTCTTCCATGAATATTGTTAGAGAAAAATGGAGAACAATGGAATAAACTAATGCTTGGCCTAAAATAGATACTGAGCATACATACAGGGGAGAGGATAATGTCTTCTTTGGGTATAAGTTTTGCATTGCATGTATGTTTTCTTCTATAAATCCCTCCAACTGTTCTTCAAGGAAGCTACTATCATTTTCTTTTAAAGATTTTATTTATTTATTTGAGCGAGAATGAACTGGAAGGGGGGCAAATGAAGAGGGAAAAGTAGACTCCCTGCTGAATAGGAAGCCTGGTGCAGGGCTTGATCCCAGAACCCTGGGATCATGAGCTGAAGGCAGCCATGTAACCAACTGAGCCACCCAGTGGCCCTACTATCATCTTTGTTTGATGTGTGGGAAAGCCTCTGAGAAGTTAAGGTGCATCCTCATGGAAGTAAAACTTACCCATTGGTCTGCAGTCCAGATATAGCTCAAAAGGTATCCTACATCCTCATCAGAAAAAGGCAGCAAATGTACAGCAAATTTATTTATTTAATAAAAGGGCTTCCCATAGAATAATTGCAGTTTATTTTAGACATAAACAGCACTCAAGTCCATTCTATATTAGGATCATTTACTCTTAATGTGTAGGTCTCTTCTCATCCATTCTGCGAGAACAAGCGAATCTTAAGCATGATGGGCCAAAATGGATCATCCTGGATGGAGATATTGATCCCATGTGGATTGAGTCCCTAAATACTGTCATGGATGATAACAAGGTGAATAATACCCTAGTGCTGAATCTTAAATATCACACCTGGAGTGTAGTAAGATCTATTCACTTGTTGACTTGAATACTAGTTTTTAATCATGAACCTAATGTTCTTTATGTAATTGCTATTTTGATAAGTGGCACTATCCTCATAATTCTCGGAATTTCACTGTTAAAGAATTGAAGGGAAATGCATTCTTCTTATCTGTATAAATGTAACCATCTTTAAAGAGAGATATATCTGAGAATTTGGTACACGCCTTACCATTTTCTAAGAGCCAGGCATAAATTATTAAAACTTTGATCAAGTTTGCAATACTTGGATAATAAAAAGAAAAAAATGATGAAATTTTGCCATTAAAATTAAATAGTTCCTGTGGCTACAAAATGCATTTCCAAGCATTTGCTATGGCTAATCCAGCATTCCCAGCAAAAACAAAAAGCAATGTTCCAAGTCCATGAGACACCACTTAAAGCAGCGCAAGGTCTGTGGTTAGGGTCAGGTGAAAGAAATAGGTAATCATCCTTGCTACAGAACAGAATTACTAACCCTCTTAAATAAGCGGTAATTACTGCTTTTCTGCATTAAGACATTGTTCATCATAAATTGTAGGTCTGAGATCTTTATACTTGCATGAGTTTCTACAGGACAATTGATAATTGTGGAATTTCAGATTCTAAACAAATTTTATTTTTATGGTGTTCAGGCCTTTAAATGTAATGAGCATTTAGAGCCAATGTCTTCTGTTAGTAGTAATTACTACAGATATTGAAAGGTTGGCATGAATGAGTCCATGTTGGTGAGTTTGTTCCTCAAGGGTCAGGGAGCTGCCCTCTGGGATTAACTGAGATCTTTATTCAGACCACCCTTCCATTGGGACAGTGAGCTCATTGCTTCTGGCACTTGTACAGGGGGCCGCGGGAGAGGGAGTACTTGGTGTTGTGATGGTGAGTTAGCTGCATAGCCTTTGCCCCGGAACTTGACAGCGAGTCTGTTATGCTGTGCTGCTCTCTCCAGGTGCTGACCTTGGCCAGCAATGAGCGCATAGCACTTACTCCCTCCATGAGGCTGCTCTTTGAGGTTCATCACTTACGGACTGCAACCCCAGCTACTGTTTCCAGAGCCGGTATTCTGTATGTGAACCCACAAGATTTGGGCTGGAATCCGTGAGTACTGCTTTTCTTCTTCTTTTGATTGTGATAAAATATACATAACAGAAAACATTTTAACCATGTTTAAGTGTACAGTTCAGTGGTATTAAGTACGTTCACATTGTTATACAACCATCACCACCAGCCATCTTCATAACTTTCTTCATCCTCCCAAACAGAAGCCCCATACCCATTAAACAATAACTACCCAATACACCCAGCCCTCGGTGCCTTTTCCCTTTCTACCTCTATGAATCTGATTCTGCTAGGTACCGCTTATAAAGGGAATCATACGGTAATTATCTTTTTGTGATAAGCTTATTTCACTTAGCATAATGCCTTCAAAGTTCATCCATGTTACAGCATGTTCCAGAGTTTCTTGCCTTTTTAAGCCTGAATGATGTTCCATTGTACGTATACATTTTACTCATCCATTCATCTGTTGATAGGTTCTTGGGCTGCTTCTACTTTTGGTTGTTGCCAATAATGCTTTTGTGAACATGGGCATAAGATATATCTTTGAGTCCTTGTTTCCAATTATTTTGGATGTATACTCACAAGTGGAATCGCTAGATCATATGGTAATTCTATTTTTAATTTTTATTGGAACCACCGTGCTGTTTTCCATAGTGGCTGCACCATTTTGCATTCCTTCCAACAGTGTACAAGGGCTCCAATTTATGCACATTCTCACCAACACTTGTAATTTTCTCTATTTCTTATGACAGCCATCCTATTGGGTGTGAAATGGTATGTCACTCTGGTTTTGATTTACATTTCCCTAATGATTAGTCATACTGAGCATCTTTTCTTGTGCTTATTGGCCGTTTGCATATTTTCTCTGGAGAAATGTTTACTTCAATCTTTTGCCCATGTTTTAAATCTTGTTTGGTTTTTGTTTTTATTGTTGTGAATGTTTCTTTTTCTCAATCTTAGTTTTGAAAACTAAAATTTAATGCGATCATTTGAAGAAGGTATTAGCAAATAAATTGAAAGCTAATTGATTAGGCTGACTTAAAGAAAATAAAATTAGCACCTGTATGCATTTGTCAGTTTTAGTCGTTCGTACCTTGTACATGTTAAGAACTCAGTATTTGTCCAATAAGTGAAAAAGTAATAATAATAGGTCATACGGAGCACTGAGATATAAAGAAGTCACTTATATAAATATATTAATGTCATATAAACATGTATGTTCATACATGAACAGCCATGCATGAATAGCGGTAATGCTTTGATTCAGAATAAGTATGTCACATCAGGATGACTGTGTCCCTCACCTGCAGGTCATCTTCCTCTAAATCTCAGTGTGAGATCCATCCCTTCCACATTTTGGTAGTCCCTCATTCCCTTGTTCCTGCAAGCACAGGTACACTAAGCAGGCTCCATTAATAATTGTGGCATGGCTCTCTCCTTCCCAGTTTCCCAGCTCCATGCCCACCTTTGGCAAGCCAAGTCTTGCTTGTGATCCTTCCCTGTGACCCTGATTTGAGGATGACCTCTGTTCCCTGCCCAGATGCTTAACTGATGCACTTCTCCAGGCTACTTTGTCTGGGTACTGATTTGTTCATTAAAAGTCTTATTCCTTGAGTCTACAGCCAAGTATGCCCATGCCCAGGCTTCTGTGTTTAACAGTGTTTTATTGGATTTGTCTGGGGAAAGGGTGATTTTCAAAAGCCTAAAATGGAAAGGTCTTCTTGAGCTAGTAAGTCCTTTGCTTGGCTAGGATTCAGACTGTCTTCTAAGGATGCTTCTATGGGTTTGGGGGCTGCCTAATAGAGAATTTCCAGTATCCCTTGTCTCCCTCCCATACAGAGAGCAGAGGCATTCCACACACTACATTTCCTTCAGGGGACCCCTCACCCCCCTGGGTGTTGTCTGATTTCAATCATGAACCTCTCAATTCCCAAGGTCTATAATTCAGTCTCAGTAACATCACATGGAGATTTGTGCTAATAAAAGCTGTCTAAATCCTTATTTCAAGGAGGACTTTTATCTAATAAGTCAAAGAGTCTTATTTGATTAGAAAAGACACCCAATTTGCATTCCTTAAGAAAGTTAAACAACTCTGTCCTCACCATTACACTTTGTTTTTATGGCGGCTTTTGTTTTATCTAAGATTAATGGGTAAGTTTTAATTTTCATGTGTGTGACCACAGTCATTATCCAAAACAATGGAGATCTTCTCTAAAGGATATTTTTATATTTTTACCTCCTACTACCAGAATCTTTAAATGAACTACAAAAAAGTGGCTTTTTCAGATTGGGGGATATGTTTTCACTCCATATTTTTTGGATACATTGCTATCTTACTTTAATGTCATAATATTAATTACGGGATAGGTTTGATGTATTGACTCATTCAATCCTTAATTATCTTCTGAGATAAAATTATCAACCCAGTTTTCTTTTCTTTTTTTTTTTTCAACCCAGTTTTCTAAACTGATATCTTAGGACTCAATTTCCCCCAACTTTTTAATTTGAAAGTGTTCAAAATTATAGAAAATTTGAAATACTAGTAGTATACCATATGCTTTTTTTTCTACAGTACCAATTGTTACCATCTTACTACATTAACTTTCTCTCTGAATGTGCATATTCTCTCATGGACATAGAGGCACATTTTCTACTTCTATTTATTTTTACAAAATTATCTGAAGACATTAGCCCCTTTACCACTGAGTACTTGAGCATCTGTCCCCTAAGAACTAGGATACTGTCCTACATGAACATAGTACAATTCACATACCTAAGAAATTTGTTCTTGATACAGTATTATTTAATAAACAGTAATTTTTCAAATTTTCTCAGTTAACAGAAATTTCCTCAGTAGATTTGTCTGTTTTAAAGCCCTTGTCAAAACAAGGACCATGCACTGCCTCTAATTGTGTGTATATTCTCCTTTAATGTAGACTAGCCTCCCACCTTTTTGTTTCATGACATTTACAGTTTTGAGGGTAATAAGCCAGATGCCTAGAAGAGTGACCCATTGGTGGTTACAAAGTGGTAAACTTCCTAATTCATTCATTCTATTTATATATATGAGGTGACATTTTCCTATAAATAATTCCTCTTCTCTCCTCCCCATCCCCTCTCTCCCTCCTGCATCCCTCTTCCTCCCTCTGTTTGTGTCTCTCACTTTCTCTCTCCCTCTCCCTCTTTCTTCATGGGTATCATTTTCTATTCATGGTTTCTTTTCTTTTAGTTCAGTGGATTATAGTTCATTATGAACATTATCCTATTTGAATACTCACTTTGCCCCAAATTTGCCAATAAGAGCCCCTTCCAGGCAGCCCCCTTACATGATCTTTTTCACTTTTCATTCTCAGTCTTTGAGTGCTTGGCTTTCTGGCTAACCAAATGATTCTGGCTCATTTCATTCTTCCCTGACACTCGCTGGATTCAGTCCTTTCTCCAAAGAACCACAAGAAACTACTTTTTGTATAAGGAATGGTATTTAGAATCCAAGATAGGGATGCTAGGTGTGCTCATTGCTACCGATAAGTCCTTGCTTTTAAGCTCTTTCAGTAAACAGAACTGGCAAATACATTCTTAATTCATATTGTTTTAAACCCTAAGTTTTGTGGATAGAAGAGATGATAAAATGCTTTGTTTATGGTGTCTCTCTGTGATTCGATTCTATTCAAGGACTGAAGGTAGTGTCATTATCAAGTGAGCTTCTTAGATATTTTTAAATTCACTGAGTTCTTCTAAAAAATAAATTTTTATCCACACCTAACAGACACAGAACACATTGTGCCAGACAACAAACATCCTTAAAATCACATGAACATGTGACTGGCTATAGAGATCAAATACTATTTTACTTCTCAGTCCTAAGTAAGCTTACTAGGTGAATGCTAGACAGTGCATGTATGTCTGTTGAGATCTTGAGAAATAGAAAAAGAACCAGAATTAGAAGAAAATTTCTAAAATATTATCAGCAAGATTTTTTCCCATTAGAAAGGGATGAAATGCATAAAAAGGGATTAAATGCATAGAAAAGGAAAAGCAAACAGGCAATGAATTATTTAAATTTATTCAGAATTATTGAATCCACTTAAAATTTTTTAAATCACTTAATTTAAAATTATTTAAAGCGAACATAATTGAAAATGAGATCTACCCAATGGTGTGTTCCTCAAACCACAGATAATGAAACAGTGGGGATATCTCTGGAATTTAGTCTGATTCTAAGAGATTACTGGAAGATAACTTTTAGGAGCCACATCTTTAGATCATACTTATTCCTTTATTACTTTGGTTGATAATATCCTTTTGACTCTGTCTCTCTCATCCTTTCACCTGCATCAGATAAGCTTGTTGTCTTTTACCCCTGCAATCCCATCCTGTTTATATTTGCAAACATATAGATTCAGAAATCATTGACATGCACTACCAGTCAACACACCATAACTTCTGCCATTTTTCCAGGCCACCGTGAAAGATAGAGAACCTGCAGTTTGCTTTTGGGGGCACATTATATAATGAGAGCTCTAATGAGTTCTTGTTCTCCTACAGGACACTATTGCAGTCCCAGACTATTAAGTAATAAATTGAAAACTGTTTAGAAGTATGAAAACTTTGGCCGCCTTGTTAGTTCCAAACCAGAAGGTCTTAGATTCATGTGAATAGCACCTCTGAAGAAGGGAAGGGCAACACAGTTGATTATATGGAACACATTCAAAAATGCCGTAGAGTCCAGTGACCTGGATATTGCGATGAAGATGATGCATTAAGGCATCACAGTGTGGCTACTTTCTAAGGCAGGGGCACCAATGATCTCTTATGTAGGTAAGAAATAAAATGTGCCATTTTACTATGTCATTTTCAGTTGTATGTCCTCTAATAGCCCTAACTTTCATTTGGGTCATGTTCAAATGTATAACATCTCTTAGAAACCATAAGGAACTTTTTTATGGAGTAAGGTGGAGAGAATTGTCACCAAAGATCTCTATCTTCAATTTTTGCCATTGCTGAAGATTATAGTGTCTGTTTCTGAATTCACTGTGTTTTAATGTCTATTTTTATTCCAAACTATGAAAACTTATCCATAATTTATATGAGAAATTTTAAACTGCTTATATTTGATAATATAGACTTTTTGACTCCCTATGCTATATGGTATGGTTGACTCCTAACAGAGGTCATTTGAGGCCTTTTAGGGGGGCATGCAAGATCACCTTTTGCCATGTCTCCTGGTTCAGTTGAATTCAAGTCCTTCCCTATAGAGATAATTTCTATAAGGACAGTATTTGCTCATGGGCCTGGTAGGTTTTCTCTTTGAGACCTGGGCTACTGCCAGGGTGGATCAGTGAAGTAGCTCTCACCTGCCCCGGAGGGCAAATCCCTTTTCCCCTTCTTGGTTCTCTTGAGGCTTCAGCCCCTGGTTATCCCCCATAGGCTTCTGCTCCCACTGACACCAAAGAGCAGGGCGCGAAGGTAGAATTTGTTGTACCTATCAGAGCTCTGGCCGCCAACTTTTGGGCTGCCCTATAGAACTATCCTGCCTCAAGCAGAAGCAGACATAGGCTGAGCCAGGATCTGAACCCAGTTCTCTGACTTCAACCGTCTCTCTACTGGATAGCATTTATTGAGAATTTGTTGTGTGTCAGATTCTAATCCGAGCACTTACATGAGAAACCACCTAATCCTCAACAATCTAGGAAGTTTGTGAGAAACTGGAAGCACAGAGAGGTTCAGCAGCTCACCCTATGTGACAGTTTAAAAATGGTGGGGCTGGGATACTGATCCAGGCAGTCTGACTTTAGAAGTCTCTCCCTGAGCAAGCCCCTTGCCACCCCCATGGCCCCAGCAAGATCTGGACACTAAGATTCTACTTCCGGCAGCTGCTGTGCAGTTGAACAAGTTGCTAAAAGGTAGGTGAGGCCTTAGTGCCTCCACTTCCAATAACTAACACTTGTTTTCCGTTGTTCCAATGGAATGGGACAGGTTGCCTGCCGTCCCTACCACCCAGAGATGCTCTCTCAAATTACTGTCACGCAACTGGACTTCAAATGAAAACCATTTCTCTTGGACCTGAAGAAGTTTTGACAGTTGATATTTTATAAATCTCACTATGGTGTAAATGTGATTGAATGGTTAATAGAGCCCTATTGTGGCAATTTGTAAAAACCAAAGGGAGACTTTTATAGGATAATTATCTTGCCTTAATTTCTTCTGATGGTAGAAATGTGAAATCGGATTTGCTTATAGCAAGATACAGCTGTAATTGTATAGCTGCTCTGCTGGCAGCTAAATGTATTTATTATCACTGCCTCCTGTTTGATGAGAACTTTTCGAGCAATTGCTTTTCATTTAACATCACACAGTTTCTCTCTGGAGACTACTGTGGGAGCTACTAGGCTATGTTTCGTTTTATTGATAAGTATGATTTTATTAATATGTTAGGGGTATTAATGTATCAAAATGGATAACATTCTATAAGCTTCAGATTAATACACATGTACCCAAGCATGAGATACCATTTCAGAGCTACTTATTGGAAACACATTATCTGCTTATCAGGGTGGAGTTACATCCAGTCCAGTGGAAAAGGAGGGACTTTGAAATAGCCCCTATGGAATTTTCACCTTTTTATATGTAACGGACTTGTCATTTCCAAGTAATTGATGCCAAGATTAATCAAGAAAAATCCCAAGCTGTTTTCATAAATAAGGCCTACCCTATGAAACTAGTTTCAATCCCTTAGGAAATGACACGCTGCACCTCCTTATAAATGCTCAGTAATGGCCTACTTAGACTCTATTATGTTTGCCTTCTAAGTGCTATTAGGAGTTTCTTTTACATTTTTTTTCATTAAGATAAAAATGGCCATTAGAACAAGTTTTTAAGGGGTCATTTAAAAATATTTGCAGTTTGAGAAATAGAATGAACTCACTAAACATGTCCCTGAAGGATGGCACCAAGCTGTGTTGAAGGGGGGGGAAGCTTTTGAGTTGGTGAAATTCTGCTCTTCAAGCCCAGTGTTCAATAAAAGCTTTTCTGTGTTCTTTTTCAGGTATGTGGCCAGTTGGATAGACAGAAGGCGGCATCAATCAGAAAAGGCCAATTTAACTATTCTTTTTGATAAATACATTCCTGCATGCTTGGATAAACTGAGAACAAGCTTTAAAACCATCACTTCAATTCCAGAGAACAGCCTGGTGCAGGTTTGTCTTGGGCAACACCATTTTATGTTCTAGTCCTGATGCAGTAGTGGCGCTTGATCACAGCAGGAGAAGCTTTTGCTTGATTAAGAAGATGCAAAGAGGGGTGCCTGGGTGACTCAGTCAGTTGAGCATCCCACTCTTTATATCAGCTCAGGTCTTGACCTCAGGGTTGTGAGTTCCGGCCCCACGTTGGGCACCATGCTGGGAGTGGAGCCCACTTGAAAAAATAAAAAATAAAAGAAGATGACGTAAAGATTTCTGAAGTTGTCTGGTTGCTCCAGTTCTCTTTCCCCAGATCCATATTCCCCAGCGAGTTTTGCAAACCTCTATGACACATCTGTTACATTCTGTTATCACCTGGGGTTGTAGTCTGTTTTTTTCATGAGATTGTCATCTAGAGGATAGAAGCCGTCTTGTGTTTATTTTCATGTCCCCAGATATTACAGAGTTCCTCGCACATAGCCGGGGCCGAGTATGTGTTTCCTTAATCATTGTGTTCCTCCCAGTATATTGGAGTAGAATAAGAAGAACAAAGTAGGAACAACCATATTTATTTTTCTGTCTCCTAAGTAACTGGCCCAGAGAAGGTGCTCAGGATGGTTTTGGACAACAGTAAACCCAGAGACTAAAGATACTGGCCAGTAAGAGAAAGCTTCTGAGCTTGTCCACCCACGGCCCTCCCATCCTCTTCTTCCTTTCTCTTCTCACCAACCTCTGCCCCCACCCCCACCTCACCTCCACCCTCCCCTCCGCCTCCACCACCCCAGATACTCATAGGGTCAGGTCAGTCTCAAGGAGAGAAGTCATAATACTCTAGGAACAGATCTGCTCTGATCCTCATTCTGGGACAGCTGGTAAGACGGAAGGGTATATATGATAGGTTGTCATGGAAGCAAATGAAAATAATTCACAGCACACAGAAATGAAGGTTGTGATCTTAATCTCAGCATGAAGAAAAACAGTCCCCAGCCTTTATAAGTAGAAAACTTCACAACAAGAGGTTTACAATTAGAAATCCTTTTTTTTTTTTTTTTTTCTTTCTTTCTCTAGGAACAAAATTGGTTTCGGAGTACTTTGTTACCATTAAGTTCCTATGTAACCAGACTTGTTTGAAGCTAAATTAGAAATAGTCACAAGCATAATAAGAAGAGAAAGTTCAGGTTTTTGGATAATTCACACACCAATTAAGTAAACGATAGTCTTCAACAGTAATTATCTGAGGTATAATTTATTTCTGAAAGCAGGTCTGAATTTATTCATAATGAATTAATTATGTGGTTAGCCTAATTAGACTTCCTCTGGTGTAGTACTTGCAAAAGCATGATTGTGTTCTTTCTCAAGTTGACTTATGTATTTGTGTGATTCTCTGTAGTGTGAATTTTTTCATTCAAGAGTAGTGTGAAAATAGGTCAGTAGGAATTAATATGACTTTCCCTCTCGCTTCCTCCTTTTGTAGTATTCAGAAATGGCATTTTATCCTCAGCCTCTTTTCAGCTGTTGTTTTATAGAGTAGTCTCTTTTCTGTGATTACTTGTAAGGACAAAATTTGAGACAAACAGGAGTACAAAAGGGAATACCTTCAAATGACTACTTTAAGAAATTAATGGGCTCTGTTTTTCAATATATGAAATGTATTTGCTTTAAATTTGGTTACATATACTAACTCCTTTATAATAGGCACCAGAGTCTCATGTTACTAATTGCTGACACAAAACTCTGTGTTTTCCAAGTACTGTGTTTGGGAGAAAGCAGAGAAGTTACAAGTTGGTAGAGTCTCCAGATCAGTAGATAACATCACATGGTAACCTTCCAGTCTCTTTTGAAGTTTTGGGTTTAACAGTCCCCTAGTCCACCAGAGTTTCTACTTAGAAATAGCAAAGCCTCAGAGTCTTAAATTAATTTTCTTGATAACAAATGGATGATTTTTATTTCTCTTAGAGGATTGTTTTAAGTTGGCAAATATGGAACTATACGACATAATAGAAGTCAAGAAAGAAGATTGCAAAATATTATAAGTGCTCAACTTTCAAATTGAAAACCTTTGAAAATTATTTCCAGGACCTATTTTCCGTGTTACCATGGGTTTTCCCCAGCTTTCATGGCTAGGAAAGAAAGACACACCAATCCTGACTTGTTTTGTTGCAGCTTGCATTGCTGCTTGTATGATAGTGATCAAATCTAGTGCTGCCTTGAGAAACCAGAGGAAGGGTACCAGAGCCTCTGGAGGGTTCTGAGCCTCTGAAATAATGCTACTAAGTGACAACTGTTTGTGTGCCTCTGAGAAGTAGCTCAAAAACATGATCAGTACCGGTTATTATTACACTGGGACAGGCCTTTGCAAGCAGCCACCTTCCCCTCTTTATTTACCTGATTGTCCTGAGCTTGGGCTAAATTTATGACCGATAGCACATTTTTGTCTCACGTGGAGGGAGTGAAGGACAGGTTCCTGAATAGCATCTCTTTCACGGTTAAATTTAGTTTGGTGTTCAAAAAAAAAAAAAAAAAAAAAGTCACAGGCAAAGGCTGCCAGTCCAACTTTCTAAGTTTATACAACAGGTGGGAAAAACCCACTGCCAGAACACTAAGGGAAAGTGGTTTATCTAAATGTCCAACAAGAGGGAAATGAATAAATACCTTTCTGTTAAGTAGAATCTTAAGCACTCATTCCCACTGATAGTGTAGGGCAGCACTTACTCATAAGGCAAGGTATCTTTAGTTTGTTTCTAGGTGAAAAAGTGAGCTATAGAATACTATGTTTACTGTGACTCCTTGTTTATAAAAAAAAAAATCCCCTATTATCTTTTCTTTTTGCCTATATGCTTTCGTGTTCATTTTAGTGATGATGAATTGGGTAAGGTAGTCATTTTTAAAAAATAGTTGATTACTTAGAAGATCGATTTCATTAAAAGTGGCAAAGGTTTTCCATTATCAACTTGGAAATCCACAACAGTGATTTTTGTCTCAGTGTAGCAAATAACAGATTGGGGGAAATTCTATAATCTCTAAAGGACCAAATAGATTTGTTAAGTATGTCCTATGACCTTATGGTTCTATTAAGGAATTGTTGCACAAAATGAATGGCTATTTCTTTTTCTTTAGACCATTTGTGCCCTTCTGGAATGTTTGTTGACTCCTGACAATGTGCCCTCTGACAGCCCAAAAGAGGTTTATGAAGTCTACTTTGTCTTTGCTTGTATCTGGGCATTCGGAGGCACTCTGCTGCAAGATCAGGTATGTTTAGAAATAGTTGACAGAAATAATTTATAGAACCAGTTTTACTTGGGGGGGGTAGGTCTTTATATGTGATCCCCATGTTTTGTTTTACTTAATATAATCATAAATCTCTGCTGTTTGCCCTGTTCTCCAGTAAGCCAATGTGTTTAGGCAAGCTCATCCAGGCTGGGAGCTCTCACTTTGGCTGACACTGCCAAACCCATAACCGTGCCCCAGATCTCCCTTCTGAGCTCAGGGTTCGCTGTTTGCACCTGCCTCTGGAGCGGTGCCAGCTGCATGCTCTTCCAGACATCAGCCACTGTTCACTGTCCCAGAGACTGAGCTCTTCATGTGCTCCAGCCCCGAATGTGCTCTTCCTCTTGACCCTCTCCTATCCTCAGAGATACTCATATTTCTTCCAGTTGCTCAAGTTAAAAACCCAGGAGACACCAGTGGTCATCAGATCCTTTCATTCACACAACAGCTGTCAAGTCTGTCCCCACCTGCCCATCCCTCTAGCCTTAACTCAGGAATGTATCATCTTTAGATTGTCCTGGGCTGCCACGGTGTCTTAGCTCGAGCCGCCGTAACAAAATACCATACATTGGGTGGCTTAAC
Organism: Canis lupus baileyi; assembly: GCF_048164855.1. Taxonomy (NCBI): domain Eukaryota; kingdom Metazoa; phylum Chordata; class Mammalia; order Carnivora; family Canidae; genus Canis; species Canis lupus. Next base: position 25,436,336 of record NC_132855.1, on the reverse strand, counting down.
TGGCAGAAAGAAGTTTGCTTTCAGTTCTGGAGGCCAGAGCTCACAGTCAGGGTACCAGCATGGTCAAGTTCTACCAAGGACCCTCGTGCTGGCTTTCACACAGGTGCTTTTTTTGCTGGGTCCTCACAAGGCAGAGAAAGAACAGTAAAAATCTTTCTGATGTCTTCATTATAAAGACATCACGAAGGCCCAGACCTTATGACCTCATCTAAACCTAGTTACTTCTCAAGGCCCCATCTTCAAATACCATCACATTGGGGGTTAGAGCTTCAACATATGAATATCGATATGAAAATGAGTATATTCAATATACAGCACATGAGAATCTTGAAATTGATGCCCTTGTCACTAGTCTCTTACATGATCCCCGGAGTAATTGTTTGTGGACCAGACAACAGGGTCTTGGCTTCAGCCTAACATGAGGCTACCATGCCTGCACAGCCTTCCTAGTATTGCTCATCCATGGCTGCTGATTGCTTTTAGGCAAACACTTGAGATGAGCTTGCTCAAGTGCGTGCATACATGTGCACACTCACATGTGTACTCACACCTTAGACTTCCTGAAGTGCAAAGTGGGACTTTTTCAACATTAGAAGATGGCACATCTGACCTCCACCATGCTCCTCTGTATGTAGATTTTTGTCGTATAATGTTTCCAATAATTGTTCAGAGTATCTTCATAGTGTAAATAAAGCTCAGCGGGGCAAAGGAACTTGATCGAGGTTACACTGATGGGAAATGACAGCACCAGGATTCACACCTGTGTATCTCTAAAGACCACACCTTCTAAAGGACCTCAGGATCTCCCACAGTCCTAACTGATCCTACTAGTACCCCTGATTCTTTGCCTTAAAAATAAATGGGATGCATCTTCCCGATTTGGCCAAGTGTTTTTGGATGTAAATACGGAATTTAAATTGGAAGGCATCACAGCCCCAGAGGGCCCATATTTCCATTGGTTTACTTGTCGTAGGTCCTCAAATACATAGTTGCTAAAACCTGTGGGCCAGTCTGCTTCTTGTCACTAGGTTACCATCAATCATCTCTCTAAATAGGCATGAGATTCACTTGGCCTGCTAGATCTGATTTTGATCCTTCTCAGAAGCCATATTTCCTTCTATAATCTCCAAGTGTGTTGCTTTGTCGAGAGTTGGTGTTGGGGGGTGACTTGATGTGGTTTTTCTCTGGCACAATTTACAGCATGCATGGACTTCTCCATGGAGGCCAAGGGCAGACTCTCACCTCTCCTTTTCTGACCCCCCCCCATGTTTTGTTTTGTTTTTGTTTTATTTTTCTTGTGTTCTCCAAGAGGTTTTTCCTTTGTGAGGATGTAAACCAGGTAAAATTGTGTGCGTAGGATATGGACAGCTGAGATCCCTCCATTCCTGACCACCTCCTTCTCAGTTGATTGCCTTCTCATCTTGCCAGTTTTCAAGCACGGCTGCCTTCCAGGCCGTCCATCAGGCCAGGCACCGGACCACCATAGTGGTCACCTAGCTCCTCCAGACACTCTCTCCCTAAATAAGAATCTTCATCCTCATCCTTCTCTCTCTCTCTTTTTTTTAAGATTTTATTTATTCATGAGAGAGAGAGAGAGAGAGAGGCAGAGACACAGGCAGAGGGAGCAGCAGGCTCCATGCAGGTAGCCCGATGTGGGACTCGATCCCAGGACTCCAGGATCACACCCTGGGCCAAAGGCAGACTCTTAACCGCTGAGCCACCCAGGCATCCTAATCTTCATCCTTCTCCTCCTCCTCATCACCATCACCTTCACATTTTCAAAAAGGGCTCTAACCGTGAAGCATTCAAAACAGAGACTATAAAGTTGGAAACACAAATGAAAAAAAAAAAACAGAAGAAATATTCTTAAGAGACGTTTATTACTTGAATAAATCTGAGTGCCTGCTGGGTGTCAGAGAATGTGCTTAGGCCTCTTAGTAGGCTATTTTATTGAATTTTCAAACATAAATAAATAAATAAAACTTCTCTGTATAAGTACAACTATCCTTCTCCCCTTTTACAAAAAAAAAGGAGCCAGAACTTACATAGCCTGCTTGAGGATGCCCAGATGCCCAGGTAACATCGAAGCCATGTTCAGACTGGAGTTCACTGACTCAGGACCTGTGTTCTTAAGCCAGGCCATTGTAGGCAGCTTCCAAAATAGGTCTTGGACCAACTTTCCCTGAGCTCCCATAAACTGCTATTATCACCTCTCTATTGGCTTCTAAGGTAACAACCTCACTGGTCTGCTTCTGTACCTCCCCCATAATCCATTACTCTCTCAGCAGCCAGAATGATTTTTTAAAAATGTAAGTTGAATTATATGATACACTTGAGAGTTTAAAACACTTTAATGGATTTGTTTTGCTTTTAGGATAAAGTGAAAAATTTAATACTATTTACAAGGCCTCTGGATCTGGTCCTGCCTGTCTTGCCCTGTTTCTTCTGCTACTCCCTCCCCCCACCTGCCACCCCCTACACCAGCTGCAGTGCCAGCTTCTAGAATACAAGGTCTTTCATACCACAGGATCTTTGCCTGTGATGACCTCTTGCTGCTTCTTGAAATGGTCTCTTCCCTAATCTGTGCCTGTTCTCAAAGGTGGTTCACCTAAACATACAATTAAAATAGATTCATCCCTTGTTGGTGAGGATGCAAAGAAAAGGGTTAACCTACTGAGGCACCCAGGTACCTCCATAAGACTCTTAGAACAAACTGAGGATTGATGGAGGGAAGTGGATAGGGGAATGGGTCAAATGGGTACTGGGTATTAAGGAGGGCACTTGTTGTGATGAGCACTGGGTGCCCTATATAAGTGGTGAATCACTGAATTCTACTCCTGAAACCAACATGGCTCTCATGACTCTAATAGATTCACCTCGGTTACTCTCACTTAGAGCAAACTCTACTTTCACAACACCTGTTCATTTCTGTATTTATTGGCTTAGCCCCTGCTTCCACCATGCATCCTCATGTCTCTGCTTCTATCTCCTGATGAATTCAATAAGGGCAGAAATTCTGTTGGTTTTCTTCCCCACTATAGAACAATTGCATTGTAGTTGAGCGAACTAATGAATCAAAGATTTGTCACTAAAATGATCTTGTTGATGCAGCTGTTAGCAAATTTTGATGTGAAGTAGAAATCCTATGTATTTTGCCTACAGAGAATGGTGCTAGGTGTTTTATTTTCCACACTAATTTAAGACCAACTTTTGTAGGGTGATTAAATAAACCATGCCACCAACTTGAAAATAACTCACATGAGCCTAGAATCCCTAATCCACGAGTGTGGTAAGTAGGAGTGTGCGCTCAGTGTATTTGGAGGCTGGGGGCAAGCTCTGCCTGCTAAGACTCCCTCACCCTTCTCTGCCCTCAGTACACACTCGTGTTCTGCAGCCATCCTGTCTTTACTCATGTGTGCAATCAGCCCAGTGCAAGAAGTGGGCTGTTGTCCAAGGACACAGGATACCAAAGAGAAAGTAATTTTAAGAATGTCACCGGAGAAAAATGGGGGTTAAGGACTTAGAAAGTATGAGACTACAGAATGCAGTGGCCACTCACACACTGTTTTTCGAGTTCACCCAAACTCACTCTGATAGATTATCTTGCCGATATAGAAATCACTGCGGGTTATTCTGTGGATGTAGGGCCAGGTCTTGATAGAGATACAGAAGGGTTTTATAAGCTGCTGATAGGCATTGCCATACCCCCTTCTTTGCTTTCCAAACCCTGATCTAGTAACAAAGGGCTTGAACCTATCGTCATACAAAAAGAAGCACTTTCTAGCAAGGAGAACCTTCCTGGTCCCTACCACCGTCAGGCCTTTCTGTAGGGCAGCAGCTTGTCTCTCTAGAGTTTTTAGCCAGACTACATGCCTTTCCTCATCCCTCATGGTAGGGGTTTCCAAATTGAGAATTTCAAAGGTAAACATTTCAACTAAGGACTTGAAGAAATGAAATAGGGTTACCAAATGTTTACTTTTCTAAATAAGGACATTCATAAAAAAATGACCAAAACAAGTACCTAGATTTTATAAAGGAAAAGCTCTTTCAACACCAGAAGGTCCAAGAAGGCTATAAACTCAGAGAGAGGACAGTGTTTAAATCAAATAATGTTAACAGTTTTTTTTAAAGTATTCCTTTGTTCTTATCTTTATTATCAATTGATGTGAATATTGGTCAAAATCGACACCAGTCTTTGAGAAATACTGTCTTACTGTACGTAACATGGTAATTTGCATGAGAGCTCATTGTTAAATTGAATAACCCAGGGGTAATCTAAGGTTCACCTAACCTTACTTTGCTTTTAAGTTAATAATTATTCCAGAAAATTTGTACCTGATGGATATATGGCAATTAGAGCTTTCTGCCACTCTGATATTATCACTCATTATAAGTTACTTCTAGTTATTTATTTTTCTTGGGTCAGTTACTCAATCCCATTTGTAATTATAACTGTGTACATTGCAAATACTGTGTTGAACAGGATGTGAAGGGGCTTAATATGTGTTCAAAATTACCTCTCAGTCTACAATAAGGATTTCTCTTGTTCTCCTCAGCTTTCTGGCTCTCAAGCTGAATTCAGTCGGTGGTGGCATAAAGAGATGAAAGCAGTGAAATTTCCGTCCCAGGGGACAATCTTTGATTATTATTTGGACCATAAAACTAAGAAATTCTTGCCTTGGGCTGATAAAGTCCCCAAATTTGCTATGGATCCAGAGGTACCTCTGCAGGTAGGTGGGTGGAACATAGTGATTTTCAAGCCACACTGTGCTAATTTGAGCCTTTTTGTTTCATTTTTTTTTTCTTTTTCTTTCATTTTGGAGCAGACTTTCTTTGCCTGCCTGACAGAAAAATTATTGTTGATATGATCCCATATTTCCTGGGAGAGAAGAATCTTAGTTACAAGAACAACTAGTGAGACAGCACTTACGTTGATGCATTTTTTTTATTTCAACTTAAGTCTATGATAACCGCTTTCTTTTTATCTTCCTAGAAATTTTGTGAGAAGTCCTATTTCTGTTAGTTCCAGTGATTCTTACATCTGTCCTTATTGTGAATTTATTAGACAGCACTTTCCACATAGAATGTCTTTCCTTTAACCCTCAAGGCATAAAATGGATGTTTTTAAACTTCCCAACTCATAGGTTTTGAATTCTCCAGGCAGCTGACAAATCTAAATGAATCTTTTTTTAAAATTATTTATCTTCCTAGATTGTTGCTCTACATTTCTCTGCTGTTGAGTTGTTCTTCAATCTTCTTTTGCTCCAATCTCTTTTCCTTTTCATTAGACATCTTAAAATCATGTCATTCTGATTCACTTTGGAGCTTACCATTTCCTACTGTGCTGTGTGAGTAGAATATAGGGGGTTTCTATGGTATTAACTTGGCAGCTAGTGTGAAATCCCCCATGTATTCATTGCCTGGAGCTGCTGGAGCTAAGCACTGCAAGGTAGGTGGCTTCAACAACAGACATTTATTGTCTCCTGCCTCTGGAAGCTCCACATTGAAAGACAAAGCATCAGCGGGAGTGGTTCCTTCTGAGGCTGTCAGACAGTCCTTTCCAGGCATCTGTCTGCAGTTCAATGGTGATCTTGGTGTTCCTTGGTTGGTGGCAACATGGCTCCAGTCCTCATGTGGCATTTTCCCCATGTGTGTCTCTGTATGTAAATTCCTCTTTATATAAAGACACCAGTCATTGCATTAGGGGCCGCGTCTTCTTGTGTTAGTAGTGTGCTAACACAATACCACACAGTGGGTGGCTTAAACATCAGAAATGAATTTCGTCCTGGAGGCAAGAGATCCATGATTGAGGTGTTGGGAGGTTTGGTTTGGTTTGGTTTAGTCTCTCCTGAGACCTCTCTGTTTGGCTTGCAGATGGCCACCTTCTTGCTGTGTCCTGACATGGCCTCTGTGTGTGTGCTTCCCTTCAGGGTTTTAACTTTATAAGGCATAACCTTTAATAACCTTTTTATATATGGAAGATGGGCACAGCAAGAGATTATATAATGTGTATCCAAGCCATGTCCTGACATCTTCTGTGTGGTAGGTGAGACAAGGTTCAGGCTCTGGACAGGCTTGGGTTTTAATCCAAGCATCACTATTTACTACTTACTACTTTGCTATGACCTTGGCCAAGTTATCAGTGTTCTCTAAGCTTTAGTTTCATTGTCTCTGAACTGAAAATCATGACAAAACTCTCCTATAGATTGGTTGTATCATACGACCTAGCATATGAAGTGCTTAACATAGTACCTGTCACATACTCAGCTCTCAGTAAGTGTGGATTATTGGTATTGATGTCTAGAGAAAAGAGCTAAAGGCCAAATTAAAAAGCACATGATGACAATGAACAGCAAAAGAGGGGGAAAAATATTATAAAATGTAACTCTGATGAAAAACAATCCTCTGGGACTGTTTGATGTAGCATAGAACAGCCTGTGCTCTCAGTGGCCCTGAGAGTATTGCTGAATTAAAATAAAATTCTAGTGTAAATATTCATAATCATAAAAATGATCCTGAATGACCTATAAAAGACCCAGTTGTGTTCAGTATATGGTAACCAAACAGAGAAGGAATATATTGTAACATTTAGGTGTGTTTTGTTTTGTTTCATTTTTGTGGTTTTTTGCTTTGTTAGTTTGTTTTAAAGAACACTCTAAATCCCCTTTACCCCCTTTCGAATTTGGCCACCAAAAGTGCAAGAAATGTCAACTCTCTTTTAATCACAGTGCAGGATTCTATTTCTTGCATGTCTACACCAGCTACCTCTTTCCGTGATATTATATATTAGTCTATGTTCTCTGAATCTGGCGTTTATTTCCATTCATTTTATTGTACTCCCCTAAGCCACCTTAGATTTGCTGTGAAATAATAAGCTATATATAAATAGCTAATTTTCAAAACAGAAGCATTGTTGTAAAGTTTTTTTTTTAATAAAACAGTGTATAATATGTTTGACATGTACTTTGGACTTAGGAATATTTCACATAAAATCACTGTTTCCCACCAGTGGGTCACTCACTGTGCTGAGCTCCTTTAGTGTAAACTCTCCCCTCACCATTTTGCCACTTAATCTTACCCAGCCAAGGCATTGCTGCCGACTTTGTTTATGCGTGGCTTGACTTTTCAAATGCTTTGTCACCTCCTGAAGAGTGGTGGTTGGTCTCTTAAACGCTTATTGTATTCCCTTGTATGCCTAACACGAGGCTGGACAGAGTGCAGGTGCTCTGTGATAGGGGGCTCTGGCTCACACTTAACTTGGAAGAGATAAATCAGTTGCTTATGCTGCTGGACTTTGATGGCATTCGGCAGCTGCTCTCAAGCTATGGTGTCTGAACTCTGACAGTGCAAAACTGAAGATCAGGTAAGGTCTCTCCTCCCGAGTGTTAACTTGAGTTAAGAATTCTTTGGGTCTCATTCTCAAGTTACTGTGTTGGTTCAGATACGAAATTTTGGAATGCCTCTCTTTCTGACTTTTGTCTCATTGTGTTCCAGAGAGTTGTGGTTCACACAACAGAGACAACTCGTCTCAGATATTTCGTAGAGCTGCTGCTTGAGAAAGGACAACCCCTCATGCTAGTAGGAAATGCTGGGGTGGGAAAGACAGCCTTCGTAGGTGACACGCTGGCAAGTCTCTCTGAGGATTACATAGTGACCCGTGTACCTTTCAACTACTATACAACGTCTGCAGCTCTGCAAAGTAAGTGTTCCTACTGCTTGTATTTTAGAAACGAGGGATCAGAAACTGTCATGGCTGAGGCATGTAGGCCAAGGGGGAAGACTACTTTCTCTAGGCTTTAGACCTTTCTCTTAGGCCTCAGATGAATTTTTACTTATCACCAATCTGGGCAAAATATACTTGGTTTCAGTATTGTGATTTTGGCTTTTTATATCACTAATAGCTTTATTTGGGTTATTACCCTGTAGAACAGCAAGACTTGACCTCAGCAGTGTTCATTGCTTTGCCTCTACACAGTTTGGTCACCTTTAATCAATTTTATGGAACCCTAGTGACATAAGGGTGTACACAGGCAAGAGTGCCCTGGTTACCTTTTCAAGGAAGGGATTGATTTAGGAGAACTTCATTAAAACTGTATTGATGAAATGACAGGCCACAAGCTGTTAATTAAATCTTAGAAAAATTGTCAGAATAACTTTACCTTTTGAGTTGATGTATCCATGTAAACAAAATTTGGGGCAGATTTGAGTTAGGAAGGGCAAGCTAAGTAGGTATGGGAAGTAAGGAGGTAGTGTAGAAAGAGCTGATACTGGTAGATCTGTCACTATCCAGGAGAGTGTCAGGGTTGTATTGGGGATGGTGACAGTGAAAAATCTCTATTTTCTAGTAGTTGATTAAACTTGTTGGGTTGCCCTGATTTTGGTTTCTGTGATTGTCTGAATTCATCTTACTAGTTCTGAAGGGGTCTAGGTGCTGTGTAAGATTTAGACATTGCCTATTAGTACAACAAATAGAAAGACCAGTGTACTTTAAAGAACGTTTGGGTTTCCAATCTTCAAGGTGGGGTGGTATGCAGGCAAAGATGGGATCTGAGATAGAAAAATCAGTATAAGCAAACGTAGGAAAGAGAAGATTATATAGAACACATTCAATTAATTGAAACTCTCAGTTGACTGAAGCACAGGGATGGAGTAGAAGACAGGGAAAAGACTGTAGTGGTGGGCTGGAGTCATATTGTGGATAGAATGCCCAACCGTCTGGTTTGCCATAGAGTGAGGAGATTTTAGTGTTAAAATCAGGATAATTCGGTGCGCCTGGGTGGCTCAGCGGCTTATGCATCTGACTCTTGAATTTGGCTCAGGTCATAATCTTACGGTCATGAGATCAAGCCACTAGTTGGGCTCTGTGCTCGAAGTGGAGCCTGTTTCTAATTCTCTCTGCCCTCTCCCCTCTGCCTTTCCCATACCCTTCCCACCCCCTTCCCATCCCAGCTCATACGTGTGCTCTCTCTTTATCTCTCTCAGAAAACAGGAACACAAACAAACCAGAATAGTCCCAGGCAACGTGGAATGGTTGGTCACTGTAACTGTAGAAAGAGCTAAGATGCAAGCTGAAGAGAATGTATTTCAGGTATTAGGAAATGGCGAGCCATTTATGGGGAGGTAGGAACTAAAAAGATGCAGGTTGTCCTTTGGAGGAGACCAGTCTCCCTGGGTATTGTACCAGCTGAATGTAATGTTGCTCTGGACTAAAATTGTAGAAGGAATAGTGAAAGGGAAGAGGCACGAGGTATTGTTTACAAGTTGTGGTCAGGCAGATTTGGGATGAGGAGAGAAAGATGATACTACAGCTTGGCACCTAGCTGACTAACAGAGTGTTAACCCACCTCCTTCCTTTTCGCCTTCTGTGCTCTTGTCTGTGGGATTGGCTTGCTTGGTGTTGGCCAAACCTCCAGGCACCCATGGCTGATAGGAAGCACACGTTTGGAAATGCCAAGTCCACTTCTTGGAAGAGGGCTTTGTTAATCTATTCATAATATACATCTTTGTTCTTTCATTCATTTAACAAATACTTGTTGTGGTTGTCAACAGGATATAGTCATGAACATGATGTAGTTCCTTGTCCTCAAGCTATTCATCATTGATTTGGAGAGTCAGCAACTATTAGATACTACATCTTACACACTCTGTTTAGGATTTTCTACCCCCGTGATTTTCTCTCAAGTCCAAACAAAGTCATTTAGGCACAGGAAGAAATGTAAGTTAATGTGTGCACAGGATAGAGTCTACATACAGTATTCCCTTATACTTGTGCCCCTGGATGACCCAGAAAGAGAGGTATGGGGGACTCTCTTGAGTTGTCCCTAGATGCTCTTGCAAGCGTGATAGAGGGCTAAGGGAGTAGGCCATGTCTGGACCGGCAGTGGGCCTCATGTTGGACTGGGTTCAGGGACGAACGTTTACAGGCTAGCAATGGCGTTGCCTCAGATTGCTGGCTGCGTGATAGCCTGCTTCAGGTACTGACGCTGTGGGAAAGGTGGTGAGGTGAGCTCTGCCGGTAGAAGGGAGGTTGGCAGGAAAGCATGACACAGAGGAGGTGAACAGAAGGTCATCCTCAATATTAACCAGCAGAGATATGACACTTGAAGACTTAGGAGTGCATGAAATGGACAGAAGATGAGGAAAAATGAGGGAAAGAAAGATTAAGGATGGAACTGATTTTATCCGATCAGTGGGCAAAAATGTGCATTTGTTTCAGGAATACTTGAGAAACCTCTAGAGAAAAAAGCTGGTCGTATCTATAGTCCAGAAGGAAATAAAAAGTTAGTTTATTTCATCGACGACATGAATATGCCTGAAGTGGACTTATATGGCACAGTGCAGCCCCACACTCTGATTCGTCAGCACATTGATTATGGACACTGGTAAGTGATTCTCTGTGTTCTCTTCTCTCCTGAAATCGAATTCTTGTTATGAAGGGTGAACACTGAAGGATGAAATTACCCCAACTTCTTCCTCTTCTGAGGAGCATGTTTTGTGATGACTTTTGGGTTTCATTTTACATCCCCTTTTCGTCATCCAAAATTCAGAATCATAATTCCCTCTGTATCTTTGGCAGAATTGGATTGAAAAGTGTCTTAGAAACATTACTGTCTAGTTGAAGCATTAAAATCTCAGACACTAACTCACACTAAATTGCTTAGACTCTCCACCTTATTCTGTGGGATGTAACTGGTAGCGGCTGGGGATTGCAGTGTGCCCATCTCTGCCGTTAACTAGAAGGAGAGCCCCCAGCTTAGCTTTGGATATTTCCAACCGGAAATAGAGGCATATGGGAATCAGGAAGCAGTAGCAGTAGGTGTTGGTTCAGCTCCTTATGTTGAGTCTGGCATCCGAGGAGCTATGGAGCCTTCCATTGTCTAAGCTTTAATTTTTGTGTCCCTGAGATGAGACCCAAAAACACCCAGTAGCACAGAACCATTATGAAGATCAGAGGAGACAATTGGTGATGAAGTCCTTTGGAAACTGGGGGATTCTGTTGTGTTGTCATCTTCAGGTTTTGAAGTTAAGGTTCTGTTTTCTTTCAGGTATGACAGACAGAAGGCGATGCTTAAAGAAATTCGCAACTGTCAATACGTCGCCTGCATGAATCTGATGGTGGGCAGTTTCACGATCAATCCTAGACTACAGGTAGGATGTGGATTACTGTCATCTCCCAAATAGGCCCTAATTAAAACCTCAGACATTGTAGAGTATGATTCTTGATGCTTTTGAGTACAAACTAGAACTCCTCCTGGACATTGAGTTAAGCCTTTTTTTTTTAATGGATTATTTTTTAAGAGCCAGTACAGGTTTACGGATCATTCTAGCAGTTTTAGTTGAAAGGACTGCGTAGAGTTCCCATATACCCTCTCACACTCCTACTTTATTTTACCCTATTACAAACATCATGCGTCTGTGTCCTACGTTTATTACAATTGATGAACCAATATGAATCCATTATGATTAACCAAAGTCCAAAGTTCACAGAGTTCATTCTTTGTGTTGTGCGTTCTGGGGGTTTTGGCATGTGAATAATGCCAGGTGTCCACCATGAAAATACCATACAGCATAGTTTCACTGCTAAAAATCCTCTATACTCCACCTAATCATCCATCCTTCCTCACCTCACCCCGAATCCCTGTCAGTCAAGTTATCCTATTATTGTCTCTATAGTTTCGCCTTTTCCAGAATGTCACACAGTTGAAATCCCATAGTATGTAGCCTTTTCAGATTGACTTCGTTCACTTAGCTTAAATATACATTTAAGGTTTCTCCATGTCTTTTCATGGCTTGATATTGATATCTCCTTTTTTTTTTTTTTTTTTTTTTACTACTATGTAGTATTCATTGTATTGATATACCAGTTTGTTTATCCATTCATCTATGAAGGATGCTCTGGTTGTTTCCACATTTTGGAATGATGAATAAAACTCATATAAATATTTACGTGTGTGTTTTATGTGTGCATAACTTTTAATAACAATAACCTCCACCAACTATAACATGCATAGCACAACACTATAGAAGAGTAAGTGTTGCTTACTCCCTTATCTGGAATCACTGGGGGCTCGGTTGGGTGACTCTCATGATCTTAGATGAGCTCATTCATATGCCTGGGAGTTGACTATCAGTGAATTTATGATGACTTGATTAAAGTGATAGGGACAGTGTGGCTCTGCTTCATGTGTCTCATCCGTTAGTAGGTTTGTACAATTCATGGTAAAGGTAGAGCCTTCAGAGAGCAAGTGGAAAAACACAAGCTTCTGACAGTGACTGGCACAGAATCATTTCTGCCTTACTCTGTTGGCGTAATCAAGTCACATAGCCAGGCCCAGAACCAGAGAGGAAGGTACCACAGTTATATGACAGTGGGCATGGAATATAGGAAGGGATTTAAAAATGGCCTTTTTTTTTCAATCTAATAGGTACCATTATAATCCTTTTTATATGTAACTCTTACATTTGTTTTGTTTTTCAGAGACATTTCACTGTGTTTGCATTCAACTTTCCATCCTTGGATGCACTGCAAACCATCTATAGCCAAATTCTTAACTTCCATTTTCAGCAGCAAGCATTTGGTCCGTCAGTTCTCAAGAGTGGCCCCTCTCTGATACAGGCAACAATCACTTTCCATCAGATGATGACACATAACTTTTTACCCACAGCTGTGAAATTCCACTACCTCTTTAATCTGAGAGACCTGTCAAACATCTTCCAGGTACCTTGATGGCTCTGGATTGTGCATCTTGGGTAGAGGAATGATTATGGTAACATTAATGGTATTCAATTATGGAACTTAGTTCAAGATGATACTGTGTACTTTTGTATGTGTTCTTTGATTATATACCATAAACTTCTCTGTGAAGGATGTATGGCAGCTTTATTCCCATTTTATCAATGGGACTAGTGTTTTCACTTGGGTTGTGCAGAGACTTAGCTACAGAAGCAAGGGTGGAAATCTGACTCCCTGTCCATGTAGTCCATATAAATATTTGAGTGCCTCCTTTTGTGCCAAGTAAGGGAGATCATTTGTTATTTTTTCATGTTAATGCAATAATGATTTTTAAATAAGTCAAGAGAAACTTCAATTTCTTATGGCACCAGATTATTTTGATTTGACCTTGACACTTATTTTGCTTACCTGCCAAAAGGACGCTGTTTATGTATTTGGTTTAGAAAGGAAATTCCAAAGAGGAAATTGAAACCTGGAGTTAAAATCAACTGATGTGATCCATCTTCTACAGTAGAAGCAGCTGAAGAGAGTTATTTATGGCCTAAAGTCCTTTTGTGAGAGAGGTAGTGAAAAATTTCAGGCTTCTTTATATTTGATGATTTTTTTTTGTTTTTTTATATTTTTATAATCCTCTTTTCTAAATGACTGCAAATGCCTTAAAACTATAGCGCCGCATCAGACACCAGATTCTTGAGAACACAGACCCCTCGTTGTCATTGCTGTATTTCTAGCACCTGCTGGAAAGACTGTGCTCAATACATTGTTGTTTAAAAGCTGGTTCTTGGGGCAGCCCTGGTGGCGCAGCGGTTTGGCACCTGCCTTCAGCCCAGGGTGTGATCCTGGAGACCCAGGATCGAGTCCCGCGTAGGGCTCCCTGCGGGGAGCCTGCTTCTCCCTCTGCCTGTGTCTCTGCCTCTCTTTCTCTCTCTCTCTCTCTGTGTGTGTGTCTCTCATGAAAAAATAAACAAAGTATTTTAAAAAAATAAAAGCTGATTCTTCTTAAAGACTTTATTTATTTATTTGTTTGTTTGTTTGTTTTATTAGAGAGCAAGCAGGGGGAGAGGCAGAGGGAGAGAGAGAATCTCAAGTAGACTCCATGCTGAGTATGGATGCTGATCCTAGTCTCAATCTCATGACCCTGAGATCATGACCTGAGCCAAAATCAAGAGTCAGATGCCTAACCAACTAAGCCACCTGGGTGCTGCAAAGCTGATTTTTAATCTTAGGGAAAGAAGGGAAGGAAAGCCATAGATGACGTGGATGAGAGGCTTGCTCATCGCTTGTATCTAGTCTGTCAGTTACACCTCGTGCCACCAAACAGTTGTTGAGGCTGTAACTACTTGCCTCCAGCTCTGCTGTGTTCTCTTCTAAATCCAGAGCCAGCTGACTCTCTCCCAAAGGAGTGGGTGTAGATGAATCCAAGATACCGAAGGGCTGTGTGAAAAAAGGGTGGGAGCCAAAATGTTTTGAGGCCAGTTGCGGATCTACCCACAAAGTGTGATTTCAAGCAATTTACTTTCGGTCTTATATTCTCCACCTGCTACATGGAAGGGGTTAGATTAACTGCTAGCAAAGGATTTTGGAATAAAAACAATTCAAGATTCTGGAATATTCACGTTAGCTACTGGTACTTTGGGAAATGTCATCTGTTGGGAGACTTAATAGGCACAAGTCATCGGATGAGCTATTTACTCCCTGGGCTGGCTTGTGACATCCCTACATTCTTACCTGCATTCCAAAACTGGGTATAATAATAGTCAACTTTTAAGATGTTACTTATCAGACATTAAAACTACTACTCTAATAATCCAATTATGGTAATTCTTTTAACTTAATACATTGCTAAATTTAGTATACAGTTAAAATGTTAAAGGAAAATGCTGTTGGGGAATGTCCTCACTTTCTGAATTTTTAATTGTTCCCGTTTTTGCCTTGTAGGGGATTTTATTTGCTTCTCCTGAATGTTTAAAATGCCCGAATGATTTAATCCGCCTGTGGCTTCATGAATCTTCTCGTGTTTATGGAGACAAACTAGTAGACCCAAAGGATTGTGATTTGTTTCAGAAAAAAATGCTGGAAACCGCTTGTAAATGTTTTGAAGTGAGTGTGTTGGATGTCAGAGGTCACTGTTTGCTCTGGTGCGAACTGGTATTGGGGCAGAGTCTTCTAAGGATGTGAATGAATTGTGCAAATGCTTACCTTGCTGGAACAGCTGTGATTCAAGAATATACTTGGTCTGGGCTCGGGGACATTCTGCCCACCGACTCCCACATTGACCTGCAAGTTCTTCCTTCGATGGGTCACTGTGCTTCTAGATGAATCATTCCGGATGGCTGTCGTGACCATATTTCTCTCTTCCTCCTCCTGCAGGGTGTAGATAGTCACATGCTGCTTCAACAGCCCCTCATCTATTGCCACTTTGCTCACGGTGGCCAAGACCCATGTTACCTGCCGGTGAAGGACTGGGAGGTGCTGAAGAAAGTTCTTATGGAAGCCTTAGACAACTACAATGAACTGAATGCTGCCATGCACCTGGTTTTATTTGAAGACGCCATGCAGCATGTGTGAGTTGATGAGTCATGATGCTTGTTCACAAAGTGAAAATGGCTAGGTCTCCACAATCATTGTTCTTCTGTAGATCATTCTAAGTACTCTGAGCTGGCAGTTCCCATCTCTTGTTTGCCATGCAGCGTAATGGTACGACTGTCTAAGCTAGGTCCTAATCTTAGTAACGTCTTAGGCCAGTAGCCTACTTTCTGAAGTATCATCAGACCCATTATTTCATTTTATTTCACTATAGCCCTGACAGGTAAGAATATTCAGAAAGAGGAAAGCATGTGATACATACAAAGCCAAAAAACTCCTAACTGGCAGAAACAAGATGAACTGAAACTGCTGGTCATTGATGAAGCATGTTAATTGAAATTGTGCCTACTGAGTGCTAAACAGGAATAATGCCAGCCTATTCACTATTCTGGGACAAATTAGAGAAGGAAGGGGGCATGTTTTCTTGGCAGGTAATTAAAGAGATGTCGCTGTCCAGAAGTAGAGCATGGCCGACAAGGCTCTGTCTCACCCCCTAGACTGGGTGCCTTGTGCAGTGCACGAAACATGCAACCATCCATAGATCCCTTGCTGTCAGACATTGTTTTAGGCACTGGGAATACAGCAGCAAACAAGATAGTCTAGTCTGTACTCTAGCTGAGCTTACATTTTAGTGATGCTGATGGACATTTATAAGGACATAAAAAAATAAGCAAGGTGTCAGAAAGTGATGTCTTGCTGAGAAATAGATCAATTCTGAGAAATAAATATGTGTATTCCCATAAAGGGTCTGGATAGCTCTGTGAGGAAGTGTGACATTTAAGGTGAGAACAAATGGTAAGCAAGAGCATGGAAAGATCTGAAGGAAGAATACTCTAGGCAAGGTCAAATTTCATGTGGCCCCAAGGCTGAATGTTCAGAAACAGAAGAGAGATCATCATGACTACAGAATGGAGGGCAAGTATTTGACAAGCATGGAGATGCCAAAATGGGTATTTCCTTGTAACAAGAGGAAGGGGTTTCTATTTTATTCTAAGTACAATGAGAAGCTTTTCAACAGGTTTTAGCCTGAGAGTGACTCCATTTGTGGAATAGTCTAAGCAGCTGGCTGTTGCTGTGGCTGTGTGGACAGTGGGGTGGGTCTGCATGTCCAATGCTACTGCCCTCGTCCCTGTGATTTGTCACTGACTGTATTAGTTTGCTAGCATTGCTGTACCAGAAAACACATGTGGCTGGTTTAGAAAAACAGGTATTTATTGTCTCACAGTGGAGGCAAGAAGTCTGAAGTCGAGGTGACAGAGAGCCATGCTCCCTCTGTAGGTGCTAGGCAGGATCTGTTCCAGAATTCCCTCCAAGCTTCTGGTTGCTCCTTGGCTGGTGGTGGCTTAACTTCAGTCCTCACATGGCATTCTCCCTCTGTGTGTGCGTGTGTCCAAATTTCTCCTTTTCATAAGGACACCAGTTGTACTCGATGAGGGAAACACCTTACTCCAGAATGATACTATCTTGCCTTACCTAGTTACTTCCTCAGTGACCCTATTTCCAGATAAACTTATATTCTGAGGTACTGGGGGTTAGGACTTTAATATGTGAATTTTGGGGGATGTCATTCAATAAGTAACACTGGCCTTTCCACCGAGTGATACTTGGGCAAAGATTAAAATAATGAAATCATGCTTAAAAATAAGTCAAAAAGGAAGGAGGGATGAGAAGAGGTAAATTCCAAGAGACACACTAAAGAGGTGGAGAGTTCAATTTTCACAAGTAGCTAAGAAAAACTCAGGAGACCTCCCATCATGACTTACTACCAGTGTGGGAAGTATTTATTGTTTCATTGATCCCTCCGGAGCTACAATCCTCCAGTTATACAAAGGTTCTAAGTTAGAATCCATGACTGTAGTGCTAATTGAAGTATTGGTAACACTGTTCCTGCTTGGGTTTGGACACACTGACTATGAAGGTATGTCATGGGGCAGGTGAAAGAGGCCCCACTATGACCACTGAGGGAGAGAATTTTCTCCTGTAATCCTTCCTCTTGGGGATCTCAGTGACCTTAAAGACTAAAGCTGTTTCTTTGATCAGGGAGTCAAAGCTAGCAGCTGATTTACTCAGGGTTAGAGATAAATTTGGAATGTGTCCTTGAGGACTTGTAGAAAGGACCTTGGCTCCTTCAAGAATCCAGTGAGGTACAAACCTCAAAACATACATTAAAATGAGAGGAAAACTCTGCTTTGTAACTTTGGCTTTCATTTGCTTCTGAGTAATTTTATGGCTTTTCTGAGGTGGTTCTGTGTGTGATGTAAATGTACAGTAAATCTGATGGAAAGACTGAGCCTGGAAAAATAACCTGTCTTTTTAGTTATTGAAGGTTTTCAGCT
Source organism: Canis lupus baileyi (assembly GCF_048164855.1). Lineage (NCBI taxonomy): Eukaryota > Metazoa > Chordata > Mammalia > Carnivora > Canidae > Canis > Canis lupus. Next base: position 25,418,681 of record NC_132855.1, on the reverse strand, counting down.
GAGATGTGCTTGTCCTACTATAAGTACCCGAACCTTGTTTTTTCATGATGTGTTGTAAAAAAACAAACAAAAAAACAAAAAAACCTATCTAGATGGATCATTCAAGGCCAGAAGTTTACATTCATTTCAGAAAAGCAACTAGAGAAAGGTGTCTAATTTTTTGCATTTAGGTATCTGTATACTTCTATTTCGATTTTTTTGTTTTCTCAATATTTACAACGTAATTATGACCTATTTATTCAATCGAGATGATGTTTAGGCCAACCTTCTCCTAACTGTAAAATGTAGCAGTATCATTAGTGCAATCATTTAGAATCTCCTTAATAAAATAGAACAAGGGATTAGTTGGCCTTGCTAGAAATTTAACTCAGTGATTCTGAAAGGTTTCAGTACATTTTTGAGAGTGCTTGAGGACAAAGCTTTAGTGCAAAGGAAGACTCCTAGAGACAAGTATTGAATCTGCATGAAGTAAATCACATGTGAGATGTTTGTTGGCCTAAACAAATCCATTCTTGCCTAAGTAATTCTACCGCAGAAGTTTCTGGCATGAAGACATTCTCTTTTTTGTTTGTTTGTTTTTTAAAGATTTTATTTATTTACTCATGAGAGACAGAGAGAGAGAGAGAGAGAGAGAGAGGGGCAGAGACAGAGGCAGAGGCAGAGGGAGAAGCAGACTCCATGGAGGGAGCCCGACGTGGGACTCGATCCCAGGTATCCAAGACCATGCCCTGGACCGAAGGTGGCACCAAACCACTGAACCACCCGGGCTGCCCATGAAGACATTCTCTGATTTTGCTGCACATAGGTGCCAGTGTAAAGTTGGGGTCATTCTTGCTAATCAAAAAACTTGAAGCCTCAAGAAAAGGCCTTTGTATATGGACAGTAAGAAAGCAATGAGAGCTCTAGATGTGATCCCCATAGGGACAGTTTGTTGGGCATCAGTGTGTGGGGCATCTTTGTTTGATGGAGAAACAGATGAAGGAACACTGGAAGTGTAAAATAAAAATTCAGATTTAATGTCTAGGTGTTTTTCTAAAAAATGAAACAGACACAGTCCCTCAGCTCTTCAGACTTCAGACAGGTGTGCTGTCTCTGAGCAGGTGTCGCATCAGCCGAATCCTTCGGACCCCCCAGGGTCATGCACTCTTGATTGGAGTGGGCGGCAGTGGCAAGCAGAGCTTGTCCCGGCTGGCAGCTTACATTTGCAGCCTTGAAGTCTTCCAAATCACTCTGACTGAAGGCTTTGGAATCCAAGAATTCCGGGTGAGTAGGAGCGGTAGGCAGCCCTTCTCCCCTCCTGCCTGGCCGGTAAGGCCTGACCTGGTAGTGTGCGCATGTCAGCTCTGACTCCCAGATTTGGCCAAAGCCTCCACAACCAAGAGGGGGGGAAGCTTTTGTGGGATTTAGTTACATTTACCTGTTTCTCCTTCACGGTAAATTTAGTAGGGGGCACCTGGGTGGTGCAGTCACTTGGGCGTCTGACTCTTGATTTCAGCTCAGATTGTGATCTCAAGGTCACGAGTTAGAGCCCCAAGTCAGGCTCTGTGCTCAGCATGGAGTCTGCTTGGGTTTCTCTCTCTGTGTCCCTCTGCCCCACCTCCCTGTGTGTGTGTGTACTCTCCATTTCTCAAATAAATCAATCAACCTTTTAAATCTTAAAAAAAAAAAAAAAATCATTTAAATACTAGCTTAAAACAGAGTTTTTCCTTTGTATTGATCACACCTGCTGTTCAACACCGCTGGTTTTCCTATATGTTGGAGGGGGCGAAAAAAAAATACTGCCTTTACAAGTCCAAATAGATTTCTTCCACTTTGGATGAATCAGGAAAATAAAATGTGATGGGAAAACATTCAAGAAACTCTCATGTGCTTTTAAAAGTTGGCTTTTTAATCACAAGAGTACTTACAAAATAATATTCAAATATGCCATAATATTTGTGGCAAGTGAAATGTGGGTGAAACGTGGCCATTTTCAAACAAAAAAAGAAATCTCATGCCCTGAATATCACTAAACAGAGCTCAATAAATAACCAAACAAAAACTGTTTTCAATGAAAGAGTTGTTGAAATGAGCAGGGTCTTCCTTTTACTGCGTTGTTTGGCAAAAGCATCACCAAATTCATTATCAGTCTATTAGGAGGGAGTTGTCCATCAGCTGCCGGTCCTCTTCCTGATGCTTCATTAAGCCACGAACATGACGCTCATCATTATATGCCAGAAAAGGAGGTGATGTCATGCTGTTTGCCCCTCTGTAGGATTGCTGAGAGGAAAGAATGTGCAAATGGGGACAGTACAACATGCCGCTCTCACACATTATACTTACTCACTTCTTCCCAGCCCTCACACACGTACTCCCAACGTCCCGTCAGCATTTCAACAACGCATGAATGATGGCCTCCTTTCCTTACAGGTAGATCTTGCCAATTTGTATATCAGAACTGGAGCCAAGAACATGCCCACCGTGTTCCTACTGACAGATGCCCAGGTTCTAGATGAGAGCTTTCTCGTGCTGATTAATGACTTACTGGCATCAGGTGATTAAACCAACACATTCCTTGAAAGATCTTCCCCAATGACAAATTATCTGTAGTTGCAGTGAACTTTAAAGAGAGATAATTTGTCTTTGAGATGTTTTCTGGGGCAGTCTTTGGGGAGAAACCTATAAACCTAACTAATTTGAGTGTATTGCTTTGGCTTACGGATGTGAGGTGCCTTGGAGGAGCCTTCAATGAAGTAAATGTTATTCCTACATATATGAGCTTAATGGGTGTGTCCATCAGGGCTTGTCCTCCATGCATTGTGTGTCTTGAAAATGGAAAAAAAAAAGGCATTTCTGATTTCAAACTCTTTATCTCTTAAACTGAACTTTGTATTATAAAGCATTCCAGGTGTTAAAAAATCATATCTAGAATGCAAATTGTGACTGTCTTTCAGTAATTCTATTCATTCCTTTGAGGGCAGGAGAAATCCCGGATCTCTTCAGTGATGAAGATGTAGACAGCATAATTTCCGGAATTCGTAATGAAGTTCGTGGCCTAGGCATGGTGGACTCTAGAGAAAATTGTTGGAAATTCTTTCTGGCCAGGGTGCAGCTACAGCTCAAAGTAAGAAACACTTGTTTACTTGCATAATATTTAAAACCTGCTATTAGAACGGTCACATGGTTCTGTTTCAGGATTCTTACTCTGAGTCTGAATTTCAGCCATTCATTTTGAAATAATAGTTGCATTTTCACATGCCCCACATCAGGAGTAAACCTTCTTAAGGTTTACCATGATGCAGAGCATCTACAAAGCATTGTGTTGAGCACACAGTGTGGGTGCTCGACTAAACTGGACATGTTCTCTGTCTTTGAGGAGCTGATACTGGTCCAGGTGACAAGGGCCCTCACAAATCATTATAATACAGGACTGATGTAAGTAGTACCATGGGTCACAGATGAGTGCAGCATCCTTCACTTTAGCGGGCTCTTTTGGAGGAAGTGATGTGCCTGCCACATGCCAGGCTTGAGTTGGAATCCATGGAGAAGCCCTGGGTAGAGAGGAACCTTTGGGAATAAAAAATAGCATCTATGTAAGAATAAGACTGCACTGAACATTACACTTTTGGAGAAACCCAAGATTGCTCTGAATATCTGCAACACGGGGTTCTTTTTGGGAAAAGGAAGTGGATCAGGCTGGGAAGTAAATTAGGATGGAATAAGGGGCTATAAATCATGAAGGGAACAGTGGGAGAGGTTTGAATTAAGGAACTGAATTATGTCAGAACCTCAAGGCAAACAATTGAGGTTTATTAACCAGATGTACTGAGCCTCAACCTGAGGATTTTCCCTACAGACTACTCTGTGCTTCAGTGTAACTCCTAGGGATGTAATGTAACCGAATATTAGCAGCAGTAAAGATCGAGTAACATAAGAAATGCCTCCACACTCATGGCAGGAAGCCAGTTTAAGGCGAACCACGCTTCCTGGTATAGAAATGGTTAGTAATCTAGAAAAATTTCCACTTCGCTGTTCTTTCTAGTATTCTAGATGCATCGAGCTAGTAAGAAGGTCCAGGCTGCAGCAGAGCCTGGAGCACAGAGGGAAAGGGGATGAGATAGTGGGTTGGCCGTGACTATACCTCTCCTTGGAGGTGTGAAGTGTTCATAAGCTTCTCTTTTGCCCTACTCTTTGAAATTCCACATTAATCTTACTCAGCATTTCTGGACTGATGTTAGATCAGAATTCACGGGTCAGTTGCCCAAAGAGTTTTGTCCCCATCAAAATGTTACTAAGAATATTTTTGCCAGATCGTAACAAGGCCAGAGATTTCTCCCTATTCTGTGGTGGTACATTTGGATCACATTTTCTTTATGAAATGGAAAAACAAGTACAATAATAGAATATGAGATTGTAATGTTATAAATCCCTATCAAAGTCTGTTCCTCGGAGCAACAGAATCAGCAACTTTTTGAAAATGCAGGTTCTCCAGTCCCACCCCAGACCTCTTGAAACAAAAACCCTACGAGAGTTACACAATGTATGTTTTCATAAACCCTCCAGGTAATGCTGAAGCACCCTGAAATTTTGAGAACCATCATTTAAAATAACGCAAGGCCGCCTGGGTGGCTTAGTCACTTAAGCATCAACTCTTGATTTCACCTCAGTTCACGATCTCAAGGTTGTGAGATTGAGCCCCATGTTGGGCTCCATGCTGGGCATGGAACCCACTTAAGATTCTCTCTCTTCCTCTGCCCCTCCCCACCCGCTCACTTTCGTGCTCTCTCTCTGTTTGGGGGGGGAGGGCAGAGAATAAAAGCTAAACCAAGCATCTTATACAGATGTCTTTCATACAAAACTTTGCTTCCATGGGACAAGTTCCTAGAAGGGGTATTGCTAGGTTAAATAGTTGCAGCTTACATTGGTTTTAAAATACACCTGCCAGTCTTTGACATGCTTCCTACTCACAGGTAAGATCTTTGTCCTCTCTTATTAAATCAGGGTGGGCTTGCAAGAGTGGGACAGGAGACATGATGCTGAGAAACTTCCAGAGCTCGGCTACTGAGGGCCCACTCTTCCACTGACTCAGACATGGTTTTGTTTATAAGAGTTCTATGTATACTATGCAATTCATCTTACCTATGTGTTGCATATATTTTTCCTCTTATCATTTGTCTTTTAAATGTATATATGGTACATATTTGTTTATAATTTTGAGAAGTTTTGGGCAGCCCAGGTTGCTCAGCAGTTTAGCGCTGCCTTCAGCCCAGGGTGTGATCCTGGAGACCCCGGATTGAGTCCCACGTCGGGCTCCCTGCATGGAGCCTGCTTCTCCCTCTGCCTGTGTCTCTGCCTCTCTCCCTCTCTCTCTCTCTCTCTCTCTGTGTCTCTCATGAATAAATAAATAAAATCTTAAAAAAAATAATTTTAAGAAGTTTTTATTAGATGAATCCGTGTTTTCCTTTATGATTTTGGTACTGCTTATGAATTTAGCAAAGTTTTTCTCTCCAAGGTTATAAAACTCTTCACTAGAAGCATTTAGAACTCAACTGGGCAGCAAATAGAATATCCAAAAACTTAGAGACCCATGCTTTCTCATCTTTCCCTTCTGCCAGCACTCTTCCTGATGCTTCCTGCCTCGTGAGCACCACACGAGTACAGTGGGGTCTGTATTCCCGGCAGGAGGAAGGAAGGGACAGGCAACCTTGGGGCTCTCCGGATAGGTGACCCTAAGCTGATGTCTTAGTGGCCATGTGTGTCATCGGCTGTATCGGGTCTGTATTCCCGGCAGGAAGAAGGAAGGGACAGGCAACCTTGGGGCTCTCTGGATAGCTGACCCTAAGCTGATGTCTTAGTGGCCATGTGTGTCATCGGCTACCTTTGCCTACCAGGGAGGAAGTGAATTTTCTATCTTGTCACGTGGACTTTATGAATAAAATTGGAAATGGATTTTAGAATAGCAGCAGAATACATCATCCTAGTACCTTTATATAAGTGTTATGTTTAAAACTTTACATCTGAAATACATTTATTATTATATATGGTAAAGAGTGAGCTGAGAGGTTTCAAGTTATTTTTTTCCAAAACAGTATCTTTTCTTCTTAACACCATGTATTCCTTCCTTACTGAATTAGAGTAATACCTTTATATATGTCATATTGGGTCTATTTCTAGATCCTTTATTTTTTTTCTCTGTACTACTGATCCCATCCTTATATTTTATAAATTATTAAGGTTTTATTACACATTTTATATCATATTATCTCACTGTTCTTTTCTACTTTTTCTTTGTTCTCACGTCTGTACATCTGGAAAAACATCAGAATCATTTTGTCAAATTCTAAATACATTCCATTTTAATTTTGATTGAAATTGTGCTGACTGCTTATTTTACATTTGAGAGAATTTAATCTTACATAAAGTTTTTTTTATAGAAGAAATATTTCTTTCAGAAGATTTTCTGATTGTGTATTATTTGTATATAGGAGAGCTATTGATTTTTAATTTTATAACCCACTATGTTTATAACCAGCCTCTCTGGTAGTTTCTGTCGGTTGATATCGCATAGCCTGCAAGTAATATTTTGTCTTTTTTAATATTCTGTTTATCTGCTTTCCTCCCTCATTGCATTGGTAAATCTACTGAACATTAAATAATTATGATGGTCATGGAAATTTTGTCTTGATTTTTACATTAACAAGGATGTTTCTAATGTTTCACTATTATATCTTACGTTGGTTTTTGATTCAGAATATGTATCTTGTCAAGGAAGTATCTATTAAATTCCTTTTCAACATCTGTTGAGATAATTGTATGGTTTTACTCCTTGAACTTACTAATATTCATGCAGTACAGATGGATATACAGAAGTTTTACATTTTTATACTGTTTTAAATCTGTCAGTCTTGGGGCACCTGGGTAGTTCAGTCAGTTAAGCATCTGACTTGGTTTTAGCTCAGGTCATGATCTCAGGGTCCTGGGATGGAGCTCTGTGTTCAGTGTGCCCCTCCCCCAGCTTGGACTCACTCTCTTTCTCTTAGATAGATAGATAGATAGATAGATAGATAGATAGATAGATAGATAGATGATAGATAGATCAATCGATCAGTCTTGGGGTGCTTAGGTGGCTCAGTTGATTAACGTTCGACTCTTGGTTTCAGCTCAGGTCATGATATCAGGGTTGTGAGATGGAGCTCTGCATTCTGCTCCTTGCTCAGGGGAAGCCTACTTGAGATTCTCTCTCCCTCTCCCTCTGCCCTTTACCCTGCTCATTAGCTCCCTCCTTCTTACTCAAATAAATAATCTTTAAAAAATAAAAAATAAATCTTAGTCTTTCCCTTCACCTGTTTTCTTTGACTCCACTTCAAGAGACCTCCCTGAAGCTGAGACCAATGTTCTGTGTATCTCTTTTTCAGAGGCCCTTTTTCAGTATTTACCTCAGTACAAGCTAGAATTTATTTTGGAGTTAGATATGGATCATTTTCCCCACATTGCTACAGGATTACTGATTGAATAATCTATCTCTTTTCTACTAAAATGAGTAAGCAGGCTTTTTGGTTTTTGTATTTGTTCTTTGTTTAATGCGAAGGAGGAATAGCATATTTCCCTCAACTACTCCTGCTCCTTCTTGACCTTGTCACTCAGTCTGCTGCATCATGAAAAGGGGTAGTGATCAGCATCTTACCCTGAGGGAGAAGTAATATGGCATAAAAAGGGGCCACTTTTTAGCTAGAAAATGGCAACTTCTTTCTCTTTGGTACATAAATACTACCCTCATATCCTTGGGTTATTTTTAAAGAATTCTGACTTGTTCTGTGTTAGTTTCATATACTGCGATCTTCACCAGCATGTACTAATGACTCAGACCTCCTGATGAGCTGATACTTGCCTTGCATATGTTCCGAGCTGGGCAGCATGGGAAGCTAACTGTGTTACAGGGTTGGTGAGCACACCTGGTAGGTCAGGCTCAATGATGTGGAGTTGCCACCCCATTACCCATGCTCACCACCCAGAGCCAGTTCCCATTTGGAATGCAAGGGCAGTGAAAACCTGTTGGCATGCAAAATGTGACCTCTGAATCCCACAGGACAGTTTTCATTAATGACAATCAGATGTGAGCCCTTGGATTGCTTGAAATAAACCAGTGAATAAGTGCCAAATACCTTCTCTTCTTCATGTTTGCATACGTGCCTCTTTTCCTACATAATACTCATCTTGCAGCTGGAGTATAGTGATTTCATCTTCTCTCCTGTTGATTTTAGTTAGTCCCAAACTTTGCTTTCTTGCCTTCCTTCTTGGACATCTGATGCCATAGGGAAAGGAACACTTAATGTATATAGCAGCCCCTTTGTTTCCCAAGACTTTAGATAGATACCCATCTGTCCTGTTGTATCTGTCTATTGAGGATGTGTGTATGTGAGTGTGTGTGCATATATACAGACATACATACTCATATGATTTTGTATTTTTAGAGAATGAAAGAGTCCTTTCTAATGATAGAAGATATATGTGTTCATTGTAGAGAATTAAAAAATACAGAACCATATGAAGAGAAAAAATTAGGCTTAATTATATTGCCTGGAGAGAACTACTGAGAACATATTGGTATATATCCTTCCAGTTTTCTATATGCATATAAATGTGTGCGAAGTACATATTCCAAACTTAAATGTTTTTTCACATCTGTCACAATTTTCTTTACACTCCTCTTTGCCTTTTTTATTAGAAGGCTCTCAGGGGAAAAAAATGATTCCAAGAATTCAGTGTATGGAGTGAAATATTTCACACGTACTTTATTCTAGATATCTACTTATAAAATATCTTTACTCATGTATACCTTTTACCAAAATTCGTATTGGTTTGTTACAGTTTTCTTTGATTTATGAGAACTCTTTCTCTATCTGGACAATATTCCTATGTCCGTAATGTTCTTGTCCATTTTATATGTTGATAGTGTTTCTCAAAGCTCATGACAATCCTAACTTTGTTCACAATGACTTCTCTTTTTGTTTATATTATTTAAAAATATCTAATTTTTCTTACATGGGTTTTATATGTTAAGGCTTTTTTATTGATGCATTTTCATACTTCCTGGTTATGAAAATATTATTCCAAATTCTATCTTAACTTAAAATACTTTGAGTGGTTAGCTCTGAATTGTGTATAGTACAAGGTGGCTTTTCTACTTTCCCAACCCCTAGATTCTCCAAACATCATTTATTATATAATTCTTACCACTGATTTGAAAGGCTACCTGTCTCATAATCATAAACTACATGTTTAAATATGTGGTAGTCTGCTTTTTGACTCTTAAGTTCTATAAATCTGTTCATCTCAGGCTGCATCAATACCACACTGCTTTGCTTACTGTGGCTTTGTAGTATATTCTGGAATCTAGTAAAACAGTATCTTCTTACTTTCCTACATTTACTTAGCTATTTGTACCTTTACTAGATGAACTATGGAATCAGCTTAACATTAAAAAAAAAAAAAAATCCGGGGCACCTGGGTGGCTCAGTGGTTGAGCGTCTGCCTTCCACTCAGGTCATGATCCTGGGGTCCTGGGATGGAGTCCCACATGAGGCTTCCTTCAGGGAGCCTGCTTCTTCCTCTTCCTATATCTGTCTCTCTGTCTCTTGTGAATAAATAAATAAAATCTTTTTTAAAAAATCCTGTGAGGGGCATCTGGGTGGCTCAGTTGGTTAAGTGTTGAACTCTTGATTTTGGCTCAGGTCATGATCTCAGAGTTGTGAAATCTAGTTCCATGTTGAGCTCTAAGCTGAGTGTTGAGCCTGCTTGAGATTCTCTTCCTCTCCCTTTACCCTTCCCAACCCCCTACTCATGTGCATGCAAGGGCTCTCTCCCACTCTCTCTCACAATAAAAAAAAAAATGTTTTTAAAAATCCTATGAGAATGTATAGACTAATTTGAGGGTGATGGTTACATCTACAATATTGAATTTTTCCATTCACAAACTCTGTTTTATTAAAAGTAATAACTTTTTATTCCATATCAATTTTAGAATCCCTCTGTCAAGCTCCACTCATCTCGTTGGGGATTTACTAGAATTGCTTAAAATTTGTTAATGAATGTGAGAGGAATAAATACCTTTATAACAGATTATCTTCTCTGGGAATGTGGCACACCTTGCAATTTGGTCCAAATGTCTTCATTGACCTTCAGTAAAGCAGTTGCTATCTTGATAAGTTTTACACATTTCTTAAGTTCTTTCTCAGTATTTTATATTATTTTTTGCTCTTGCCAAATTTTCTCACAGATCATGGTTGGCATTTAAGAATGCCATTGAATAGAGGGAGGGAATGGATGGATAGATGGTTTATTTGTTATTTTATCAGCCAGTTCATTGAACAGTCCAGTAGATTTTGCATTTTTACTCTAGAGTTTGTTGAGTAGTTACATAACCTTCAAAATTTTACTTCTCCTTTCTAATAATTACTTCTTTTCTGAGTATTATAATAGCCATAATTTTTGCGTGCCGTTTAAAACTTTTAAGTGACAGTATTAGTGTCCTTGTCTTATTTTTTATTTTAATGGAAATGCCTTTAGCTTCCCATTATTAAGATTTCCATCATTACATTGGATGAAATGTAGGCTTAAGATATTTTTAATATTTTTAGGAAAAGATGTTGTATTTTATCATGTATATCCTTTCACTCTTCTCCTTGTTTTATCTTTTTTTAAAATCTTAGCCTATTCTCCAATTATGGGGTTTTTATAACATTCCTTCTAGACTCTTGAAAGTGTGAAGTTTTTGTCCCTTTCTTCAGGTTCTTAGATACTTCAATGGAATTAAAGAATCCTTTAAATCTGCTGGATGCTTTCTAAATTTTTCTTGGTTTCCTATTTTTCCACAGGCCCCATTTGAGCTCCTCTTCTCCCTCCACTCTCCTCCCTCTCTTTTCTACCTCCTCCTTCCTTCTTGGGCAGAATAAAGAGCAATTTCCATGTGGGGTTTGATAGCAGACAGTGTGATGAGCTGGTGATGCGCTCTTGGCTCACTTACAGGATATCTAGGGAGCTGACAGTCTCAGCTGAGATGTTGAGCAAAACTTCCATTGAGGCAGCAGAGAAACACAGGACAGAGCACAAACCACAAGTCACTACTCATACAGGTAACTTTCATGATATGTCTGTGATCTTATATAAAAAGCTCAAATACTTAACCCATCTGGTAGAAAAATCACATGTTGCAAAACCTTATCCTTGCATGATGGTGAAGTCTCATCTCTTCAGATCTTCATGTAGTGAACAAGCAGAGCATCCAGCCTCCTTTCCTTCATGTAGATGACCACCCAGGATGGCTTTATCACTCAGAAGCACTGTCTTGTATCCCTCCTGCCCCTCATCCTGAAACTTGAGTTAATGGAAAACAATACACGCTCTCTTGTCTGGCACCAATCTCAGGCCCTGCCAGACTCTGCCGCCATCAGTGTTATGCTCATCAAGACCACATGTCTCAGATTATAGTACCCTGCCTCCTGTCCTTGCACTTTTTGATAGTATTTATATAAAAGAAATGCAAAGAACATTAGAGAGAGATGAAAGTGGTAACCTGGTATTTTGTATCTGAGGTCCACTATTGTTGAAATTTCATAAAAGAGCAAAACTTCAAAACAAATTAGGATGCAGATATCAAAATTGCATATTGCTCAGAATTTTTCACATTGCCATCTGTTGACTCCTTGATCTATATGCTGAGCCTCTGCATGTATTTACTGAGTGTCTATGATGTGCTGATCCTAGGGCATAGGATAGTGAGCAAGATCCAGCACCTGGCTACCTCACTTTTGGAAAGACAAGCGTGAACCTCCAAATCAAGCCAACTGAGCATACAATTAAAACTATGTACACGAGCGGTAAGGGGAATATAAGATAACAAAAGATAAGACAAGAAAGATTTCATTGAAGGGGAGAGAGGATTGAGAAGTATCTCAAACACATCTATTCTTGTAGATGTGAACTCCCTTATTTTATATTATAAAAGAAAATTATTAATACCAGCAGTGAAGGGCTTAATCCAAGACTAAAGGATTTATCCACTTAAATTGAAAAAACTTTGCATTTTGAAAAACATGGTCACATATGTCGCATTCTGCTTACATTTGGATATGGGACTTGTTCTTGGAACTGCACGTGTGTCACTGTTCACTTGTCACTTGTTCTTGGAACTGCACGTGGAGTCACCACCTAGTGTCAGCAGAAATGCTACTAGCAGAGCAGCATACACCATTAGCCAGAAACTTGCACGACGTGGTTCAAATATGGGCCTATTCAGGAGTTCATTAGGCATCAGTTGTCTATTTAAAAATAAAAACAAAGCACTATTATACTACTGTATGGAGTTGCAGACTGGCCTGAAAAGTAGTATGTGGATAGTTCAGTCCCGGGCATTAAGCAAGGTGTCTAAGATGAAGGAATACACCCTTCAGGAACATATAGAAGATATATGTGTTCAAAGTATATAGAGGGAAATATAACTCCTACTGTCTTTACTCCTCAGGAATGGATTTGCTTCTTGTTCTCTTTGGGGATTCCACATACAATTCTTTATGAATTTATGAAGAGTTTTGTTTTTTAAGAAAAGAAATAAAGTTCCCCAACATAGGGGTAGCTGGGTGGCTCAGTCCATTAAGTATCCAGTTCTTGATATAGGCTCAGGTCATGATCTCAGGGTTGTGAGATCAAGCCCCACATTGGGCTCCTCACTGGGCCTGGACCCTGCTTAAGATCCTCTCTCTCCATCTACCTCTGCCTCTTTCCCCCTCTAAAAAACAAACAAAAACTCCATACTGTAAAATGTTACCTCTTATAAAAATTGATACCAATATTCATAAATAAAAGGATGTGCGAATTATATCATTGTATGTTACCTAAAAATAAAATATAAAAATGTATTGACTGTGTATATGATGAAGATGCTATTGGATTGCATGAGAATAATTGAAATTAAAAGGCTATTTGATGGTGGTTGATAAGGGAAAATATAAGAATGATAAAATGGTACTAAAACAGTCAAATAAGGGAAGAATTTGTACACTAAACTTGCATTCCCAAGAGGATTCTCTTAGTAAGATTCAGATCTTATCATTCTTGAAAAAGACTTTTGAGGATAAATGCAAACCTAAGTTATGGATAGAAGCTTCTGAAGTAAATATGTGGGAGGGTTACTTCTATCTGAGAATATATCAACTGGAAAAAAATACAGAGTGATGGTAGCAATTCAAATTTCCATTACAAGAGGAAATGGACTGAGTCCTGTTAGTGATATACAAATAAATACATCGTTATGATGGAATCTTATCCAAAAGAAATGGAAACATATTACAAAGCACAATGAAAAATGGGTTATTGCCAATGAGTCATAACACCTGTGTACGGGAAAAAGGGGATAGAAAATTCTATGGTATGGATTCCAAAAACAAGATTCTGACGTCCAAATGTTAGAGCTATAGGAAATACATAGATGGTGATTTTAGGGTTTGCTTCTTACTTGTGAGAATTTGCTTTCAGAATGCAGCAGAGCTGTCTGAGGCATTTTTAACTTTATTTTCTTAGCAGACTTTTCTTTCATTCCACTGCTGGGAGCTAACTGAAGCCAATTTGGTCATTTGCAGTTGTCAGGAACTATTTTGGAGGAGGTGTATATTTCAGTGACCTTCAGTCCTTACAGGTAGATGGTACCTGTTCTGGGGTGGGGTAGCTCTTATCCCACAGGATGTCAACTCAAGAAAAGGAAGTCTGAAACTGAACTCGAATACACGTAGAGTTTGTGCGTAGCACATAACATGGGTCTTAAAATTTTAAAACCAGCTCTGTAAGCTTACTATAATTTTAGCTCTGTTCTTTTAGGAAATTGAATAGCTCTTACTGGAAAGATCCTTTGGGACAGTTGTGGCAATGTTCTCATGGTAGGATTCAGCTGATACTCTTACTGGATCATATAAAAACAGCCTTTCTATAAGCTGTTTACCACAGGACTGGTCAAAAAGTCTAAAAAGCCAAGGGTATAATTGTTGGGATACTATAATGTCTGATAGACTTTCCTCTTTTGTTCATATAGCACTGGAGGTAGAAGTATAATATTTCCATTTTCCTCAGATACCTTAAACACTATTCATTTCGTCAGTAAAAAAAATCAAATCTAGTGTTCATGATGCTAACTAGTTAGCCATTTATGTTGATGAAAGAAGTTAGCTAAGAGCTCAGGTAGCCATCTCTGCGGTGTGGCTTTCCATTAGAAATGGGAAATGCTGGTTAAGCATCCCTAGCCTCTGCAGTTTCTATTGGAGTATTTCAGGTATTAACTAATGACCCCTAAGAAATAAAATGAGTATTTATGCACATATCCTACTAGATTGAAGTTATTTCATAGGTAAGTTATACAGGACCAGATGGCTTTCACTGGTAAATTCTATCAAATATTTAAATTAGAATTAATACTGATCCTTCCCAAATTCTTCCAAAAAATTGAAGAGCTAGAAACTTATTTTACAAGGCCAGCATCACACTGATACCAAAGCAGACAAGGATGTCACAAGAAAAGAAATTACAGGCCAATATCCCTGACAGAAAGATAGGAAAATCCCCAACAAAATAGGAGCAAACTGAATTTGATAGTACACTAGAAGAATCACACACCATGATCAAGTGGGATTGATTATAGCAATGGTTCAACATCTACAAATCAATCCATATGATACACCATATTAACAAAATGAAGGAATCAAAGGATAATCTTACTAGATGTAGGAAAAGCATTTGAGAAAATAGGACATTCACAAATTTAAGGAGATAGAAGATGTCTACACTAAAAACTAAGATGATGGGCAGCCCAGGTGGCTCAGCGGTTTAGTGCCGCCTTTGGCTCAGGGCGTGATCCTGAAGACCCAGGATCGAGTCCCGCGTCAGGTTCCCTTCATGGAGCCTGCTTCTCCCTCTGCCTGTCTCTGCATTTCTCTCTCTCTCTCTCTCTGAGTCTCTCATGAATAAATAAATTAAAAAAAAAAGAAATCTTATTTAAATAAATAAATACTAAGATAATAAAGAAATTGAAGACAGAAATTGAAAAATATTCTGTGCTTGTGGATTGCACAACAATATAGTATCATTGAAGTACAAATATTACCCCAAATGATATACAGCTTCAGTGCATTTTTACCAAGATTCCAGTGATATTTTTTGCAGAAATAGAAATAAATATCCTGAAATTTGTGTGAAACCAAAAAAGATCCCAAATAGCTAAAGCAGCCTTGAGAAAGAACCAAACTGGAGGCATCATGTTTCCTGATTCTGAGCTACATTAATAAGTTATAGGAATCAAAGTAATGTGGCATTGGGATGCCTGGGTGGCTCAGTGGTTGAGTCTGCCTTTGGCTCAGGTTGTGATCCCAAGGTCCAGGGATCAAGTCCCGCATCAAGCTCACCACAGAGAGCCTGCTTCTCCCTCTGCCTGTGTCTCTGCCTCTCTCTGTGTGTCTCTCATGAATAAATAAATAAAATCTGGGGGAAAAAACAGTGTGGTATAGGCATAAAAACAGACACATAGATCAGTGAGGCAGAATAGAGAGCCCAGAAATAAACCAATACTTATATGGTTAATTAATTTTCGACAAAGAAGCCAAAACTATACAGTGAGAAAAGGACAGTCTTTTGAGTAAATAGTGTTGGGAAAATTGGCTGGCCATGTGCAAAATCAAAAATCAACCCAAATGGGTTCAAGACTCGAAGATAAAATAGGCTGCAACTCCTGGAAGAAAACATAGAGGGTAAGATCCTTTGCAGAAAGTCTTGGTGATGATCTTTTAGATTTGACAACAAAAGCAAAGACAACAAAACCAAAAATAAACAAGTAGGACTGTATCAAACTTAAAAGCTTCTTCTCAGCAGAGAAAACCATCAGTAAAATGAAAAGACAACCTAATGAATGGGAGAAGATAATTTGCCAACCACACATTCAATAGGGGTTAATATCCAACATATACAAGGACCTCAAAAAACTAAACAGCAAAAAAACAACCGAATTGAAAAATGGACAAAGGACCTGAATCTCATTTTTCCGAAGAAGATCCAGAAATGGTCAACAGGTACATGAAGAGGTATTTAACATCACTCATCATCATGGAAATCCAAATCAAAACCATAATGAGATATTACCTTACACCTTTTATTGTTTTTTGTTTGGTTGTTTGAGATATTTATTTATTTATTTATTTATTTATTTATTTATTCAGTTTTTTTTTAATTTTTTATTGGTGTTCAATTTACTAACATACAGAATAACCCCCAGTGCCCGTCACCCATTCACTCCCACCCCCCGCCCTCCTCCCCTTCTACCACCCCTAGTTCGTTTCCCAGAGTTAGCAGTCTTTACGTTCTGTCTCCCTTTCTGATATTTCCCACACATTTCTTCTCCCTTCCCTTATATTCCCTTTCACTATTATTTATATTCCCCAAATGAATGAGAACATATAATGTTTGTCCTTCTCCGACTGACTTACTTCACTCAGCATAATACCCTCCAGTTCCATCCACGTTGAAGCAAATGGTGGGTATTTGTCATTTCTAATAGCTGAGGAATATTCCATTGTATACATAAACCACATCTTCTTTATCCATTCATCTTTCATTGGACACCGAGGCTCCTTCCACAGTTTGGCTATCGTGGCCATTGCTGCTATAAACATCGGGGTGCAGGTGTCCCGGCGTTTCACTGCATCTGTATCTTTGGGGTAAATCCCCAATAGTGCAATTGCTGGGTCATAGGGCAGGTCTATTTTTAACTCTTTGAGGAACCTCCACACAGTTTTCCAGAGTGGCTGCACCAGTTCACATTCCCACCAACAGTGTAAGAGGGTTCCCTTTTCTCCACATCCTCTCCAACATTTGTTGTTTCCTGCCTTGTTAATTTGCCCCATTCTCACCGGTGTGAGGTGGTATCTCATTGTGGTTTTGATTTGTATTTCCCTGATGGCCAGTGATGCGGAGCATTTTCTCATGTGCATGTTGGCCATGTCTATGTCTTCCTCTGTGAGATTTCTCTTCATGTCTTTTGCCCATTTCATGATTGGATTGTTTCTTTGGTGTTGAGTTTAATAAGTTCTTTATAGATCTTGGAAACTAGCCCTTTATCTGATATGTCATTTGCAAATATCTTCTTCCATTCTGTAGGTTGTCTTTGAGTTTTGTTGACTGTATCCTTTGCTGTGCAAAAGCTTCTTATCTTGATGAAGTCCCAATAGTTCATTTTTGCTTTTGTTTCTTTTGCCTTCGTGGATGTATCTTGCAAGAAGTTACTGTGGCCGAGTTCAAAAAGGGTGTTGCCTGTGTTCTTCTCTAGGATTTTGATGGAATCTTGTCTCACATTTAGATCTTTCATCCATTTTGAGTTTATCTTTGTGTATGGTGCAAGAGAGTGGTCTAGTTTCATTCTTCTGCATGTGGATGTCCAATTTTCCCAGCACCATTTATTGAAGAGACTGTCTTTCTTCCAATGGATAGTCTTTCCACCTTTATCGAATATTAGTTGACCATAAAGTTCAGGGTCCACTTCTGGGTTCTCTATTCTGTTCCACTGATCTATGTGTCTGTTTTTGTGCCAGTACCACACTGTCTTGATGACCACAGCTTTGTAGTACAACCTGAAATCTGGCATTGTGATGCCCCCAGATATGGTTTTCTTTTTTAAAATTCCCCTGACTATTCGGGGTCTTTTCTGATTCCACACAAATCTTAAAATAATTTGTTCTAACTCTCTGAAGAAAGTCCATGGTATTTTGATAGGGATTGCATTAAACGTGTAAATTGCCGTGGGTAACATTGACATTTTCACAATATTAATTCTGCCAATCCATGAGCATGGAATATTTTTCCATCTCTTTGTGTCTTCCTCAATTTCTTTCAGAAGTGTTCTATAGTTTTGAGGGTACAGATCCTTTACATCTTTGGTTAGGTTTATTCCTAGGTATCTTATGCTTTTGGGTGCAATTGTAAATGGGATTGGCTCCTTAATTTCTCTTTCTTCAGTCTCATTGTTAGTGTATAGAAATGCCACTGACTTCTGGGCATTGATTTTGTATCCTGCCACGCTACCGAATTGCTGTATGAGTTCTAGCAATCTTGGGGTAGAGACTTTTGGGTTTTCTATGTAGAGTATCATGTCATCGGCGAAGAGGGAGAGTTTGACTTCTTCTTTGCCAATTTGAATGCCTTTAATGTCTTTTTGTTGTCTGATTGCTGAGGCTAGGACTTCCAGTACTATGTTGAACAGCAGTGGTGAGAGTGGACATCCCTGTCTTGTTCCTGATTTTAGGGGAAAGGCTCCCAGTGCTTCCCCATTGAGAATGATATTTGCTGTGGGCTTTTCATAGATGGCTTTTAAGATGTCGAGGAATGTTCCCTCTATCCCTACACTCTGAAGAGTTTTGATCAGGAATGGATGCTGTATTTTGTCAAATGCTTTCTCTGCATCTAATGAGAGGATCATATGGTTCTTGGTTTTTCTCTTGCTGATACGATGAATCACATTGATTGTTTTACGGGTGTTGAACCAGCCTTGTGTCCCAGGGATAAATCCTACTTGGTCATGGTGAATAATTTTCTTTTTTTTTTTTTTTGAATAATTTTCTTAATGTACTGTTGGATCCTATTGGCCAGTATCTTGTTGAGAATTTTTGCATCCATGTTCATCAGGGATATTGGTCTGTAATTCTCCTTTTTGGTGGGGTCTTTGTCTGGTTTTGGAATTAAGGTGATGCTGGCCTCATAGAACGAATTTGGAAGTACTCCATCTCTTTCTATCTTTCCAAACAGCTTTAGGAGAATAGGTATGGTTTCTTCTTTAAACGTTTGATAAAATTCCCCTGGGAAGCCATCTGGCCCTGGACTCTTGTGTCTTGGGAGGTTTTTGATGACTGCTTCAATTTCCTCCCTGGTTATTGGCCTGTTAAGGTTTTCTATTTCTTCCTGTTCCAGTTTGGTAGTTTGTGGCTTTCCAGGAATGCGTCCATTTCTTCTAGATTGCCTAATTTATTGGCGTATAGCTGTTCATAATATGTTTTTAAAATCGTTTGTATTTCCTTGGTGTTGGTAGTGATCTCTCCTTTCTCATTCATGATTTTATTAATTTGAGTCTTCTCTCTCTTCTTTTTAATAAGGCTGGCTAGTGGTTTATCTATCTTATTAATTCTTTCAAAGAACCAACTCCTGGTTCTGTTGATCTGTTCCACAGTTCTTCTGGTCTCGATTTCGTTGAGTTCTGCTTGAATCTTTATTAACTCCCTTCTTCTCTTGGGTGTAGGATCTATTTGCTGTTTTTTCTCTAGCTCCTTTATGTGTAAGGTTAGCTTTTGTATTTGAGCTCTTTCCAGTTTTTGAATGGATGCTTGTATTGCGATGTATTTCCCCCTTAGGACTGCTTTTGCTGCATCCCAAAGATTTTGAACGGTTGTATCTTCATTCTCATTAGTTTCCATGAATCTTTTTAATTCTTCCTTAATTTCCTGGTTGACCCTTTCATCTTTTAGCAGGATGGTCCTTAACCTCCACGTGTTTGAGGTCCTTCCAAACTTCTTGTTGTGATTTAGTTCTAATTTCAAGGCATTATGGTCTGAGAATATGCAGGGGACAATCCCAATCTTTTGGTATCGGTTCAGACCTGATTTGTGACCCAATATGTGGTCTATTCTGGAGAAAGTTCCATGTGCACTTGAGAAGAATGTGTATTCAGTTGAGTTTGGATGTAAAGTTCTGTAGATATTTGTGAAATCCATCTGGTCCAGTGTATCATTTAAAGCTCTCGTTTCTTTGGAGATGTTGTGCTTAGAAGACCTATCGAGTATAGAAAGAGCTAGATTGAAGTCACCAAGTATAAGTGTATTATTATCTAAGTATTTCTTCTTCACTTTGGTTAATAATTGATTTATATATTTGGCAGCTCCCACATTCGGGGCATATATATTGAGGATTGTTAAGTCCTCTTGTTGAATAGATCCTTTAAGTATGATATAGTGTCCCTCTTCATCTCTCACTACAGTCTTTGGGGTAAATTTTAGTTTATCTGATATGAGGATGGCTACCCCTGCTTTCTTTTGAGGACCATTCGAATGGTAAATGGTTCTCCAACCTTTTATTTTCAGGCTGTAGGTGTCCTTCTGTCTAAAATGAGTCTCTTGTAGACAGCAAATAGATGGGTCCTGCTTTTTTATCCAGTCTGAAACCCTGTGCCTTTTGATGGGGTCATTAAGCCCGTTCACATTCAGAGTTACTATTGAGAGATATGAGCTTAGTGTCATCATGATATCTATTCAGTCCTTGTTTTTGTGGACTGTTCCACTGAACTTCTTCTTAAAGGGGAATTTTAAGAGTCCCCCTTAAAATTTCTTGCAGAGCTGGTTTGGAGGTCACATATTCTTTTAGTTGCTGCCTGTCTTGGAAGCTCTTTATCTCTCCTTCCATTTTGAATGAGAGCCTTGCTGGATAAAGTATTCTTGGTTGCATGTTCTTCTCATTTAGGACCCTGAATATATCCTGCCAGCCCTTTCTGGCCTGCCAGGTCTCTGTGGACAGGTCTGCTGTTACCCTAATACTCCTCCCCATAAAAGTCAGGGATTTCTTGTCTCTTGCTGCTTTAAGGATCTTCTCTCTATCTTTGGAATTTGCAAGCTTCACTATTAAATGTCGAGGTGTTGAACGGTTTTTATTGATTTTAGGGGGGGATCTCTCTATTTCCTGGATCTGAATGCCTGTTTCCCTTCCCAGATTAGGAAAGTTTTCAGCTAGAATTTGTTCAAATACATATTCTGGCCCTCTGTCCCTTTTGGCACCCTCGGGAACCCCAATTAAACGTAGGTTTTTCTTCCTCAGGCTGTCGTTTATTTCCCTTAATCTATCTTCATGGTCTTTTAATTGTTTGTCTCTTTTTTCCTCAGTTTCCCTCTTTGCCATCAACTTGTCTTCTATGTCACTCACTCGTTCTTCCACCTCGTTAACCCTCGTCGTTAGGACTTCTAGTTTGGATTGCATCTCATTCAATTGACTTAATTTCTGCCTGATTAGCTCTAAATTCTGCAGTCATGAAGTCTCTTGAGTCCTTTATGCTTTTTTCTAGAGCCACCAGTAGCTGTATAATAGTGCTTCTGAATTGGCTTTCTGACATTGACTTGTAATCCAGATTTTGTAACTCTGTGGGAGAGAGGACTGTTTCTGATTCTTTCTTTTGAGGTGAGGTTTTCCTTCTAGTCATTTTGCTCAGTGCAGAGTGGCCAAAAGCAAGTTGTATTGGGAAAAGGAGAAAAAGAGAGGAGAGAAAGAAGGAAAGAAAAGAGAAAGAGAAAAGAAACGAAAAAGAAAAAAAAGGGGAAGAAGAAGAGAAAGAAAAAGAAAGGAGAAAAAAAGGGGGGGTGGGGGAAGGAAACAAATCAAAAAGCAAAACAAAACAAAACAGAACAAAAAAAAAGAAAAAAAGAAAGAAAAAAAAAGAACCACGGGGGAGTATCTTCTGATTCTGTGTACTTTAAGTCCCTTGGCTTCCTCTGGAAGTTGTCAGTCTAGCTGGTGTTCTGGGGGAGGGGCCTGCTGTGCTGATTTTCAGGTGTTAGCAGTTGGGGGAGCTGCTGTGCCCCTGCCTGGTGCAGGGCTCAGGGGGGTTGTTTACCCCGTGAGGCCCCAGGAGCAACAGCCCTAGTGGCGGGGCAGCTCTGGAAACCTGGATTCAGCC
The DNA here is from genome assembly GCF_048164855.1 of Canis lupus baileyi. NCBI lineage: Eukaryota > Metazoa > Chordata > Mammalia > Carnivora > Canidae > Canis > Canis lupus. Next base: position 25,396,969 of record NC_132855.1, on the reverse strand, counting down.
CCCGCAGGAACTCCGGAGGTCTCGTCTGCAGGGCCTGGAGGCTCTGGGGCGGGCGGGGCCGCTGATCTGCCCAGCTCCGGGCAGGAGTGTCCTTGCTGTCCTGGGCCCTCCCGGCCTCTGCCTGTCCCGGGGGGAGGCTGGATCCTGGGCTGTGTCCGGCGCCCTGTGCTCCGGTGCCTGCGCTGGTGGATTCGCGCTCCCGGGCCGCGCAGCCCCCTCCGCGGAGCCGCCGCCCGAGCCCCTCCGAGCTGCTCCGGGTCCCGCCGTGCGCGCTGCAGCCCTTAGGGAGCTCGGCGCACTCTCCTGGGCGCGCAGTTGCTGTTACTGTCCCAGGGAACCCGAGGGCATCCCCGCCCTCCTGGGTCCTGCTCCACCTCCCTGGAGCCCCTTTCCCCCGGGAAGGTCGGTGCAGCTCCTGCGTCTCCGGGACGGGGCTCTCCTGTCCTGGGGACACTCGCCCCGGCCTCAGCCCGGCTCCTCGCGGGGCCCCTCCCCCTTGGAGGCCTTTGTTTCTTTACTTCTTTTTCCCCGTCTTCCTACCTTGGTAGAAGCGCGAACTCTTCTCACTGTTGCATTCCAGGTGTTCTCTCTTTAATTCTCAGGCCGAATTCATAGATTTTCAGGATGATTGGAAGGTTTTCTAGGTAATTTGGTGGAGACAGGTGATTTGGAGACACTACTCTTCCGCCATCCTGCCCCTCCCCGCGAGATTTTTATTTAAATTCCAGTTAACATCCAGTATAATAGTTTCTGTTGTACAATTTAGTGATTCAACACTTCCATATAACACCTGGTACTCATCATAACAAGTACACTCCCTAATCCCTATCACCTATTTAACCCATTCCGCACCCACTTCCCCTTGGGTAACTGTGAATTTGTTCTATAGTTAAGAGTCTGTTTCTTGCTTTGCCTCTCTTTTTTTCCCCTTGACTCATTTGTTTTGTTTTTAAAAATTCCACATATGAGTGAAATAATGTGGTATTTGCTTTTCTCTGACTTATTTCACTTAGCATTATACACTAGCTTCATCCATGTTACTGCAAGTGGCAAGATTTCATTCCTTTTTATGGCCGAGTAATATTCCTATTCCACATTTTCTTGACCCATTCATCAGTTGATGGACACTTAGGCTGTTTCCATAATTTGGCTATTATAGATAATGTTTCTAAAAGAGCAGAGTGAAAAATAAATAAATAAATAAATAATAAATAAATAAATAAATAAATAAATAAAGCAGGGTGTATGTATCCCTTTGAATTAGTATTTTTGTATCCTTTGGGTAAGTACTCAGTAGTATGATTGCTGGGTTGTAGGGTAGTTCTATTTTTAACTTTTCGGAAACCTCCATACCCTTTTCCACAATGGCTGCACCAATTTATATTCCCACCAATAGTGTAAGAGGGTTCACGTTTCTCCACGTCCCTGCCAACATCTGTTTTTTCTTAACTTGTTAATTTTAACTATTCTGACTAGTGTGAGGTGATATCTCCTTATAGTTTTGACTCTATTTCCCTGATGGTGAGTGATGTTGAGCATCTTTTCATGGGGTCTGTTGGCTTTTTGGATGTCCTTAGGAAAATATCCATTCATGATTTCTGCCCATTTTTTGGTTTTTGGATGCTGAGTTGTAACAATTCTTTATATAGTTTGGATATTAACCCTTTATTGGATATATCATTTGAGGATATCTCCCATTTCATAGGTTGCTTTTTTTTTTAAGTTTAGTTGATTATTCACTTGCTGTGCAGAAGCCTTTTATTTTGATGAAGTCCCAGTAGTTTATTTTTGCTTTTGTTTCCCTTGCCTCAGGAGACATAACTAAGAAGTTGCTACAGCCAGTGTCAAAGAAGCTACTGGCTGTGATTTATTGTAGGATTTTTATGGTTTCAGGTCTCATATTTAGATTTTTAATCCATTTTGAGCTTACTTTGTGTATGGTGTGAGAAAATGGTCCAGTTTCTTTCTTTTTTTTTTTTTGCATGTTGCTGTCAGTTTTCCCAACACCATGTATCAAGACTGTCTTTTCCCACTGGATATTAGTTTCTGTTTTGCCAAAGATTAATTGACCATATAATTGTGGATTCATCTCTGGATTTTCTATTCTGTTCCATTGATCTTTGAATCTATTTTTATGCCAGTACCACACTGTTTGGATCACTACAATCTTGTAAAATAAGTTGAAGTCCAGAATTGTGATGCCTCTAGCTTTGCTTTTCTTTTTCAAGACTGCTTTGGCTGTTCGGGGTCTTTGGTGGTTCCATACACATTTTTATTCTAACTCTATGGAAGGTGCTGTTGGTATTTTTCACCTCACATCATTTATAATGGCTCTCATCAAAAGAAGAGAATTAATACATGCTGGTGAGGACATGGAGAAAAGGGAACCATTGTACAATGTTGGCAGGTGTGTAAACTGGTACAGCCACTATGGAGAACAGTATGGAGGTTCTGTAAAAACTTAAAGATAGTACTACCACATGATCCAGCAATCTCACTTCTGGTGATATAGCTAAAGGAAACAAAATCATTATCTCATAGAGATAACTGCACTCCTACATTCATAGCAACATTTATTCATAATAGCCGAGGTATGGAAATAACCTAAGTGTCCATCAATGGACAAATGGAATAAGAAAATGTGAGATATGTACACATGCATGCACACACTTGGACACAAAGAGAAATTTGAAATAAATTTTCAGCTTTAAAAAAGAAGGAAATCCTGTCATTTGGAACATCCCGGATGAATCTCAAGGGCATTACTCTAAGCGAAATAAACCAGGCGGAGAAAGAGAAATACTACATATAAGTGATAAGTGTAACATTGCCAGAGGGTGGGGGAAATAGGCAGCAATTAGTAGAAGGGCATAAACTCTCAGTTATAAGATGCATAAGATCTAAGGACCTAATGTATAACGTGGTGACTACAGTTGAAAGCACTGTATTGTATAATTGAAATTTACTAAGAGAGTAGAACTTAAGTGTTCTCAACAGTGACAACAAAGGATAAATATATGGGTTGATGGATGTGTTAATTGACTCAGTGGGGGAATCCTTTTGCAATCCTTTTACAATGTCTAGGTGTATAAAATTTTACATTCTACATTTTAAATATCTTAGAACTTTGTCAGTTATACCTCAGTAAACCTTAAAAAGTAAATTATCGATAACCTAATACCCTTTTTAAAATCATTTGTATTTGTATTACTTAAAAATCCTTGGCTGTGTTTATCTCATGAAATTAAGGGAAATATAACAGGAAAATTATCCAGGATGATTTTTTCCCCCACACGATATTTCCTTGAGGCAACAATTCAAATTTATTTACCTATAAAGTTTTGGAAACTTTTTTTTTAAAGTAACACAGCATAGAGTTTATGGAGCTCCATTTAGGCTTCAGCGCCTGTGACAAGAACTTTCCTATAGATCAGTATCTTTTCCTGTTGACCCTGGGAGGTGACTGTGGTCTCTCCTTTTTAGTAGATGAGGGCAGTGCAGTACAATTGAGAAACATGCCTGTACTCACACTGTATATGAACAGATAGCAGAGTTGACATTCCATTCCATGCTCATAATAAAAAAAAAATGTGGAGATGGTTTGAGAAAAGAACAGAACAGGGCACCTGGGTGGCTCATTGGATTAAGCATCTGCCTGTGGCTCAGGTCGTGATCATAGGGTTCTGGAATGGAGCCTCTCCCCCACCACCCCCCTCGCACTGGGACTCCCTGCTCAGCAAGGAGTCTGCTTCTGCCTCCCTCTCTGCCATCTCCCCTGCTCATGCAGTCACTCTCAAATAAATAAAATCTTTCAAAAAGAAAACAAAAACAGAACAGCCACCAATTTCCAGACATTAGCATGGGCTGTCAGAAAAATCTCACATAAGACCACTACCAAGAAAAGCTGGATGGCAGGTGAAATTCTGTGCAAGATTTCTAACAAAACTAGGAGCTATAGAGTAGTGAATTGGTCTTAGGAAGTACTAATAACCGAACATCTTTCTGTAAATTAGTTCCCGGAGTCTGTTTTAAACACTGGAATTTAGGTTCTTCATGGTTATCTAAGTTATTTAAAATCCTCAAAATTTTTCATTTCACTCTCTGTATAGAAAGAGACTTGCATTCTATGAGTATTTCACCAACTGCAGGGGCATTGAAAATGTTAAGTGTTTCGCTTAAGTATTCCCATAGAAAATTTGAAACCAGAAGGTTATAGCTGCGGGTGTCGCGAGTCACCTGGAGGTCTTGTTGAAAACAGATTGCCAAGCCCCATCCAGAGTTTCTGATTCCTTAGGTCTAGGTTGGGTCCAAGAATTTGCTTTTCTAACCAGCTCCTAATAATCCTTTGAGAATCATTGATGTCCTGCCAACTGCCCTCTGTGTAAAATGTAGCTGGCATTAGGAGGATTGTTATTTGAGCCATAATAAATAACATAGGGAAAAAAGTCTTCAGCTGTAAAATTGTAGAAAAGAAAAATAATTCTTTCAATGAGGAATCTATATTATCTTTCAATAAATAATGAAGGGATATCATTATATTAACTCAGACAAAGTATTTTTCCTTGAGGTTTAAACACACATGGCTCAGATACTTTGTTTTCTAACAATTTCTTAAGATCTGGTAGTGTACCAGTAGCAGAAAGAGAAATGCAGTAAATGCAGAAGTGATGGAAATAATTGAGATCTCAAAGGATACTTTTTTCCCTTTGTGATTGCTATAATTATTTATAAATGAAGCTTCTAAAATTGCCAGGAATGAGAGATGAACTGGGTGTGGAAATCAAACTTCTAAGATAGAAAGAAATACTCAGGTATGGGGAGAAAGGAAGGCTGATGGGAGAGTCCTAAGAACTGTGATGTAAGTGAAAATTTTGCATAGTAACTGAAGTTTGTTATTTCAGTACATGGAGTATTAGAGCAATTATTCAACTTGTAACTAGACCCTCACATATAATGAATACATGACTGGTCAGCTCATGTATTGGTAAACATGTTAAATACTAGGATTTATCTGTCTGGTTTCTCAAGTGCCACAATACATAAAATAAACATAGTGAAGACACCTGTTCAATAAGATGTTATATGGCTTCCTATATGCTGGATATTTTTATGATGTAAGTTTTTTTAAATGTCAAAAGCAAAAATATACCTTTTGAAAAATGATTTCATTAGTTGCCCGATCTCAAAGTGTTAGAGACTTAGTCAAGAGAATTCCGAGCTTTGTTTTATATTAAGTCCATGCCATTCTAGAGAAGAGGAAACCAGGACGGTCATCATTCTCAGACCTTACCCCAGCTGGCGTCCCTTCTACCCCTGATACCCTCAAATCCACAGGAACTTAGAACAGAGAGGATGAAAGGAGTGCTTCCTCAACACCTCCTCTGTGCAAGCACTTCTCATAGGGTGTCTCACCTGAGAGCCATATGACACTCAGAAGCCCAGAAGGGACACTCAGTCACTCCTGAGGTCCTTCCTCCTTCCCTCATTCAGCTTGTGGACCCCGTCACAGCCAAGCTCAGGCACCACTGCCAAAGTGAATCCCTGTGTCACTACAGAGAGTGTGGAAACATATTCAGATGTAAATTAACCCTGAAATCATTCCATACTTAAATAGAACTTCAAGTTTAAGCCAGAAACTTAACATTTTCTCATCAGGAACATGTATAAACTGAATTTTTTCCTCCTTAAAAAAAAAAGTGAAGAATGCAAGTGGATTCATTTTAAATGAAAACAAAGTAAACATTCAATATGATACAAATCATTTTTAAGTAAATTACTAGGTTTTATTGAACCTGATGAATTACAGAATGGAAGGAGACAGAAGATGAAAAGTATTGGTGTTATTTTCTCATGGTGATTTGGTTTGGGTATTTCCTTTTTTTGTTGCTCTACAGTTACTTGTGTGATAGAAAGGAATACATTCCTCACTGTTAATAATAATCTTTAGAAATGCTGAAAAGAAGAGGAACCAGTTGGAAGGCAAGTACATGGCAGTGTTTCTGTAGGTTACTATGGGGTGGCCCCTGGGGGCAGGTTTATCCTTTGTTGAGCAAGGAGGGTAATGCCCCCTTCCCCTCTGGTGCTTCAGGTAGTTTCCGTCAGGCTTGGCTGTGCTCCTTGCTTTCACTGTGGAGCATCGCAGTAGAATTCTCAGCTCACCCATCACCCTCCCCTTTCTGCCCCCCTTTGTGTCTCCACAGATCATTCTGTGTTTCTCTCCCGTTGGTCACACACTGAGAGGGAGAGCTCGGAAGTTCCCAGCCATAGTTAACTGCACAGCTATTGACTGGTTTCATGCGTGGCCACAAGAGGCCCTGGTCTCCGTCAGCAGGAGGTTCATTGAGGAAACCGAGGGAATTGAGGTATGTTGTGTCAGTCAGCCTCTGACACACTCTCTCTCTCTCTCTCTCTCTCCCTCCCTCCCTCCCTCCCTCCCTCTCTCTCCTACACACACACACACACACACACACACACTCACTCACTCTGACCAAAAGTCCTCAATAATTTCCAAAATACACCTCCGATGGAAAAGTTCTCTCTCTTATTTAACATGATAAGATCATCTTTGTTCGTCCATGTTCTGTGGAAAATGGTGGTTGACCTCCTTGTACCAGGTTGAGAGGTCTGCGAACACATGTGCACACACAGCACACAGGCATGTTCTTATTTAGACGGATTCACCAGAAAGCCAGGATCATTACTTCCTTGAACCATAGTATAGGGTTTGCTGAACATGAGTCCCTTAAATCTGCCCACAACAGAGTAGTCACCCGCAGTCCTGCAATGCTGGATCTTAACAAAGTAAGGCAATTAACTGTGGTTTTTCTCATTACAGTATCGGTGGGTGAGAAATCAGCCCCATGAATCCAGCAGTCCCTAAGTCAAATAATGTATCTGCTTCTTGGTTTTATGGGTTTATGTTTTATAAATTACATTAATCATTTGGCTATAATGAAATGTGCAGATCCTATTACATTTTAAAATGGTTGTATGAAACTAAAAAAAAAAAAAAAAAAAACAAAAAAAACCCACCCAACACTTCCAGTACACTTCCCAATTTAGAGAAAAAAAGAAATGTAAATAGGAAGGTTATCAGTCTCCCTAGAAATGAAGTTTTACTGGTATCTAGTGCCTTTCTGATTAGATAGTTTGAAAAAGTGGTAGTTGGACCATTGCCTAGGGAGATTTGTCTTCTGATTCTACTGAGTGATAAGGCTAGAATAGGTCGGACTCTAAAACTGATTCTCAGAGCTAAAAATAGAGTTGGGGCTGTGTAAGGAATGGTGTCTGCTTCCACTTGAAAGTCTCTTGTAAACAGAGACAACCCCCTCTGCTCTCCTTTCATTCCAAGAGCATCACTGTCACTTCTCCAAAACATCCTTTCACATTTTATGGAATGTTGAATCTCTTGGTGGCTGGATGGTTAGAAATCTGGGCATAGTTACATACTTAACTAATTATTTGTATGCAGCTAGCTGTATTGTAACGTGGTTTATGGTCTTTTCCAAAACACCCATTAATCTACTTAGATGCTGAACTGTCGCGCGACATCTAAATCATGTATATAAGGGCTCTATGACATTCAAATTCTTCTACTTCCTCTCTCCTTTTCTCATGCTCACACTCAAAACATTTCTGTAAGGAAATGAAAAAAAAAAGATTTCTTCCATTTCTGGATGTTTTTTCCACATCCAGAAAGTTTTTCTTTGGCCTGTCTCTATACTCAACATTGGATGCACTTACCTGGACATTTAAAACAATGGCAGCTGGCGTTCTGGGTAAAGAGTGAATAATATTAATGTGTAGTTGGATTTTCCTAAGTGATTTCCACTTTTTTCCACTGGTCAGGAGGCATTGCACAGCACCTCTTAGATTTGGAGAAATCCGTGTACATTTGTTCTCATGCATAGGAAAGTAGAATAGTAGACCCTCCCAGGAGTGGTGGATTTCTGTCTGAACCATTGCTTTTACATTCACTGTGTTTCCCTGAAGAACCAAAGGAGCCCCATTTAATTGGAGATAACACTGGCATTAGATAAAATCTGCCAGAGATATTTTTTACTTTAAAATCTGAAAAACCGTTAAATAAGACAAAGAATAATGACAGTTATTAAACCACAAACTTCCCGAGCTCTTGCTAAGATCTACTGGAACAGAGGGCCCTGTTTTGTCTACTGATCATTATAAGAAGGGTTCAAAATACCAATTTATTAGGAAGAGAATCAGGATGTATCTTTCAGTAACAAAATTCTGCTTAGTACAGTTCATTTTATCACACTGGTTTGCTAAAGAAAAGACCAGTGCACTTCATGTCTCAATATTCATTTCTCATACAGAAGTAACCCAAGGCTAATAGCATGGTTTCACTTGGTATTTGACACAAAGCTCTTTGAAGTTTCTCGCCTTTGCTTCTCTGATGCAAGCGGAAAGTTAGTCGGGCAAAGTTAGTCCCATTTTCCAAAACAATTCCTACTGAAGGAGCTTTGATATGCCAGTGACCATTGACATCTGCTGGATGAGGCAGGACTTGCATCATTTTAAGTCCAGAGGCCTCCGGCAGGTGCTAAGCTCTATCTCGTGGTATCACGACGCCTCCTATAGGATGCTGATTGTCAAATAGGAATTTAAAAGGGTTTTAACCATTTCTGTTGAGCTGAAATGATGCCTGGGAACAAATCAGCCAGATGATTTCATTGCAGTGCCGTGCATGCTTATTTATCTTTCCCACCTTCCCAATTTGTTGCTTAGGAGCAGCAATTATCGTTCAGAGGGCAACATGTCTATCTTCTTCTAAAAATGCGTGGTGCCTTTTCTGCAGAGGTCAAAAATAGCTTTTAAATTTTTTGTATGGGCACTAATTTGATCATTTTCTTAGTTTTAATTTTCATCATTAAGACTGAAAGGTATCTGCATAATTTAGGCACTTCCTGGTAGCTGACCTTATTTGCTGAGTGTAAGATAGATATCCAAGGTGACCCCCTTTAACCACTGAGAAAGGATTCATTAAAGGCAAGAGGTTTTTTTGAGCATTGGCATAGACTTTTCGGTCAGGTCACACTTTGCTCCCAGGGGTGTAGGCTGCCTACATCTAAGGAAAGGTTTGTGCTACTTTTCTGCTACCTGGTGTTGAACTAAATGACAGCTGGCAGATGACCAAAATAGTTTGACCACTAAGTATCACCAGGTATTTATATGAAGGCTTTGTGTCAAAATATACTCCTTACTCCTCAGGTTAGGAAGTGCAGATGGGGGCACGTGGTGTGAGCAGGGAGAGGAGGAAAGGTGCCTTGGGTATCCCTGGGAGCCAGGTAGCACATGCTGTGAGGAGGTGATGGGGAGGAGCTCTTCCTGAAAAGTACGTGGGTTCCAGATAGGAACATTCAGGGAAAAAAGCAGGAGAAATGGGTGTTAAAAGATAAGTAGTGCTGTTGGTTTTTGACTCAAAGTGAATAATGGACATACTTGACAGCTGGGTCTGATGAAAGCAGAAATTACTGAATGGAAATGAAAAGATGAGCCTTCTAAGGAGTGAGATTTACATTGGGTGGAGTCTCATTCTCATAAAAATCTGAGCACCATGGAGGAACCCATCATTTCTGGCCATATTGGCCAACCGACAAGTTAAAACCTTCTATCCTTTGCATGCAATACAACTGAGTAATTCCATAAGTTCAGTATCATCAGCTTTTCCAATGAAATTAATTCATTTCCAAATACCTCCACTTCTTCAACTCAGAACTTTTCGCAAGGCCTGGTAACAGATGAATGGCATGTTTTACTACCATTTGCCAATCTGATGAGGAAAAATGTCCCTCAAAGAGGAAAGTTACTTTACTGTATATATGTGAGGACTGATCTCTTCAATGATTCCCTGGGTTCCTTTTTAAAATGATATGGACAGCATGAAGAGCAGTAAACAGCACTTTGTTAGTGATAGGTATGTTAACACTGTTTTTCTTACTGACTTTTACTGACTTTTAGCACAGTTTTTTCTTTGAAATGTAAATGAGGATGGTTCAGTATGAGTTTATAAAGTGGAGAGCCTTGTGCAAAAAAATTTAGGGAACTTGGGGGGAAATAGCCTCCTCCCGAAGAGTACTGAGGTCATTTTAAAAGATCCAGACAGACACAGATGCAATCAAATTTAACCTGAATCTCCCTAAATCTCAAACTGGCTTAAGTCTCTATTCAGACAGACGAAGAAAGGCCCATGTGATTGTTAACATCCTTCCCTGTTCTTCAGCCCACCTCTCTTTTGTGCATATGCACTAATACACCATTTATCATACATTTCTTTCTCTGTGCATATTGATCAAATTAAGAGCAGAATTGCAAAAAGCAGTAGAAGTTAGGTAAACTTTAGGAATCCCCTCTACCTTGAGAGTAGAGTCCTCTTAATTAGAGCTGCCTGTGAACCAGTACTTGCTGGTAAGCCCAAAGTCCAAGTCAGTCAAATGGAGGCATCACTCCCTCTTAGTCGTAGTTTTGTGGCTTTCCTGGCCTTGCCAGAACCAGCTACATCTGTAGCCTTGTCCCACTGGCTCTGGGAGGCATAGCTGGGTTGCATTGCCACCTCCTCGCCCCCGCCGTCCTCAATTGCTTCTCTGTCGGAATGTTGTGCCAGAGAACCAGTAAGACTACCTTTTCAGTTTCTGAAACTCTTCTTGAAGATGACTGGCCTTTGCTGGACTTGATCTTGCCCTTGGCCTTGGAAATTTGCCTCTGAAATTAGAGACAAAAATTTAAAAACACAAGCAAGCTAACAAAATAGATTCACCAGACAGTAAAAAAAAACAAAACGAGGACACAAACAAGACACAAGTATGTGATTTAGAAAACTCTTGGGCTCCACATTTAACCCTCGTGGCTGCTCTCTCTGGTAGAGGTCATCTTCCTGGGACCCACACTGGTGCACTGTTAGCGTCGCCGAGAGCAGGGGTGCCCACCACCTCCACTCACTAGCCTTCTAAGGAGGGATCCCTTGGCTTCCCCACCACGCAGGTGAAGGGATGGAGGCCATAGCACAAGATCACTCAGCAGGTAAGGGCCCCATCAGCACTGGGATGCCAGAAACCACGGTCTTAAATCCTGCTCTGGACTGTCGTAGAAATGTTTGACTATTCTGAAAAAGGAATGCAAGTCAAGGATGAAAAGAAACAGACTGAAAGGAGAGCCAAAAATCTAACCTTGGATTTTTGTGGACAGAAAGCAGTTCAGGAAGTGCCATCATTTGCCCAACTGTACAGAACAGGGAATCTACCCTGCGTCCTGGGATGCAAATCCAGCATCCCTGGCTGCCTCCAGAATCTTTTCTCAGAGGGAATCAGCACTTTGAGGAACTTAGAAGTGCTCCAGTGCAGCACTGCTCATTTTATGTATCATTACATTTTCTTTATTTAATAAAACAATTTTACAACCGCAGTATCTAATTAGTGTCTATTATTGAGTGCCCCCAAAGGAGCTAAAAAGTACAAATAATAGATTTTTAAACCCCATGGTTTGGAATTACTATAAAATAACAGATATTAAATATGTACAGTTTTTCGTATATCACTTATGCTTCAATTAAAGCTGTAAAAAATAAACATAGAAGTAATTTCTGAGAGAAACTTTCAAGGCAGACTGCAGGTATATGACATTACATGTTACAAAATGATCCCAAGCTAAGCTTAAAAAAATAATTTTCCCTTCATCTCCATTTTCTTTTGTCCCTCGTCCCTTTCCTTGAATACGGTGCTCTTGAAAGTCTGAATTTAAAAGTACAGACCAGGATAGTCTTGAGACCAGCCAGTCATGGGCAGGTGTAAAATCCTATATAGCATTTAGGATATTTGATTCAGCGTTGGCCTCTGATGTTGGTTGCTGGTTGCTGATAGTTGACCTTTTCAACAGCAGGGACACACTGGGCATTTGCTGTTTCGTGTCAGGAGGCTGGGGTACTTGGTGTGGTAGGGACTGCCACCACTTGAGAACCGTCGCCCCAGATAGCAGCTTTGTCTTTGCACTTATAGTGAGCCCACCAAGAGAGCAAAAATGAAGCGTTTTTCTAAATGCGAGGGGAAAACATGTGTATATCTGTGTGTATATCTGTGTGTGTATATTCATGTGTATATCTGACTATGCAGTGAATACAACACTGTTGTCCAGGGCTTCTCTCTTGGGTTTATAACCATGTGATGCTGGCGCTTTGCTTGTTTATATTGTCGCTCTCACCATGATTGGCCACCGAATGACTCCAGAATCGGATCCACTGGTTTTTCACGAGGGGCCCAAATGTAGCAGGAACAACATTCTTCACTGGAGTCTCTAAAAACGAAAAATTCAGCATTGCCTTCCCTTCTCTGCAGCAGCTCCAGCCTCCATATCCTCTCTGCACTTACCCCCCTCTCCCCCCCAAAAAAGAAAACTGGAGATAAATGAATGGCGGAATAAATAATTTATGCTAATGAAATTACTGCAATTAGTAGTTCTACAATGACCCTTTTAAAAGCCACAGCTGTTAATGTCAGGAAGTGCTGTCACTACTGACCTTATCATAAGAGAAAGTGACAAATTGAGAATGCAGGGAAGACCAGTCATCAAAGAGGTCTGTTCTGGAACGATTAGAGTTTTCTGAAAAACAGTGTGAATTACAACCAGCTGCTCCCTGGCTCTGCAAGTCTCCCATGCTGTGCCATTTTGTTAAGCCCGATAACAATAGTTATTTTGCCCCATTGAGACAAGTTGTCTCGGGCCACTTCCAGCTCTACCGGAAACCACTTCTTCCATCGCAGATTTACAAATGAAACTGTTGTTGGAGAGAGCTTTTCAGGGCAGCCTAGGAGCCTCCTCATAAGGATCATGGTTGGGCAGAGGCCAGGTCCTCCCCTACCAACCCGACCCCACATGAGGAGGTCCTACTTGGCCAGAGAAGTATTTATCTTGTAGAAAGACATGTGCTCACTTTTCATTCATTAAAACAAGACAGGACAGGAATGAATTTCTATCCATGTTCATATTGCAGCTCTTTTAAAAATCTTTTTATTAAGTCTTTTAAAAATCCCTCAGGGGATCTCACTTGTATGGAGTTATGGAACTTCCTTATAAGTTGGGATTCTGAATCCACTACTGGGTAACAGACACATATCTCAGATCTAGAGAATAAGGAATATTCAGGATTTGCCTCATTCTGTATTTACTTTTGCTTTAAAAGAAAACATTAGTTACTAGTGAGGTGGATTTTTGATATGCAGGGTCATCCTATATATACAAATTTGAAACCTACTCACGGATTTTTCATGAGGTTGGAAAGCGAAGTGTTTAGACGTCGCTTGGAAGCAGTTGTTTTTCACCAACAAGAATTGGCCTGTCTCTTCTCACACCCTGGTTGTAATATTAATGGTGCAGGTTTGAAACGTTCAACTGCATCACTAGCCACTTGTGTGCAATTTTCCCAAAGATGTCTGAACGTTATTGACAACACTTTGGTAAATTATGTGTGACTTTCCTAAGAGTTGGTGTAGCTCATTTAATTCATATTAATTGATTTTTAGGCTTCCCTTGATTAATTGAACCTGGTTCATCTTGTACAGAATGCAATAAATAATCATTAAAATGAGGGAGATGTGACTCCACAAATTAAAAAGTTAACTACTTCAGAAGTCATAGAGGACAAAATAGAAAGAATGGTATAGTGGGGGGTTCTCTAGTAAATCTTATAAGGGAGGTTACTCATTTTTTTTTTGTTTTCTGTTGGTTTTTTTTTTCCAAATGAGAATAGAAATGATATTTTTCTCTCAGAAGCCATGACTTTCATACTTTACAGTCCTGTTAGTTTTTTTTTTAAATCCTGTTCATTTTCACATGGGTTCTTGTAAAACTGTATTTCTCACTTTCAGCTTTGTGTGTATGTGTGACTGCTATAGTTTAGTTTGGAGGCACACCACAAATACTTTCAGAATACTGTGTCTCAATCTCTCCATTTTTTTTCTTTCACACACTTGATAGATAAAAATCAAGTTGTGAAAAGCTTTGTTTGTGTTATATGTTGGCTTTTGGGTTTGGTATGTGGAGCGCATAAAAATCCTTTGCCCTACTTGGCAAAGCTGAATGCTTTATTGTTACCTCTCTAATCCTGTGGATATCTCTTAAACACTAATAAGTAACTCTTCCCAGATCCTCCTGTAATTTGTTCTGGCTTTTAGGGAAAAAAATACGGCATAATTTTGCTGATTATTCTTTTTTTTAATTATATTTTTATTTTAACTTGAGAGAATTTCATATGAATTACCATGTTTATGTTTGCAGCCACTGGACAAGGATTCTATTAGCCTCTTTATGGCCCACGTTCATACTAGCGTGAATGAAATGAGTACCAGGTATTACCAGAATGAGAGAAGACACAACTATACCACCCCAAAGAGTTTTCTAGAACAAATATCACTGTTTAAGAATCTGTTGAAGAAGAAACAAAAAGAGGTATCCCAGAAGAAAGAGCACCTGGTAAATGGCATCCAAAAGCTAAAAACCACAGCCTCTCAGGTATGATCAGGATGTGTTACTACTGAGTGAAATGTATGCTTTTAAGATTAAGAAATATGTAGTAGTTACTTCTGAGGCAGCATTTCAACCCATGTTAGCATTTCAAATGCTAAAATTCACAGTTTAATAACACCACAAAAAAAAAAAAAACTAACAAAAACCACTCTTTGTGCTTTCTTAAGTCTAGAAAAGGAATGGCCGATTCCTCTCTCATGCTGGTTTGGAGAGAGCCTTTCACTGTTGGCCTGGCTTAATGCAAAGCAGTGTACAAGTGTTGAAGGAGGAGGCATAGCTCACTCCCATCTTCTGTCTGCCTGCTTTAATGTCCTGCATTTCCTTTTAGGAATTTTTTTTTTAAGATTTTATTTATTTATTCATGAGAGACACAGAGAGAAAGAGAGGCAGAGACACAGGCAGAGGGAGAAGCAGGCTCCATGCAGGGAGCCCGACGTGGGACTCGATCCCGGGTCTCTGGGATTAGGCCCCGGGCTGAAGGCGGCGCTAAACCGCTGAGCCACCCGGGCTGCCCCCTGTTAGGAATTTTGTCACACAATAATGGAAGTAGGATCCCTTTTGGTCTCAGATTCTCAACCCCCCAGTGATGGCATTATTTCCTGTCTGATGACATGACATGGTTTACTCTGCTTGAGGTCCCGAAGTATAGCTGTTTTCTCCAACCTTTATGTCTCATCTGCTTTTGGCCATCATCTCTCTAGAACAAAGGGTCTGGGGTAGTCTTTGTGTCAGTCATAAGACCCCTGCTACCTTGAAGGATAGTACCCTTAACCTTCAGAAGTAAATCGGAAGAAAATTAGAATGTTCCCAATGTTAACCATGTGTAGGTCTCTACATATACCATTTAATTTTTTTGGTAAAAACTAAACATTTTTATGAAGTAGGTGTTGCTTGCTACTATCACTTTTTAGATCCGACTTGCAAAGT
The DNA here is from genome assembly GCF_048164855.1 of Canis lupus baileyi. NCBI lineage: Eukaryota > Metazoa > Chordata > Mammalia > Carnivora > Canidae > Canis > Canis lupus. The sequence goes on along the minus strand of NC_132855.1, from coordinate 25,381,507 downwards.
TAAAAGCCACAGAACCTGTGAGGTTGGAGGTTGAGCCCAGATGTGTCTTACTCTAAAGCTGTTGCCCATAGCCCCATGCTGCCTCTCTGTGACTAGGGGAGGAAAAAATTAGAATAAGCAAATATGGAGATTTTGGAGACTGGCTCAGCTTGCTGCACGCCATCTGGACTCAAGTTGGGGAGAGAAAAATTCTCAATGGTGGTCCCTTCAAGACCAGGAATTCCAGAGGGCTCCTTCAGAGTATTGCCATCAGGTCATACTCCTATGCTTTTCAAGAGATTGGGCCAGTTTTCTCCCCAGGCGTGCTGTGTGGCCTGTCTGTGCCCAGGCTAGAAATAAGCACACGGTGGTACCTTACACTCTGAAGGCCTATCTGGTCACGTCCTCCACTCATTCTGTAGACCACAGCACCTCCTGCACCCATCATTTCGAAAACCAGGACTGGCTCTTGGTGAAACTGATCTGTGCTGAATAAAAATTTTTCTTTTTACTGTGTGTGTACTTGTTACCTTACTCTTACTCTCTGCCACCTTTCTCTTTCCTTTTTCTTCTCTGTACAATCTCTCCAGTTCCATCTCCCTTAAATCAAGATTCTTTTTCCTAGTGAAGACTTTCCTCAGAGTCCTGTTGAGCTAGAAGACAATTTGTGCAGGAGATCTGTTTCCCAGAGCATCAGTGTACCTTTGAATCATGTCCCCAACTCAACATGTTGACTTGATAGCACCAGCTAAACTGAACTGTCATACCTAGGTGGCTCAGTGATTGAGTGTCTGCCTTTGGCTCAAGTTGTGATCCTGGGGTCCTGGGATTGAGTCCTGCATCAGGCTCCCTGTGGGGAGTTTGCTTCTCCCTCTGTCTATGTCTCTGCCTCTCTCTCTCTCTCTCTCTCTCGAATAAACAAACAAACAAACTGAACTGTCATAACTGATGGGACAGCCCTTGGCAAGGGAAAAAATACCCTGTGGTACACTTAGAGTTCCTTTCCCAAATAACAGAGCTAAGAGTATAAAAACAGAGTACGCATCTATGGTGGCAGCCTCTCAGCCATAGGGAAAAAGACAAGGTGTTGGAGAGGAAGAAAGAAAGGAACTGGCTATTTTTGGTGTCTGCCAAGTTCAGGGTTGCTTGGGTCTCCTTATTTCCCCTTGGCTAGAAGTACAGGCAGAAAGTCTAAGAAGAAGATACATGAAGTCTTAATTGAAAGACTACTGACGATTTCTTGTCATTAGGTAATTGTGCATATAATGCTCATAATATCAGAGGAGTGATTGGAATATTTAATATCTCCCTAAGAGTTTTAAATTTTTCTGCTTATTATGGAAAGGAAGCATAGTTACTTATGTGGGCAATGGGAAAGCCTTATAGTGTAGGATCAGGTTGTGTGTGGAACAGAATGCCATCATACTGGAGCGTGTGTCCTCTACAGATCTGCCGTAAGTAATTCCACTGAGATGAATATCCATGCCATTTGAAATATGTGTCTAAACTTCAGCCCTGTTTATTCATTTCAATAAAGCCATAAATTCCTCTTAGAGCCACATATCCCCTCTCTAGATATGAGCTTAGGTCATCATAGATAGCCTAGCGACCTTTCTCCATAGATAACTTCACTTCCAGGGCTTGAGTCACTAGATACTTCAAACCTAACAGCTCCCTTAGACACTGAAATCAGGGCTTATAATAACAGTTTGTTCAGAGGCTCTTGGTTGATTCTTTTGGTTACAGCCTAACACAGGTCTAGTGTCACATGGCTAAAAAGAATAGATAAGCTATTGTCACTGTACCTCGAGTTCTTAGGTTAAAAAATCAGTCTTAGGTTAAAATATAATAAATAGTACAGGTAGCAGTAATAGTAATTGTGCCATTTAGGCAAAGTGCAAGTAGACTGTGTTGAGGTGGAGGTGACAAGAGTCCTTGGGACAGTAGTGAGATATTGTCACAGGAGATGAAACCACCGAAGTGCCTTTGGCAATTGAGTCAACATACGTGATTGATTGTTCTCTGATTCTATGATTTGTTTATTTTTTTAAAAGATTTTATTTATTTATTCATGATAGAGAGGGGGGGGGTGGTAGAGACACAGGCAGAGGGAGAAGCAGGCTCCATGCAGGGAGCCCAATGCGGGATTTGATTCTGGGACTCCAGGATCGCGCCCCTGGCCAAAGGCAGGCGCCAAACCGCTGAGCCACCCAGGGATCCCCTATGATTTGTTTAAACATAATAACCTACTTCTGGAAAAGAAATGGAATAAAGAGTTAATTATCATGGTATATAAAGCTGCCTTCGTGTGTCTCTAGAGCCGAGACATGTTTGTTTTCCAGCACCGTACATCTGATTTTCTTTACGTGATTCTCAAACCTAGGAACCTACTAGTACTTCGGAACCTCATGAACTCCCAACTAAGTGAGCAGAACTGTTCTATAGAGCAGATGAATTTGTTGATGCCTCAGGAAGAGCTGAATTCCTCAAGAGCTGAGTGAGCCTGTTTAGTTGGGGAGCCGAAGGGAGGAATACCATCCAGAATACTCCCTGGCTTTGGCCACACCCCTACCCATCCCCACAAGGCACCCGTGGTTTGCCTTTGTGTAGTAGATATTAGGCTGAAGGTTGTATGAGGTGGAAGGCACTAAGTAAGAGGACCATTTCTTATTTTGTGGGAAGAGCTAAGACTTGTGTGGGGGGCATTTCCATCAAAGTAACAGGTTGAATAAACAGATAAAACCAACAGCCAGAGCATGCTGATGGCTTCAACTTTAGTGATGTTCTGGTGGAGCCATAGTCCCTCCGGCTTGCCACCAAGCAAGGCCTACTTCTTCCAGCTTATCTTTACAAGCAAGTCTTCCTGTGGCTTCTGCTGTCTTGAGTCTGAGCTTCACAGGATCAGAAAAACCAGGGCTATGAGTGATGTATGTTCAGGTGTCATGTCCTCGGGTGGGGATGGCTGTTGGCACTTCCCTGACCTCACAGACTTTTGGAGAAGATAAATGTCTAGTTAGTGTGGACATAAATTACAGTTTTCAGAAAACCACTGGAAAATATTACCTTTTTTTAAAAAAGATTTTATTCATTTATTCATGAGACACAGGCAGGGAGAGAAGCAGGCTCCCCACGGGGAGCCTGATGCAGGACTCGATCCCAGGACCTCGGGATCACATCCTGAGCCAAAGGCAGACGTTCAACCACTGAGCCACCAAGGCGCCCCTGGAAAACATTATTTTTTGCTCCTGTATTGGTGGGGGAGGGGGGAGAGGATGGGGTTATATTTTGGCACATGGGACTAAAGTCAGAACAGGGTAGAAAGGGATTAAAAACTGCAGACTGATAGGGATCTGTGAGCTCATTTCACAAAAAAGAAGCTATATCTGGTATTTGTTGTTACAGATGGAAGTTACTTCCACACACTGACTTTTCCTTCAGGTGGGAGATCTGAAAGCCAGACTTGCCTCTCAAGAAGCTGAGCTGCAACTGAGAAATCACGATGCCGAAGCTCTGATCACGAAGATTGGGCTCCAGACGGAGAAAGTGAGCCGGGAAAAGGCCATTGCCGATGCTGAGGAGCGAAAGGTCAGGCTAATTCCACCATTTAGAGTGCTGAGCTATATTTAGCACAAAATAAACCTTTGTAGGTGAACAATTTTGAACAACTTCCTCTCCAGGGAGCATAAAATCTAAAGAATTATTATAGTTACACATGTAACAGCATTTCACACCATGATTACCACTTGACCTTTCTTTACATTATGCATTTTCCCACCCTTTTAGCTCTTTTAATGATATGAAAGAACAATAAATACTGAGCTCATTCAAGCATATAATGGATGTGGATCTTGAACATCAGGCCTATTTGTAATACAGTAAAGGTCATGAAGTCACCTCTGAGGTTTCTAAAGGTTTTCAGTTTTTAGGCAAATTGAACAACTCAATTGTTAACAAAGCCCATTCCATCACTTTGCAAGATGGTTTTTCAAATTTTTCATTTTAATAATACAACTCGAGTTTATTATTAAATCCTAAGCCAAATTTGTTCTTTTTGATTCGATTGAGGCCCTGGCATTTTGTATTACGTTTTACTGTTGGAAACAATTACTTTGAAGATTATATAGATTCTGCTTTCTTTGTACCTGGGTGACTGGCAATTCTGAAATAAATATAACTTCTTTGTCCTCTTCTTTTACCAGAAATTCAGCCACAAATTGAAGGTATTTCACTTTTAGGGATCTTACTTGTTTAAAAATTGAATATATTTATTTGAGATAAATTCTCTCATTTTAGACAAAAGATTATGATCAGGGCTTGGTTGATGAAAAATTATAAATTATGAACACATTTAATAGCTATTGAATCAGTAGCTTTTATGGCATTATTCTTAGGTTTTTATGATGCCAGAAATACTGGAGTTATTCCAATGGGGTTGCCATTCATAGACAACTGAGTTGTTTTTTTTCTTTTTTTCTAATAGATATTGAGCATCTTTACCTGTAGCTTCCACACCTAAAGAATTGAAATATACTTTGAAAATCAAGATGCTGAATGGTTTTTTTAAAAACTTGTTTTTATAGTTAAACTACTTTGGCATGGCCGATGGGCATATAATTCCTAATTCTAGTAATAACTGTCTCCATTGAGATTCCGATAATGATAAGATGGCCTTAAAAGTGTATTATGTTATGTTAACCAATTAGGTATCACATATGATGTGATTATCATAAGCCGTTTCCTCCCAAGAGATATTTTTCAAGCATTCACAAATAAGTGATGTTCTAGTAATTGTTCTATAACCTGTCTCTACAAATACCTTTTAGAGATCTTAAAATGCTCCAGAGGTGTTTTCACATTTTGCACATGAATTCCTAAGGCAAAATCATCCTTGCAAAGAAGGAAAAAATGTTGTAGCAAATGAGAACTCATCTGACTGGATATTTATGAAGTTCTTCAAACATGAAAAAGACAATTACTATTTTTTATATCTATACCAAAACATAAAAGTACTCTCACTTTACTTATTGTGATCAATTTAATTATCAATATCAAATACTAAGCAACTTTGTTTCCCTGGCACTAATCTAGGCTCTTGAGTGTATATGACACACAAGGCACCCTCATGTAGCTTACATTATAATGGGAAAGACTGGCAGGAGACAAGTAATGAGATATTTTGGATTAGTACTAAGATAAAAATCAAATCGAGGCAATGGTGGAATGGAAATAGTGTACTGAGTATATAGAGTCAAGAAGCTAATCAGTATCACGTACGTAGTGCAGCCCCAGTGGTGCAGCGGTTTAGCGCCACCTGCAGCCTGGGGTTTGATCCTGGAGACCCAGGATTGAGTCCCACTTCAGGCTCCCTGCATGGAGCCTGCTTCTCCCTCTGCCTGCGTCTCTGCTTCTCTCTCTCAATCTCTCTGAATGAATGAATAAATAAATAAATAAATAAATAAATAAATAAATAAATAAATAAATAAATTTTTTAAATTAAAAAATAAAAATTAAAAAAATATCATGTATGTACTATGAGTTCACATTTGTCATATATTCAGCAATGTACTAGACTTGATAGAGTTATTAAACAGGTATATGTGGACACTGTGATCCTATGAAATTGGGATCTCAAGCCTTAATACATGAGAGTTATTAAAAAGTACATTGTTATATTTAATATAACTAAGCAGATACTGACTGCCTTTCCATGCATCTTGACAACTCTTGTAGAGCAGCAGGTTGAAATTGTTCCTTCAGATTCATACAATAGTCACAAACCATTCAAACCACTGACATGATCAGCAGTGACTTCAAGCAACACAAATACCATGAAGCCTATGAAAATGAGTTTTTCCACCTTTGTTTGACTTACAGTTCCAGATTCTAGGGATCCTCTGAGCCCTTTCATGCTGCTTTCTTTGTTGAGTGTAATCCTCAAGAGTTAAAGTACCTTCCAAATAACAGGGCTAATATAATCTCTTCAAAGGTTGGACATCCTCCTTGATTTTGAATGGTCTTCAGTTTTTGTATGTGTTTCTTTTCTAAATGTGGGTATGGCTGGATTTTGAAGGACTGTCTAGGACTTATAGTCCGAAGGCAGATAAGAGCAGTGTTTTAGCTTGCGCGGGCTTCCAGAACAAAATACCACAGACTGCATGGTTTAAACAGCAGAAACTTACTTTCTCACAGTTCTGGAGGCCAGAAGTCCAAGATCAAGATGCTGACAGGTCTGGTTTCTCCCTCTCCCCTTGGAGAAGCCTCTCAAGGAGAGGCCTCTTTTCTGGCTTGCAAATGGCCACCTTCTTGCTGTGTCTTCATGTGGTCTTTTCTCTGTGCACACATCCCGAGTGTCCCTTGCTCTTGTCCAGATTTCCTCCTCTTAAAAGGATACCAGTTAGAGAGGATTAGGGCCCATTCCAACAGGCTCATTTTAACTTAAATACCTCTTTAAGGCCTGTCTCCAGGGGCACCTGGGTGGCTCAGTCAGTTGGACATCTGCCTTCGGCTCATGGCTCAGGTCATGATCTGAGGGTCCTGGGATCAAGCCCTGCATCAACCTCTTTGCTCAGTGGATAGACTGCTTCTCCCTCCTCTTCTGCCTGCCACTTGGCCTGCATGTGCTTTCTCTTCCTGTCAGATAGATAGATTAGATTAGACTAGACTAGACTAGACTAGACTAGACAAGATTAGATAGCAGGCCAACTGGCCTTTCTCCAAATACAGTCATATTCTGAAGTACTAAGCTTTGGGCTTCACCATATCAATTTTTGGGTCAACATGCTTCAGTTCATAATAAGCCATTAATGTTACTTTATTCTCTTAGTGTAAGCATCCCTAACTTTCATGAACCATTTTCAAAGAGATTTCGACAAGTAGAGAGCAGAAAAGTTCTGTGTACCCAAGAATGGGAATATCTCCAAAACTCTGCTTTAACAGCAGTCAAGAAAAAACACACATTCCAAGTGATCTATGGAGCTCTTTCCTTCTTCCCCATGGTGAACCTTGCTGACCACTACCCAGGAGCCATGGAGAAGAGGAAATTGAACACTGAGGCTTATCACTAAGATACACAGTATTTTCGCCACCGGAGTATCATTGCACCTGAAATACATAAATTATTGTGCCTTAGAATTTGAATAGACGGAAAGAGTTAAGCTTGAGTCCTCCACAGAACTTTGAGTGTCAGAACTGTGGTACTGGGCACAATCGCCACAGGAGCTGGCTCCTGTGGTAATGGTAACTGTGGCGTGTGACATGTGAACGAAAGTGCACAGAGAGTATTGGGAATGAGAAATAAGGTGACTAGCCTACCAGTACTTTTTTTCATTTTCATTTGTGGGTTTTTATTAATGTTCAAAATGGCTCTGGTTATAAAAATTGCCCAAAAGAATAATACTCCATGAACTATAAGGGAGTCAGAAGGAAAATAGCAACTTTCAGTCTCATTGAAATAGCACTGAAAAGAAATACTGCTCTAGTACTAAAACTCTGTGATCTTGAGACCAAACTAAAATGATGCTATTATAAATGGTAACAAACTGCATTTATAGACTGACTGTATCCTTATGGAAGATAAATAACCTTGAGGCATTAACTCATTTACTGACCTCTCCACTCCCTTTCATCCTCAGTGGTATTATCTAGCACACTGAAAATGTCCTATTCTTAGAGTTTTCATAGTACATTCTTGGCAGTTTTGAGGGCTGCGGTTTTGGAGTAGTTCTCAATAAGCATGCAGAGTTTTCTTATTTATGTTAACGGAAGCTGTGTGGGTGTTGGCAGGAGATCACATCTCTACTCTGAGCCAATTATGTTCCTAAAAGGTACAGTGACCAGAAAAATCATGGTTATTTGGAAGAATAGTAATTACTGCTAATAAAGCTGTACTAGACAACATAATTTTTTGTTGTAAGCCCTGTTCAATTTATGGTATAGTTAAACCTGTTCATTCCAAACACATCTGAAGAAATGCACTTTTGTTCTCATGTTATATCCCCTGGTCACTGTCCCTGAAAGACAAGACCCATGGTGATTGGATCCTGTGCCCGGTGCCACAGCTTTGAAACTCCAGTTTTTGCTGAGGATCAAAAATTTACTCTTCCTGACCATTTGAATTTTGTATGTGTGTTGGGAGAAAGAGGGGAATTAAAAAACCCAAAGCTTCCAAAGACTGTAGTGAGAGATGAAGAGGGACACTATATCATACTTAAAGGATCTATTCAACAAGAGGACTTAACAATCCTCAATATATATGCTCCGAATGTGGGAGCTGCCAAATATATAAATCAATTATTAACCAAAGTGAAGAAATACTTAGATAATAATACACTTATACTTGGTGACTTCAATCTAGCTCTTTCTATACTCGATAGGTCTTCTAAGCACAACATCTCCAAAGAAACGAGAGCTTTAAATGATACACTGGACCAGATGGATTTCACAGATATCTACAGAACTTTACATCCAAACTCAACTGAATACACATTCTCATTTGCTCTTCATTCAAGTTTACCAGCATGGCTTCCCTGTAGGCATAGATGTATGTTCGTATCAGAAGGCTGATGTAGCACCCTCTCTGGCATGTGAAGGCAGCCTCTGGACCCTCAGCTGTGGGGTGCACATCAGTGTGATCGTTGCATTGCCAAAGACAGAACTGGGCTATCCTATCTGTAGTTTCTTACCAGGTCCTTAGAGAAACCAATAATTAGTCTTTATAAAAATTATATCTGTTCTTAAGCATACACAGAAAGAACAATAGCTTCTAGTCAGTTGAATAAAAAGAGCTTCACATATATTCTTAAAGAATAGCCAACATGGCTTTTAGGCAAATGTAAACAAAAATTAGCTAGGGATTTCTAGCAAGCATATCTTCTATGTTACTGAACCAGCCTGGATTTCCACTTGTCCGGGACATTCTCCAAAAGAAAATTGAAGGGACGCCTGGGTGGCTCATTCAGTTGGTTAAGCATCTGCTTTTGGCTCTGGTCATGATCCCAGGGTCCTGGGATCAAGCCCTGCACTGGGCTCCCTTCTCAGCAGGGAGTCTGTCTCTCCCTCTCCATTTGCTTCTTGCTCAGCTCATGCTGTCTCACTTTCTGTCTCTCTCTCAAGTAAATAAAATCTTTAGGAAAAAAAATTGAAGAGCATAGGAATCTCTGTCTTGAATTCATTATTAGCAGCACCTTATAATTAAATTAGTCAAAGCTCTTCTTGGAGCACTTCAATATTTGAGTTCATTTGAGTTGGGGTTTATGACTGTATTTGTGCATATACAAAGCTTTGTGTGTACATGGTGCCTGAGAAAAATTGGTCTTTGGGATGGACTCCTCACCTGTTCACAATAGAGACAAATGAATTATTGAACAGTACATCTAAGTCAGCCTGCACACTTCAGTAACAATATCTAAGGGGATGATTTGTGTTTGTGGATTTGTGTGCTTTCTTCTCTGATTAGGTGACAGCCATTCAGACTGAAGTGTCCCAGAAACAGAGAGAGTGTGAGGTTGACGTACTCAAGGCTGAACCTGCGCTGGTGGCCGCAACAGCTGCTCTCAACACACTCAACAGGGTAAAGATGATTACCTGGCTCGTGGGAGTCCTCCAGATAATATTTAAAGATTATTAGAGTTTGAGTAACTGAACTCAGAATTCTGTGCAACCAAAGAGGTTTTCGAAAGGAAAATGAGTCCCGTAAAATATTGAAGTGGGAACAAACGTTTGAGGTCCTCCTTAATAGTGTGACTTCTTTCTCGTTTGGGAGTCTGTCCTACCACACCCTGACAAGCAATCTCCTCTTAAATACTTCCCATCCTGTGGGATTTATACTCTCATGAGAGGCAGTTTGATTGTTAGCAGCTGGATTTGGCCCAAATCCAGTTGTTCATATTATGTGTTGCTTTAAGAACTAAGTGCAGATTCTTTATTTCCTCTGGATATAAAAAGTGGCATTAATGAGAGGCCCTCATGAAAAGAACAATGTTCTAGGAACAAAGATACCTAGGTTGGGCCCACATCATTTTTCTTAGCTTCAGCTTATTAGCAAAACCTCATTGAGCATTCAGATTCCCCTAAGAGAAAATAATGTGTGATAGTCAGAAGAGTATTGTAAGGAAAAATGGAATTGTGGGCACTATTATTTTAGGAACCTGTAGCTAATTCTGTACTTGGGTTCCACTAGGCCTCTGGGAAGAATCTCAGGCAATTACCAGTCCTGAAGTTCTTAAGATTCAACCTCAAAGAGTAAAGGATGCAGACTTCAACTGCCCCTCAAAGAAATAATTCAACTCCTTTTTCAAAGTGTTTTGTTGGTGAGGGGTTTTTGTTGGAGAAAATAATTGACTATGAGCGAAGAGTTATCTACATGGGTATTTCTTATAGTACCAGGATAAAATTATAAACTTCATCATCTTATTATTTTTTTAAAGATTTATTTATTTTTAGAGAGAGCATGTGGAGGGAGTGGGGAGAGGGAGAGAATCCTGAGTCCAACTCGGAGCTCAGTCTCACAATCCTAAGATCATGATCTAAGCCAAAATCAAGATTTGGACACTTAACGACCAAACCACCTAGGTGCCCCAAAGCTGAAACCATGAAAAGAATATAAATATACCATGATAGAAGACTGACTCTATGCATTCAAGTATATTTAATGGCAAACTCTGCTGCCATTAAAATATTGTTGGATACTAATTAATGACATGAAAAAATGTCTGGGATCTATTAACTCAGTAAAGCAGATTAAAGACAAGATATACTATATGAATTTTTTTTGTAAGAACATGTTTGTGCATTAAAAAATTGGAGGGACTCCTGGGTGGCACAGTCGGTTGAACATCCAACTCTTGGTTTCAGCTCAGGTCATGAAAGCAAGCCCCTCAAGGTCTGCGCTTGGTGCAGAGTCTTCTCGGGTTTCTGTCTTCTTCTCCCTTTGCCCCTACCCACAATGCTCATGCATTCTCTCTCTCTCTCTCTCTCTCTCTCATAAATGAATGAATGAATGAATGAGTGAAAATCTTTTTAAAAATTGTAAAAAATAAAAGATAACAATAACTGATTATCTCTTACTAATGGAATTTTATATTTTTCTCTCAGCATTGGCATGTTTCTTTGTGCTTCTCTACGGTTACAACTTTTCCTCCAGATATATTATCTTTTGCCCAGACAAAATAAATTAATGTTACTTAAATATAAAGCTCAATATATTTACCAAAGATGAGGATATTTATGAACTATGCAAGAATCTTGGATAGCCAGCTCCCAGTTATCATTATCATATTTTTAAGTTTTGCCTTTGTCCTTATTTTTCCCATCCTTAAATTTCCAACTAAATAGGCAGTTTGTGGAAATGGAGAAGAATCAGACTGAACATTTGATAGGGTTTTATAAGCAAGAGTATATTAGCTCATGAGATGTCACAGAAAGTACTTAGTTTTGTAAATCTTAGATTATGAACTTGTGCATATACTGCTGATAATAATTCCTGCCACAAAGTATTTGCCTTTGTAGTTTATGCAGACATTAATACCATCTGTGGGTTAAATCAAGATTTTGTTTTTTTGTTCTTTTTTTTATTTTTTTTAAATCAAGATTTTGACAGGAGATTGGAGTTGCACAGAGAGTAGGTTCAGCCTATATGAGCACGTTCCCAGTTGAGAGTCATCATAGTGTAATAGAAGAGGTTTCTTGGGCAGAAGAACAAAACCAAGACACTCTGAACCAAGGGGGTGATGTTTCTGGGAGGGACTGGTTAAAATGCAGATATATTATGTAGGTAGGATAGAACCCGTAACACCTTAAAAAGTTTGTGTATTAAATTCCCTGCGCTCAGTCAGCAAGGTTCTGCAGGACTGGTAGATCAGATGAAGAATTTTCTGGAAACAAAAAAGACCAGTGCTGTTTCCAGAATATCAGAAAAGTGTCCAGGGTGAAAAGAACCCCCTGGGGCCCCAAGATGGAATCGCTGGGCAATGAACACTGCCAAACCAAAGACTGGTGGGACAAGGAGAGGGAAGAGGCCCCTGAAGACCAGCTTGATAACTTCATGGCCCTTCTCCAGACCTTTTCTGATCTTCACTGTGGCTGTGCTTTTCTTCAGGTCAATCTCACTGAGCTGAAAGCCTTTCCCAACCCTCCCAACGCCGTTACCAACGTTACTGCGGCCGTGATGGTGCTCCTGGCTCCCCGGGGCAGAGTGCCTAAAGACCGAAGTTGGAAAGCTGCTAAAATCTTCATGGGAAAGGTATCAGACGGCCTGGCAAGATGAAGATCCCAGCAGTTTCTCTTCCTAGTGCTCTGGCTGTACTTGACAGCAAAAGATGTTCACACCAAGGAGAATCATCTTTGCATTCGTTGAGTGTAATCTGCCGTGTGTTCTCTAAACGCACAATTTTTGTTTGCCAAGTTGGAGGTTAGCTTGGGGTTATAGCATGCCCAAGTCAACACTAGCAGCACTCAGAAGGTTGCTAATTATTTGCAAAATTATGAATGCAGCTAAGTGTAGGAGGGAGAAAATTACATGGATTTCTTATGCGGGAAAAAATGTTACTAATGCACAAGAAGGTGAGGCAGAGGGGCTTTTGGGTAGGTGTTTTTCCTTTTATTTTCTCTTTTTCTTCAAAATGTGAATGCCTCCTGTGCAGGGATTGAATATTTTACCCTGGGAGAGAAGAGATTTTTAAAGTGTCCATTGCTAATTCTCACTTCATACCATAAAGACTGAACAAGTCAAACAGTAGGATAAATGCCGCTTGCCAATTTTGCCTTTGTAATGTGAGTCCTAAAAGCTGGTTTTAACTTTTGATCTTGGAATTTTCTCTGCAGCCCGAATGGGTTCGTTGCAATCAGTCTTTTTGCTTTACAGGTTGATGACTTTTTGCAAGCGTTAATTAACTATGACAAAGAGCACATTCCAGAAAACTGTCTAAAAGTAGTAAATGAGCAGTATTTGAGAGACCCAGAGTTCAATCCAAGCCTGATTCGGACCAAATCCTTTGCAGCAGCTGGTCTGTGTGCGTGGGTCATCAACATCGTGAAGTTCTATCAGGTATCAGCCCTGCCCTGCGGGGTTCCAGCTGTTCCTTGCAAGGACCTTCAAGATACTAATTTCTATCAAGATACTAATTTCTATCCGGGCCAAAAAAAGTAACATTTGAGATGTTTGAAACTATCTTTCTTTTAAGGTAGAGTGATCAGCTACTGTAAATCAGAGAGCAGTTAATTTGGTTTGATTAGATAAAAACTTGCTGGTAGATTAATTATATTTCTTTATGTTAAAATATTAGTTTGGCGAGATCCCTGGGCAGCTTAGTCAGTTACGCATCTGCCTTCAGCTCGGGTCATAATCTCAGGGTCCTGGACTCGAGCCCTGTATCAGGCTCTCCGCTCAGCAGGGAGTCTACTTCTTCCTCTCCCTCTCCCTCTGTGCGTGCACGCGCGCTCTCTCTCTGTCTCTCAAATCAACAAAATATTTTTTAAATTTTTTTTAAACGGTTATTTTTTTTTTTAAAGATTTTATTTATTCATGATAGTCACAGAGAGAGAGAGGCAGAGACACAGGCAGAGGGAGAAGCAGGCTCCATGCACCGGGAGCCCGATGCGGGATTCGATCCCGGGTCTCCAGGATCACGCCCTGGGCCAAAGGCAGGCGCCAAACCGCTGCGCCACCCAGGGATCCCTTAAATTTTTTAAAAATAAAAAAATATTAATTTTGCATTGACTTGAACCAACTGCAGGTCTCAATTCATGTTTCACCTTAGTCCCTGCTCTCAATGCAGAAATGAACACCATGTATTGTAGACTTAATGAGATAAGGAAATAGCCCTGCCCCCACTTTTTTTTGCTTTAGTATTTTGATGACAAATACACTTTTGACCGTATTATGGTCTAATCTAAAGTTTGTATTTTCAGGCAGCATAGAGAGATTATCATTTCATTTAGTCATTCATTTATCAGGCACTTACCATGTGCCACCTGTGTTGTCAACACTTCGCAGATCACTGGATGTAAAAAAGGAACAGTGTGTGGCCCTTAACTCTGAAGAACCATCTCTCTCTCTCTCTCTCTCTCTCTCTCTTTTGAAGGTTATATGTCACATTCAAAAATAGAATTACTGGGCAGCCCGGGTGGCTCAGTGGTTTAGCACCACCTTCAGCCCAGGGCATGATCCTGGAGACCCAGGATTGAGTCCCACGTCGGGCTCCCTGCATGGAGCCTGCTTCTCCCTCTGCCTATGTCTCTGCCTCTCTCTCTCTCTCTCTCTCTCTGTTCTCATGAATAAATAAATAAAATCTTTTTAAAAAATATAATTACTGAGGAAATACCAAGTATAGCCAGTGGCATTCCCAAAGTGATTTTCATGAAACCAGGCTCTAGCCTTTGTAATTGTGGCCCCACAGGAATGGGACCCTACTGATCTATCTGGTTAGTGGAAGCCTGGATAGAGTAAGCATTTGGACAGATTGTAGTCAACATGTGGCTTTTCTTCATGAGAAAATGTAAAAAAAGAAAAAAGAAAAGAAAATATGTGACTCCTGTGCACTCTTTGCACCATAGGTGGAAAGATGGGCATGCAGCTAGATTATGACTCTGTTCTGTGTCGTTTTGCTGTAAAAGAGATAAGAGAAATTAGTTTCCTTCCTCTCTTTCCAACAGGAAAAAAGTGGGACCCTAAAACTCCCAAACCACCTGTCCAAATAATACTCTGAAGGTTGGCAGGAACTTAGAAGGTGAAAGCTTGGTTAATACTGTGAGGCTATCTCCTACGGTCCTTTCTAGGTTCAGAGGATTTCTTCACACTTATTTACCACTTTAAAATCAAGACTCTGGGGAGTGGGAGTGAATGGGTGACGGGCACTGGGGGTTATTCTGTATGTTAGTAAATTGAACACCAATAAAAAATAAATTTAAAAAAATAAAAAATAAAAAAAATAAAAAAATAAAATCAAGACTCAGTCCCAACTAGAGCTCTTCTAGTTCTTCCCCACGGCAATTTCTAATGATAGGAAGATTATCTCCAAATTTTAGGACAGACTTCCTGTAGCATCTTAATATTGTTTCACGTACATAGCACTTTATGCAAGGATTTATAACTCTCATTTCCAGAATAAATGATCCAGACATGGAAAACCAGGCTGAACTTGGAAGGCTGTATAGATTTTGGCCCTGCCATTGGGTAGTGTCATTGCTAAGAAATAAAACCCCAATTGGTAGATGAAATAGAAATTTTAATGACAAAGCTCCTCTCAGATGTAGGATTGAATGATTGTGTGTCCTCTTTGTCTCTTACTACCCCATGAGTTAAACCCCATGTGGATTTTCAGGTCTACTGTGACGTCGAGCCCAAACGGCAAGCATTAGCCCAAGCCAACTTTGAATTGGCGGCAGCTACTGAAAAACTTGAGGCTATCAGGAAAAAGCTTGGGGTGAGTGCAAAAGGTAACACTAACAAAGTTCCCTAGAGCTAGTGCCTCCCCCCCTTAGATACGGTCACATCTGAGTCCAAGCAAGCAGAAAGGAGCTTGAGCTTTCATCAGTAGATTCATCTACACACTCGTCTAATAGATAGTTCTTGTCTGCTGTATGCTAGACACTGACCTGAAAGAGTAGAAACTTTCATGCTTTCTGCACTTAAAAATCCTTCCTGGTCTGGTAGTAGAAGGAGGAGGATAGCACATGGTGATGAAAGGCGATGTTTCTGGAGCCCAGCGGCCTAGATTGTAATCCTGGCTCCATTATGTACTATTGCACGCCGTGTGAGTTAGCTCACCTCTCCAAGCCTCTGTTTTCTCATGTGTGCAATGGACTTTATAATAGCTTGCATTTCTTAGGTAGAATTATAAGGATTGAATGAGAGTCATTCATTTAAGGATTTAGCATGGCATTGGGCACATAGTAAGTGCCTACAGAATGTTAACTACAAATATTGTCATTGCCATTATTTTTACAAGTACACATCCAGTCATCCCAGCCCAGTGTCGTAAGTACATATATGACTATATATAGATGGTGACCGGAGTACCAAAAAAATAGTCTTCCCGGGGAATTAGAGAAAGTTTCAGAAGGAAGCTATGCTTGATATGGGCTTCAAAAGTTTCCTAGGAATCACCAGGGTTACTGGGAAAGGTATTCCTTGCAAAGAATAAAGAAGGAGGAAGCAGTTGGTGCACTTGAGGGAACTCAAGAGGCCAGAGCCCTAAGTAAGACAGGCATTCAGGGAAAGGTCAGGAGTAGCACAGAGTGAGGACGATTGAACTTGCAGAGGTGAGCAAAGGCCGCCTTTGCCTTTCATGCTACAGAATTTAAATTTTATCTGATGAGTGATAACTTAAAACTTTGAAAGATTTCAAAAAGGTTAATGGTGTGATCAAACTGACTTTTAAACAACTGCGTAGAGGCAGGAGGGAGGGAAGTGTCCAGATGCAGACGCACAAGTTAGAGACACTGTAGTGGGTCCTTCTAGGGCCTCCACCAGGGCAGGAGCAGCCGTGATGGAGAGAGTGAAATACATGCCCGACTGGTGGGTTGCACATGGAGGAGGAAGCAGGAAGCAGAAGAGGAGTGTTGAACTTTAGGTGCTTGGCAAGGAGGAGTACAATCAGGGTGATGAGACTGTAAAACTCTGGCCACTTTAGGGAGCCCATGGGAGATTCAGTTTTATTTCTGTAACATAGTGATAATAGCAGCTACTTTTCAAGGCGGGCGTTTGTGATCCATGGCCACCCAGAATCCAGGCTACCTTCTCTGGGTGATAACGGCCTGATGTGTCTGGGGGAAATGATCCCTCCTCACTGGATGCACCCTGGTGATGCTTTTTTCAGAGAACACTCTTCCCTTCTCCAGCTGAAGGCTGGCTATATGATCTACACTTTGCCAGTTTTCACTCCAGCCTCTAAAATTTGAACCATGAGCACAAAAAAAGACTGTGGTCAGAGTCCATGCATTCTAGAGATAGGGTCCAGTTGGAGGAGTTCCTGTTCCTGACTCTCAGGAGCTCCTGGGTGCCTATTGTGTGGTTCTCTGCCTTTTCTCTCCCTCCTAATAGCCTCTCTTCCATTTCCTTCCAGTAAATTCCCTACAGCTTAAACTAGCTGGGGGTGGTGTCTGTGACCCCCTCATCTATGAACCGTGATGCACAGAGATGCTGTTCTGTGTGCAGTACATAGTCAGTGCTTCATAAATGTTAGGGAGAGTTTCCACTCTTCCTATAGAAAACCCGTATGTTAGGTGTTCAGCTGTCAAGAGCTGGAGTTTGAGAGGCAGGCCTGGCTCAGGAATGTAGATTTGAGAGTTCCTAGGTGGGTCAGTCGTTGAGCATCTGCCTTTGACTCAGATCATGATCCCGGTGTCCTGGAATCAAGTCCTGCATCGGGCTCCCTGCATGGAGCCTGCTTCTCCTCCCTCTGCCTATATATCTGCCTCTTTCTCTGAGTCTGTCATGAATAAATAGGTAAAATCTTAAAAAAAAAGAATATAAATTTAAGAATGTAGGGAGGTTGTCCAGAGGGAGTGTGAAGAATAAGGAGCATCAGGAGCTTAGGGCAGACCTCACCATGTTCTGAGGGCGTTCCTGCCACAAAGCGAATCCTGTCCTGGGGCCCTTAGCTGGTAACCTGGAGGCCATGAGGGTCAGGGAATCTGGTGCTCAGAGTAGCCAGGCAGCTGATAAGCTCAGCTTCTTACAGAATGGGGCCTGAATTAGGCCTGCAGATGTCTTTAATAAGGCCACTACTTATTAAATTGCCCCCCCTCAAAAAATGTGTGTGGGGGTTACTTCCTAATAGAGAGGACCTCCCAGATTGAAGGGCAGGTTTTCTTTTTTTTCTTTTTTTTTCTTTTTTTCTTTTTTTGAAGGGCAGGTTTTCAAAAGAAGAGAGAGATCATCTTTCCAGGGCAGAGCCCAAGGTATTGACCTTTGAATATACAAGGAAGGGATTAAATTGGGCTCTCATCTTACTATTCAATAATTAAAAGATGTCTTCTCTCTGATAGCTATTCTGATAAGATGGTTAATAACCCCAAAAGTTTTCTTAAGATGTGGACAATTTCAGCACCTCTCCCATTAAGTCACACCTCCCTCTCTATGCAGACTGCTTCCTCTCCTGGACTTCCTGTCGCCCCCTCACCCATGTGACTTGCCCATCCTCTCCTTTCTGTGCAGTTCACACACATTTCCTATTACAGCACCATATATATCGTTCAATAAATACCTGGTGACTATTAAAAGAAAAACAAGTCCACAACTGCTGTTTTAGACAAATTTAGGATAGACATACTAGTTTTATAAAAATAATCTTCATTGGTCAAAACTCGGTCAAACTTTTTCAAAAAAGTTGTCATCTATTGTGAATAGCTTCATGGAAATTGTAAGCAATTTAATGTTACTGGAAGAAGGGATGAGGGTGCCAGCCTCACATGTGATCCCAAACATAAGACTTTGTGCAGTTGCAGGATTAGTAATTCTTTGGACACAGCCTGCAACTAGCTGAATAGAATTGTTCGTGTCAGTTGTTTTCAGAGACCCGCGGTACAAGCAGAGGCTCACATATCAATAAGCCTCCGAGCTAAGTTTGCAGACACAGAGAAAAGAAGACAGAGTAATAATTGAAATGTCTTGATGAAGAATGGGTCCCCTCGATCCCCCTACCACAAATGGATTTCCAAAGAGTAGTTACTAATGCAACAGAGTCTCTGTGGTCCCCACCAAGGTTCAATTCTATGTGAAGATGCCATGGCTGGTCATGGCAAGGACAAAGTATCTCTGCATAGCTTCTCTCTGTTGGTACCCAAGTGAAATTACAAGTTTTGCTAGCTTTGCCTTCGTTTCCTGCAGCCTCTGACTTTTCCTTCCTCCCAATTTTACATCTCCTGTTGCTTGCTTGCCTCACAAAGTAGGGATGTGTTGATACCAGCATCTATGCTGTGATAGCAGTTCCTTTATACCAGTGTTGGTCTGTATGCATTTGTTCCCTTTACTTGTTAGCTTAAGCCTAAAAGATGGCCTTTACTTGAAGGTTGAGAGAAAAAAAATACTGAATTAGAGTGAACAAAAGGCTGCAGAGTCTCTCAAACATACAGGACCCAAAGATGGCCATAAAGAAAATCTGAAGTCATTCTCGTCAGGTCCCTGGTTCACAAAGTGGCAGCATCAGCATCACCTGGTGACTCATTAGAAGTACAGATTCTCAGACCCAATCCCAGACCTGCTGATTGAGAAACTGTGGTGGGGGAGCCTTGGAGTCTGGGTTTTATCAGGCCTCTTAGGTGGTTCTGATGCATGCTCAAGTTTGCAAGGCACTGATTTTAGGGTAGCTGACGGGCTGGATCCCTTGGGCTGAGTCCCTCCCTTCTCACTATATTTACTTCTAGAACCCGAGAGGCCAGGGCCTGTCGAGACCTGTGAAGGAACCAAGATCGGAACCTACTTGCAAGCTAACAAGTTAGCCTGCCACAGTTTCGTGGAGGTGGCAGAAGACCTGACACCTGGGGGTCAGGGACCAGGGGCCTCTGTGATGCACAGCCAGCAGCATGGACGCTGTGCGTCGGTTCTCTGGTCCCCAGTCCCTGTGAGCCTAACACACGGGGGACAAGCTGACATTGTACACCCAGTGGGTTAGTGTCAGAGCTGAGAAATGGCAAGCTCAGGGCCCCCCAGTATAAAGAGCCCTGCAACTAAACCTGCTCAACTTTTGCCCTGGAAAGAAACCTATCTTTATTCATCTTCCCAGGAGACAGTTCTGTCTGGCACCGAGAGAAGCACTGCCTCTGTCTTCTGAGCCTCTTTGCTACGCAGGTATCTTAGGAAAGAGTCCAGAACAAAAGCTGCCAGTGCTTCCACACAAGAGGCCTAGAAACAAATGCAAGAGACTGTGGTCTCCCAACATCCAGCTCCCCTTGCCAACTTCATGAAGGGAATGGATATAAATCATTTTATCCCTTAGTTCTGTGTGTATGTAGGTCAGCCCTATGAATTGGGTAACATTATTTCCATTTCTCAGATGATGAAGCTGAGGCACGGAGAGGTTAAGTAACCAGTCTGCCATGGCTGCTGCTTAGCTGGTAGCAGAATCTAAACGTGAGCACAGGTGTTGGATGCCAGAGCTCACATATGCCCCTGTGTTTTATAAAACCACAAGCCCTTTTAATAACCTAAAACAGATGTTTAAATATTATTTAATCTGATTTCTAGATGCTGATGTGTAATTATCTTCTCCACTTCTCATCTATTTTATCTTATTTTGCATGTTAATCTTAAATGGGACACATCTTTTTCTTTTAGAGGTGCTGCTTTAACGATATAAACTAAATAATGATATAATTGGGTCATTGACAAATATATGTAACCTCTAAATTACAAGTGATATGTGTTCTACAAGTTTCCTTATTAAATTCTCTTGGAACTTGGCACTTACGTACAAAAGCAGTGTTACGGATCTTATTTTGGATTGTTAGAACTTGGCAGATAGCAAGATGCTATAGTAAGGAGTCTCCCAAGTACTGATAGCTTAGTCAAGGGTTTGGGGTTTTTTTGTTGTTTTCTGGGGGGAGAGGGGGCTATCAGTAACAGAAACCTACTTAGAAAACCTAGGCCAAAAAGGAATTGAGGATAACTTATGGAACGCTGAGGGAAAGAAGTGTGATTTGGTCTTAGGAGAAAAGAGATCCAGGAAATGAGAAGCTGCCATGAATATTTTTTAGTGTCTCCCTAGAGCTGCGTGACTTCTCCTATTCTTTTTCTTTCTCCAATGTGATTTTTCCCCTGCTCTCCAGCCTAGGTGGCCTTCAAAATGTATACCTCTTTCCAGGTCTTTTGATGCTAAAGACAGTGACATACCTCTGACTTTCAGTTGCCCATTTCCAGAAGATAAAATCTGATTGGCCCAGGCTGGGTCAGGTTGCTGAGGTCTGAAGTGGCTCAGTCATTAATGCCCCTCTTCATTGCCTGAGTTATGGATCATTGAGAAATAAGAAAAGAGTCAAGAGATGGAGAACCAAAAGATGACCATTATTCTGAATAAAGGTGGTACTGGAAGATGAGGCTTAGGTTAAATAGAGAGGGAACAGTGCACCCAGGCTGTGTTTGATTCTGGAGGGCCTATCCACCTCCCCGCAGCGGTTGTGTGCACTCTGCTGGAGTACAGAAGGCAAGTGAAAAGACCTCATGGTGAAACTGGTTATCTCCAGTGGCACTGATGTATTTGTTACCACTAATCCTTCTTCTCCAACATACGTATGCTAAAGGGGCAAAAGTCAAGGAGGCAGGAAGGTTGGTTTCATTGACCTGAAGGTAATAGATGTTTCAAGATGATTATACTCTTTCCATTTTACCTAACAATGGCTAAAAAGCTAATTTTAACTCTTACCTAGGATTTGGATCGAAATCTGAGCAGACTCACAGCTTCATTTGAAAAAGCAACAGCCAAGAAAGTCCAATGTCAAGAAGAGGTGAACCAAACGAACAAAACTATTGAACTAGCTAACAGGCTTGTCAAAGAACTTGAGGCAAGTTGACTTTTTCTTCCAAAATTCTAACTAAAATATTCACATCACTCCCCTTTTTTTATTTATCTTTATTTGCTGTCAATAATAACTAAATAGACATGGAATCAGCAATGAAAGGAAATAATCACTTTTCATACTGTAGTTGAAACTGTCTGAAAGAAAGAAGAGAGGGATTCTTTGCATTTTTTAGTATAGAGCCATGAACTCAGTGGTTTTCTAAGATACATTAGAAACCAAGGATAGGTATTGGATAACTGCAGGATCAAACTGTTGTCTGATGCTTTTAATACACACTTGCAACTAAGTTCTACCATCAGAACATTTTTTTAATATTAATTTATTTATTTAAGAGAGAGAGAGAGAGTGAGCAGGGGCAGAGGGAGAGGGAACCCGATTCGGCTCTCAATCCCAGGACCCCAAGGTCATGACCTGAGCTGAAGGCAGACACTTAACCAACTGAGCCACCCAGGTGCCCCCATCAGAAGAGTTTTTTTTTTTTTTTTTTTCAGAAGAGTTTTTAATATTAAGCCTGGTAGGTTGGTTGGTTGTTTTCCTGTGACATCTTTTCACAAGTAACTTGATATACTAATGTTAATAGTTATTCTATTAAATATATATATTTTTAAAATTTTTTATTATTTATTTTAAAGAGTGCAACAGGGTGGGGGAGAGGGAGAGAGACCAGCCAGCTCCACACCCAGCACAGAGCCCGATTTCACAACCCTGAGATCATGGCCCGAGCCAAAATCAAGAATCGGATATTTAACCAACTGAACCACCTAGGCACCCCTATTAAATAAAGGTTTTTGGGGATCCCTGGGTGGCGCAGCGGTTTGGCGCCTGCCTTTGGCCCAGGGCACGATCCTGGAGACCCGGGATCGAATCCCACGTCGGGCTCCCGGTGCATGGAGCCTGCTTCTCCCTCTGCCTGTGTCTCTGCCTCTCTCTCTCTCTCTCTCTGTGACTATCATAAAATAAATTTAAAAAAAAATTAAAAAAATAAAAAATAAAAAATAAAGGTTTTTGAAACAGTTCTTTTTAAATTTCTCCTATTTGGACATGAGTGGCAGAAAAACATACAGCTTTTGTTCTCAGGAAAGCACAGATTTCATTTGCTCTTTCATCTATAATATATTCATATAATAGAATATTATTTGACCATAAAAAGGATTGAAATTTTGATACATATCACAACATGAATGAACCTTGAAAATATAAAATAAATGAAAATAAGTGAAAGAAAACAGACACAAAATGCCACATGTTGTATTATTCCATGTATATGAAATGTCTGGAATGAACAAAGTTCCAGAGACAGCAGATTACCAGTTGCCAGGAGCTGGACAAGAGGGCAGAGTTTGAAATGACTGCTAATAGGGAATAGAAACATTCTCAAATTAGTGGGATGATCATACAAGTCTGTGAATATATTAAAAGCCACTCAGTTACATACTTCACAGCGTGCATTTCACAATATGTGCATTAAGTCTGAGTAAAACTGTTATTTTTTTTTAATTTTTTATTTATTCATGATAGGCACACAGTGAGAGAGAGAGAGAGGCAGAGACACAGGCAGAGGGAGAAGCAGGCTCCATGCACCGGGAGCCCGATGTGGGATTCGATCCCGGGTCTCCAGGATCGCGCCCTGGGCCAAAGGCAGGCGCCAAACCGCTGCGCCACCCAGGGATCCCAAAGCTGTTATTTTTATTTAAGTGCTACCTAAAAGTATATAACTGAACTATTAGAAATGCATTTAGCTGAAGGTGATAGAGAAGTTGTTTACAGTGGCTTGAACAAATAGGAGTTTATTTTTCACGTACGGCCAAAAAGTTCCACGGGTAGGCCATTATCAGTGTTGATTTGGGGAATTAGTGATTGGACACTGAATCTCTTTGTACCCTTTTGCTTCTCTATACCTAGCATGTGGTTCTTCACGCTCGTGCATTCTGCAGCATGGTCACAGATGGCTGTTCCTCCTCCAGATTCACAGGAGAGAGAAAATAACCTGTAGTGGCTGGATTTTTCATCTAAAAGATGAAAAACTAAACTAAAAATAAATAAATAAAAGATGAAAAACTGAAGTTTTCCTTGAAACCCATCTGAGAGACAGCCACTTATGCTTCTTTAGCCAGAACTAGATTGACCACATCTATCTTCAAAGGCCAGGAAGATGGGGAATAGAGTTCTCATCGTTGGCTTGGCTGATCACAGTTCATCTCACGGGGATGGAAACATCACTACTCATGAAAAGCAGACTTCTCCTAGCAACAAAGGAGGGAGACTGTGTGTCAGGATAGGCTAGGTTAGGCAGTTGCCTAACTTTTAAAGTGGACTTGAAAAAAATCAAATGAAAATTTACTACAAATTGAAACCTATCACCTCTCTAACACTCATAGTTCATTGACCATAAATTCATGGACCATCCTGCAAAATCTTCTCTTTGCATTCCATCTCAGTAATCACAAGTCTGTTCTTCCAGTGATTACAGCCAAAAGCTGTGAACTCTGTCTTGAGTTTTTGTTCTCCTTCTCATGACCCATACCCCAACTCCATCAGCATATTGTTTGGGCTCTACCCTCAAAGTCCATTCCAGATCCCAGCCTTCTAACCCACACTGGTTCAGGCATCCATTCCTCATCCCTCAAGTACTGCCCTGGCCTCCACCATTGCCCCCCCCCCCAATCTACTCCCCCTATTGGAGCTGAGTAAATTTTTTTTTTAGTTTTTTTTTTTTTAGGTTTTTTTTTTTTTTTTGCAGCTGAGTAATTAAAAAAATTAAGCACATTCATGTCTTCCCTTCCCCAGAAGTTTCCAGTAACTCATTGTCTAACTCAAAGTACAGTCCAAAGACTTTCCCTAGCCTGCATGATCTGGCTCCCAGATACCTCTCTGTCCTTAAGTCTGTCCCCTTCCCTCTGGCTCCACCTTCACTGGCCTCCCTGTGCTTTCTCATATTGTCAGTCTCTCTTATACCTGTGGCCTTTGCCTTTTTCCTTCACATGGCTTACACATTTCCAAATGGCATCACTAGCTCCCTCACTTCCTTCAGGTTGCTGCTAAACGATTTCCTTATCATTTGGTTTCACTCTGCCCATATATACACACACATACCACCCCCCCACACACACACACACACTCATACCTCCCTCCCCCCCCCCACACACATCCCATTTCGTAACTCTTCTTCCTACTCAGCTTTATCTTTTTCACAGCATTTGTCACTACATGACACAGTTATATATGTATGTATATGAATGCATATACTTTTGGGGAAGGTCTTTTTTCCCTAACTAGAATATAAGCTTCTCGGGAACAGGCAGTACATCTGTTTTTTGCACCACTCGATTCCAAGTAGAGAGAATAATCCTTGGCGCATCATGGACACCCAGAGATACTTGTTGAATGAGTGAATGCTTGAGTTTGGGGAGCCTCCTGGTTAAAAAAAAATCTGTAGCCCTTTGAATATTTACTCTTCTTAGATCAGTTGAGAAATTCCACTGCTACTAGTGGAGTATACACCTGTTCCCATTGGAAGTGATATGATTTAAGTAGTTTGAAGTGTTAGTCATTTGTGAGGTAACGAAGAAAATGAAAAAGTGCCATTTAATTAGACTGCTTCCATGTAAGTAGGCATCGGATGTCCGAAACTTCTATGAAGGAGAAAACAGGCTCTACCATGTGTCTCTAACACACGGCAATGTTTTCCAAAGTCTTCACTTACTCATGATGTAGACAAGGAGAGGAAAGAAGGTGAAATCATGTTAACTAGCCAAAAAAACAAATTACATATATATTTGTATACACACATTTTTTAACGATTAATTGAAGATGTCAGACCTTTTTCTTTGAGGATAAATTCTTTCTGACTAGAACAGGAGACAGTTAACTTCTGAAAAGCATCAAGACTGATGATTTTGTCTATATAGCATTGACCTGGAAGCTATAGTCTCAACCATTCAGACTAATAAATCAGGCAATTTATATTTAATCATTAACTAACTCCTGAGCTGAACAGCTGTTCAAAATTAGAAATGGGTCACCCCAGCCAGGATGACATTACAGGCAATCTATAATGCATTAGAATAAAATTATAGTGATTTTTAACTGTCTAGAAATTTATTACAGGACATGTTCCAACTCTTAAACCCTTGTTAGCCGGTGTCAGTAATGATTTATGTTGCATGGGTGGTATAGTGAAATTATTGACGATTTCAATAGCCAATAAGTCTATGTTTAGTAAATCTTCAAATTTCAAAGCTGTTTTGGAGAATGAGGTGGGTGCACTTTATTGTTTATCATTTGCTATCCAAAGACAACAAAGATGGAGGAAAGGCAAATGAGAAATTTCTCTTCAAAATTAATGGATATATGGTCTGTAGCTGAGGGGGGAAAGTAATGAATTCTATAAAAAGGGCTAAAGAGTTGAAGTGCCTTAGTGTTTATATGGCTAACTTGGGGTGATCTTTATTAGGCAAAGCAAGGAGACAATCTTCAAATAGCTTTGATAACCATTCTCACTTGGTAGTCTCACAACCTCCATGTCGTGGGTATTATGGTAGCTTGCAGGGAACTGGCATTCCAGTCTGTTCTGACATACATCATTTTTGCTTTCTGTGTTGTCTCTCTTCTTTCACAAGCAGAGCTGAATTCCACAGGGTTCTTCCTTGCTTGTACTATCAGATTGCTGATTTTTTTCAGTTGCTATTAATTTGCATGTTCTTAGAATGGAATACAAATTTTAGCATGCATTGAAACAGTGAGTTAGTGAGCTATACTTCAGTTAATCCATAGATATTTATTGCAATTTTATTCAAATCCAATATTGAGGCCTCCGCATACTTAACCTGGAAATCAGATTTTAAATGGCTATACAACTAGATACAAGGACTTCAGCAGCGTTCTTTGAGTGTATTGTCTTCAAGACTAGTGAAATCCTCCTGATTTCTATTTTTTTTTTTTAGATAGGCTCTAGGTTCTCCACCAATAGAGTGATCATATTAGAGAAATAACCCGGGTTTAGTAACTACTAGCATTCTTCTTTAATTAATAGCATCCGGAAAAAAAAAAAAAGCATCCGGGATAGGTGGCTCTTTAAGCTTTACATTTTAATTATTGATATGAGTGGTATTTGTCATTTTCCCTTGGTCTATAATCAGCTGATAGCCATATGTTTAAAATAATGTTTGGGGATCCCTGGGTGGCGCAGCGGTTTGGCGCCTGCCTTTGGCCCAGGGCGCGATCCTGGAGACCCGGGATCGAATCCCACATCGGGCTCCCGGTGCATGGAGCCTGCTTCTCCCTCTGCCTATGTCTCTGCCTCTCTCTCTCTCTCTGTGACTATCATAAATAAAAAATAAATAAATAAATAAATAAATAAATAAATAAATAAATAAATAAATAAATAATAAATAAATAATAAATAACATAATGTTTGTGTAGGGTGATATACTACCATTGCTGCAAAGCAGAAGGAATGCAGAGCAGCCAAGGTGCCATTAAAAATCCGAATGTCACTCAGTCCTGGCTGAAGCCCTTGGCCCTCCACTCTCAAAGGGATGGGAAATTCTATCAACTTTTGAAGAGACAATTAGAGCACCCAACAAGAAGGAGATGGGAAAGATCTAATGCCATATTGCAGTAAACTACCCTGAAGAGAGTATGAGAGCTCCCTTCATAATCATGGGTTTCAAATGTAAGAAAGATGATGACAGTCATGCAGTCGAGTTCTTTTCCCTCTAAAGGCTTTGCAGCAGAGCGTAGTAGACTAAACCTGAGCTGGAAGGTGGTTACGTTAAGCGTTTGTTGTTGGTGTTCACCCTGCAGTTACATCTGAGTAACTTTGCCTTTCAGTCAGAGAAGATTCGCTGGTGTCAGTCTATTCAGTCGTTTGAAGCTCAAGAGCAGACCCTCTGTGGAGATGTTCTCCTTACGGCAGCATTTGTGTCTTATGTTGGATCCTTTACAAAACCGTATCGCCAGGAACTGGTAGACTGCAAGTGGGTTCCCTTTCTCCAGCACAAGGTAAGCTCCCCTCCTTAGCTTGTCAGCATTTGGAGACATTATCTTGGAATTTCAGTAGAAAAACTCAGTATGTCTACCAGGTTCTTTTGTACCCCTGTCATGACTGACTGACTAGAAATTCTAGTATGATGAAGACATTTCTTGTGTGTCACAGTGTTTCTTGTTTAAATGATGGTTTCAACACAGGGGTGAAGAAATAATAAATTACGTTTTCTACACTATAGCAATATAGTTACACAACTGCTTTTAACAAAAATGGTAACTGAAATCAAATTGGGGTTATTGTTGGGGTATAGCATGAAACCTAGTTCTCTTCCTGACGTGACGGGTTATTTGTTAAAGCCTTTTTTTTTTTTTACCCCATTTTCAGATTAAAAGTGAGCATTTTGTATGCAATTCTCAAAATAAGTCATCCTAAATCTAAGAATCCAAACCCATGAGCAGAGTGAAATCACAGCTTCGGAAGATTTAAAATCATCTAGTTTATGGTAGTCCTTGTACAAAAAACAAAATGAAAAAAGAAAAGAAAGACAAAATGAAGTCACAGAAGTCTAAGTGACTAAGGTGGTGTCGTAAGGTCGGGTAGACTAGGAAGTCAGGAAGTCTGACTTCTAGGCCCTTGTTTTCTTTGCAACACTGTGGCATCTCACTTGACAAAAGCCCTTACGACATCCTATGTCTCTCTGTAAATTAATGCTCTGCGTTGGTAATAATACCTCAATTTTCACAATAGTTGTTTTCCTGACATAAATACCTATCAGTGGAACTTGTGCAGATGAAATAAAATGAAATGATTGAGGGAAAGTTCATTATTAAAGGCATTCCATAATTAATAACTTTAAAAGAACAATCCTTTTGTGATGATTTAATATACCTGTGGTATCACACATTTTTTAATGTCAAAGATTTTCAAAAGGAGGTTATCTCTATTACTGCTCGGAAGTGCAAAGCTTCTCTTAAAGTATTTCTGCCCAGACATAGGCTTTCACGTAAGAGAATAAAGCGTTCCACTAATACCGTCCAACTCCAGTTGTGTCATGAGCTTCAGAGTTTGAGCTGCCCGACTCTGCCCTTCCCTTTTTCTCAGTTTCATCTTCACCAAACTTTGATCCTCTTTATGGGTGTCTTTGCCTGGATCACCCCATAAGTAATTCAGATGGACAATTGTCCTCTTGTATGGTCTTCTCTGCATTCTCCAGCTTTCTCATTCTTTCCAAAATTATAAGGAAATTCACCTTCCTCTTGTTCTGTCCAGAGAATTGAACTTCACCTTGTCATCTTAGTGTTACAATTCGGCTCAACATAGTCCTGACAGTAGGAACTTAAGCTACCAGTCATTTTACAGTGTTTAAGTTGAAAACGTGCCTTCTCAAATTTAGTTTTAAAATTGATCTTTAATCCCTGGTAGAGGATTATTTAGGGTGTACATTTCTTTTTTTTTTTTTAATTTTTATTTATTTATGATAGTCACAGAGAGAGAGAGAGAGAGAGAGAGAGAGGCAGAGACATAGGCAGAGGGAGAAGCAGGCTCCATGCACCGGGAGCCCGACGTCGGATTCGATCCCGGGTCTCCAGGATCCCGCCCTGGGCCAAAGGCAGGCGCTAAACCACTGCGCCACCCAGGGATCCCTAGGGTGTACATTTCTAGGAAGTTTCCTGTCAGCCGATGTGTATTTTCCCACTTACTCCAAAGCCCAAATATTAAATAAAATCTTGTTTTGAAGAAGTCATACAAATAAAACAATAGAATTGATTGACTTATCCAAAATGTCTCAACATTCTGACCTTATCCCCAAAGCAAAATAGCAGTTTTCTGATGATATGTGCTGAACACATTGTCATTTTAACCACAGGCCTGTGATTCCTATAGCCCTACACCCCTTGCAGTGCTCTGTCTTCCTCTCTTGAACCCACAGGCACCCTGCAGACTGAGAGGTAGCCCCTAAGACACGACCAGCTTACTCTTGCACTTATCTCTGGGCATAGCTGGCTAACGGAAAAAGATGATTCCAAATTATACGAGCGATGTTCCTTTGGAAGAGTCTTCTCTGTCTCTAGGACACCTGGCAGAAAGTGCTACATAAAACCTAACCAGTGTTTGTCATTCTAGAAAGAAGGTTCCAGTTTCTGAGCTAGTTTTCTTTGACGACTTCTAGGTTCAGTCACAGCAAAGTGGGAGGACAGTCACATCCATGTGAAACCTGTGCCAGGGTCCAAGAGGAGCTAAAATCGCTTAATAATTCAATTTTTAAATTAATTTTCCTCTAAAGGTGTTTCTTCTTCCTGTCCTCTCAAGAAGCAACTGTTGCTATTTCTTCTCATTAGATCAGGGTGTTTTCTAGAGCTCCACCTGCCTGTAGGTAACTGTCTCCTGAGTGTCTCTGGCTTGTCAGTTTGGCCCGGGTATCCTGAGGATTCAAATGGTTGTAAGTTAATCAGTCAATGAGTCACTTTGATTTTCATGATTTTTAAAATCTTTAAATCAAGCATGTCATTTGTTAATGATCTGTTGACATATGTAAAGTGACATTGGAAGGAACCCTTTTATATAGCAAGTATACTTGCAAAAGTATATCTGTGGCCCAGACCCTGGCATCTTCACCCCAGTGTCTGAAAGATGTCTCACATATAGCACATCCAGACTGAAGTCCCAACCTCCTCCCTCAAAAGCTCTTCTGCCCAAGTATTCCCAACTTGTTTAACAATGGCTCGATTGGGCCAAAAATGTTGGAGTCATTTTGATGTAACTTTCCCTTTGACACTCATATGCAGTGAGTTTAGGAAATTCTATAGGCTACACCTTCAAAATATATTCAGAATCTGATCAGTTTTTACCACCTTCACTGCTCCCATCATGGGCCAAGCCATCATCCCTCTCTTGAATAACTGCAAAAACCTCCTAACTGGCTTTCCTGTTGCTGCATTTGTCGCTCTTCCCCATAGTCTGATCTCAGCATATCAGCTAGCATGATCCTTTAAGAGTGCAAGTCAGATAAGGTGAATTTTCTTTGAAAATCCCTGTGATGACTCCCCACTGCAATAAAAGCAAAAGCCAAAAATCATACAAAGTCTTATGAAACCCTCCATGATTTTGCCTCTTACTCTATCTCACTTCCTATTATTTGTTTCCTCACTGCTCTGCTGTAGTCACATAGGCCACCTTTCTTGCATGTACCAGATATGTTCTGACTGCAGACCCTTTGCACTAGCTGCTATCTTTGTCTTAGTGTCTTCTCTCAGGACATAGAAGTATCTCATTCCCATCCATGAAGTTTTTGTTCAAATAACATCTTCAAATCCCTAGATAGGATTGTAACCTCCGTCCTTCAACATGCCTCATCCCACTCCATTTTTTTCCACCATAACATTTGTTACTTTGTATTTTTTAAAATTTATTATATGAGAGAGAGAGAGAGCACAGAAAGAGAGTGAGACGGAGAAGCAGACTCCCCACAGAGCAGGGAGCCTGACACAGTGCTCAATCCCAGGACCCCGAGATCATGACCTGAGCTAAAGGCAGACACTTACCTGACTGAGCCACCCAACTGCCCGCAACATTTATCATTTTCTGATACATTATTTTATTTATTCATTTGCTGTGGTTAATAGCTTTCCTCTCCCTCAACTACATAGAAGCAAGAATTTTGTATGTTTTGCTAACTCCTCTAGACTGGAATGGCAGCTGGAACATTGTAGATGTTCACTATATCTTTTCATTGAGATGTAAGTTACATACCATATAATTCACCCATTTAAAGTATACATTTCAGGAGTGTTTAGTGTATTCTCAGAGTTGTACAACCATCATCACAGTGAATTCTAGAACATTTTCATCACACCCAGAATAAACCCCATGCCCATTAGCTCCGGTCACCTGATCCTCTCCAGGCTTAGATATTTGCCAGTCTGTTTTATGTCTCTATAGATTTGCATGTTCTGAACACTTTCTATGAATGAACTCATACAGCTTGTGGTGTTTGATGCCTGACTTCTTTTTCTTCGCATGTTTTCCAGGTTCATCCACGATGCATAGCCTGTATCAGGATTTCATTACTTGTTAGGCCTGAGTTATATTCTGTTATATGAATGTACCACATGTTATTTATGCATTCATCAGTTGATGGGCATTTGGGTTGCTTCTACTTTTTGGTTATTATGAAAAACACTGCTGTGAACATTCGAATGATTTGTGTAGAGGTTTTTTTGTGTGGACGTATTTCGTTTCTCTTTGGTACATATGCAGGAGTAAGATTTTTCTAGGCTGCATGGTCATTCTAAGTTTAATCCTTTGAGGAACTACCAGACTGTCAGTATATATTTTAAAATAAAGGAATATGTGCTTAAATATACATTGCATGTCAGTGGGGAAAATCATGGATTTTTCAATGAATGGTGATGGAACAGCTGACCAACCTTTTGGGCAAAACTATACTTAGTGCTTCCTACACAGCTTCAAAGCAAACAAAAAGAGTTCCAAGTGATTTAAGTATTAGAATGGTAAGTAAGTTTTTTTTTTAAATGTAAAGCTGATATATCATTATAGACTGGAAAATATAGATGAACATTACATAATTAATAAGCCATATTTGAATTCCCATATTATAAACTAAGAAACAGAGTTTGGATTTTATCATAAACATCAGGAGTCACTGAAAGATTTTAGGTAGGTCTGTGGTCAGAATTATACATTTTGACAGCTAACACTGGGCACAGAAGAAATAGTGACTTGAAAGGGGACGAGACTATTGTTCCTGAGGCCATGTGTTATGATTACCATCTAGAAGACAATGAGCTAAACAAAGTGAATGACAGTGGACGTGGGAGCAGGGGAGCGATGCCAGAAGAGGCATGGAGGAAGAGCTGGTGAAACAAAGTGTCGGATTGCATATGGGAGGGAGGGGGAGATAGGATAGTATGTGCAGGTGCCATTCCCAGAGATTGAAATTGGTTTGGAAAAAGAGCTGAAGGTTTTAGGAAGATGATTGCACAGTGTCTCTGAAGCATTCAAGAGTCGATGACCAGTAGGGAGCTGGGTAAGAGTTATTGGGTGGAGAGTCAGCTTTGGGAATCATCGATGTGTGTAGGTGATTGTTAGAACTGCACTCGGGAGGTGACATCGCATCAGAGGAGCTTTAGAGTAAAGTGAACTGACTTGGTGCTGACATGTAAGTGGGAAGTAGAGAAAGATGAAGAAAGTGTAAAGATTGGAGAACACCTCAGGCATACGGGGTGCCATGGGAGACAAGAGTATAAACATGGGAATGGTCAGTGATGCCAAAGCCACAGAGACAAGTGAGAGAAGAATTAAGAACTGAAAATGCCATGACACATGGAAATGTGAAGGTCTTCTATGACCACGAAGGTGTAACAAGCCAGGAAGCCAGATTGCACTGAGTTACACAGTAAGTGGGAGGTGAGGAAGTAGAAGGAAAAGACAGATGATTCTGGGAGGAATTTGCCCATGATAGTAAGGAGGTAAGCAGAGAACCTAGTTAGAGACATGGAGTGTGTGCAGGGTTGGTTCTTCAATGTGAGTGAGATGAGAGCATGGATCTGTTTCCAGAGAAGAAATGGAAAAGAAATTGTGGAGGATGGAAGGGTGAAAAGGGGTGAGCCACCAGAAGCTGAGAGGAAATGGACTCCAGAATAGAGGTCAGTAGAATGACCCTCGGATAGGAGAAGCAAGACTCTTTGAACTCAGGTGGGAGGGAGGAGACAAAGGTGGTCAGAGGCAGAGAAACTGATATAAAGTTGATGCAGCCTCACCTGCTGGTCTTTCTCCTCTTGGGAAGCTAGGAAAATGCAGTACCATCTGGCCGAAGATGAGCAAATTGGAATCAGGAGAGCATGCGTGAGGAGAGTGGTAAAAACATCAAAAATGCCCGTTGAGGGAAATAGGAAAATAGATGTTAATTGTTGCCAAGCAGCTTTAAGAAACCAAGGATGAACTTGCAAAAGATAAATTTGTAGTCACAGTAATAAGGTCTTCATCCATAATACAGTGTGAGAGCAAAAAAGGCGGGGGTGGGGGGGCGCCTGGATGGTGTGGTACAGTTGGTTCTTGATTCAGCTCAAGTCATGATCTCAGGGGTGTGAGATCGATCCCCATTTTGGGCTCTGTGCTGAGCATAGAGTCTACTTGAGATTCTCTCTCCCTCTTCCCCTGCCCCTCCTGCTCTTGCTCACTCACTCTCTCTCTCTGTGTCTAATATAAATACATAAATGTTGTTTTCTTTTTTAAGTGTAAAAACAAAAAGGGAGGACCAGAAGATGACAGCCAGGTCAAATAAGCCAGAAGGAAACAAAGGCAGAGAAGGTCATGGGACAGGCAGAGGAACAGCTAAGGAATGGAAGGTGCTAATTAAGCTAGATAGAGATGCAAGTGGAGCCAGAAATTTGTGGTTAAAAATATCGTAAAGTTTTTCAAAAAATTAAAAACAGAATTACCAACTTATTCAGCAATTCCATTTGTGGGTATACACCCAAAAGTAGTAAAAGCAGAGACTCAAGTACTTGTATATTTGTTCATAGCATCATGATTCACTGTGGCCAAAAGGTGGAAGCGATCCAAGTAGCCCTCAGTAGATGAACGATAAACCAAACGTGGCATATACATATAATGGAATATTATTCAGTGTTAGAGAGGAGGGAACTCCTCTCACATGCTACAACATGGATGAACCTCGTAGACATTATGCTAAGTGAAATAAGCCAGTCATAAAAGGACAAAGATTGTGTGATTCTACTTCTGTGAAGTATCTAAAGTGGTCAGATTCATAGAAAGTACAGTGGTAGTTGCCAGGAGCTGCAGGAAGAGGGGGTTGGGGAATTCTTGCTTAATGGGTATGGAGTTTCAGGTTGGGAAGATAAAAAACTTGAGATGGGTGGTGGTAATGGTTGTATGACAGTGTGAATGTACTTAATGCCACTGAACTGGCTGCAGAAAAATGGCCCAAATAGCAAAATTTAATAATATATAAATATAGATAAATATATAAAAATATATTTTTATATATTTATATATATGTCCAATGGTATATATATATATATATATATATATATATCTATATCTCCATAATAAAAAAATACATGGTAGGTAAGAGACTAGATATCTTACTACTGTTGGTTATAGTAAATATTATATTTAAAGGTGAGAGGTATAGACAATCATGTTTAAAGAAGTGGATATTAGGTATTTAGATTTCAATAAAATGATTTCAGATTATTACAAGGTCTGAGACAGCATTTGTCATCTAAGGAAAGAGATATTATAACCCCTTATCAAAAACATGTCACCATCATTGGGAGTGGGGGGCTGTAGGGGAACCCTGAGATGGGGATGTTGCATCATCTTCCCAGGTGGTTCTGTTACTTTACTCTCCCTCTGCCTTTTCTCCCAGAATGCTGGAGTGGAAAGGAAATGCAGAGCTTTGGCATGAAGGATGTCAAGGCCTGAAATTAGATTCATTATCGATGTGGGCACCAACATTGCCACAGATGGATAGCAAAACTTAGAAAGGCGAGAAGGACCAATAGCTATGCCCTTAATAATGAAGATGAGGAGGCATATAGCGGATTGTATAACTGGACTCCATGAGCCTCAAAAGTGGCTTTTTTTTTTTAATTGAAAAATGGAAGACCAGTGGTCTTGGAATGATCTGTAGGGAAGTAAGAAAAATGACAGTTCTTTCCCATGCACATTTTGAGTATTGAGAGTATTAAGGAAACTGTCTACTTGAGAAAACTTCAAGTGAAGTGAGACCCAACGAAACTCGTGCTGGCACCCCAGCCTCATGTTGAGATCAGGTAGGAGGGAACTTTTAAAATATATTCATGTTAGTTGAAGTCGAGCCATTAGTGATGGGAGGCTACATGTTGGCAGTGTTTGAAAGCCCTCGTACATTCCAGTATGCAGCATAGGGTTAAGAATTACTGCCCTTGGTGAGAACTGGCATTTTGGTGAAGATGAGCAGCTAGTGAGCAAGGTAATTTGGTCCACATAGGACCAGGATGCTAAAGGGCATGTGGGAAGAAGCGTTGTCAGAATGTGCGGTCTCGGGGGCGTGAGTCTGGAGGATGGATGGAGAAGAAACAGCAGCATAGCAGTGTGGCCTTGAGGGTCCAAATTATACTGTTACTCAAAATTGTTTCCATCCAAAGAGTAGCTCAGAGGGTTATGACCAAACAAGACAGAGGTAGTGGGCATACAGGGCCTATACGTCCAAGGAAAATGGTATCCCAAGTTGTTTCATCCAGAGTTGTTGTCCTCTGGGCACACAACGGGGCGTGGACAGGTTCATGGAGGGGTTTACACTCTGCTCTTCAACCTGACCTAGCAGCTCCTAGACAGAACAAAACATGGAG
Organism: Canis lupus baileyi; assembly: GCF_048164855.1. Lineage (NCBI taxonomy): Eukaryota > Metazoa > Chordata > Mammalia > Carnivora > Canidae > Canis > Canis lupus. The sequence goes on along the minus strand of NC_132855.1, from coordinate 25,345,648 downwards.
CTATTAGTGCTGTTAGCCTTTCTAAGCCTCAGCATCCTACACGAAAACAGAGATCTCTGCTTTGGAGAACTCCTATAAGTTACATGAGATATTGAAAAGAGGGAATGTAGATGAATAAATTTTGTAAACACTTAAAGCCTTCTAAATATTAGTAGCTTTGTCACCATCCTGTGAGGAGAAATGTGGGGCTTTTTTGTTTTTGTTTTTTTTAATTCAGCAACTTCGCATTTCGTCTTTTTATTCTGATTTCGGTATAATTAATATTCAGTGTTACATTAGTTTGAGGTGTACGGGGTACAGCACTTGGGTACATTATCCAGTGCTCATCAGGAGTGTAGTCTCTGACCCCCATCACCAATTTCACCCATCCCTCCGATTTCGTCGGGTAACCAGCAGTCTGTTCTCTGTATTGAAGAGTCTCTTTTTTTGGTTTGTCTCTTTTTTCCTATGTTCATTTGTTTCTTAAATTCCACATGGAGTGAAATCATATGATATTTGTCTTTCTCTCACTGACTTCACTCAGCATTATACTCTCTAACCACAAACCATGTGGTTGCAAATGGCAAGATTTCATTCTTTTTTATGGCTGAATAATATTCTGTTGAATATATTACACATCTTTATGCATTCTTCTGTCAATAGACACTTGGGTTGCTTCCATAATTTGGCTATTCTAAATAATAACTGAAGTAAACATAGGGTGCATATGTCCTTTTGGATTAGTGTTTTCATGTTCTTTGAGTAAACAGCCAGTAATACAAGTCCTGGACCGTATGATGATTCTATTTTTTATTTTTTAAGGAACCTCCCTACTGTTTTCCACAATGGCTGGTTTTCCACCAGTTTGCAATCCCAACAATAGTGTGCTTGGGTTCCTTTGAGATATGCAAGTGTGACCTCATCAGGAAGTTTACTTTTTTCCTTTGGCATATACCACTTGGTCAGCTTCCAGAGGATTCTGATACACGTTTGGTGTTAGGATTAGTGTGGGTTAGCTCATGGCATGTACTTCCAGACCTCTCTTTCTCTCCAGTAGAAGTTTCTTTTCTGCAGAGGAGAGTTTCTTTTTCCCACCTACCCCTCCCACTCCTCTCCCCACACCCCCTTGCCAGCTCATCTCCTAGTAGCATCAGGGTGACACTTAAATTGATGCTACTTAATGAAGCAACTAGATGAAGCCTTATAGACTTGCAAAGCTGACTTGAGACTTAAAGCGCTCCCTTTATGCACTGGGTTTCCAGATTTATTTTCCTTTCCGCAGAGTCATTTGAGGAATTCTGAAGAGAAGAATGAATTAAAAAGAAGATACATGTGAAATGAGATTATTTTCCCCTACCTAAACCTAGGTTAAAGTTTATTGTGAAAATAATGACTGTATTGTAAATATCTAAAAAAATATTCTAATGAAGAAAATTTCTTGTTGTACTGATGCAACTACCTATTTGAACATAATACTATCAAGAATATATCCTAAAGGGCATCCCGGGTGGCTCAGCAGTTTAGCGCCGCCTTCAGCCCAGGGTGTGATCCTGGAGACCTGGGATCGAGTCCCACATCGGGCTCCCTGCATGCTTCTCCCTCTGCCTGTGTCTCTACCTCTCTCTCTCTCTCTCTCTGTGTACCTCTCATGAATGAATAAATAAAATCTTTAAAAAAAGAATATATCCTAAAATTTGTTTCTAAAAATTTAAGTCTCAAAGTAGTGCACAGCAATTATGATCTTCTTTAATGTGGGCTACCTGCTTGATTTCCCCTACTAGATTTGACTGACCATGTAGACATGGTAGGGGGTTCTCTTTAATCCCCTGCACTCAACCGTGTGCCCAGTGGGTGCTCAAACAATTCAACCTATCAAATTTGGACACAAAGATCTACAAGTATACCATCTCTTATTCCTTTTAGCATCAGAAATTAAAGTTATTTGAAGCCTCTGGTTGTTTCAGGTTGTTTGCATTAAATAGAAGGGAAGAAGGTAAAGCCACAGATCCCTTGCTAATGGGAGGCTGCTTATTCTAAAAGATACCAATTTTCTTGTGTCTTTAAGAAAGCTGTGTGTCAATAGCAAAGCTTGTTGCTCGTATCAATAGGAGATAGAGTTTGATTTATTTCTAAGATAACACCGTGGTCAGAGACCATAGGAATATTATGCTACTTTCCCTAGGATGCATTGACATTAATTTGCATCGCAGCTCTACTGTAAGAACTCTTCTGGCATTTTCTTCGCTGAAGATCCATGGCCGACCAACAGGTCTTGACTCCTGCTGCTGCTACGCCCCATCCCACCCCATCCCACCGGCCCACTCTAAGTAGGTCTCTTACTGCCCTCTCTTCTGAGGCATGTTTCCATGTTACCCTCTACCCAGCCTCCAGATAGTGTTTATTACATAGGAGGTGCTCCATAAATATCGGTGAATAAGTTCCTTAATAAATTCCTTTCTATAATCTTGATTATTTTTTGTAAAGTCTACTTTTGTAAAGAATGAGCCTAATTCTTTAAAACTGGTGTCTGGGGCATGTGGGTGGCTCATTCCGTTCTGAGCATCTGACTTATGATTTCGGCTCAGATCATGATCCCAGGGTCGTGAGATCAAGCCCCATGTAGGGTTCTGTGCTCTCAGCAGGATGTGTGCTACCCTCCCCCTGCTGCTGGCACCCACCTCCCCACCCCTGCCCCATGCTTGCACATAGATGCAATCTTTCCCACCCCCAAATAAATAAGTAAATAAGTATTTTTAAAATAAAATAGGGGGATGCCTGGGTGGCTCAGTGGTTGAGCATCTGCTCAGGACGTGATCCAGAGTTCCAGGATCGAGTCCCACATCAGGCTTCCTGCATGGAGCCTGCTTCTCCCTCTGCCTATATCTCTGCCTCTCTCTCTGTCTCTCATGAATAAATAAATAATATCTTAATTAATTAATTAATTAATTAATTAATTAATTAAAAATAGGTTTCTTCCTCTCTCTTAAAGGAGCTATCTCCTCATTTTGCAATGCTACTTTCCACAGTCACAGGGCAGGTGGTTCCCTCTCAGTGGAGAGGCTCCAATCTCAGCTCCTAGGTACAGCCAGTAAGCTGATGGAGTGCCAGCAGACTGAATACATTCCATGGAATCTATCCATGAAAGAGAAGTCATCTCTGCATAGTGTGGGGCCTGTACCACAGGATGAGTTGCCTGGGCAAGATATTGTGTATGGCATTGCTTGTGTGGGATGATTAGCCCATGGGGCAAGTACACTTCTATGGTCCTATAGTCCTCCCTGGTGTCTCAGTTGGTGTCCTCCCTATTGGAGCAGCCATAGATGTAGGGCCAAGTCTCTTTCCCTTGACATCAGATGCAGTAATAAACCAGATGTTGAATACTGCATTTGACAGAATTCAGGGAGGTAAATACTGTGATCGGGGTCAGATCGTATTTCACAGTGGCTTCAGAGCTCCCAAAGAGAATTTGCATGTGTTGTCTTGGTTTTGGTCTCTCATTTTCTTGTCTGTTACAGTGAGTCATTTGCCTCGCGATGCTGGCCATTTATTGCATTCAACTCTGATTTTCAAGGTTTCCATCCCAATAACTGAAGGCCTGGATGTGATTGCTATGTTGACGGATGACGCTACCATTGCCACCTGGAATAACGAAGGGCTCCCCAATGACAGGATGTCCACCGAAAATGCCACCATCCTAACACACTGTGAGCGCTGGCCGCTGATGATAGATCCCCAGCAACAGGGAATTAAGTGGATCAAGAATAAGTACGGAACTGACTTGAAAGTGACACATTTGGGCCAGAAAGGGTATGTGAAATTGGGAGGATTGGCCTTGTGTTTAGCTGCTGTGAAATGGGTCTGATTTTTACAGTCCAGGCACTTGCTAGACTGCTCTGCTATTGTGACGTGACAGTATGACATCTCTTGTTTATCTGCTTGCTCATCTTTATGTAAAACATCTTTGCTGAACGGGCATTTCTGTTACATGGCATCCACTTACCTGAAGATGAAATTAGGTTGAAGATGAAATCAAACACTGCACCCGAGTGGAAAAATCAGTCAGTTTCTTAAGACCAAGAATGGAATAGGAGGGACTGTAATCCTTTGGGGCATTTGGCATATGGCAACACAGGAATTGTCAGTGGATTAGAATCCTATTCCTGAATATATATCTCGCCTATTGTAGAATTTTAGCATGGCTGCAAGTCCCAATGTTGAATGCCTAAAGAGAATTTCTTAGTCAAGTTTTATATATTGCTTTTGGAAACTGAGTCTACTCCAAGACTTTCTGTCATTAGGTCCTCATGACAATACTGTCTGATAAATAAAGTTGTTGTGTACATAGTTGGTGTTCAGTTAATATTAAATAATTTTAGACTTACTGGTATTTGATTTGACCCTTTTATCATCTTTTCACATATAAAACGAAATAAGAAATTTCTGTCATACAGATATATGTACTCCTAGCTTATCTGAATACTTGGAGGAAATTATTTTTGAGGGGGAGAGCCTATTTTTGGAGAGGGAGAATGTAGTATAATGATAATTTACCACTTATCATGACTGAAACTAAGGTTTAAAAAAATGAATATTTGACAAAACCACAAGGTATTCAATATATTTTGAATTTTTTTTATCAAAAAAGGACTCATTAAATGAATTTAAATTTATGATGGTTGGGTAAGTTGCATTTGTCTGAACCATGGTTACTGTCAAAAGAACTAATTTACACATAGACTTATTCATACTGTTGAATTTCACTTGGAAAATATCACTGTGTAATTCATCTCAAAATCTAATCATGAATTTCTATGTAATCTACTTGAATACTTCATGAAACAGATTTCTCTAAGTCTGTCTCATTAAAAAAAGTCTACATTAAATCAAATATAATTTAATATAAATAATTCTGAACATTTTCCCTGTGCTTATATACATTTTATTATCTCAATTCTGATTGAATTTCAAGGTTTTTGAATGCCATTGAAACTGCTTTGGTCTTTGGAGATGTCATCTTAGTTGAAAATCTGGAGGAAACAATAGACCCAGTCCTTGATCCACTGCTTGGCAGAAACACGATTAAAAAAGGGAAGTAAGTATTGTTGAATTTTTTTTTTGTGCTGCATATGAATGTGATCAGCATCTTCTGTTAAGTTCAAAATCAGCGCAATCCATTGGAATCTTCTTGATGATGTCTCTGAGTTTCCATTCCATGGCAGCTCCGTTCCAAGTCAGAAGCAACCTCAACATGACCCAGACTTTCAGACTATTTCTTTGATAGATTTAGATTCATGTTGTCCAGTCCCTGATTGATAAACCAAAAAATCTGTCACAAATCTGAGAGTAGTTGATCCTTTATCAGTTCATACCAAAGCAGTTTAAGATTTGGCAAGACACCTTTCGTGTGTTTACCTAAACCACCTATCTTTTGTATCCTTGTTTATTAAATATTTTTCAATAGGATAATTCAAAGTCCATTCACTGTTTTTGGTTTCACTCCACTTCAACCAAAGTAATGGCATCCACAAAATGAGAGGTTTACTGGGCTAGTTCTCTTTTTTCTAATAAGTTTGCAATATGTATATAATATATATATATGTATTTTTTAATTCATTAGTGGACCCTGAAAATCATTCCCATACCAGCAGTAATGCCACCAACAACTAAGAACTGCTTAGAGCTCTAAGTGATGTTCCAATTAGCTGCCATTCCCCTGGACACCCCACTCTCCAGAACATTCTACTACGGGTGGGGAAGCCATTTCCCAAGGGTTATCATAGCACTTTCTCTTTTTTTTTTTCTTTTTTAAGATTTTATTTATTTATTCATGAGAGACACAGAGAGAGGCAGAGACATAGGCAGAGGGAGAAGCCTGCTCCCCGGGAGGACCCTGATGTGGGACTCAATCCCAGGACCCCGGTATCATACCCCGAGCTGAAGGCAGATGCTCAACCCCTGAGCCACCCAGGAATCCCCATCACAGCACCTTCTATGCATGTGTCAAAGGTCACATTCAGCAAGTGTGTCTCTGACCAAGCCTTTGTAGGCTCACAGGGGTTATGGCATTCCATGGGCTCTGTGTGGAACCTACATTCACTACACTTATTTCACTGGGTTTCCTTTTCTTTGTTGGTGGGCTCTTTTCTTCAAAGAGATACCATTTAAGAATTTCTCCAACACCCTGCTTTGACACCCAGTCTCTGCCTCAAAGTTAACGGTCTCCTTTCTCATCACCAGTTTATTCCTGTCCATTTTAAGTGGAAATAGGTCTACTTAAGGATAACTGACTTGTGTTTTTTAAATGGTCCCAGCCAACTAGTATTTATTATATGAGTAAATCCATTTATAGTGACTGACAACTTATAATTGTTTAATAAGCCAAAATTTACCCAGCCATGCATTTAGAAAAATCTAATAAGCTACTTGACAAACTGCAACTCTGACATAAATATAATTGTAGCCGTGTCTGATGTGTTAAAAATATAGTGTAAAATCTTGAATGTCACTGAAGTGAAATCTTTGTTATTAACGTTTTGACTATATTAGGAAGGCCTAAAATGTTTCATCATGAAATGCACATTCTCTAGCTTTAACTTGGACCTTTAGTAACACAATTTAAGTATAAGAATTTGGTGATTCTTCCTCTCTTCTCTCTCTCTCTTTCTCTCTCTATATATATATGTATATATTTATATCATTTAAATATATTATAAACATGTATAATTTTATATATTATGTATTTAAATATATAATATAAATAATATATAACAGATATAAAAATAAATTTAATTATATATATATGTATATAAAATTTAAAACTTCCAGGGACTAATAAATTTGAGTCATGATTTTTCCTCAGGATAGATATAGTTACATATTATTGTGAATCCCAGAAGTCTTATATTTCAGAAACAAATTATTTTCATAGAACATCAAGGCTTTATCACAGTCTAGAGCAACTTATTCCAAATTATATTATTTCCTGAATAGTTACTCTCTTTTAGATTTTATAGAACTTATCATATCGTTCCAACATTTTTTTGTAAAGGCCAAGAGAATTGAAAATGATCCATAAGAATATAACAAATGGTGATTATCACATGCAGTTATTATGTTAATGATCCTGTTTCCTAAACTCTTACATATGGGAACAATGACTTATATGAGTATAAATTCATATCTGTATCTCCAGTTTTTCCTACTTCCCTCTCTCTTGCAGATATTTTTAGTATCTTCTTCCAGAGAATCTGAGTGCTGGTGGAGTCCTTACATACTGTATCAGTCACTGATAAAACTTCTCTGAGCACTGTTATACCAGGCACAGTACAGGGGCTGCAGAGTCTCAGCATGATAAGATAGAGACCCTGGGTTTCAGGAAGCTACATTTCCTTTAGGGGAGAGGCAGACCCTGTAAACAATAAAAGAAAGTGCCATTGGTGTGACATTAGAAGTATATGTGGCAGGGATTCATCATTGCCATAGTGGAGACTAAGAAAGGCTTTGTGGAAAAAATTACATTTGATTACCTTGACATTTAATATGAATCTAGAAAGGTGAGTGGGCATTTGTCAGATACACAAGTGGAAGAAGAGAATTTTGGAATGAGAGAAATAAACCAAATATTAAAACGCAAAACAGCCCAACAGCTTTGGGCAGGACTGCAAATAGGATCCATATCAGTGGAGAGTCTTGTGTTGGAAGGGATAAAGGACAGTAAGGCCTGGGGAAGTTGAGACCTGAGAGATTGGCAGGCCCCCCAGAGTGTGGACATCCTTGGGTACCCACAGATGACTTTTAATTTGACCTTTTCCTATTGATTGATAATTCTTTTTCTTTTCCCCAAACATACTAAAGGGGCCCATTCCTATCAGTAACATTAGTTGACAGCAGCAGTGGTTCTTAACCAACAGACTTTTCCTTCCTCGAGTAACAAATCTGGAGTCCCCATATTTTCACTTGAGAACCATGAGCATGTCAGTGGGGAAGCTAGTGAAGACTTTAGGCACGCTAGGAGTAATGTAATCAGATCTGCGTCTGGAAGGACATGCTGTCAGCATTATGAAGTACTGATGGAAGGGACATGGACCAGGGTCCATGGAGCCAAGATCTAATTACCAAACAATTGCAGTCGTCCAGTTGAGACATGATATGACCCTACACTAAGGCAGTGATACTAGAGAGAGAGGACCCACGAAAGAATTCTCAAGGAGTTAGTTTCATCAGTTCATGGTCATTAATGGGATGTTGTTAAGGGAAAAAAGGAAGGTTCAAGGGTGATTTACAGTCTTCTGCTAGGTTAAATGATGGTGTGGTTCATGGAGAGATGTGGTACAGCAGTAGGAGTAAGTGTAGGAAAAGAAGCAATGAGCTCGCTTATTGCATTCAAACACATTCAAAGATGAAGGTGCTAGAAAGGAAGTCTAAGAAGCCAGTGGAGCTTGATAAGGAGATCTTGGCTGACTATGTAGACTGCTGCATGAAGTCATGTCCTGACATTCTGTATGCTCACTCCTCTCCAGCTCAGAGAGTGGTTAAAATAATCTTTTCCTAATATTGCTTCTATCACTGGCCTGTTGAAGAACCCATTAAGAATTCTCTGTTGCCTGTTACAGTAAATTGAAATGAAGCTCTTCTCCGAAGCCTATGAAATGTTTTACCTATTTGATAACTTACTCCCTTTATTCACACAGATTAATTGCCCCCTTGTATGATATGATGTTTTACTTACATGGTCTTTCTACAAATCCCAAATTCACTCCATTCAGAATCCAACTGCCATTTAATTAATTAAATGGGAATTTTGAGTTTCCACTTTCAGGGCTTCCTATGCCGAGTCCATTCTGTACTGGGCCACTGTGACATTTTGCCTTTATCTGTCCCTTGTAAGTTATGTTTTGTTTTGTTTTGTTTTTTCAGCCCTATATCTGTATTAGATTACAGGTTCTCTATGAATAAGAAACATCTTTGTCTTTTAAAAGATGGTTAACCAAAGTCAAAATAAAACAATAAAAACACAGACTTTTATTTCAGGCAGATTAGATGTGTGAATGCTGAAAAACAACTAAGTGTGTTAAAATATTCACATCTTCCAGCGCTTGGTTGACCAAAAAGAAAAAAAAAAAGAAAAAGAAAAAGAGTGTGCCTAAAAAAGCAGGAATTGGATAGACAAGGAACGCCAAAGCTTGTTTTCTTCTTGAGGGCACCTGCTAAAACCTGATGACATAGAATTTCTGTTTTGATGGATACCTGGAGCCTGGACCATGCCAGCTGAGGGTGTGAAGTCTGCTAAGAGGCTGCTGTATAATGCTAGAGCCTCAAGGGGCCAAGCCTTCAATTTGAGGGTAAACTTGTCAAAAACTAAACAAAACCCAGCCCTGTGGAAAGGAGTGCTTTCCTTTCTGTACTTTGGCACTGAGAAGTGAGAAAATGTCCCCTGAGAGTTCCTAATCAGAAACTCTCTTAAAAATATTCAAGACAAAAAAAAATTCAAGACAAATTTTTACTTAGATGCCCTAAAAATCTCAAACCAATAACTTATTTTTAAGTGGCACCAGATTGGTCGCGCCCCAGTGTACTTGGCAGAAGCAAATAAAAATCCTATCTGGAATTATGTACATCAACCCAGACTTTAGAGAACTGTACACAATATAATTCCAAGGTATAGGAGTTCACAGGCAAAAATCACGGAACACAGTAAATATGCCATCATACAAGAGAGAGCCAATAGAAACATCAGATAACAGAATCCTTCTCTCATTGCTGCTTTGTTTTATATTTCCTTGATTTGTTAATAGGACATGTTTATTATTAGCCTTCCATGGATTATTATTAGTTTTGCTAATGTTTTCCATGAGATTTTTCATCAGTTTTTTAAATTCTTTTTTTTTTTTTTTTTGGCTTCTACTCCTTGTACTCTTTCCAGCATGATTTTGAACTTATTCTTTCTTTGAACATATATTTTTCCATCTTTTCTGTAGGACTTGGCATGGGAGGGAAGATAAATACAATGATGACTCCATGATCTTGAACTAGCTGCATGAGCATTTTCAAGAGAACCTCAAGGCTATGAAGTGGGGCTTATGTGCCAGCACATGGTTTTTAGAAATTAGCATACTGGGGTAGAAGAAGTAAGATGAAATTTGGTTCAAATCTTGGTCTGCCCCCCCTTTAGTTTGGTGATTTGAAGTAAGTTGTTTAGGCTCTTTTTTTGCATTTATGTTTTCTTACCTGGTGAGGAAAAAAAATTATGAACAACATAGCACAAATAGGTAGTCAAAGTATATTATTTCCCTTGAATCTTGAACCAATAATAACTGTGGTATGTTGGTGATTGGGAGCATAAATCAGATACTAAGCCAGAGATCCTGAAGTAACATGTATTTTGGATGTGGGATGTGTGAACAAGAAAATCAGTCATACATCTTTTGATGTTTTAAGTTGACTCCTGAGAACAGGAGAGAGTTTTTTGTCATTTAAGTTGTATTATTTAATGCTGATACATATAAAAGTTATAAAGCATAATAAATTAGATATATATCTTCCATTCAAACGATGAACTGAAAATTTACCAATACTCTTTAAGCCACTCTTATTCTCCCAATAAGGTCCCATTGGACCTCCTCTCCCAAAGGTAGTATTCTAAACTTTGTTATCATTTCAAAACTTTATTTAAAGTACTTTATTTTTTTTTGATTTGGGGCTTTACAAAAATGTCATCATAGTGTATCTAAAGGGACTTGAATTTTCCACCGTTAACATGTCTAAGACTTACCTGTATTCTTGCTTTTAGTTCTGTTTTATTTTCATTGTTCTAATAATATCCAGTGGCATAACTGTTCCTGTTTATTCAGTATTCTTATTGAGGAACATTTCAGTTGTGTTTGTGTTTTCTACCATTACAAGCCATGCTACTATGAATATTAGTACTCTGAAGATTTGTATATACATTTACAGGTGCACACAGCAAGAGGTTCTTCAGAGTTTATATTCTGGAGTTAGGTTGTAGAGTGTGTGCACAGTCAGCTTTAAAACATAATGCCAAATTGGTTTCCAGAGTATTAGTACAAACTCGCATGCTCACCACTAGTGTGAGCTGAGGTAGGGACTTGTGCACTTCTGCTGTTTGTTTTTTTTTTTTTAATACAAGTTATGTATGCAGTATGATTAACTGCCTCTTCCTAAGAAGAAGTATTCTACCTCTTATTTTTTTTCCAGCTCTTATTTTTGAATGGAAAAAGTTGAAGACATTCCACATTTTGATACTAGTCTTGCCTATAAGAGCTTTAAAAGTACTTTGGAATAATGTTTGATATTTTAGTGAAAGCATTATTTCCACCTGCCAAATGTCTGTTTCACCAAAGCAAATGCTTCCTTGTGAGTTCATGTAACTCTAAAGAAAAGAAATTGTTTTTAAAAATCCATATACATGCAAGATTAAAATAGATTGGTTGAGTAAGAATTATTTTTCTTCTAATGCAGTAAATAAAAAAGGAGAAAATGATGGAAAAGAAAACTAATGGATAAAGGCCAACAGAGCTTTAATAATAGAGATACCATTTGGATTATTAGAACAGGAACAGAAAAATTTTTATTTTAACTTGCTCACATCCCAAACCGACCTATGTTGTTGTAAATTTTCTGATGGACATCTTATTCTCATGTCCAAAAATAAACATTGATTATTTTTCTATTCCCTTCTGTCTTTACAATTCTATGTTATTATGTCCATACAATTAGTTTTGTGATTGCAGACATTTCCCTTTGTATTGTAAAGACAAGAGAGCATTGAAAACAAGGAAAAGATGGGGACTCAAGGCCAGAGCACTCACCCAGCTCTTCCTCACTGCAATCCTCTTCCTCCCACACAGGTGGGATAACATTTGCATCCTCCTGAAAGCCACATCCCTCCTGAAGTTTTCCACCATTAATGGTGTTTTTGTTTATTTTACTTCTGTTTGTTTTAGGGGCCTTTTTTTTTTTTAACCAATATTAGTTTATTCTTCCTAATAACAAATGTCTGAGAAGACGCTTGTGATAGATATAGCATAGTCCAAAAGTTGAAGTTCATTAATAATTGGAATGTTGTGGAGTATGAAGTAATGAATACTAATTACTCCTTTCATGTCTGACAGGTCCCTATGGACCAATACATCAGCCCAGACTTTAATTTGGTTCTAGTAATGGTTTCATCAATAGCACATTAAATCTGTGTTTGAGAAGATATACAGTTGAACCTGACCCACATAGTAGATACCACTGTCATAAAATGGCCACAGGCTGACAACAGCTGGGTAATTACAAATAATTAAATCCACCAAACTCCAGACAATCCTAATTTTAAGTAAAATACATCTGATCATATCAATCGACAGAAAACATATCTGGGAAGATTTATCAACATGTACTTTTTCCAAAGCAAATTTACTGGCTTACATAATAGAGAAGTTGCTGATCTGTGAAGCATCTTCATAAAATTATATTTCTATAATCTTTCAAATCCCCCCAAGTATTATTGAAGTAATTTTTGAACTTTAATCTTAGCTGGAGTAACCTTTCTGTAAGATATATTTCTAATTGTTTCTGAGCATACAAATATTTTTTAAAACATTTTATACTTTTCCTACATTTATTTTCATGTAATTGTTCTTTTAATAATAGTTCTTAAGTAGCATGTCATATAAAGGAACTTAAAACTAACAGAAATATTAGTTATACAATTATAAATTTATTTTACAGAAATAAGATAATGAAAGATATTTTACAGGGCAGCCCAGTGGCTCAGTGGTTGAGCGTCTGCTTTCAGCTCAGGGTATGATTCCTGGAGACCCAGGATCGAGTCTTATGTCGGGCTCCCTGTATGGAGCCTGCTTCTCCCTCTGCCTGTGTCTCTGCCTCTCTCTCTCTCTGTGTCTCTCATGAATTAATAAAATCTTAAAAAAAAAAAAGAAAGATACCTAAAAGTGCTACTAAGATTATTAATAAAGGGGATTGTTTACAATTAACACGTTTTCAGTTTATTTGGTATTATTATGTTGTTATCTTTGCAGTTGATGCTACATGATTGTATTACAACTGATGTTAGATCTATTTAAATGAAGCCTTGGGTAGGACTTAAGATAGAGAATCACATTAAATTAAATCCCACACTGTGATAAAATGTGCTGTCAAGCTGGAAGTATATGGTTTTTAAATAAACTCAGGTCATTCATAGTTCTTTCTTTATAACCCTTGTATATAGAAATCGCTTTATTTTCAAGTTAATTCGTGCCCTCATATAGTAGAATTCAGCATTCTAGTCTCTCTTAATTTGTAAATTCAAAATAAGGTTTAACCACAGAAAAGACCTTACTATTCATAAATTCAGTCCAGATTTTTTTTTTTTTTTAAAGAATAGCATTCAGAGTGTGCGAATAGTCCACACACACACTCATAGTCCTCTTGGGTGGTACTTCATGTGAAGGCAAATTCCAAACAGGCCACAGATAAAGAATCTTTTTTACAAATCTTTTCTTTAAAAAAAAAAAAGCAAATTTCCTTTAAAAAAAAATGCAGACAGAACCAGGATTTCTTTTTCATGCTGCATTATAATATTTAAATATGGGAATATATTGAAATATGAAATATATATTGAAAGACATATGTAAAAAAAAGAATTAGTGTAATTTTAAAAAAGACATGTGTGCTATCATATTTATCATAATATACGTAATGTGTATATATATTCTATATTTCAGAAGAGAAATAATCTCTGGTTTTCTTTTGTTAGCTTCCTTTTTTCTTTCAAAGGTACCTGGAGTCCCTGCAACACGAGTCTTTTTTTTTTTTTTTTTTTTTTTTTTTTTGTAGAATCTAATTTAAGTTTGCTTTTCTCCGAGAAGGACGTGTTGGTTATATTAACTATATGAAGCAGCAAGACAATTAACTCATTTCTATTCAGGACTTCTTTCCTCCTTCTCCTGGGCTGTCTTGCCAGCTGCGCAGCTTTCAGCCCAGACCTTTCTGGGGGAGCAGGGTTTGACCAACTGGGCGGCCCCTCCTGCTGGGGTTGCTAGGTAACACTGCCCGCTGTGCCACCAGGTCCTGCCACTGTGCTCCCAGGCCCCAGCAGTCACAGCTCCCAGGCCTCCTCCAGAAGTGCTTCATTTTAAGCAGCAGGACATGCAGTAAGCCTTTTAGATGTCCTCTGAAAAGTTTTTTTTTTTTCCTTTTCTTTTCCTGAGTATGGTCCCCCCCCCCCCCCAACTAGTGCGATGATATTATTTCCTTATCTCAAACCACCTGCAGGGAGCACCTGGGTGGCTCAGGGGTTGGGCATCTGCCTTGGGCTCAGGTCCTGATCCCACTGGGATGAGTCCCGCATCACGCTCCCCATAGGGAGCCTGCTTCTCTCTCTGCCTATGTCTCTGCCTCTCTGTGTCTCTCATGAATAGATAAATTAAAAACAAAACAGCCCCCGCAATCTCTTCACCTTGACCAACAGGCCCTGCTCAGAGAGCTGGAGACTTCTCCAGTTCAGGGAACTTACGAGCTGTCTGAATTTCCCTTTTTTTTTTTTTTTTTAAGATTTTATTTATTTATTCATGAGAGACACAGAAAGAGAGAGAGGCAGAGACACAGGCAGAGGGAGGAGCAGGCTCCATGCAGGGAGCTCGATGTGGGACTTGATCCAGGGTCTCCAGGATCACACCCTGGGCTGCAGGCGACGCTAAACCACTGCACCACCGGGGCTGCCCTGAATTGCCCTTCTTAGAGCATGGACCTTCGATATGCTAATCTGGTATCACAGGAAATGTCTCTCCAAAGGGCATTGTGAGAAAGGTTTTGCAGATCTTTTTGAAAACAGTCATCCTTGCAGCAGGTCCTTGTTCTAAATTGAATATGCTGCCTTTCCAAGTTTTGTTTTAGATGGCAATAAAAAATAATGATGGTGTTTGTTCATGTACTCAGAATATCTAATCAGTAGAGAAAGTCATTTAGGTTTTTATGATCCAGGACTGATGGCATTTGCAGCAGCAGCTACACTAAATCTTGAGAAGAGTTCCAATGAAAGTAAAAGATATTTCCACAGTTGCCAGATACCTGTGTGACATATAAAATATCCAGATTATAATCTCCAATTTGAGATTCTCATCTTGATTATGTTGAGCTAATGCTCCTTCAACTCACAGAGATTCTGGTTTTCAAGGAAATTGCATAGCTGGGAGAAATGTTTCCCCATGTTTGTCACAGAAGTGCTGTGAATATTAGACATGAATTCATTTTTACGTATTTTTATATCAGTCCTCTACAGGAGTAATAACCTTCTGTGACTTTAAGAAATTAGGAATCTTTATCCTAAAACACCTTTTGGCTGGATTTTGAATAAACTCTGAAAGAATTTTAAATTCCCAATGTACCTGATTTTCTTTTTTTGTAAATGTGACATATGGAAAACTGAATTAATGGTTAAAATGCAGATGATGGCCTTTTATATAATAATTTATTCAGCTAACTAGTAAGCATTTTGGCATATTTGAAAGAGTATTCTTTTTCCTTAAAGCCAGAAGATAGAAAATTTTTCTGTACATTGAATGATTTAAAATTTTTATGAGTTAATTCATTCTGTGAAAATATCTATCAGAAATTCAACTCTTTGGTTAGTCCTGGGCATCTCGACAATCAGTGCTATTCCTCTTCATAAACAAGGACAGAATCTCTAAGCAGAGATCAGCAGGGCATGTTCTCTGAGCTGTATCTTTATATTTTTTTTCCCTAGTGGCCATAGATTGTTACTGCGTCAATCATATCCTCTCAGTACCCTCTTGTGAATGATGGAGGCTGGGGTTACAAGCTGTCACCATCAAACAGAGGAAATTAACCTGCGGTGTGATGCAGTGAAATGGACTTTATACCAGGAGTCTAGAGACCCAGGTTCTAGTCCCAGCTCTGCCACTAAGCTCTGTGACCTTGGACACATCATAAACATTTTGGGTCCATAAAGGAAACCAGAATAATCTCCAGGGGCCCTTCTTGCTCTAAAACAATAAGTCAGCTAGGTAAAACAATGTTTTTGATTCATCCTATCCAGTAAAACCATAGTGTTCGTACTGGGGAAAATAATTTTATTTCTGATCTGAGGTCATATAATCCGTTTCTAACCTCCATACTAGGCATTGAGAAAAAGGGGCAGGTGGTGATCACTCCTTTGGAGAGATGAAAAAAACCCTCTGGGAGCAACTCCATCCCAGCTTCAGAGATTTCTGCCCCACTTGATTCTCACTGAGATATGGTGTCAGGGGCAAATCCCATGCATGGAGGGAACAGGGCCCAAAAATGTGTTAAGAACTGCTGCTTTAAGATAATAGCCACACTTGCAAGTTTTAATTGTTCTTCACACGTGTTAGTGCTTTTCATTGAAGTTCAAGTTCAGGAGCTCGTAGTTGCCTGCTGTATTCTAGAAGTCATAACCTCTGGACTCATGTCTCTGACAGAAACAACCAAGTGATTGTTTGCTTTTCCCACCCCTCTGGTTAACTCCGTTGTTTTTTGGATCCTTCAAATCATGAGAGAGCACTAGCGGTCTGTTTAATTTTCCCAGATAGGAGATTAACCAAAAATTAACCTAGCAGCAATGATAAAACCCACTGAGTCATTATGCAGTTCTTGCCTTTCATAGATCATAAACACCCCAATTGAGGATAATTTACTATCCCTGGGAAATTCGAACCTATGAAATAATGTTTCCAAGCAAAATATAAAAGCCAATTTTAGAGGCAGACATCCTTCTCTTTTCCTCTGATTAACTAACTGTCTCTTCACCAAGAAAATCAGACCTGTCCCTCAAGCAGGTTGATTTCTGACTTCCAGACCAGGGTTTGTGAACACTTCAGGGTATACATAGGTGTACAGGAGAAATTTGGAGCCACAGCGTCATCTCTGAGCCACATTATGGAGCATTGCTTTGACCTAGGTATTTGTTAAGTATTTAACCAGTTGGAAGCATTTGTCACTTATACCCAGAAGCAAAGTCGTTCAAACCTCATGCTTCATTTTGGCCAGTCTTAGACTTGTTTTTCTTGAGAGCCTAGGCTGGGAAGCAATGTTATGTGTAGTAGCTGATTGGAAAAATTATAGCTTGGTGGTACTGGGAAATCGAGCGTGATGAGCCTCTATTTCCCTGCAAGAAGATTATGCTCACACCACTAACCATGTGATCTTCTAGAGTGGTGATAGGTGAACAACCTGTCTTGATACAACCCGTGAACTAAGAATGGTTTTTAAAGGGTTGTTAACAGAGAATATTTGGGAAAGATGTACGTGGCCCACAAAAGGTGAAGTATTGATTCTCTGGCCCTTTATAGAAATAGTTCTCCAACCCCTGCTCTGGAGAGATTTCTCCCTGAGGCCTGAATCCTAGGACTTCTGAAAGGAAGTTAGTCACCTTGTGGGGCTTGTTTTGATTCTCACATTACATGCACATACTCTCACAGACCTCGAAATGAAACTTCTTACCTCAGTTCCTAAGCCGGCCACGCTGAGCGGTCCCAGTGGACAACAATCAGGAAAACCGTGGAGTTGGTTTGTCCAGTGTTCTTCATTTAAACACACATTTTTAAATTGTAAAGATAGTTCCATTTTCTTTTCATCTGGCGATAGACGTTTGTGATTAAAACAGGAAGTTTATGAGGTAAATGTTTAAGTAAAAATTCATAAGCAAATTAGGAAAAATGGAATCTGAAGTCATGAACAGTTGTGACAGGCCTGGCATTTCTGAGATGCTGCTCTAAGGAGGAAAGAATTCAGATCAAGATGGAGCAGCCATCAGAAGATCATAAGACGTACCGGAGGTTTATTTAAAGTTTGTATTTGATTACTGTGGTGTTATAAATGAGGATCATCTTTGGTGTGGCTTATGTGTGAGAACCTGAGGTATAGTAATTACTCTTGAAGGTTCCTTTAAAAGCTAGTCAGTGAGTAGTGCAAGCAAAAAAAGAGCTTTCTCAAAGCTACCTTTAGGATCAATTTTGGAAACCCTTGGAAAGAGATGCGCAAGTAGTGGGAGAAATTTTGATGACGGCCCAAACGAAACTATGGTTGAATATGTCTTAGTCAAAAAGAAGTGAGTTAACCAAGAAAGATATTCTTATATAAGAGCAACCTGTGACGTGCCTCATTGTGCTCAAAAGGCAAGCATGAACCTCTGAGAAGCTGTAGTTAGCATAATTACTTCCCTTGCAGATTGATAAAAGCCCAAATGTTACCAATTGACCTCTTGATATTGTTGTTCTTTTTCTCTTTCTTGGGAACACTGTTGTTGTTCATCACATGCCATGCAATTTAACTGTTTAAAGTGCACAAGTAAGTGGGTTTTAGTATATTCAAGCAATATGCAGCCATCACCACAGTCAGTTTTATTTTTTTTTAAGATTTTTATTTATTAGAGTAAGTTCACTTGAGCAGGAAGGAGGAATAGTGGAAGAGGGAGAGAATCCTCAAGCAGACCCCCACTGAACATGGAGCTCATATCAGGACTCGATCCTGGGAGCCTGAGATCATGACCTGAGCTAAAACCAAGAGACACTTAACAGATTAAGCCACGCAGGGTCCCCTACCACAGTCAGTTTTATATTGAAACTCTTAGGCACTCACTAATGTACTTTGTTTCTACAGATTTGCCCATTCTGGACATTTCCTATTAGTAGAATCATAAAATATGTGGACGTGTGTGACTATTCCTTTGCTTGTCACTATGTTGTGAGGGTCCATCCATGTAGCATTATCAGGACTTGCTCCCTTTTTGTTACTGAACAACAGTTCATCGTTTGGATGTACCACAGTTTATTCATGAGCTTACACACATTTGGGTTGTTTCCACTTTTTGGCTATTATGAATAATGCTGCTATGTACCTTTGTATACAGAGCTTATATGGACCTGTGTTTTCATTCTTTGGGGTATATAGCTAGGAGTAGACTATATGGATTAAATGGTAACTATATGCATAAGGTTGTGAGAAACTGCCAAACTACTTTCAGCAGCATATGAGGGTTCCAACTTCTCTACTTGCCAACACTGCTGCAACCTATTGGGGTTTTTTGTTTGTTTTATTCTAGCCATCCAGTGGGTGTAAAGTGGCACCTCACTGGGACTTTTATTTGCATTTCCTTGATGACTAATCGTGTTGAACATCTTTTCAGATGCTTCTTGGCCATTTGTATATCTTCCCTGGAGAAATGTCTATTTGCATTCTTTGCCTATCTTTTAATGGGGCAGATCTTTGATCTTGATGTGGCTGTCACACTGTAGGCACTTAGAGTGTATTCATTTATGGAACGGACTAAACAGAAAGAATGGCTGCATCAGTATGGAAGATTTTATAGTCATGGTTCCTATTATGAGAGAGTTAAGTAATGTTTGTGAGAGCAGAGTGCATGTGTGCCTGTTGGTTATATGCCCACTGCCTACAAGACTTTCCGACAGCCT
Source organism: Canis lupus baileyi (assembly GCF_048164855.1). NCBI lineage: Eukaryota > Metazoa > Chordata > Mammalia > Carnivora > Canidae > Canis > Canis lupus. The sequence goes on along the minus strand of NC_132855.1, from coordinate 25,326,209 downwards.
GGCATAGTGTAGGTGTTCACTAATTGCTTTTTGAGTAAATAAATGTTTGGGTGTAACATGTTTTACTATAAAAACCAAGAACTGAAGAAATTATCAATAAGGTACATGATGATTTTGATGAGCATGATATCAGCTGGAAAATATTTGCAAACATGTGAACAGATGGTGTCATTTCCATGACCTATGAACCAAGGCCTCTGGGCCCCTGTTCTCATTGGATGCACCAACAGCTGCTCTCTAGTTCGTTTATAACATTTGCCCCGTAATTCATTCATCTCTTTTTTTTCTCACTCTTTCTGATAACGATGTGAATACTCTATTTTTATTTCTTTATTTTTTCAAAGATTTTATTTATTTGACAAACAAGAGTGAGAGCATGAGTGGAGGGATGGCAAAGGGAGAGGGAGCAGCAGACTCCCTGCTGAGCAGTGAGTCCAACTATGGGCTTGATCCCAGGACTCCTGGGATCATGACCTGAGCCAAAGGCAGACACTTGTTAGACTGAGCCACCCAGGCACCCCTGTTTTTTATTTTTTTTAGAGGGAATCATGGTATACAAATACATACTGGTTTAGAAGAAAGTTGCTACCTAAATTGGTCTTCGCTCTTCTAGAAAGTAACATTAAAGAGTAGGAAGTCTTGACATAGTAAAAACAACCCAAAACTAGATAACATGAATGGATTGATCATTCAACTTAATAAAGAATTTCTCCAATGGTGGCTTGTTTGGCAGATCTTTTTTCAAGCTTAGACCCTTAATCAAAAACTGTGAAATTTTTGTTACAAATATGAGATCATTACAATGCAAACAAAATTTGAGAGTTGGATGAAGAGGTCATGAATCTTATCAGTCTTTTGGGATTCTTAGCTGTAGTGACTAAGAGGGATTTTGTGATGAAAGCTTTAGTGATTTAAGAAAACGATGACTTTTTGAAAAATCATTACACACCACAGTGATTTTACAAAATTGTGCCTAGTCAGATAAAATGGCTAGGGGTTCAGAAGCCTTTTCCTCACTATGTGGCACAATAGATTAACCTCAGAGCAAGGTAAAATTGTGAAACATCCACCAGCAGCAACCTAAAATATTGCCACATCACAAATTTGGGGCATCTCTCCTCAAGTTTAAAAAAAGTTGTTGCAAGTATTGTGACATTTTAAGAAAAAGGATGTTGCCTGAATGTTGAACTTGATGTTCAGTGTCTGTCTTTTTAATTCATTTAATTTTCCAAAATTGATAAATTTAGTAAAGTAACATATCCCCTATAGGTCAGTGAAATTAAGTAGTATTTAAAAAAAATACTGTATTTACATGAAAAAAATATGGCCTTTGGATAACATTGTCATCATTAGGATACCTCTATAATTAAAATACTTTAGGTGTACCTGGGTGGCTCAGTCGGTTTAGCATCTGCCTTAGGCTCGGGTCATGATCCCAGGATCCTTAGATCGAGCCCACATAGGGCTCCCTGCTCAGCAGAGAATCTGCTTCTTCCTCTCCCTTTGCCCCTCCCCCTGCTCCTTCTCTCTCTCTCTCTCTGTCAAATCTTTTTTTTTTTAATTTTTATTTATTTATGATAGTCACAGAGAGAGAGAGAGGCAGAGACACAGGCAGAGGGAGAAGCAGGCTCCATGCACTGGGAGCCCGACGTGGGATTCAATCCCGGGTCTTCAGGATCGCGTCCTGGGCCAAAGGCAAGCGCCAAACCGCTGCGCCACCCAGGGATCCCTCTCTGTCAAATCTTAAAAAAAAAAATCCTTTATGCACTGACAATGGAAGAATGAAGAATCTTTGTATTTAGTATAAAATAGAAGACAGAGAAGATACTCTGTGTTTCAGGCTCAGTCCTAGGCTTTTTACATGTATTTTTACTCCTATGCAATTCAGACATCTTTGATGGAAGGGTTTGAGAAATATCAGTATTTGTGATTTGTCTGTGTGTGAGCTTAAAAACCCCTCTTGGGGGTTCCTGGGTGGCTCAGCAGTTGAGTGCCTGCCTTCGACCCAGGGCATGATCCTGGAGTCCTGGGATCGAGTCCCACATTGGGCTCCCTCCATGGAGCCTGCTTCTCCTTCTGTCTCTGCCCCCCTCTCTTTCTTTCTCTCTCTGTTTCTCATGAATGAATAAATAAATAAAATACTTTTTTTAATTTTAAAAATTAAAAAATTAAAATTAAAAAAATAATAAAAACCCCTCTCCTGGATCCTCCTAGCAGGTTCCTGGCAGAAAAAAAGACCACAAAGTAGGCTGGGAATTTTTAAAATAGAATTAATACAGTGACCCTTCACAGAAAGAATTTTCAAAGGGAAGGGTAGTGGAACCCAGTAGAAGAATCCAGGCAACCAGTGATGTACAACAGCAGGAAGCTATTACCACCTCTAGGCCTGAAAGTGTTATTTGGTCCTGTGATCGGAGCTGTGGGAAGGGAACCATCCCAAACCTGGAATACGATCGGAGCAGGACACAACCTCCACCAGACCATGGCACTGAGGCCCAGGAGATCTGCTTTGAACTCCCTCTCCTGTCCTGCCATGTCTTGCTAATGCTTCCATTGGCCAAAGCCCTTCCACAATCCAGAGGGCAACAGAGCCTGGGTGAAGAAGTCCTTACAAGTTAGACCCATATATCTGGAGTAGAAAAAAGTAAGCCCCTCTGCTCAGGGAGAGGTTGCATTCATTCAGAGCTTTGCTTGCAATTACAGAAACCACCTCCATCTAGCTTAAACCAAACAAAGCCTGTGTCACAAGGCTGCAAGGCGTCATGGCAACTGGGTTAAAAATGCAGCCAGAAAAAAAAAAAAATGCAGCCAGGTGTCGAGGAAGATGGGACCCAGAAGCCCATAAAATCTAGAACGTGCCCCCTTTGCATGCTCTTGACCCCAAATATTGATTGAATCTTCCTTGGGAAACCAGGAATGTCTTTCTCTGCTGTGCCGGTTTACCAGGAGGAAAGGGTGTCATCAACATGAACTATGGGTTCCATTTGCAGCTCTCCCTTCTCTTTGTTCCAATCCTAAATCCCAGGACAGCTCACTCTAATTGGAGTATTTTGAAGTGCCCACTTCTGGTCCCCGTGGCTGAGGGAACAGGGATATATAGGACAGAACCATGGCTACTGAGATCCCACCCTCATGCATTCCTCACGGGAAGCTTCTTAAACTTTGCTTTTGAGCCAGGGCCAAAAATACTGAAATGGAAAGTAATTTAAAGTATATGCATATTTTTAATATATATGTATGAATTTTGAATATATTTATATACAGTTAATTCACAGATATATCCAAACACATACTCATGTTATCCTTTAAGAATAGCAATGTTTAATGTAAGGTTAACCACAGAAAGTGTAATAGAAGCTAATGTTTGTTGTTGTACAACCTTCATGTGATGTATTGCATATTCTTGTTATGAATATGTCATGAGTTGAGTAGTATTATCATCATTTTGCATGTAAACAATCATGTAGAGGTTTAGGGGATAATTCCAGTTTCTTCTATACTTTAGGGAGACAGTATTTGAATAATCTTGAATCACCTGGTCTTACAGCCTAGGTAACATTATCAGAATAGAAGAAATGGAATGCCACCTAATTACCAGTTATGGTTTGTGGAAATCTCCTGAATGTTTGTATCATGCCCTTTTTAGGTACATCAGGATTGGAGACAAAGAATGTGAATTTAACAGGAACTTTCGCCTTATCCTTCACACAAAACTGGCAAATCCGCACTATAAGCCTGAATTGCAGGCTCAGACAACCCTCCTCAATTTTACGGTCACAGAAGATGGTCTAGAAGCCCAGCTCCTGGCAGAGGTGGTCAGTATTGAAAGGCCAGATCTGGAGAAACTTAAGGTAAAAAATTAAGAAACCTTGCATCAACACTTATTCAGTATCTGCCTTGCACAAGTTATAGTGCTTAGACTCAGGAGTGTAAGATAGGATTCCTGCCCACTAGGGATGTCTAATCTAATTGAGAAAAATGAGGATGTACATGAACAATGAACAATTCAAGGGTACTTGTGTTAAAACAGGTAGTTAGCATTGGGCCTCCAGTTGGAGATGGGCTAGCTCTAGATCTGCTTTCATGCAGGTGATGAGGACAAGCGAAGAGTTGCGAGTCATGGAAAACAGAAGTAGAGAAGCAGGAATGTGTCCTGTCAGCCAGGGCAAAGACCCAAAAGGAGCAGTAATGGAATAATGCTGGAAAAATTCAGGGGATCATAGCTGGTGATGACTAGTATTTAAAGGAAAATGTATGGTTTTATGTACAGAGATTAAGAAAAAAACACTAAAAATAATTAAAATGAGGGTTGATTACCATTAAAACAAAACAAAACAAAAAAAAACGCACACACAAAAAAAGCCCCAAAACAACAGAGGAGGCCTGAAAATGTAGAAAGAAGTCAATGGCAGGGGTGAGTGGTTGCCGCAGAGATGGTATGGCCTGCAAAACCAGAAATATTTACCATGTTGCTTTTTATGGAAAGCGTTTGCCGCTCCTGTTATAAATCAGTGGTTCTCAAATGGTGGTTCCTAGAACATTAGCATCAGCTGGGATTCGCATTTAAATGCGTAATCTCGGGCCACAGACCACATCCTGCTAAATGTGACATTCTGGAGGTAGGCCCAGCAATCTGTTTTACAGGCCCTGCGAGGGGTTCTCACACATGTTCAGAGTCCATTTGAGATGGCTTTCAGGTGGATTTACTTCTGCACCAGTCAACAGGCCGGGCAGAGACAGCCCTGGGACCAAGGCTAAGTGCGAGTGGGCACAGGGCTCTCAGGTCTGCTCGCAGGCGTGCTCACATGTAGTGCCATCGCAACCTGCCAGTGACAAGTGATCCAAGTGGCCAGGGTTAGAGGACCACAGGCATGCTGCTTTGTACATCATTGACAAGCTGGACAGAGAACATGTCCGTATTCGAAACACCATATGACCATATAAGAAAACAGTTTTGTAATATATTTACACCTGGGTTTTTTTTTTCCCTAACGCCTTGATCGTTTGGTTAATTTCTTTCTTTGCTTTTACTTTTCATAGTGAAGTTTTTCAAATATATGAACGTAAAGAAAATAGTTCTAAGTTTCCCTGTGATCATCATTTAGCTTCAATTATTAGCAACATTCTCCCCCTATTTTTTTCTTTATCAGAAGCAAGCTTTTGGGCAGCCCGGGTGGCTCAGCGGTTTAGTGCCGCCTTAAGCCCAGGACATGGAGACCCAGGATCGAGTCCCATGTCAGGTTCCCTGCATGGAGCCTGCATCTCCCTCTGCCTGTCTCTCTCTCTCTCTCTCTCTCTCCTTCTCTCCCTCTCTCTCTCATATATAAATAAATAAAACCTTTTTTTAAAAAAAAAAACAAGCTTTTAAAATAAATGTTAACTTATTCTGGGATAACTTTAATTTATTTACACAAAAGTTGCAAGATATTACAGAGTTCCTCTATATCACTAACCCAATTTCAGTTTCTACTAATACTATTCTTCCTTTTTGTGATATAAAAGTAGAATTTATGTAAGATACTGTTCTGCTTTATTAAAACACATCCACTCATTGTTGTTCATTAATACATGGTAATATTTCTACCTTTTTTTTATAAGTTTTTGATATAATCCACATACCTTTTTTAATTGTATAATTCAGTGTTTTTTTAGGTCACTCACAGAGTATCAATTTTACAACATTTTCAGCATCTCAAAAAGAACATCCGTGCTTATTAGCTGTTACTCCCCAGCATCCCCTCCCACCTACCTCCTAGCAGTCATTAATCTACTTTCTCTCCCTATAGATTTGCCTGTCCTGGACATTTTATATAAATGGAATCATAAAATATCTTGCCTTTGTACCTGGCTTCTCTCATTTAGCATAATGTTTTTAAGGTACATCCATATTGTAGCATGTATCAGTTTTTCATTTTCTTATGACTGAATAATACTTTGTGGATATTATATACCATATTTATGCCCTCATCAGTTGATGGACATCTAGGTTATTTCCACTTTTTGGCCATGATGTTCAATGTTTCTGTGAATGTTCAGTGTAAGTTGTTATATGGACGTATATTTTTCATTTCTCTTTGGTACGTACCTAGATGCAGAATTCCTGGGTCATTTGGTAACTCTCTGTTTAATATTTGAAGAACTGCCAGACTGCTTTCAAGTGACTGCTCCATTTTACATTTCTACCAATTATGTAGAAAGGACCCAATTTTTTCACGTCTTCACCAACATTTGTCTCTTTTTTTGATAATAGCCATCATAGTAGGTATGAAGCAGTATCTCACTGTGGTTTTGATTTTCTTTTCCCCATAGGCTAATGAGGTTAAGCATCTTTTCATATATTTATTGTCCTTTTATATGTCATCTTTGGAGAAACATCTGTTTAAACCCTTTGCCCATTTTAAAAAATGGGCTATTTTTATTGTTGTGTTGCAGGAGCTCTTTATATATTTTGAGTATTATACTCTTATTGGACATATATCGTATACTTATATATTTTCTCCTATTCTGTGGCTTGTCTTCACTTTGTCAATGGTATCTTCAGAAGCACAAAAGTGTTTAATTTTTATGAAATCCAATTTATGTGTTTTTGCTTTTTTGTTTGTGCTTTTGATGGCATATCTAAGAAACCATTGCTTCACGCAAGTTCATGAAGATTTACCCTTATGTTTTCTTCTAGGAGTTTTATAGTTTTAGTTCTTACATTTAGGTTCATGATCCATTTTTGAGTTAATTATTGTATATAGTGTGAGGTAGGGATCCAGCTTCATTCTTTTGCATGTGAATACCCAGTTGTCCAGCACCATTTGTTGAAAAGACTATCCTTTCTCCATTGCCTTTACTACTTGTCAAAGATCAATAGCATATTTCTGTGGATCTATTGTCTATTTTGTGAATATGATACCTTCCTTATTAGTGGCAGCTTTATAGCAAGTCTTTAAGTTGAGTATTGTCAACCTTTCACCTTCTTCTTCCGTACACCTACTATTGACTCTTCTGGATCTTAAGCTTTTCCATATACACTCTAGGATCAAGTTTTCAATATTTGCAAAAATAATGTGCTGGAATTTTGATTGATTGTAGAATCACAGAAAGGAAGACATGACACCTTAACAATATTGACTTTTCCTATCATGAATATGAATTCTGTCTACTTTTAAGATCTTTGATTTCTTTCATCAGAATATGGAGAACTCTTCATATGTATCTTCAGTATAACTTTTTAGATTTATACCTAAGCACTTCAGTTTATTGGTAGTAATGTAAAGGGTGTGTATTGTAAATTTCAAATTCCAGTTGTGCAGCGCTGGTATATAGAAAAGCAATTGACTTTTGTATATTAACCTTGTATCTTGCTGCTTTGTTATAATCTCTTATTAGTTAGGTGTCTTTTTGTTAATTCCTCGGGAATTTCTACAAAGACGACCATGCCATGTGTGAACAAAGACTGTTTATTTCTGCCTTCCCATTCTGTATACTTTTTATTTATTTTTCATGTCTTAAAGCACTTAAAGTCTTAAGGACTTTCAGTACAATGTTGAATAGAAGTGGTGAAAGGAAATATTTGTGTCATGTTTCCAGTAGGTGGGAGGTGGGGGAGTGGGAAGCATGTAATTTCTCACCATTAAGTGGGATATTAGAGGTTTCATTTTTAGAAATTCTCTATCAACTTGAAGTTCTCCTGTATTTTAGTTTGCTGAGCATTTTTATCATAAATGAATGTTGGACTATGTCAAATGTTTCTTTTTCATCTATTGGTATATCATATGCTTTTTCATCAACTTTCTGATAAGATGAATTAATTATATTACTTTTCGTTGTTGAATCAGACTTGCACACATGCGCGTTTGATTTGATTTGCTTTTATTTTGTTGAGCATTTTTACATCTATGCTCATGAAAGATATGGTATATAGTCTTGGGTTTGTTTATTTTTTTAAATAATTTACCTGGTTTTGATATTAGGCTAATGCTGGCATCATAAAATTGGTTAGGAAGTAATCCCTTTCCTTCTATTTTCTGGAAGAAATTATAGAGAATTGATAGCATTTCTTCTTTAAATCTGTAAATCATCAGCAAAATTATCTGAGCCAGGTGCTTTCTTTTTGGAAGATTATTGTCAATTCAATTTTTAAATTAGACATAGACCTATTATATTATATTGTTATATTTGTATGAGTTTTTGGTAGATGTGTCTTTCAAGGAATTGGCCTATTGCATCTGAATTTTTAAATTTATGGGCATACAGTTGTTCATCATAGTGTTTTACTGTCCTTTAATGCCCATAGAATCAGTAGTGATAGCCCTTCTTTAATTACTAACATTGTAATTTGTGCTTTCTCTCTTTTTTTCCTGATTGGCCTGTCTACAGGGTTATAAATTTTATTGATTTTTGTAAAGAATCAAATTTGGTTGATGATTTTTTTTCCCATTGGTTTCTTGTTTTAAATTTTATTGATTTCTGCTCTAATTTGTATTGTTTATTTTCATTTCCTTTGTTTATTTTGCTCTTCTTTCACTAGTTTCTTAGGGTAAAAGCTTAGATAATTAATTTTAGATCTTAATCCTTTTCTAATATATGTGTTCAGCACTATAAGTTTTCCTCCAAGCACTGTTTTTGCTATATTTCACACATTTTATTAACTTGTATTTTCATATTTATTTACTTATTTAGAAGTGTGAAAAAAAACAGAAGTGTTTTTTTCCAGCTCTCTTTCCATTAGTGATTCTTTATTTAATTTTTCCATCCCTTTATGTTGGAGCAAGATAGATTTCCTACAGACAACAGACAGTTGGGTTTTAATCCACTATGTCAGGCTCTGTCTTTTAATTGATGTATTTAGAAAATTCAAAGAGATTATTGTTGATGCATTTGGATTAAAATCTACCGTTTTAGTCATTTTTTTAAATTTACTGCAATCTTCCTTACCCTTTTTTTTTCCTTTTCTTTCTGCCTTCTCTGATTTTAGTTGAGCATTTTATATGATTCCATTACATGTCCTGTCTCAGCATAGAAGTTATACTTTTTTAAAACATATAGTGGTTTCTTTAGCATATTATATTGCCTCCTGAGAAATGTGGGTTATCTTTTATTTTGTGTTTTTTTTAAGATTTTATTTTAAAAAAATATTTTATTTATTTATTCATGAGAGACACACAGAGAGAGAGAGAGAGAGAGGCAGAGAGGCAGAGGGAGAAGCAGGCTCCAGGCAGGGAGCCTGATGTGGGACTCGATCCTGGGTCTCCAGGATCACCACCTGAGCAGAAGGCAGATGCTCAACTGCTGAGCCACCCAGGCGTCCCATGGATTATCTTTTAAAAGAGTTTTCTTATTTCTTCCCTCTAGTCTCTTATAACATTATTGTCATTCATTTATCCTAAGTTATAATCACTTACTACATTGTTGTCTCTATTATTTGGAGCAGTTCTCTTGAGAGTAAGAAAATAAAATTTCCTTCATTTATTCTTTCTCTAACATTCTTCCTTTCTTGATGGAGATCTGAGTTTCTGACATACATTTTTTTCTCTGTGACATAAAATCTTTAACATTTCCTATAAGACGTGTCTCCTAGTGACAGAATCCTTCAGTTTTTATGTGTCTGAAAAAGTATTTTTCCTCATTTCTGAGAAGTGATTTGGCAAGATATAGAATTCTAGGCTGATGGTTTGTTTCTTCAGTATTTTATTTATTTTATTTTTTGGTTTTTAAATTTATTCTTGAGAGAGAGAGAAAGAGAGAGAGAGAGAGGCAGAGACACAAGCAGAGGGAGAAGTAGGCTCCATGCAGGGAACCCGATGCAGGACCCAATCCCGGGACTTGAGGATCAGGCCCTGGGCTGAAGGCGGCACTAAACCACTGAGCCACCCGGGCTGCCCTTTTTTTTTTTTTTTTTTTTCCAGATTTTTAAATTTATTTTGTTTCTTCAGTATTTTAAATATTTACTCTTTCTGGCATCATTTCTCAAAAGTTCTATGTAATTTTTTACCTCTTTTTTTTATAAGTGATGTGAGGTTTTCCTATACCTTCTTTTAAGAGTTTTTCTTTGTATTTAATTTTCTGTAGTTTGAATAAGATAGGTCTAGGTGTAGTTTTTTTGTTACTCTGCCCAGCAGCTCACAAGGGCTGCCTAGCTGCAGCCAGCTCACAAATGACAGTTTCCGCTACCTGTTTCCTACAGCCTTGGCTCCAAATCCACCTAAGGCTCACACTGACTTTCCCTATGACTTAGAATGGCTTTGTGCTCACTTTAATTGTAGTTTGTGCCATTCTGTGAAGTAATATTCAAACAAAGAAGAAAGTGACATTGCAGAGCCTCAGGAGAAGCTGAGGACTCTGTCTCAAGGGCCCCCTCACACACATCATGCACTTACAGAGAATGCCAGCCGAGGCAGTGCAGACAAGGAAGCCACAGGTCAGAGGCACCAACTGTGGGCCCCAGCTGCCACGTTTATTACCACTGCTCTAACTCTGACATCGTGGACTATGATCCTGTAAAACTGCAAACAATATAGTTCGCAAAAAAAATTATTTCTGGGCGTTCCACCTCTCTGCTGCTCCTTCCCCAGCACTTCATTCAATGAGTGTGCCAAGTGAGGCCTCTCGGTCCCCAGAGCCACCGAGAGACAGGGCCCCAGGGACAGGCTCTGGGCGCAGTGTCTCTGAAGGCGGGTGTGCCAGGTTGGGGCAGAGCTCTGCCAAGGATCGTGTGGACGGGATGATGGCCATGGACATGGAGAAAAGCCAGGAGGAGAGGGGGGAAGAAGGTGAAGAGCCCAGGGAAGAGGAGGGCACAGGACCTGGAGTGACCAGGGAGCTACAGCAGGTGGAGATGCCTAGTGGGGACAGAGCCGCAGAGGCTGCACCTGGAGACGGTGGGGGAAGTGCCCCCCCCTTGCCAGCCTAGAGGGAAGCCAGTCAGGAAGCACAGATCCGGGTCAGGACACTGATTGATCTGCTGGCATTCAGCTCTGTGGCTGAGATGAAGGCACTGGGTTTAAACAGGCTCAAGGGTGAACTGATGGCCCTGGGACTGAAATGTGGGGGCACTCTGCAGGAGCGGGCAGCGAGACTCTTCTCTGTCATGGGACTGGCAAGGGAACAGATTGACCCCGCTCTATTCGCCAAGCCTTTGAAGGGGAAGAAGAAATGAGTTTCATTGGAGCTTAATATGCTGTGAGCTTCTGGATCTGTGGTTTGGTGATTGTCATTAATTTGGGAAAATTCTTAGCCATCATTACCTCCAATATTTCTTCTTTTTCTCCTTCAGGTATTCCCATGATGTGTATGTTAAGCTTTTTGTGATTTTCCTACATTTATTAGACAGTCTTTTCTTTTTTTTCCTCATTCCTTTTCTATTTCCTTTCCACTTTGAAAAGTTTCTGTTTGACTTATCTTCGAGTTGGCTGGTAATTCCCTGTGGCCAGCCTACTGATGAGCCCCTGAAAGGCAGCCTTCATTTATGTCATAATATTTTTTTCTAGCATTTCCTTTCTTAGAGTTTCTGTCATCTCTCTACTTAAATTGTCCATATAGTCTGGCATATTTCCCACTTTCTCCATTAGAGCCTCCTACCACATTAAGCATAGTTATTTTAATTCCCAGTCTGATCATTTCAAAATCTCTGCCTTTCCTGAATCTTGTTCTAAGGTTTGCTTTATCTCTTCAGACTGTGTTTTTCATCTTGCAGTGTGCCTTGTACTTTTTTGTCAGAAGCCAGATATGATGTATTTTGTAACTTGAAGTGAGGTAAATAGAGCTTTGGCATTAGGTTCATGTGGCTGGGTGTTAGGCTGTGTGTCGTGTTTGCCAGAGCTGTTAGTGTCATAGGCTTCACTTTTCTCTCAGATCCCTGTTTTTGTCTCCTGTGTCCTTGGACTTCCCTAGATGCTCCTTCTTAAATAAAGTCGGTATCTTGCAGCTCTCTGTTGTAATCCAGTATTATCATACTGGAGTCTGTTGGTATGGTATGATGGTAAGGCATTGTGGGTGGGAAGTATTCTATAATCCTATGTTTAAATCTCAGGATTTTCCAATAGGCTTGAGTCACTGGAGTTTGAACTTCAGAAGAGTTTATCATTTATTTTTATCTCCCTTATGCGAGAAAGGACATCTAGGGAAGGCTGAGTTGTCCAGTCATCCTCCCCACTAAGGTCAGGTGAGGCTCTGATAATATAATTTCCCTTGATGGTGAATGTTTGTTATGAGAACAGAAAGTTTTTGCATATTTTAAATGGTTACTTCCCTCTGGATGTATTTCAAAATGGTTGCTTTATCCCCTTCCATTGCCCAAAGCAGGAGTGGATTTTTTTTCCCTTGATCTTTACTGTGAGAATCTGTAAGTCTCCTAGAGGTAAATCCACCTAAGCCTCAAGGGTTTCCTAATGCAGATCCCACAGAGACTTTTAACCCTCAAGCTCTGCCTTCAGCAATTAGCCAATGACTATGTGAAAGTTTGCCAGCAGCTGTGATTGTCTGTATTCCCTCACCTCTCTCGTTTGGGGGGTAGCAGTTGGCCCTGTGACTTCAGTTCTTTGATGGATATTAGAAGAATTGAAGATTAGCTTTTTTCCTGTTGTGAGGATGGAAAGGATGACTTCCAACTCTTGAAATTTGAAGCAGGAATCAGAAGTTTCTTCCAATAGAATAGATTGTTCCTGTAGGTTTCTGATGTTAAATGATTGACAGATATTCATTCTCTGGACCCTGCAGAGTAGTTCTTAACATATTTTATGACTTGTTTTAAAATAACCTTTTAAGGATGATGATGAGTATGTTGTTGTTTTTTTTTTATGAGTATGTTTTTAATTTTAAGTGTGTTTTACTCTATATAATTCCATGGAATCAGTGATTAAAGAAACTGCTTACAAGCGTGAATTGAACCAGCATTTCTCACACTTTTCCTGGTTTGTATTAGTTGGTTTTGACAAAGCACCAAAATGACTTTAAGATCGAGCTGAAGTATCTAGAGGACGACCTCCTTCTGCGCCTTTCTGCGGCAGAGGGGAGCTTTCTAGATGACACAGAGCTGGTGGAGAGACTAGAGAGGACAAAAGCAACCGCAGCAGAGATAGAGCTCAAGGTAAGAAGGTGCAAAGGACACCCGGTGGGTCACAGTTCTCCCTTTGAATCAAGTGTTTGGCATAAAAATGTGATCAAACTTGACAGTTTCTCTAAGAGCACTGACTTGTGGATTTCAGGTCATTTATAAACTGCCCTTCAAAATGTGTGGGGCTCCACATGAAGACAGAGGTGGTTGAACTCTTCTCAGAGGTGGTTGTCTTTCTTCAGCGGAGATCCAGTCATTCACATGAAACGCTGTCAGCCTTTTTTTTTTTTTTCTGAATGACCAAATTGGAAGAAAATTGGAGCCCGCTGGCTTATATGGTCTAAAATCTAAAAAGGTTTAGCAGTCCAGCTCTGGCAGACTGACACCCTGCAGTCCCACCACAGGCTTCCTAGGCTGTTGTGCCTTTTAGAGAAATATGTTTAGAGCTGATGTTTTGTTTATGGGCATTCAGTAGTAGGAGACTGAACAAGGGATGGTCTCCTGCTGTACTCAGATGCATTATTCACTCTGGGAAACAATGACATTTCCTGAATGCCAGTAAAAATTTGTATTGAGGAGACTTCCTGCTGAATGTCCAGCATATGTCCCAATATGCCTTTCACATCGTGTACGCTTTGGACTCGCACCAAGTGGCCACGAACCTTAAAATTCCATTGTTTCAAAGTGAGAGGAACCTTATTTCCTTTCTGGAATGTCCTCATTACTAGTAATCTATTAATTACCCAGTTGAGGCTGTGTCACCACATATTCTATATGTTTGTCTCAATTTAAGTGAAGAAATGGAATCCCAAATTAACCTTTTAAGTAAGTGAATTCTGGTAGCTCCTAAGATGGTAAAGATTGGAGCAATTAAGTAAATTAGGTCTTAGCTTTGAAGTTAGCTTCTAATGGTCTTTTAAAATGCCTCTTCCTGTCTCCTTAGTATATTGCTATGTAGGGAATCCCCCCTCTGCTCTACATTTTATTTCCTTTTATATGCAAGTTTGAAGAATCAAGTCTGTAAAAAAAATATATATATATATTTGAGCCTTGAATAAAAATGAGTATGTTGGTTGATGGGTTGTTGGTGGTGTTTTGTTGTTTTAATTATCTCTCTGAATGTACCCAGAGGCTACTACATAAAGATAAACTAAATGGAAATATATGAGCATATGGATCATCTGGTGCAAAGTCAGACAGTCATGAGAGTCTTCATATAATGCCTTTTTAGTAAGCGTGGGTATTGGATATATTATTGACCTTGGCTGTTTTTGCATACCTTGTTGACTAATAAAGTTATCGGCATTGAATTGACCCAGCAGACTTTTAAAAGCTATCCCTGGGAGGTGATAGAGCTGGGTTATTAAACCTGAAAAAGAGAGGAGGCAGGGAAGGTGACATTACTCAGAACAAATTCTGTAAAACCAAAACCAATCTAGTTTGTTTAACCTGTAACTGCAGAGCAGCTAGAGTAATGTCCATTCTCACTGAAAACTCAGTTTAGAAGTATTTTAAGATATGACTTTAATAATTTTAGAAAAAATGAAGCATATAGATGCCATACATGTTGTCTATTTTAATACAAATAATTTTTCATTTCAGATATGTTCCTTCTATCAGTTAGGTAAGTATAAAGAATATGAAAAATAAGGTACTTAACCTGTTTGATCTTACCATAGGTGATTGAGGCTAAAGAAAATGAAAGAAAAATCAATGAGGCCCGAGAATGTTACAGACCAGTGGCAGCAAGAGCATCTCTTCTTTATTTTGTTATTAATGACCTCAAAAAAATTAACCCCATCTATCAATTCTCTTTGAAGGTAATGCTGAATAGGCTAAGAAAAATTTTAAATTTCATGAGTTCAACTCATTTCTGGAAGTTTAAAATTCACTGGAAAAGCATAAGTATATCCAGTAAGAAGTCCTGAGGATCTAGTGAGAAAGAAAAAAATTCTCATTTTCTCAGAAACTTTTATTTACAATTTCCATTAAGGCTTTGAGATCATTAAATTATGTGGCATCATAATATATTTGTTTCTGTTCTTAAACAGAGTCTTGAGTTTATAAGGGAATTCTCCTTGAGGCTCCTATACTTTGTGAAAATGTAGGTGTCTTATAAAAAGATTTCTCATATTATTTTGGTAGAGCAGGAGAACGAATGAGAACAACTATTCATTAAGTCACTGTTACATCCAAGACATTTTCATACTGTGGTTCATTCTTATGCCTGCAATATCTCAACAAAGTATATTATTTTATCCCTATTAAAAAAAAAAAGCTAACATTTTCAGATTTTAAATAAGTTGTCCAAGAATTCACATCATCATGGTAAGAGGCAGGATTTGATCTCATGGCTATGATCCCAAAGGCCATTCTCTTTACTCTATACCCTTGTGCCCCTGGGCAGTATCCATTCTGTCACTCATTTTTTAAACGAATAACTGTTGAGACTAATCATCATGCCAGATGTTGTGCTGAGTGTACAATTTTGAGGAAAAAAATAAACATGAATGGAGATACATAGGAGTGTGTCTATTTGTGTATATATAAAAGTAATAAATACAATGAGAAAATAATATAGATGAGAGAGGCTCTTTCACTCTTAGCTCAGGGAAGGCCTCTCAGAGGAAGTGACATTATAATTGATTCCTATAGAGTTGAGCTTCCTATGGAGTATTTACAGTAAACACAGATGTGAGGGACATGAAAGAGTTTGGAATTTCAGGTGCTGAATGAATCTTTGTGCCTGGAGGTATAATTAATGAGCGAGAGAGAAGATGACAAGGCAGGAATCTAGAGATGTGGGAAAATGTAGGTCTTTGGAGACCTCACTGGCCAGGTGGGAGATTTTAGATTATAGTTTGTCTATGAAAAGAAACCATTGAAAGATTTGAAGCAGTTGACTGATATGATGACACAAGACTCAAAAGTGAATAGACTTGATCTGTGATTTGAAGCTAGAATAATCAGCCCTTGGAAATGGATTAGACATGGACAATAATGAAAAGAGTCAGGAATAACTAGCAGGTTTCTAGTAGGATGGAGCTAGTGTGCAGAAATTCTGAGAAGAATAGAATAGCTGGATTTTGGAACAACTACAGTGTGTAAAGTGTAATAAAATTAAATTAATAATACCAACCCATCATTACTCAAAACCAAAACCAGACTAAGACATTACAAGAGAAGAAAACCACAGAGCAGACCCCTTCCTGGACACTGTTGCCAAACTACTCAAGAAAAGATTGGTAAATTGAATCCCACCATATATAAAAAGAACAATATGTTATGTCC
The DNA here is from genome assembly GCF_048164855.1 of Canis lupus baileyi. Lineage (NCBI taxonomy): Eukaryota > Metazoa > Chordata > Mammalia > Carnivora > Canidae > Canis > Canis lupus. The sequence goes on along the minus strand of NC_132855.1, from coordinate 25,309,876 downwards.
AAGTGAAATTTATGCCAGCAATGCAAGTTGGTTAAATATTAAACACACACACACACACACACACACACACACACACACACAAGTCTTCATAAAATAGAACAAAAGAGAAAAACCATATGATCACTTCATTGGATGCAGACAAAGAATCTGATAAATTTCAATGCCCAGTTAAAAAAGAAAAAAAAGACTGAGAAAATTAAGAATAGATGGTTACTTCTTAAAGTGAAGAAGGGCATCTACAAAAATCTACATCTAATAATATACTTAATGTTGAAAAATTGAGTGCTTTCTCCTAAGATCAGGAACAATGTCTTCTCTCAATACTTCTATTCAGAACTACCCTGCAGGTTATTGCCAGTGCAATAATACAATAAAAGGGACAGACATTTAGAAAGAAAAGAAAAGGTGTCTTTTTTTTTTTTTTAAACAAATGACTTAATCTTGTATATAGAAAATCTTAAGAAATCTACCCAAAAAAGCTACTAGGACCAAGAAGTGAGTTTTTGGCAAGATTGCAGGATATAAAGTCAATATAAAAAAATTTTGTTTTTATATATCAGGTACAAATGATTGGAAATAACTCAGTACTGTTACAATAGCTTCCAAAATCATGAAACTTTTAGGGATAATTTTAACAAAACAAGATCCATGTGCGAAAAGCTACAAAACATTGTTGAGATAGACCATGGAGAGGTATACCATATTTATGGATTAGAACACTCAATATTGGGATCCCTGGGTGGCGCAGCGGTTTGGCTCCTGCCTTTGGCCCAGGGCGCGATCCTGGAGACCCGGGATCGAATCCCACGTCGGGCTCCCGGTGCATGGAGCCTGCTTCTCCCTCTGCCTGTGTCTCTGCCTCATTCTCTCTCTCTCTCTCTCTGTGACTATCACAAATAAATAAAAATTAAAAAAAAAAAAAAGAACACTCAATATTATTAAGATGCTAATTCTTTGCAAATTGATTTATAGGTTCAGTTCCATCTCCATCAAATCCCTGAAGGCTTTTTAAATAGAAATCAGCAGAGTGATTCTAAAATTTGTGTAGAAATTCAAAGGATTTAAAATTAGTGAATAATTTTGAAGAACAACAAATTCAGAAAACTTACAGTACATGATTTCAGGACTAACTATAAACTTATACTACTTAGCCTAAAGAAAAAGTCTAGAAGTAGTCCTACAAATATATGGTCAATTGATTTTTGGCAGTGATACCAAAACAATGAAGGAGGGGTAGTTTTTACAACAAATAGTGCTGAGAAAAACTGGATATTCACGCAGAATAAGATGAACTTTAACCATTACATCACACTGTATACAAAATTAACTATAGATAAGCAAAGCTATAAAACTTCTAGGAAAAAACCAGGAGATAATTTTTTAGCTTTAGGTTAGGCAAAGATTTCTTAGGATACAATAGAAAGAAAATGATAAATTGAACCCTATCAAATTAAACATTTATGGTCTTCAAAAGATATTAAGAAATTGAAAAGGCAAGCCACAGACTATTAAAACTTCCTTCCAATACATGTATCTAACAAAGAACTTATACAAGAATATATAAAGAATTTGGACAACTCAATAGGACAACTCAAAGAATGAAAGATTTGAACAGATATGTCTTGTGCTAAGTTATGTGTATTGCTCATGAGCACATTTTTTCAATGCTCAATATTCATCAAAAAATGCAAAGTAAGGCGCTTGGGTGGCTCAAGTTGGTTAAGTGTTTGCCTTTGGCTCAAGTCATGGTCCCAGGTCCTGAGATCGAGCCTCGCTTCAGGCTCCATGTTCAGCAGACAGCCTGCTTCTCCCTCTCCCTCTGCTGCTCCCCCTGCTTGTGCTTTCTCTTTCTATCTCTGTCAATAAATCAATAAAAGCTTTAAAAAATGCAAAATAAAAGCAGAATGAAGTATTACTATATATCAAAAAGAATGGCTACAATTGTACAAGACCAGCAGTAACAAGTATTAGCACAGGTACAATACTGCAGCTCTTTCATGTTGCTGATGAGAATGCAAAGTGGTAAGACTGTTTTGGAAAACAGGTGGCAGTTTCATATAAAGTTCATATAAAAGTTAAATATAAACTAACAAAGTGATTCCACATTTTTACTGTGTGTCTAGAGCTAGCTTGACATCACGCATTAGTTTCCACCCTTTACCAGTTACTTTAAATTCCCCAGGCTTTCAACATGCTGTTCCACAGAGCAATTGAGCAGGCTGACAAGGCAGAGGATGTGCAGGGGCGCATCTCAATCCTGATGGAGGACATCACCTATGCTGTCTTCCTCTATACCAACCAGGCACTGCTTGAGAGGGATAAGCTCACCTTCCTGTCCCAGATGGCTTTTCAGGTAAGGAAATTGGTCACTTTAAAGCATCCTCAGAGCCAAAATCCCATACCTCTGTCTATTAGCTGCTTTACTTCCACTGAACGGAGAAATGACACCTTTCTTAGAAGCCTTTGGTGGCCTGAGGTGAGGATGAATTTACCAGAGTGAACTTGGACATGTACAACTTTTGAGTAGGTCACAAGATTTTAGTTTGGATGGGTATGCATTTTAAGTGACCACATCAGCTATCAGCCTGAAAACAGATCAATGAGACTTCCTCCTCACTTATCAGGTCCTGTACAGAGCTTCCCAATTACTACCGGGGAAATTCTTGAAGATTAAAATTATGAGTCCAGGTCTGGGTGGTCCTAGGGGTCTCTCTGTCCCTTTAAAGACCAATGAATACATAAAAGAGCTCCAGGTTTCACAATGCCACCTTCAGTGGGATCTATCCTTTTATTTTTTAATCTTTTTTAATATGGACTTCAGCAAAAGATTTTTTTTTTACAATTTTATTTATTTGAGAGAGAGGCAGAGCTGGGGGAGGGGAAGGAGATGGAGAGAGAATCTCAAGCAGACTCTCCATTGAGCAGGGAGCCTGATGAAGGGCTCCGTCTCATGGCCCTGAGATCATGCCCTGACTCGAAACAATTTTTCTCTCAAATAAATAAATAAAATATTTTTTAAATAAAAATAGTTTATTTCAGTTTACACTGTTTAATTGTATCTATAAAGCAACAGTTTCCTTTTTTTCTTAATCTCACATTTAAGAAAAATCTTTCTGGGCATCTGAGTGGCTCAGTTAAGCATCGAGTTCTTGATTTCAGCTTAGCTCATGATCTCAGGGTTGTGAAATTTAGCCCCTCGTCAGGCTCCACGCCAGTTATTTAAAATTATCTCTCTCCCTCTCCCTCTGCCCCTCCCCCACCTCTCTTAAAAAATTATTTCACATATCTCATAGGTTATTAGATGTAATTTCTGTATCAGGACTAAATTATAATACTAGTTCTACCTTTTGTGTAGTAATATGATCCATTATCACCTGAGGCTTTCTCAATTTGTGTAACAAGTTTTAAAACGAGTTTGAGCTCACGGCAAAAGACTAAATATGAAGGTATATTTCAAATAATTTGCTAATAGGCATGTGTTAAAATTGTCCTCATAAACAGTCCTCATAATTATTTGATTTTTAGTCAAGCTTTTGAGATCATAGGCATAATCAAAAACTTATTATTTCAGCTTTAGAACAATATATATTGACAGGAACTGTCAGCAGACCTGGTTCTGCCTCTTCTCATATCTATTAAATGGTGACTACCTCCTGTGTCCTAATTTTGATATGAATTAAATGACCCTTTTCAATTTTGTGTGCCTTCAAGATCTTGTTGAAAAAGAAGGAGATAGACGCTCTCGAATTGGATTTCTTGCTTCGCTTCACAGTTGAACACACCTACCTGAGTCCTGTTGACTTCCTAACTTCTCAGTCATGGAGTGCTCTAAAGGTACATTAGGGAGATGGTTTTTCAGTTTCTGAAACTTACTTCAAATATCAGTTCTTGCAGAAGTAGAAATGTTTTAAAAATACGAGTGATATATACCATTTCATTTGTAGAATTATGGTATGTAATGTGATACTCTTCATCTTTGCATTACTAAAGTATTAAGTGATTAATTGGAAATAAAGGAACTTTTGACCTACTTATGGGTGGAAAAGTTAATAAATATGTATAAGCAGCAGGGCCTTTGGCAAAATCAAGGAATATAAATGAACATTTTTATCAGTTTGCCTAAATCTATCTTTTTTATATTATTTCTCTACTTTTTCCAAATATTTTTGTTTATTACATAACAACAAAGTAGTTTATTCTCATTACGAAAGGTTTAAGCAGATCAGAATGTTGTAGAGAAAAAAGTGATGGTTATTCATCAGCCCCAGATACCAATTCTTAACTCATTTTTCTGTCAGAAGATCCTACTGCTAAGAGTTTATTCCCCTAGACTTTGGAATTCCTTAAAGATGCTTGTTGTATGCTAACGTACTATTGTATTTACTCTTTTTTCTAAGAAGGGAACATTTCTGCCCATTGAAAATAACCATTATTCCTTATTTTTATAGTATATTTAGGTTTATTTGTAATTGAATTTTTAATTAGGTTATTTAGAATTATAAATTCAAGTCCATTTGTTGATCAGTCAGGATCTCAGCAGAAAACAGATGGCACATTCAAAGAGATGATAAAAAACAAATGTTTAACAAAGAGTGTGTTTTCATTGTATGGGAAGAAGACTAAGGGAATCAACCAGAAATGGAGATGGGAAAAGGAGTAGTTCCTGAAACTGCTGAGAAATGAAGTTATGGGCGAAAGCCAACCTATAGGATCCGTGGCATTTAGTAGAGGAATACAGCCACTGCCACGCGACGTCACCACGAGGAAAGAGCTAAGGAAGAAATACCCCCTCTTCTCTCTCTTCCAGCCCTCCTGGCTTGTGCTGGTGCCTCCTATTGGCCAAACCCAAACAGGCCAGAGAACTGGGGAGCTCAGTTCATATAGTGCTTAGTGGTCACCCTCTTAGCAGGGCAGGAAAGGTTGTAGAGTAAATCTGGCCAGGAAATGAAGACTATGCAGCACAACTTGTTCACATGGGGTTCGATACATCTGCTAGTCTTTATCTCAAACTCTCAGCTATTTCTTCCCTTCCTATCTGCTTCCCTGTTGTATGACAGGCAATAGCCCTTATGGAAGAATTTCGGGGCATAGACCGAGATGTGGAAGGATCTGCCAAACAGTGGAGGAAATGGGCAGAATCCGAGTGTCCAGAAAAAGAGAAGTTGCCGCAAGAATGGAAGAAAAAAAGTTTGATACAGAAGCTGATTATTTTGAGAGCAGTGCGCCCTGACAGAATGACGTATGCTCTCAGGTGGGGCATTTAGCATTTTTGGAAATGCGCATTGACCTAGAGGAGACTTAGTCTTAGGGGCTAGGAGTCTCTGGCGTAGGCATTGGTGGTCCATATTGATGAGCCATAATTCTGTGTGAAATTTTGAGACCGTAATCACTACTGTTGTTGAAACTCACTAAACACTAACTAGTGTGCCAGGCTGGAGTGAAACTGAGCCTATCCTTCCTGAAAACCTTCCTTCTGACATCAGGAAGGGAGATGGGGAACCACTGGAAATATTCTAGCAAGAGAGATGGGTGTCAGCAGAGTTCAGAGGCCAGGAGCACGCATTATCCCAGTGCAATTTCCACTGTCTTTATTTAGCGGTGTCATTTGGGCTCCGACAATTTTGCACATCGAACAAAAATGAATTCCTATCATGGAGACGCTAATAGTCCTATAACTTTACAACCAATGCAATTTAAAACAGGAACCCCTGGCTACGTCTTGGTCCCTGTGTCCTTTTTCTTTGCCCTTTCGGCTTCTAAATGGTAATATGCTGCTTAATTCACGCAAGTCGTGTTCTCACTTGAATTTGCCAGAGAGTTCTCAACTTCCTTCCTTTCGTGCTTCTCCTTCAAGAGCACTGACACACCTCAAGTCTTTTCCTCCACTTTGTCCAACTAATTTCCCCTTTGCAGATGCCTCTGTGTACCCTACTTTACAAGTTAATTCTGCTTAGTAGTACTTACTTTCTGCTAAATCTGATGCTGCTGGAAAATACTCCCTGCTTAATTGAGCTTCCCTATATTAGAAACACCCCAAAAAGCATTTGTATATTCATGAGAAGCCCAGCAGGCCGGAAAATTGCACTGTGGCAAATCTAATGAACTGTTAATAAGTAATGGGGGATCTGGCAGGAGATTTGGGGGATACAAAGCCATTCACAGGCAGCTGGTGGTACTCAGAGGGGGGTCTCAGTAGCCCCCCAAATGGAATGTAGGCTTTTGATTTTCAGAGCTGCTAAAGCAGGGAGGGATCTCACTGACATCAATGCATAAATGGAGCTACATTCATACTGTTCCGTGAAAACATCCCATGTAATGAACATAGTTGGCTTCCTTCCTGTGCTTGTGATTTATGCTGATCCAAGTTGTGGCCTTTTTCAAGGTCAAAGAGGATTGATCATGTCTTTTGCATTATCTTTTTTTTATAGGAATTTTGTGGAGGAAAAATTGGGTGCAAAGTATGTGGGAAGGACCAGATTGGATTTAGTTAAAGCGTTTGAAGAAAGCAGCCCAGCCACTCCCATCTTCTTCTTCCTGTCTCCAGGGGTGGACACCCTTAAAGACCTAGAGATTCTTGGTGAGGAGCCAGGAGGCTGGCCTTCCTGCCCTCCCTCTCACCCAGTGCCCACCTGACCTTCCTCTCAATTCACAGCTAGTTTCTCTCTCTCTTCTCTCTCTCTCTCTCTCCCTTCCTCCCTCCCTCCCTCCCTCCCTCCCTCCCTCCCTCCCTCCCTCCCTCTCCCTCTCCCTCTTTCTTTTTCATTTGTTGGAGATTGAGTATATGGAAAATGTAAAGCTAATAACTCTGTAGTCTGAAGAAATGTTCAAATGGAACATTCCTCTGGTTGGCATAATGCAAGTTTCTTTTGTACTGTTTTCCACCTTTTGACTATATAAGGGCCAGAGGGCAATTTTCTCCATGCTAGTGTAATCTGGTGCCCCCTGTGACTAAATAGTGGTCATTAGAGCAAGCCTATTTGATTGTGCAAGGCACTGTCGCTTTGTGCTTTGGATTACTATTCCCCACAGCCTGCACTGAGAATACCAGGTTAATAGAGCTGTGACCTGACTGTGCTCGATTCAAGCATGGCCACAAGGTGAGAGGCTCCTGCATTTACCCAATGAGCCAATTTATTCAAAAAATGATGTGATATCTACCACATGTTGCTCCTTTTTATGAAGGAAATGCTTTGCTACTCCTGCAAGAGTTAATAAAGCTCAATAACAATACTTGCCATCTATCAAAATGTCAAAAGCTTCATTACCATAAAACCAGAGGAACTTATTTCCACGGGCTTTGCTAATGCTCACAAGGAGGCAGCTGTGGAGAGCTCAAAATGCTGCTTGTTGAAACGACAGAAGTTTAGTTCGAATTCTTCATGAAAGTCACGTAGAAGGTGACAGCAGTAGCCACAGATGGACCCGAGACACAGAATTCCAGACTCTTCTTACCTCTCCTCAATTCGCTCTTCCTCTTACCATGTTGTATCCTCCCACAGGCAAAAGACTGGGGTTTACCATTGACTCGGGAAAATTTCACAATGTGTCTTTAGGACAAGGTCAGGAGACAGTGGCAGAAAAGGCACTGGAGAAAGCTTCCAAACAAGGACACTGGGTCTTACTCCAAGTGAGTATTACATCTTCTTGGAAGACACTGGGAATGAACACAAGGGATGGACAGTACGGAGTTGTCCAGGCCAACGGGAATGATCCTTCCTCCTGCCACACGGTGATTTGCAGAGTCCTCGGGGTTCTCTCGGTATTAATGACACCTCAAAGCTGCCAAGGGACTCGCTGACAAGGATAGCTATCATCTTTTGAGGAACTTTCTGGCCATTGTGCTTTAAAACTAAAAATATGAGAGGGAACTCTCTCACTCTCCTGACTTAACAGATATCTGGAACACTAATAGTGCTTGAGGACAAACAGGCTTGTATAGATTGCCAGCCAGAGCCATTGTCACAATATCTCACATTTGCAAGTTGCTTTAAAGCTGACAGAGCATTTTTACATATATTATACGACTCTAACTCTGCTCCTAAGTAGTTAGTTGTGTTACATTTCCTTTGTGAGTGAAGGGGATTAGAGTAGATAACCCCTTTATCCCTTGTAGGGCTAGCATTATATGAGTCTGTATCTCTAACCCAGTGTCCTCCCAAGTGGCTCCCTTGGCTGGGGATTCTAGCAAGAACCCAGGGGCAGGTGGAGCCCAGGTCAGCTTTAGAGGGCAATCTAGGAGCCATGCTGACTCCTCCTCCAGCAAGGCATACCAGCTTTCTCATCAGGTCTAGAAATAGCCTTTTGATTTGCAGCACAGTGAACCCAAAGTTTCTCACTTATGCCAGACCCTTTACGAGGCAATTCATAGGCTATGTTATCTCTAATAATGACAGCTAAGCTGCAAGGACCACAGGGATAGATATTGTTGTCTTGTTACACAGACCAGAACAGTGAGCCTCGGCATGATCAGAGAACCTCAAGGGCACACAGCAAGCATCAAAGTGGCAGAGCTGGTCCTTGAGTTCAGTTCGGCTTGGCAGCAAGCAGCGTTTTTCTCTGCTAGCTCATGTGGCCACCTCTAGTGTCTCCAGTATCCATGGTTGATGTATTTTGCATTACTGCATAAAAAGGATTGGATTTATGAAGAAGCTGCCCAGAGTCTGAGCAGAATAGAACCCTCTGGCAGAGCAATACCTGTAACTTGGGTTATACTTCAGTAAGGTAACTTGAGCTCACCTGTTCCCCTCTGAGGCTCCCAAGGTCAGGCGGGTGACAGTGGAGGGTTTGTTTTCTTCAGAGATTGCAGTTCTTCCTCTGACAGTTGGGTAGATGCTGAGATCTTCCTGCAAAAGAAAGTTCTTTGAGAATTTTCATGTGTTCACCGGCTCAGACTGACAAGGAAGTAGGAGAGGTATGGTCATCCTAAAGACAGCATAGTATTTGAAGTAAAATGTTTGTTATTTTTCTATCTATGCAAAGTTCCCATTGGCCCCAAAAATTCAAGTTGTAAGTTTCACCATGAAAAAAAAAATCTCAAAAGACCTTATCTTGTGAAGGATCTGCTTTTGAAAATCTCTTCTAGACCTTGGGTTTGTGTCCTTAGTGGTAAGCCAGTAACTTAGAATGCAACTGTTGAGCTGTTCCTCTCCACACATTGAGTAACTGGCGAGGAGAGACCACCCCGAGCTGGTGGCTATCCCAGTTTCTAGAAGTCTCTGCTATCTCTTTGCCATTTAAAAGAGAAGAAGGACTTTGAATAAAGGGAAGACCAGCATAATGGAACTCATTATGTTGTTGGTAATGTAACGCTAAATTATATCAGCATAGGCATGTGATGTGTATGCACATGTTAGTGAGCTCTTAGCCAGACTCTCCAGTGGTCAGTTACTGTGATCAGATGGAGCCCGTGGAGGGATAGTTAGCTAGTATTTTATCAGAAGCCCATACTCCAGAGAAAACTATTGCATAGGTAGCAGTAAGCTACCTGTCTCAGATGCACACCAGATGGTTTGTGAATTGAACATAGTGGATTTTAAAAATCTATTTTCATGGGCAAAATGGGTGGTTTCCAAGGTACATGGATTGCCTAAAAATGTTGCACAGGCATTGTTGCCCTGACCTTGGACAAGTGGGCACAAGAATCCAGCCAATGTCAAAGCCATGATCCTCAAGAATGGTTCCCAGGCCAGACTCCAGAGTGTGGCTGTGGTCAGTGGTGGCTCACCTGGAGATTTTTCTGTTCCTTGACTCCAGAGTCACTGCTTAGAATATCCTTCTACTCATTGCAAGTAAACTTCTCTAGTAAGATCTTGTAGACAATAAGTTAGGTCATATTTGAGCTTGCAAAACAGGTTTCATTGTTGTTGTTTCTGCTTGCTTGTGCAAGTGGCACAGTTAGGTATGAGGAGTACTATGGCTATAATCCAGTAGCAAGCTTATGGGGTGGGAAACTCAGAGCCCTTCCTTACTGCGTAAATTTGCCTGGGTTGCCATACTAAAGTATCATAGATCAGCAACAGAAATTGAATTTCTTAAAGTTCTGGAGACCAGAAGTCTGATCAAGTTGTCAGTAGGGTTGGTTCCTTCCGAGGCCTCTTTCATTGGTGTGTAGTTGGTTGTCTCCTCACTGTGTCTTCACATGATCTTCCCTCTGTGTGTGTGTCCTAATCTCCTCTTTTTATAAGGATGAAAGCCATATTGGATTAAGACCCACTCTAATGGTTGCATTTATTCTTACTTACCTCTTTAAAGACCTATTCCAAATACAATCACTTTCTGAAGTACTGAGGGTTAGGACTTTACCGTATGAATTTGGGGGGACACACTTCAGCTATGACACCTACCAATGTTCCGTATTTGCCAAAGGAAGAAAAAGGTTCATAACGAGAACAACTAAATTGGCATAGGTCTGGTTACAACAAAACTGTTTCAAAGAAAGATACCTATGTTACTATTCCATTCCCTATTTGCATTTATTCCTTGTGTGTCTGTGTGTGTGTCTGTGTGTAGCTTTTATAACATTAAGTGTTTTTCTTTGTTGGGAAAAGCTACATATCCCTAGGAGTAATGTGGCAATCATTATATTTAGGATGTCTCTAGTGCCAGAGAGCATGTGAGGCTAGGGCCTTTGTACTGCTCTCACAGCGCCAACAGCCATGTACTCTGTGGGTGTTTAGGATGAGAGAGTTGGAGGATTGTGAATCACAAAACTGAAAATGAAGAAGTGATGGTGGTGACATATAGTTCTTTCGGATTTTTGACAGCTCTAGGGTTTAATGAAAATAATGTGTTAGGAATCCACAGAGCATCTTAACACAGAGTAACTTCTTTTTCAGCTAGCCATTCACCCCTCACATCCTTTGGAGTTCATATACTAATGAGTAAGCATTGAGTAGAGGAGGCTGGTATCAGAAACAATGAAGTGAGTGATGAGGTACATTTCTGGCTTTCAGTTTTTATACTTGACTAAACTAACCAGATAAGTCTCCATAATTGAGTTTGAACTGTGACAAAGAAAAATGTCAGGAACCCGACTTCTCAGAGGTGACTAGTGGGTGTTGGAAGTAGTTAAGCTGTGTTGGAAGGAGATTTGGGTTAGCAAAGATGACCTGTGGTGATTTAGAGCCCTATCTGTGTTCACTGTGCAGTTAATTGTGTTTTGGTGTTTTGCTCCCTAACATGATAATCCAGGAAAAATTAGATACTGGTTCTCTGAGTTTTCTACACATTTGTATATGGGAAAATGTTGTGATCCCATAATTTAAGTAATATTCTTCAATTTCACCAGAATTATAAGCCATACTGTTTTTCAGAATGTCCATTTGGTAGCCAAGTGGCTAGGAACCTTGGAAAAACTCCTCGAAAAATTCAGCCAAGGAGGCCACAGAGATTACAGGGTTTTCATGAGTGCTGAATCTGCACCTACACCAAATGAACACATCATCCCTCAAGGACTTCTGGAAGATTCCATTAAAATTACTAATGAACCCCCCACAGGAATGATGGCCAATTTGCATGCCGCCCTCTACAACTTTGATCAGGTAAGAAAGCAGAGCCTGGTCTCAGGGCAAAGTCAGGGTCTTCTCACAAAACCACAGGGCCATTACCAATGTGTGCATCTCATGCAGAGGGTTGAAGTGAAATATCAGTGTGTGGCTTAATGTCTTGAAAGGATCGCCCTGCCATTCCCTATCCCGGTGACTAGAAAATCTATGTTTTGCCTTAAAACTACAGCCATACACTCAGTTGGCTAAGCTTCTGACTCTTGGTTTTGGCTCAGGGGGTGATCTCAGTGTTGTGGGATAGAGCCCTCAGTCTGTGCTCAGTGTAGAGTCTGCTTGAGATTCTCTCCCCCACCTCCATCATTCGGACTTGCATACACACTTGCTCTCTCTCAAGTAAATAAATAAAAGCTTAAAAAAAAAAAAACAGCCACATGTTTAAGGAGAATAAATTACATCCTTTTCTGAGGAACCTGCTTATTGAAGACAAATGGGGCAGACAAGTATCTCTTAGCACAAGAAGAGAAGCAGCCACTGTTACTCCAGTTGCTGTTACTGAGGACGGCAACAACAGTAATGACATGGCAAGAGTTCCAGTATCATATTCAGTGTTTTAGATCTACTTTTGACTTTAGTAGAGTTAAGTCTTCTTTTTGCAGTATATCCATGGCGCCACCTTATTTATACTTTCATTTCCTTCCAAAATAAAACAAATAAATTGATACAAGCATAAATACTACCATTATAATTATTCTCCTTGTCCAAATTATCACAACATGTATCATAATCAAGTCTTTCAAACAAGTTTCCTTTGTTGTTTCTCTGAGTTCCCAGTTCTTCTGCTTTCTTAGACACCCTTAGGAAACAGTGTTTGTTTGTTTGTTTGTTTGTTTGTTTGTTTGTTTGTTTTAGAGAGAGTGTGTGTGTGAGTGAGGGACCAGGGGAGGGGCCTGGGGAGAAGGAGGGAGAGTCTCAAGCAGGCTCCATGCCCAGCACAGAGCCTGACCCAGGGCTCCACCTCACGATCCTGAGATCATGACCTCAGCCAAAATCAGTAGTCATGTGTTTCACCAACTGAGCCACCCAGGCACCCTAGGAAACAGTATTCTTATTAGGAGAAGTAGAATGAACCCCAAAGTGGAAATGCATATGGTTTGGTATAAATATTAAGCCTCCTGTTAGAAATATTAACACTCTCTATGAAGCATACCAACATGCTTCACTTTTTCGCTGGTGTCTCTTGGGCCAAAACCCAAGCCAACATTATGAAGGAATTATAATAATTGGCCACCTAAGATTACAATTTTGAAGAATACAGTTAATTACCTATAAATTAAGTATATATATAAACACACTAGACTGTGTAAACGAGGCATTCAGAAAAATCTTGTTGAGTCTATTACATAGTTGCAGGATGTTTTCTTTTGTGAACCATGGCAGGCATGTATTTTTTTTTAATCCCTCAGTTGATAATTTCTGACCATATGATATTCTCAAACTCTTTCCCAAAGTAAATACAAAAAAGGAATTTGATATACTTTTTTTTTTTTTAGGTTTTTAAAATTTATTTATTCATGAGAGACAGAGAGAGAGAGAGAAAGGCAGAGACACAGGCAGAGGGAGAAGCAGGCTCCATGCCAGGAGCCCGACGTGGGACTTGATCCTGGGTCTTCAGGATCAGGCCCTGGGCCAAGGGTGGTGCTAAACCGCTGAGCCACCCGGGCTGCCCAGAATTTGATATATTTAAATAGTATTATCCAACCTCCTAGGACAATTGTCTGTATTTGTGAAAAAGTGAGATTTCATGAACAAATATGCTTCACCCCAATTATCCTTAAGCTTTTTATTGGTAAGGATCTTTCTGATAATCTGATAAAACTACAACACTCTCCCCAAGGAAATGCACATTAAAAAATGTGTTGCATTTCATGATAGAGGTGAAGATTCCCCAAAGCCTCTGCATGAATCCCTCCTCATGTTCTACTTTATTCATGAAAGTAAGTATCAGTTCTTTTGACTATTATCTGGAAAGCCACTTAGATTAACTGAAGATTACAACTACCAGAAAGACTCAAGTACTTCCAGGGGAAGTATTTATCTAGTAGAAAGGATCCTCTGAAATATTAAGACTAAATTTGGTCATAAGTTGCAAAAGCAAAGTTAATCAAAGTTACTCACTTGATGAACTTCCTATCAAACCTATTACAGCCAAAACCAACCCAACAAAAACTCCAAAGGAAATCTAAAAATTGTAGACTAGTCTTATGAATGTTTACCTGTCATTATGTTAGAAAATGAAATGTGGGTTTTATTCAGATGATGTAATTTAAGGGTATTAACCTGTACTCCCTGGTCATCTGTTGAGTAGGTCCCCAGCACTCTTTTATTGGTTAGAATTATGCTTGGCTACCTGTGAAAGAAGTATGAAACAACAGTAGCTTTAAAAAGGTTAAAAAGTATTTCTGCCACATGAGAATTGTGGAGGTATGTCATTCAGAGCTCAGTGTGTCACACAAAGTTGTCCTCAGTCTAGTTCTTTTACAGTTCATTGTTTCTGGGATGGGCTTGCCAGGGTCCCAGGTGGCAGCCCCCATATCCATGTTCCTGATAGTAGGATGAAAGAATGAACAAAGAAGGTGGCCATGAGCACATGTTTGCCTCTTTTTTAAAGATGGTTTCTACAAGAGAATATATAATATTTCTCCTTTCATCTCACTGGTTATACACAGTCACATTGCATTACCTACCTGCACAAGAGGCTGGGAAAAGTCCATTTATCTTGGGCAGCCATATGCCCAGCTAAAAGTCAGCAACAAGACATTTTAGGACAGGCAGTTAGTGATCTGTATCACAGACTTCCCACTTTCCCAAGGCTGCCTGTATCATCCTGGGTGTTTCGTGTTCTGCCATGGTCTTATGTAGCTGAAGCTTGTGACATAGACCAAGGGTAGTGAATGCCATTTACTTTGGGTACTTATTTGGATTAGGTAAATGAGCTCCAGTTGCTCGTGTTGTCTGGGCACCCTCCTCAGATGAGAAAAGCACCCAAGGGATCTGGACAAATGGACTGTTCTCTTTGGGTGTTTTTGTTTTGCATGCTTTAATATTTAAATCAGTTAAATTTGCATTTTAAATCTTACCCCCAAATCAGAATTTACCTTTGAACTTTGATACATATGTTCATAATGAACAAGTTTAATATTAGTCCTTTATTTTCCTGAGCATTCCAGAATATTTATATAAATGCAATCATTAAGTGATCAAGATGTAAAGAAGCATTTCCTGTAGGGTTCTGCCTCCCTATGTGTTTTAGCTCAATAGCACCTGCCTCTTGAAGATATCACAAGGGAGTACTATTTAGGTTGCTTTCATACCCAGATAATAACCACATTTTCAAAATAAAAACAGATTTTTTTTCTTTTCTTTTCTCTCTCTCTCCTTTTTTTTTTTTTTTTTTTTTTTTTTTTTTTTTTTTGACAGAGCACACACTAGCAGGGGCAGGTGAGGTGTAGAGAGAGAGAGGAAATCCCAAGCCGGCCTCATGCTCAGTGTGCAGCCCAACACAAGGCCCAATTCCATGACCCTGAAATCATGACCCCAGCCATAGTCAAAAGTTGGACACTTAACTGACTGAGCCACCCAGGCACCTTAGATTTCTTTTTCCTGTAAGATTTGTAGCAGAAACAATTGGTAGTTGTGCATATAAAACTGGCATCTGTGTGCATACAATACTGTTCTACAAGTGTGGATACCTGTTCTCTGTTCACAATGCTATTCATGTGTTTTCTGATATTAATTTGCTCATCATTTATTTGGTTTATAAAAATACAAATTACCTGAAATGTCAGGTAGACTCATACTTTTTTCTAATTAGAAACACTTAATTGATATTTTTTTCTAGTGGCATTCATATTATCAGAGCATAATGAAATGTCATTGAGTTGCAATTTTTTTTGAGAGAAAGAAGGGCAGGGGAGGAGCAGAGGGAGAGAGAGAGAGAGAGAGAGAATCTTAAACAGGATCCCAGCTTAAGCAGTCTCCCACGCCCAGGACAGAGCCCAATGGCAGGACTCAATCTCACAACCTAAGATTATAACCTGAGCTGAAATCAAAAGTCAGATGCTTAACCCACTGAGCCACCCAGATGCCTAAGCTATATATTTTTTAAGCACTGAGGATAAAACTAAATCGATTATATGAAACATTTATGGAATTGATGTACTTGGTTATTGTAGTACCTTGGTTTTCTGTGGACTATATGTTATTCAGGGAGGTGTTAGGTGACATGTTAGATGATAATTTTTATTTTATTTTATTTATTTATTCATGAGAGACACACAGACAGAGAGAGGCAGAGACACAAGCAGAGGGAGAAGCAGGCTCCATGCAGGAAGCCTGATGTGGGACTCGATCCTGGGTCTCCAGGATCATGCCCTGGGCTGAAGGCGGCGCCAAACCATTGAGCCACCTAGGCTGCCCTAGATCATAATTTCTAAATAAGTTTCTTCTAGAAATTCCTTACATTTAAAACTAACATATTTTTATATTCTTCAAGATTAATTACAGTTATATAGTTTCTATTTCCTTCTTTCATGAGCTTGTGTTTTATTTCATGTTAGTTGTAGAAATGTTATGTTTAATGATGATGTATCTTCAGCCCTGCAAATTGCCTAGAAATGGCCTAGTGTTTTCAAATGACCTAGTGATTTAGTTGGGTCAGCACTAGGGATGGCCTGGTCAGTTTTAGAACTATATCTGGTAGTAATAACCCTGGATTCTGATGAAACTGATACATAAAGAAACTAAAACGCTTCTTCTAGGGATGCCTGGGTGGCTTAGCTGTTGAGCATCTGCCTTCAGCTCAGGGCATGATCTGAGTCCAGGATTGAGGCCTGCATCAGGCTCCCTGCATGGAGTCGGCTTCTCTCTCTGCCTGTGTTTTTGCCTCTCTCTCCCTCTCTCTCTCTCATGAATAAACAAATAAAATCTTAAAAAAAAAAAAAAAACCCTTCTTCTAGTCTTAGAACAAGACAAGTCTAGTCTTGCTTTAGACTTTTACTAGAAGTTGCCTGGGAGATCAGATCTGATCTCCCACCTGAAAGGTGCTAAATGGCCCAAGTTGTCCAATCCATTTTAAATAGAGACTGGCTATAATTTGGCCATTTTAAAGTACAAGACAGGACAGCCCAGGTGGCTCAGCGGTTTAGAGCCGCCTTCAGCCCAGGGCCTGATCCTGGAGACCCGGGATCAAGTCCCATGTCAGGCTCCCTGAATGGAGCCTGCTTCTCCCTCTGCCTGTGTATCTGCCTCTCTCTCTCTCTCTCTCTCTCTCTCTCCCATGAATAAATAAATAAATAATCTTAAAAAAATAAATAAAGTACAAGACAAAGTTTCAGCTTTGGCCTTAACTTCTACTGCCCAACATCAGTTAAAGTAGTCCTTGTTTGCCTCACAGAACTGCCAAATTTGAGAATAAAGTATTACTATCTTTAAGGCAAAGATTGGATAGCTGTTGTTCACCTTTTAATTTTATGGCTGTGGAAGGATTTATATCAGCATGCTAAGATTTAATTTTCCCTCTACAATTTCAAAAAAGTGTTATAGAGTGTATAAGCGTGTGTGTGTTCCAATCTTCCATATGCCATTCTTTCTACCCAGCAGTGAATTCTACTTTAAGTTCATTGGAAGGAAACCGTTTGTCAGGGTGACAGGTATTTGCTCAGGTACACTACAAAACTAGTGATCCAAACAAGATGACTTCTCTCACCTGTAACTGGCAGCTCTGTTTCATGAGCTTAGCTATACACCCAAGCTGGTAGATGCTTCTGCTGGAACTCACTCATGGCTTCCATGGTTGTCTGGTCATCCTCATTTCTAGCCCACAGAAAAAGGAAAAGAGTGACAACCAGGGCAAGCAACATCCTTTTAAGTAAATGACATGGGAATTGTACACATCACTTCTGTGCAAATTCCTTTGGCAAGAACTTGGTCATATGGCACATCTGGCTTCAAGAGAGGATGGGAAATCATTTTTTGATGGGTGGCCATGTGCCCCAGTAATCTGTATTACTATGAAACCAGAGGAAATGAAGGGCTGGGGTTAAGTAGTATTCTGCTAAGTTGATGAAACTAAGGTGGTGTCCTCTGGTCAGCTAGATTTTTCAAGGAGAATTTTGCAGGGGAAAATGATGTCAAGCAGTATTATCACTGCTTAGAATGAATCGTGTCATTGTCTAGTGAAGTTAGAAGCATTCAGTAAAATAACTAAAGAAAAGTCAAAGCATTCCTCTTAAATTAATAGACTGGCAAACGCCAAATGGTCAGTCTCCCATTATGCTCTGATAGGATAGACAGCCGTGCTTAAAACTGTCTGGCACCCCTATCTTACATCTCCCTCAAGGTTTTATACAAGATCTCGAAAATTCAGACCCTTGCCCTTGGAAACCATGCAGAAGTATAATCAAATATTTTCCTTTTCTCCCAGGATACACTTGAAGCGTGCTCCAAGGAGCAGGAATTTAAAAGCATCCTCTTTTCTCTGTGCTACTTCCATGCTTGTGTCGCCGGGAGACTGAGGTTCGGCCCCCGGGGCTGGAGCCGCAGATATCCCTTCAGTCCTGGAGACCTCACCATTTGTGCCAATGTCCTCTACAACTACTTAGAGGCAAACCCTAACGTAAGTGCCAGTGGTCGGATAACCTCTTCCCAAGAGTGTACTGAATCTGTCAGTCTTTGGCTACTATCAAATGGACCGTAATTTCTCTTTCGAAGCTATTATTGAAATAGCTGACACTATATATGCATCTTCTGCCAAGTGTGAAAATAAACCAGATCAAAGGTTTTCCAGCAGTGGATGCTCGAACTTCATAAGATAGGTCAAACCAGTTCTACATCAGCAGCTTAGTGAAAAAAAAATGTCCTTCATTATGTTAACAAAAACAGTGGTTTACATGTGCATATATGCCAGATTCATTAGGCAGGTAATGAAGCATTTGCACAAATGTAATTACATACAGCAATTCTGACAGTTCATAACACTGCATTAATAATCACTACAATTAGTTCTTATGATGGAAGCAATTTACAGCGCGTCACATGTATAAATAATGGTGCATTTCCTGCATATGTCATTATTATGTATTAAGGATGCCACCTTGTTGTGACTTTCTCAGTTATGTTCCCCTTGATTGGAAGTTAAAGGTAGATGAATGATTTTATTTCATAGCTAAAATGTGTTTTACAGATGGGAATGGGAATGCTTCATCAAGAACATTTGTGTAAACTCTTATAAACCCCGTGATTGGATTTCAAAAAAGGAAGAACCATTTGTAAGAATTTTCTGGCTTCGTCCTCCAAAAGGAAACATTTCCCATTCAGTTAAATCTGTTAAAATTGAGATATATTTGTCAAAACCAGGTGTTATTCTCTGGGCTACATTTTCTATAAAGGGCCTTTAAAAATGACTCATCTGTGTTTCTATGTGTAAATGATTCCTTTATGTTCTTTCGCCGATCATGGTTACAATTTTCGTGACCAAATAAGTCTCCTCAAGCTTCAAAGGTGATGTGACTGCTATCAGAATATGTACACTTAATATATAACATGGGTGTGTTCTCCTGAGGAACACATTTTGAGGAAGTTGTATCCAAAACAAATGGCGTTAATATGGTATGTGATGATCAATATTCCATATCTACCATTTTTAAAATATACATTTGCTCATATTTTGATCTTGTAATAAATAATATTTTGTGTTGACCTTAACACATTTTGTTTACAATATTGCAGGCAAAATTGACTGTTGTAATAGTCCTGGGTAGAAAGTGAAATGGACCACTTAATCCTTTTATACAGGTGCTTCATAACTGTCCCCTGAGGCTGAGACAGGGAATATTACCCTATTCCAACTGAGTGTCATGTACAGCGTCGAGTTAGAAATGACGAGGAGAAGGGAGCGGACTCCTGTTTCTCCCTGGCTCTCCCATCCTGAGACTTGGCAACCCCAGGTGGCCAAGTGAATCGTGTCCTGCCCGCCGCCCCCACTGTTGTTCCAGGATCCACACAGCTTTCAGTTTTTCACGCCTCCTCCTCTCTCAGATGTCTAGACCCAAGCCATTCACCACACATGGTGAAGCGAGTTGCCAGGACTTGAGAGCTAGGTTATGAGCACAGAGTTGGGCGGTGCAGAATGCCCTTTTCAAGGAGGTAGATGTTAAAAACAAAGAGCAAGATGTGAGGGGAGAGAGTCAGTTATTGAGAAGGATAGATCTCCAGTTGATTAAAATCTCCAGGGAGCCACATATCAGGTGGTAGGATACATAGCAGGTATGAACAAAACGTACCAGAGAAGTGAAATGGAGACCTCTTTGTTTCCCGTGCATTCCATGAGGACGACGTGGACGGTGCCCGTGGGGTGGAACAGGGAGCATGCTACAGGCCAGGCTCTTCGCTCTTATTTCTCGCTCCCATCAGACGAGCTTGAAAAAAGGACCCATTTGAGGTTCATTTATTCAAATTCAAATAAACTTGTAACAAGTACGTTGGAACAGTTGAAGCAATTTTACTTGTTCTGTCAAATCATGCAACAAATGAAGGCTATAATTAAGTTTTTACTTGAACTGCTGGGAGGCAATCTACTGCCCCTGAGGGTATAAAGGTTCCTGTCTAGAAAGGCTTCATCACAGACTGGCATGTTTTGCAAACCCAGAGGAAGCTAAAGGGTAGCAGAGAGAGGCTTCAAGTCCTGCTAAGCCAAATAAAGAGGAGACACCGTTATATTTCTTGAATACTACATGGTACAGTCATTAGAACCCTTAGAATAGCCGCGTAGTAGGCCAGTCATGCCCTAACCCGAGCCCTCGAGTCAGTTGGTAGCAAGGAGATTGGTTTGCCTGGATTTTTGCAAGAGGATGGTTTCCTAAGTACACCCCAAATTCAGATGGTACAAGATTTTCTTTATTTGCCTAAATGAGATAATAAAACGTGGTATTGGATCATAAAAACAGGACCTAGCTCAAAGGCCCTGCGAACTAACACCTTTTCTTGATTTGGGGATGAGATATTGAATTTATAAAGTCTCCCTACATATCATGTTCTAGGAATGATTGCTTTAAAATCTGCCTTAAATGTTCAGTGTTAGTGAATTTTCACCGAAGGTGTTTAAACAGACTGAATGTAATTCTATGTAAAAGCCTACACAATTTCTGAACCTCTTTTAAGCCCTCCTGTTGATGGGGATTTGGGGAGACACGGTGTTAGAGGAGCTTGGAGAGAGGCTTGTGCTGCTAACTGGCCTCTTTGAGGCAGATATACTGGGCCTGGAAATGAACATTTGTGTGATTTTTCTCCCAGGTCCCATGGGAAGATCTCCGTTACCTCTTTGGTGAGATCATGTATGGGGGCCACATCACAGATGATTGGGATCGCAAGCTGTGTCGGGTGTATTTGGAAGAATTCATGAATCCATCTCTGGTAAGACACTTAATGATTAATTTTACAGAAGAGAAAATCCTAGCAAGAATTTTTTTTTTAAGTTTTATTTATTTAATCTCCTCCCGACATGGGGTTTGAGCTCATAATCCCCAAATCAAGAGTCACATGCTTCTCCTACTGAGCCAGCCAGGCGCCCCTCTAGTAAGAATTATTTTAACTAATTCCACTATGTAAATACTTCTGGCCCACTGTCACAGAGGTTGGAAATTTGTTAGAATTGCAGTCTTTTTTTTTTTAATTTTTTATTTATTTATGATAGTCACAGAGAGAGAGAGAGAGGCAGAGACACAGGCAGAGGGAGAAGCAGGCTCCATGCACCGGGAGCCTGACGTGGGATTCGATCCCGGGTCTCCAGGATCGCGCCCTGGGCCAAAGGCAGGCGCCAAACCGCTGCACCACCCAGGGATCCCTTTTTTTTTTTTAATTATTTATCTGAGAGAGAGAGAGAGCACGCTTGCGTGTGTACATGTGAGTGGGGGAGGGGCAGAGAGAGAATCTTCAAGCACTCCCTGCTGAGCACAGATATCCTCACCTGAGCTGAAATCAAGTGTCTGATGCTTAAACCTACTGAGCCACCCAGGTGCTCCAGAAATGCAGACTCTTGGGCCCCATCTCAGATCTATGAAGTCTGAAACTGTTTCAATTAAGACCTCCTAGATTATTTTTGTGCATCATTCTCATGTTCTATGCCCAGATGAAGGACCCTCACATAAACTGTTTGACTGGATCTTTGGAATAACCCTGAGAGGTATGCAGAACTGACACTGGTAACCACTTTTATAGAGAGAGACTGTGGCATGGCTTGCCCCAGGTCCATCAGTTACCATGGGCAAGAAGAGCTCCATCCAGAAGACAGGAATTTGATTTCAATTTGAGGGTTCTAAAATAAGTGAAATCTGTCACAGAAGCCATGGAATTCTAAATTTTGATCACTAACTCTTTAAGTATGTGCTCAAGAAACATGTGATGTGAGAACCCAGTCTTCCACCTGTGAGGAAAGGGTAGAGCACTGCCTGTACTGGAGTTGAGAGAGATTAAGCTCCTTTTCCCATTTCTTATCTTAACAACCCTGTCGGCAAAGACCAAACAGCCGTTCAGTTTATGACCGGGGCTGTATTTCTGGCAAAAGTCCTCTGTCTCTGTTTTCCATATTGAAGTAGCTGAAAGTGGTGGCCACACTTTCTTCATGCTGCGTCTCTAAAGGCTGCCATGGCCATGGCCATTGCCTGTTTCTTGGAAACACAAGGCACGCTACACCACGCTGTCTTTTCCCACTTGAACAAGATACCAACTCTGTTTAAAGTAGTGCCGTGTAACTTCTTTGACATTGGCTATAGCAAGTTCTTTCTAGACAGGTCTCCTGAGGCAAGGGAAATAAAAGCAAAAATAAACTATTGGGACTTCATCAAAATAAAATGTTTCTGCACAGGAAGGAAACAATACAACTAAAAGGCAGCTTATGGAATGGGAGAAAATATTTCCAAATGACATATCTGATTAAGGGTTAGTAGTAGCCAAAATATATAAAGAATTTATAAAATTCAACACTCAAAAAATAAATAATCTAATTCAAAATGGGCAGAAGACATGGACAGACATTTCTCCAAAGAAGACATACAGATGGCCAACAGAGATATGAAAAGATCCTCAACATCACTCATTAGCAGGGAAACAAATCAAAACTACAATGAGTTACCACCTCACACCTGCCAGAAGGGCTAAAATCAGCACACAAGAAACAGCAGGTGTCGGCAAGGATGTGGAGAAAGGGGAACCCTCCTATCCAGTTGGCGGGAATGTAGACTGGTGGGTGCAGCCACTGTGGAAAATAGTATGAAGTTTCCTCAAAAAGTAAAAATAGAACTACCCTTAGAGGGGCATCTGAGTGGCTCATCAGTTAAGCATCTGACTTAGGCTCAAGTTGTGATCTCGAGGTTCTGTGATTGAGTCCCACATCAACCTCCCTGCTCGGTGGGGAGTCTGCTTCTCCCTCTGCCTCTGCCCCTGCCCCCAGCTTATGCATGTGCACTCTTTCTCTCTCTCCAATAAACAAATAAAATGTTAAAAAAAAAATGCCACCTTATGATCCAGCAATGGCACTACTAGGTATTTACCCAGAAAACACAAAAATACTATTTCAGAGAAATACATGCCCCCGGATGTTTATAGCAACATTATCTACAATAGCCTCATTATGGAAACAGCCCAAGTGTCCATTCAAATGGATGGAGAAGCAGTAACGATGTAACAATGGACTATTAGCCATAAAAAAAGAATAAAGTCTTGCCAGGTGCATGGATGGAGCAAGAGGGTATTATGCTAAACAAAGTCAGTCAGAGAAAGACAAATACCGTATGATTTCATTTATATGTGAAATTTAACAAAACAAATGAACAAAGAAAAAAAAGGCAAACTAAGAAACAGACTCTTAACTACAGAGGATAAACTGATGGTTAAGTGGATGCGGGGTTGGGGGAAATAGGTGATGGCGATTAAGAAATGCTCTTGTGATGAGCACTGGGTGTTGTGTGGAAGTGTTGAATCACTATATTGTAAACCTGAAACTAATATTACATTTTATGTTAACTGGAATTTAAATGAAAACTTAATAAATATGCAAAGGACTGCAAAAAAAAATAAAGTAGTGCTACATTTTTTATGGTTTGAACAACCTCCTGTTTATAATTTTTGAGAACTTCATCTTATTAAAGTATTACATCGTTTTGATCACTTTCCTTTTAGTCTATTTTGAGAAATAATCCTGTCATAGAAAATATGGTCTAGGGCAGCCCAGGTGGCTCAGCGGTTTAGCGCCACCTTCAGCCCGGGGTGTGATCCTGGAGACCTGGGATCGAGTCCCGCCTCGGGCTCCCTGTGTGGAGCCTGCTTCTCTCTCTGCCTGTGCCTCTGCCTCTCTCTCTCCGTGTCTCTCATGAATAAATAAATAAAATCTTTAAAAAAAAGAAAAGAAAATATGGTCTATTATAAGTAGTCTAATACAGAAAATCGAAGACAGATTTTTTTCTTACTACTTTTAATAATGTTAAACAATTTGGAGACCATGCCAAAAAAAAAAAGAAAAGAAAACTTTCCTGGCCTGTGACCATTATTTGTTTCCTTTGCCGTGAGACTCCTGGTCTTTCCTTAGTTCTAATGAGCAGGATTTCACAGGTCAGAAAGACACTTTCAATTTAATACAATTGGAAGTCACTCCTCAGAAGAGGTCTGGGAGCAGGTTACCATGGAGATGGGAAAGATAAACAGTGTCAGGCACGTGACCTTTACAGAGGCTGATTTCTCCAAATGATGGTGGAGGTCAAGGGGCAGAGTGAGAAGCTCATGCTGACGTTCCCTCTCTGGCTGTGGCCTGAGGATAGGGAGCCAATTACTGTTGCCAAACTAGACAGTCCATTAACCTTCCCAAGTCTGAACTCCCATTCAAATAGTTGGACAATAAATATAAATGATGAAACCAGAGGGGCAGCACTGGAGTGGGGGAGAGCCCTTTAGAAATTTAGGTATCCAGGCTCCCATGGAGATCTGCTGACGTTTTCGGCTCCAAATGCTCCATTTGAAATCTTGCATCCTCACCAGACGGTGCCACCTTCTCAACAGAGGAAGTTAAAACACTTGGCGACTTGGTGTCAGATGCTGCAAAATCCCAGTTCTTCTGTTCTCTTGCAGATGTGTCCTACTCTTGCTGTTTATATTGGGAACTCAATCTAACACTTGTGCATCTGCAGGACATCTCTTCACCACTTCTCACGTTGGTTAACTTGTTTAGAAATTAGGACCTCTGGTTGCACTGAAAGTTGTCATATATTAAAAACCCTTCTGGTAATAGAGAATAACAATCAGGAGGCTGGGCTTTAAATAAAAAACAATACTAGGGTTCAAATTCAGTTCTCCCTGTATATGCTTTGATTTTAGGCACCTCCCCTGAACCTCCGTTTCATCCTCTACAAAACAAGAATGGCCCATTTCATGGGTATTTTTGTTAGGTTTAAACATTGGTATAGCACTAGACCAACATGCTTACTAAATGGAAGGTATTTTATTATGAAGTATAAATTTTCATGATCTATATTTCATACTTGACTAGATTTAATCTGTGATTATAACAGTGGAAACCATTTATTAAATATTTGCTAGGGGTCAGTACTACACAGCTCATGTGTATTATTTCTTCTCTTCACCATCATCCTGCCAAGTAGGTACTAATACCCCATGTCATCAGAAAAGAAACCCCGATTGACAAAGGTCAAACAGTTGGTAAGTAGCTAAACCAGGATTTGAACTCAAAATCAGACTCTACAGACCACGGTCTCTGTGTATGGCACGCTGCATTGGCTGGAACGCTGATCTGATTGTAGTATTAGGGGCACGGGTCAGCAAACACTGACTCACGTCTGCGCCGTGTGTGGTGCACGGCATGGGGTGCCGCCGTGCACAAAAGTGGGCAGCCCAGGAGCTCAGAGCTCTAGGTTCTTATTCGGCCACTCCCTTGCTGTCCAGCTTTGAGCAGGACCTCCTTGTGCCTCATTTATTCATTTGTAAAATGTAGCTACTGTCTGGAAAATCACCCATGTACCTGTCAGCTCTCAAGACACCTTGATCATAAAATTAATGTTGAGTAATTTCTGAAAATCCCTCATGGCACTTTGGGGCCATGGCATATTTTACTCAGAAGGCCAAGGACAAATACACTTGTTCAGACCCACAGTGAACTAGGAGCTTCTTGTCAATAAGCAAGACCACTTGGAGAGGCAGTAGAGGAGGTAGGTCTTTTATTAAATATCAGAAAACAAGATGTAAGAAGGACAGAGTCAGCAGAGTGGCAAGATGCTGGCTTTCCTGGTGTCTCTCATAATTGTGCCAGACAGTGATTTCTGCAAAAATGACTTCAAATCCTTGATGCTTTTTTCTCATACTGTGGAGGATCGTTCTCCTTGAGTGCGACACCATCGATTTTTTTTTTTTTAATAGCTTTACTGAGACAAGTTCAAATGGAAATTTACCAATTTCACTTGGACAATCCACAGGTCTTAAGTATATTCACAGCTGCGCGGCCATCACCACAGTCTTAGATACCTCATCCCCCCACCCCCCAAAGAAACCCTGCATCCCTTAGGAGTCACTCATCATCCTCTTCCCTAGTCCCCAGCCCCAGGCAACTACTAACTGACTTTTTGTCTCTATGGATTCACCTATTCTGGACATTTTATAGAAGTAGAATGATACAGGGACACCTGGGTGGCTCAGTGGTTGAGCGTCTGCCTTCAGCCCAGGGTGTGACCCTGGAGTCCCGGGATCGAGTCCCTTGTTGGGTTCCCTGCATGGAGCCTGCTTCTCCCTCTGTCTGTGTCTCTGCCTCTCTCTGTGTCTCTCATGAATAAATAAATAAAATCTTAAAAAAATAAAAAAAAATAAGTAGAATGATACACTATGTGGCCTTCTATGTTTGCTACCTTTCGCTTAACATGTTTTCAAGGTTCATCCATGCTATAGTATGTGTCAGTGCTTCCTTTTTATGGCCAAATAATATTCCATTGTATGGATACATTTTCTTTATTCATTCATCATTGTGTGGACATTTCCATTTCCCCTTGGGTATATACATAAGAGTGAAATTGTTGGATCATATGGTATAACTCTATTTAACATTTTAAGGAACTGCCAAATTATAGTTCCAAAGTGGATGCACCATTTTATATCCCCACTAGCAGTGTATCAGTTTCTACACTCTCTACGTTGTTGCCAACACTCTTGTAATCCCCTCCACTACTTTTTTGTTTTAAGCCACCCTGGTAGGCATGAAGTGGTATCAGAGTGTGGTTTTGACTGGCAATTCCCCTAAGACTAGCAATGTTGGGCATCTTTTTGTGTGCTTATTGGCAGTTCATTTATCATCTTTGGAGAAGGGTCTGTTTAGAAGTATTGATTCTTTTAAGAGTAACAATAACCTCTTCAAATGATGTTTCCGAAAGGCAAGACAGGTGGTCAGTATGCAGATCGCTCTACTGTTCTGGGTCCATCAACAAGCAGCAGCTTTTCATGAAAGCCTTGAGTGGAAAGGGATTCAGGCCAGGATTCACAGAGCTCCTGGAGTATGCTGAAATCTTTACAATTTTCTTAAAGGAGAAAGAGAACACTTAAGAACCTATATGAACTCACTTTTCAAACTTTGCTTTTCTGACATCATAGTAGGAATTTACAGTGGAACATTCCTCAGGCAGTCTTTTTTTTTTTTTTTTTTTTTTTTCATTCTAGGAAACCAAAATGTATTTGAAATAATCATGTCTTTTCCTAGGACACAAAAAAGATCCAAATGAATGTAAAAGACTACTCACTATGTGCCTAGCCGTTGGCATACGTGGTCCCTAAATTCCCACAGCCAGGATCGTGAGGTAGCTATCAGAAGCACTGCTTCACTGATGAAACTGAAATTCAGAAAAACTGCCATTTCTTAAAGCCCCGAGCCACCAACCCATTCAGGGATGGGAACTGAACCACGTCTGGCTGACTGTAAACCACAAGCCCTTGCCTTTCCTTCGTGGTTTTCTTTTGTGCTGCTCATTAACAAACATATAAGAGGCACTCTTCATGTGTTTGTAAAAAGACTGCCTGACGGTCTCTCCATTTGCATGCCCGCCAGCACTCCAGGAGTCTGCATTCAGACAGACTCCCAGGCTGCATGGCATTTGAACATTTTTAAGTGGTTCCACTTTTTGGTCTGTTTCTTTGCTTGAAACTCTGTTTTTAACTTTGTCTTTAATTGAAAGACAATTTAACTGTGGCTCTTAATGTTTCTTTCAACAGTCTAGTGAGCACTTAAGGGAAGACCAAGTCCTTGTTTGCAGGGCACAAAGTTTGGTTTGTATATATGTATTCTAACTTTTGCTTTCATTATTTGTATTTTGTGCCCTTATCTTTATTTTGGCTAACTTATCTCATTGACTACAACATGAGTTGAAGTCTCCCCCACAGTTTTGTTTCTGTCACCCTGAACAGGTGAGATTGAAATGGATTATTCTGGGGGCACCTGGGTGGCTCAGTTGGTTAAGCATCTGCCTTTGGCTCAGGTTATGATCCCTGGCCTTGGATCGAGCCCCTTGTCTGGTTCCCTGCTCAGTGGGGAATCTGCTTTTCCTTCTGCCCCTCCCCCTGCTTGTGCACTCGCTCTTTCTCAAATAAATCTTTTTTTAAAAATGGATTATTCTGATTTTCTAAAAACAAAATGATAGAAAATGCGGATAAATGAGTGAAATGAACCAAGCTAATGGATACTGGTGGGGAGATGGGCCAAGTTCCTGCTTCTCATATTTGTTGGTTCAGATTTCTTTTTCTCACAAAATGAAAGAGTAGATGGACTTGGAAATCTTCCTAGTCCAAAAGAGAAATGCTGACTCAAATATTTAAAATGCCTTTTGGAATTCACAGCCAGCCACTGAGCATTGTCTCTAAGGACACGGGCGCTCTAGGAAACCTGTGCCTAACGGGTCTGGGAAGAAACAAACAGCCAATACTCGCAGATGAAATGGTTGTGTAAAAATCGATTCCTTTATCCCCATCAGACTGTGAGTTTCTTAGGAACTAAGGGTACATGAACCTTTTACACTTCCAAGGCTTGTTAGGCTATATTAGGTGCTGAGTACATAGTATCAAGTAAGAATTTGTGAAAACTTTGTCTCTGGGTAAGAGTGAGGGGACCAGATGGCATAACATACACAATTATAGAGGGAAACCCCAGTTTCAGAAAATGATTAATAAAATATAGGCATAAAAGAGCTACATTAGGTAAGTGTTTTTAAAAGTATCCCACTGGGGAAAAAAAAAAGTATCTCACTGTACATTGAAGCGTATGTAGACAATCTATAGCCAGAGAAACAGGGAAAATGAAAACAGAGGCGGTTATGGCCCTGGGGAATTAAAAACAAATTAGGAAAAAAATCTGAGATTATGCTGAGTGAACTAGAAAATTTTAAGCACTTACTGTGTTTATAAGAACTACCTTCACACACTGAGATTTGGTATTGCTACTCACATTGCCTTTGTTAAGAACCTTCCTCCACATGGAATGTCTACCCTCTACTCCAACCTTAATGAAGTAGATGGGCATGATAAATGCCTTATCCTGGCCTTTCATTCATTAGGCACTTGTGTATTGAGCACCAGTATGTGCTAACAATACTGGATCTTGAGATGAGCAACAAGGGTCTATAGATCTTGAGATGAGCAACAAGGACTCTGCCCTGAGTAGCTCAAAGGGTCTATGGATCTGGAAATGAGCAACAAGAACTATGCCCTGAGTAGCTCAAAGGTGACGTAGCACTGATTTCTCTGTGTATACAGCCCTATAAAATGTTTTTTAAATTTTTTTTAAAGATTTTATTTATTTATTCATGATAGTCACAGAGAGAGAGAATGAGAGAGAGGCAGAGACACAGGCAGAGGGAGAAGCAGGCTCCATGCACTGCTAATGCAAGCTAATGCCCGACGTCGAGCCCGACGTGGGATTCGATCCCGGGTCTCCAGGATTGTGTCCTGGGCCAAAGGCAGGCGCCAAACCGCTGTGCCACCCAGGGATCCCCAAGCCCTATAAAATGTTACATACAGGCTTATTTTTCCATATATGTACATAGAACTCTGGTTATAAAATTCATATGTATCATATATAAAATTGAGCAATATTGTGGAAAGTCTCTGCATTAGGAAAGCTAAGCCTAGAGAGTCTACTAAAGTGAGTTCAGAATTAAGATTTAAACATCTTGCCTGGGGAAGTTAGAGTCCCATCTTCTCTCTGCAAAATGTTTGCAGTTTGGGACAATCAATGACTTGGAGCATGTGATGGATGACCGATACGCAGGAGATGGTTCAGCACCCAGTCATTCCTTTGTGGGCATGTATCACGTTGCTCCGAGAAAACTGCAGACTTGGTTCTCTTGGAGCAAGGATTCACGTGCATTCCTTGGACTCCTCCCCAGAGGTCAGCCTGGTGCCACACACAGGACAAAATGATTGATTACAGAAGCCTCATGAAATATTTTAGGGAGCCTGCGACCCATCTGGCATTGCACAGGACATTCTTACTGAGTGTTCTCAAAATGTCTTAATGTCTTAGGGTGTGAAGATTCATATCCATTTAGACTTCCGAGTAACTGACTTTTTTCCTTTGTGGTTGAAGATTGAAGATGAACTTATGCTGGCACCAGGATTTGCAGCCCCACCTAACCTAGATTATTCAGGCTACCATCAGTACGTAGAGGAGAAGCTTCCTCCAGAAAGCCCAGCACTGTATGGCCTCCACCCAAATGCTGAAATAGAATTCCTGACAGTGATGTCCAACACTCTCTTCAGAACTTTGCTAGAGCTGCAGCCCAGGAATGCACTCATCCATGAGGAGCTGGGGCAGTCCACAGAAGAAAAGGTAGAGGATCTTTCTTTTCTGTTGAGCCGTAACATTTTTGTACAGTGAAGGGTACTAATCTTAAGTGTACAACTCGATAGATTTTTCTCCTTCCATATACCCATGTAATCATCACTCAAATAAAAATACTTAATTTCCAACACTCAGTCAGTATATCCCTCCCTCTGCTGGCCAAACATTACTACTCTAACCTTGATCACCACAGATTAGCCTTGCCCGTGTTTGGACACCGGATGGATGCATTCATACCTTATATACTGATTTCCATCTAGCTCTTTTCACTCTCTGTTACATTTGTGAGATCCACCCATGTTCTTGCGTGGACCAGGGATTCATTTAGTTTAGTATTCTTTTGTATGAATATATATAGTTCTTTATTCAGTCTGTAGTAGAGGGATGTTTGGGTTATTTCTAGTTCTTTCCTATTTTGACTTATCATAGCCACGAACATTCTTGTAGTCTTTTGTCAGCTGGCACTGGCAACTCCACAAGGTGTCCGTTCATCCTGCTCACCCCTCTTTGCTCAGAAGTGGAATTGCTGAATCGTGCACTGTAATGCGTAGTTTCAGTAGACACTCCCAAGCAGTTTTCACAAGTGTTTGTACCATTTACACTCCCACCAGCAGTGTGCAAGTTTCACGTGTTCTCTGTCCTTGAGGTTTTGTTAAGGTTAACATTTCATTGTGGTTTTAATTTCACATTCCTTAGTCAAGGAGTGATGCTGAGCATCTTTTCATTTGATCTTGGCCATCTGGCTATAACCTTATGTGAAGTGCCTGTTCCAGTTGCTTGCCCATTTTTTAAATTGAGTTGTCAGGCTTTCTTCCAGGTTTGTTAAGGACCCTTTATTCTAAACATGCACCCTTTGTCAGATAGATGTATCGCAAACATCTCCAAATCTGTGACTTGCCCTTCTCTGTCTTTGGCTCTGTCATTTTGTTACAGTGTCTTTCTTACATTATCTTGGGAGACTGGCATTATTTTTTTTTTCCTTTTGGCATTATTCTTTTGAAGGTATGTATTGCCCTAAAATGATGATGAGAAATGGACATCAAATGCTGGTTTTTTACATTTAGATTCAAACCTCATTTCTCAGTAATTTAAAACCTTAATAAAAAAAAATAAAAATAAAAAAATAAAATAAAACCTTAATAGTTTATCCCCCCACCCCCAGATAAATTAGCCCTTATTTCCCCTCACAATTTAATCAGGATTTGACTGACACAGATTCAGGTTGTTGGAACACACCAAGCATCAAATTTAACTACATTGAGGTCCGAGGAATTTACCATATTATTTCTTGAAATGTGGCCATTTGTTGAGGCCCTTGGTTGACATGTAAGGGCTTTAGAATTTGTGCGTGTTTTATCCTATATATTAACACCTTCCTTGTTATGAATGTTAGACTTTTTTTTTTTTTTTTTTAGGCAAAGATGAAAAAGGAAACATTCATCCATTTGGGAAAGGCTATATAGTATCAATAGAAACAGAAAGATGGATGAAGTCTTTGTTTCGTGTTGGGCTTCAATCTTTCCAACAAAGAAGCTGACCATTAAACCAAAAACTGCAAAGCCAATGAGCTTTAGATGCCTCAACACCCCAAACAGACAAACAGCAGCGACTCTATTAGTTGTTTACTATATCCTGGGCACTAAAGAACGTGCTTTACAGATAAGCCATCTAATTAATCTAATATCAGGATCCCTATTCCAGGATTAATTAATGGTGACTTGCCAGACAGCTACAAAGGGCCAGTGAAGGAAACCAAACTCTAGGTGAAAGAATGGCTTTTGGAATCAGCTAACTTGCCTACTACACTGTGCTTCATATTTTCTACCGCTGCTGCAGATGAGTTTTTTAAGGTTCCAGGACCTGAAAAATAACCTGCCAACATGCTAAAGCACCTTAGGATTAAGATACCAGAAGCACAGGCAGTAATCCAAAAAATCAAGAAAAGAAGGAAAGCTGCCTAAGGTGGAAAACAGGCAATGCTCTTCAATCTTTTGTCCATTTTGGGTACTTGTTGGTTTTCCCCAGCTCAGCAAAAAGGACAAAAAATACACACATTGAAGTATTACATACATTCTGAACATCTTTAATGTATAAATTTTTTATTTCTTCAAAGCAATAATTAAAAGAAGACAGAGGCTTCCTTGCTGTTAAAAATGCTGATCCAAATTGCTCCCAAAACTTTAGGCTATGTCAGTTGGGAAGGCAATATCATAGACTCACCAGAATTAGCTCAAGCCTAAAGGGCATTTTTGCTTCGTGTGACTTTTCAAATTTTTATTTAATACCTAAATGTCAGGATCTTACTTCCTCTTTCTGTATCTTTACGTACAAGTGAAATGTGGTTGATGACGTTCTTCTATTCCCTAACTGCTAACAGTGAATAAACTGCAAACGAATAGTAGCTCCCCTGATGGGACCCAAAGAAGGGGAAGGGGCTGCATTGATGCAGAGGTCCTTGAGCTAGTCCTCAGCGCCTGTCTGCCCATCTTCAGGGAGTCGTGGGTATCTTTTAAGTGCATTAGCAAGCACCTTGGGGAATTGTAGAATATATGCTGGGACTTTGAAAAGTCAAGGACATTAGTCCCTGTGACTAAAAATGAAATACAAAGGAGCTAAATCTTACATGTGTTAATGATTTAAGGTTAAGAATGTCTCGGATGACATTTTGGAGAAACTCCCAGAAGAATTCAACATGGTGGAGATAATGCAAAAAAACTCAAACAGAAGCCCCTATGTTCTTGTTTGCTTCCAAGAATGTGAAAGGATGAATATTCTCCTTCGGGAAATCCGTTCCTCACTTCAACAATTAGACCTTGGTTGGAAGGTAAGTTTAAAAAGGGATCCTAGAGTGCGTTTCACCATGTTGAAGGATAGTCACTATGTGGCCTCTCTTCTCCATGCAAGGGGGAGCTGATGTTATCTCCTGAGATGGAAGCCCAGCAGTCCCAGCTGAGTTACGACACAGTCCCAGACAACTGGAGCAAAGTGGCTTATCCATCTACTTACGGCCTGGCCCAGTGGTAAGCTGCCCCCTTCCTGCTCCCACTGGCCTTTGTCCACCTGGGTGCTGGTTCAGTGTTATTACTATTATGTCAGAACAACTATGAAGATTGTATTCTGGAAGTATACTTGGCCCATAATTGTACAGAGAGTACCACCAGTTTCACTGGATTTTTAGTGTGCTTTCAACACAAAAATCAGTGAAAAGTCAAAGTCAAAGCAAGATTCAAATTCCACCCCTTACTATACTATTTGATCTAGGACAAAATACTTGATCTTCCTAATTTCTCAGTTTATCACCTGGAAACCGTAGGTAATAAAATTCCGTCGTTAAATGGCCATGGGAGGCAACTTGAGTTTGCTTTCATGTCACTTCATATGCTTACTTTCGAAGCTAATGATTACTGATGCCAACTCATAGCTAACTTTTAAAAGATTATACAGTAAAACTGACTGCTTTAGTGTGTAGACTTGAGTGCATGGAGGTGTTCCAAAGCCAGGGATGGAGATTCTCTCTATTCCTGTCTCCTCGTACAGAAATTTTTTATCCTTGCTTTCCTGTCTTTTTTTTCCATGAACCAGAATGCTACTCTGAGCCTTAAACTGGAAGGCTCCATCAGAATTCCAGATGAGGGGCACCTGGCTGGTGCAGTTGTAGAGCATGTGACTCTTGATCTCAGGATTTTGAGTTTGAGGCCCATGTTGGGTGTAGAAATTACTTTCCAAAATAAACTCTTACAAAGAATTTCCAATGACTGTACCTTGGAACTGCCCCCCAGGCAGCCAGGCGTTGGCTGTGTGGGATGTGTACAAACCTAAAAATGGAAGGTGTAATGTGGAAGGGATGCAGATGGCAGCAAATAACCACGGCAGGGAAGAGTGGGTTGAGCTACTCGCTGGATTTCTGTGAATGCTATGGATGTCCAACACCAGATTTTATTATTTCCTATCAAAAATATTCATGTTACACTTAAATTTTATGGTAATGGTAACGTTGGAGTCACTTCCACCATCTTCTTTTGTGCCTTCTAACTTGTGAATTTTTCTTTTATTCCAATATTTTCTGGCTTCTGTCAGTCTAATAGTTTTCTTTTGCCTTTTTAAAAGTAGGCTCCATGCCCACGTGGGGCAGGCTTGAACTCATGACTTTGAGATCAAGACCCACACAAATATCAAGTCAGTTGCCCAACTGAGCCACCCAGGCACCCCTGATAGTTTTCTTTATTCCGTGTTTATCCCTGTATATTTCCTATTATTTTTGTGGAGACACTTTTCATTGTAATCTATACACTTTATTTTTCTAACACAACGTAAAGTCAACACTTTAACATCCCTCTGAACGTCTGCTTCCTCTGGTCTGCCATTGTAATTCAACCTTATTTTAAACCATAGTATTTTTGTTTTGTTTATAGTCCATAATTATTTTCAGTTTAACTACATATATTGATTTCTCCACTCATTGTTACTTTTTATATCTCATTCTGGGCTCCTTTGTTCTGGGCCCTGTTATCTTTTTGCTAAAGGATAAAATATTCAACTTTTCATGTACGTGATGTGGAGTAAACAGCGTTCCTTGTGTCTGAACTTTCTTCACTGTACTCTTGCTCAGTGGTTCACCTATGTATACAATTCTAGGGTAAGAGAGCTTTTCTCTTGGCCTTGAGATTTGGTAACTCCATTGTTTTCTGGCATTTATTAGAGCTGATGAGACTGTTCTTAAATGTACTTGTCAGCCCTTCACAACTAATCTTTCTTTGGGACATTTTTAAGGTATTTCTCTTCACTCTTAATGTTCTGCAATTTTCCTATTGCATTTAGATGTGGACTTTTTTTTTTTTTTAAGATTTTATTTATTCATGAGAGACAGAGAGAGGAAGAGACACAGGCAGAGGGAGAAGCAGGCTCCATGCAGGGAGCCTGATGCAGGACCCAATCCCAGGACTCCAGGATCACGCCCTGGGCTGAAGGCGGTGCTAAACCGCTGAGCCACCCGGGCTGTCCTGAGTGAGGTGTGTGTGTGGACTTTTAAAACAGTCCTTGGGACCGTGTGCAGTTATAAATGTGTAAGTCTGTTGGTTCTACTCCAGAAAATTCTTAGCCCTTATTTCTCCAAATACTGCCTTCCCCCATTGTCTCCACTGTATTTATGTACCTGAAATCTCTTATCAGTCTAGATCTTTCTCTGCTGTATCCTATGTTGATTTCATCGGTATTGGACGGAACTTCATTAGGTCTTCGATTGTTGCTGGTTTTACTGTGCTTGCCCTTGATTTTTGGACAACGGGAAGTTTTAAAAGTCAGTTTTCAAATCCAAGTTCTTTATATCGGGGGGGGGGGGGCAAAGGGGGAACCAGACTTGGTTTTATAAATTCCTGTTTTTACAACTATTATTGCAGTTTCTTAGGAGTTTAAACATATTAAAGTCTTTTGTCCAGATTCCTCTTATTTTTTCTACAGGGTTATCAACCCTCTTGTTCATTGGGTTTGCTGCCAGTTTTTTATGCCATATAATCACTTGTCTTTATACTCAAAATGACAAGCTGGCTGGTTATTAAAAAAAAAAAATTAACCCATTCATTGTTGGGGCCTTTGTAGACAGCATTTTCTGATCAAATGCTGCTGTGGAGGGGTCTGCAGCTAACTTTTAGAAAGGAAAGAAAAAAACTTCATGTTTATTCCTATCTGTGCAGAGGAGTCTGTCTTCAGTTTATATTAAGATATATGCTAGCACTATTTGTGGCCAATTTTTCTTGAAACCGGCTATGTCCCTGATTTTAGAGTCAAATTTGTAATTGAAGAAAACTCAAATTTCCTAGAATTGTGTTCACCTTTTTTTCCATTTCATTTTAAAATACTTTTCTTTAAAAAAAATACTTTTACTTTGAGATCTTCCTACTTAGTGTCCTTTTTTACCTCATCACTTCCAAACCATAATCCCATTGTATTTATATAGCAATCACTTTTTTTTAAGATTTGTTCATGAGACACAGAGAAGCAGAGACATAGGCAGAGGGAGAGAAGCAGGCTCCCTGTCCCTGTGGGTAGTCTGATGAAGGGGGGACTCAATCCCAGGACCACGACCTGAGCTGAAGGCAGACACTCAACCCCTGAACCACCACAGCGTTCCTAGCAATTTTTTAAAAACCTGCTGCAGGGGCACCTGGGTGGCTCAGTCGGTTAGGTGCCTCCCTTCAGCTGTCATGATTCCGGGGTCCTGGAACCGAGCCCCACGACAGGCTCCCTGCTCATCAGGCAGCCTGCTTCTCTCCCTTTCCTCCCTGCTCATGTTCTCTCCTTCTCCCTAATTAATAAAATCTTAAAAAAAAAAAAAAAATTGCAAACTGGCTACAATGTATATTCTCATGGCAACAATTTTAGATAAAAAGTCTTTTCCTCTCCTTGCTTTTCCTGGTCTTCACTTTACCTATCTTCAAGTATGTTTTCCCTAAACCAGCTATTTGAAAGAATATAACTGGGGCAGGATAAGGGGCCATGTTCTAAGACAGCAGGAATTTCCCTCATGGTGACCTATCCCCCCTACTACTTCTGTAATCCAAACCAGGTCCCAGAACACTTCAGAGCTAGCCTGTGTGGCTCTCCCCTCTGGAGAACTGCCTGCTGGCTCTGATCTTCGGGCCTGTCCTCCACCTCCTACCCCTGCTCCATCTTCCCACTCTTTCTGGCAGCCCTCAATTCTATATTTCAAGGGTTGTCATTTCTGATTTTATCAAAGAGGTTCATCTCCTTGTAGCCTCTGGGAGTTGGCTTCCTCTCTTGCGTAGCTGTTGTGCTGATGAGTTCAGAACTTGGGTAAAAACAGCACTTTCTCAAAAGCAGGCATGCCCAGGCTGGGAGGTGCTGTATCTCATTACCTTTCTCTCCCCATACCCCCCCCTCCGGTGACCATGTACACGGGAAGATCA
Source organism: Canis lupus baileyi (assembly GCF_048164855.1). Classification (NCBI taxonomy): domain Eukaryota; kingdom Metazoa; phylum Chordata; class Mammalia; order Carnivora; family Canidae; genus Canis; species Canis lupus. The sequence continues at coordinate 25,272,521 of NC_132855.1, read as the reverse complement.
TGGTCGCAGCTGCACCACCCCTGCCCTCCCCGACACCCTTCCTTTCCCCTCCCCTCCCCGTCCTCACTCAGCACTGGAGCCTGTCAGCTGGATCATACACAGATCACCTGTGTGTGATCACCAACCAGCACTAGGGAGTATCTAAGGATCGCTGAATTAAGTAGAAATGAATTTTCCACATTCCTGTGTTTCTTGTCCCTGATAGGAACAAGGTCCCTGTTCCTTTTTTCAACAGGAAAAAAAAAATCTAATTTTAAAGGGACAGTGTTCTGTAAGATTTTTGTGGTTATCAGTCCCCTAAGTCTACCTCCTCTTATAGGAAAACTCCTCTATTACTAAAAAGCACGTTTTTGTCTCTCCCTACCTTCTGTTGACCAGGTTTAATGACCTCCTTCTGCGATGCCGGGAACTCGAAACATGGACACACGATCTTGCCCTCCCGGCTGTGGTGTGGCTTTCTGGCTTCTTCAACCCTCAGTCCTTCCTAACAGGTAAGGGCTGCTGGCCCCCTCCTCGCCTGCTCTGCTCCCCAGCACACAGGTCGTGGCCAGTACAGAAGGGGAGAAGAGAGGAAGTCCCATTCCAGGCACGACAGCCATGTGAGGTGGCATGTAGTTCACTCTCCACCCAGGGCCACGTGGCCTCTCCCCCAGCGGCCCCACTCTGCCTCAACAGTGCAAAAGCAGACACCAAGTGACCTAATGGGCATAGCTGTTCCAGTCAAACTCCTTTTACAAGAGCAGGGAGGGGGTCCTGCAGGCCTGAGCTGGCCACAGTCTAATGCAGACATCTGCAGATGCCCACAAACTGGAACCACACCGTGGGACCAGAGCAGGCCCGGCTAGACAGCCAGCTTCCTATCAGCTGCTGCGAACCTTTGTACCACCTTCATGCTATGCCTGATCCTTCTCCTCCCACAGCAATCATGCAGACCATGGCTCGAAAAAATGAATGGCCACTGGATAAAATGTGCCTGACTGTTGATGTAACCAAAAAAACAAAGGAAGATTATGGCCATCCTCCACGGGAAGGGGCTTATCTCCACGGGTTCCTCCTGGAAGGTAAGATACCATGAGGAGCACATGTACAGGTTATTAAAGACCTTTCTTAAGTTCGGGTAGGTATTTGCCCTTTGTTTACTCGTCAGTGTTCACTTACATCTAGTGGTTATTTGCCTTGTTTCCAGTGTCAAAAAACTGTATCCCAGGCTGTGATCAACATCAGCCAAATTTTAAGGCATTTAGGGTGATGGCTGTCACTTCAACCTGCATCTATATCTAATGTTAAATTACCCTGTGGTATTAAGACCTACGCTGAATTTATTCAAAATCTTATTAAAAACTGTAACTTCACTGCTATTTTACTCTAAGACTTCTGTAAGTCATTAACAGTGAATCTCCAAGGGTGGGAGTTAGGAGAGAATGTACTGGATTAGAGACTACTTCTACAGCTGAAGAAGTCAGAGTCCCATTATTTTTTTAAGGGAGGACAAATGCATTTGCTTCATTGTGCCCGGAGTCTTACACCTTTTGAATTCAAATTAGTTGATTTCTCAAAGGAAAGTTTAGGTGTAGAGCAGTGAGCTCTGCCTCCAGCATTTCTATGGCACCTGGGGAGCAGCTGTCTTAACCTCCCGTACGGGTAAGAAAGCCCCTGACAAGCAGTAACGTGACAAAACCAAACATTTCAAAACCAAACATTTATTGCCTCCAACAGTTAGAGGAGCAGCACCAACATGCCACACTATTGCAACCCTTGTGTTTTTGCCATAGGTGCCAGATGGGACACACAGTCGGGAACCATTGCTGAAGCCTGCCTCAAGGAGGTCACCTCTGTGATGCCAGTCATCTTTGCAAAAGCCATACCCGTGGACAGACAAGAAACCAAACACACATACGAATGCCCTGTGTATAAAACCAAAATGAGGGGCTCTAATTATGTGTGGACCTTCAGGTTGAAGAGCCAAGACAAGACAGCCAAATGGGTCCTGGCAGGTGTGGCTCTGCTTCTAGAAGCATGAAATGGCCCCTCCAGCCTGAACAGTGAGGATTTTAACTGGCATCTGCGCACATTAATTTGTTCTACTGAAAGCCCTAAGACATCCTCCCACTTATGTAACATTTGCATTAAACACTAAAGTCTCCCCATCAGTTAAGCAGGATTTTAGTTCTTGCAGACATTAAAATCTTTTTAAATTAAAAAATCTTGAAGCCGCTGACCTCAGGCAGCAGGTGAATCCTGAATGAAGGGGCAGTGCTCCAAGGCCTCCAGTGTCGGGAACGGGACAGTCCACTTTGTGTTCATTCAAGTTTTAATAAAAATAAAACTCTAGTACTCTCAAGATCTATGATTAATTGCACTTCGTAATTTAGCAGAACATTCTTTAACAAATTCCAATGGCCCAGAGAACTGTGGTCACTGACTGGGAACTAAAGATCAAGGCCACATAGATCAACAGTGTCAAAGGCAAGAGCTGCTTATACAGTGTCTTCTCTGGAACTTACCTGGACTTTAACTCCACCCCATTTAAACTTTTTCATCATATGCAGATGCTTTTAAACCATTCAATATACATAGGGGCCTATGGCTACATGTATAGAGATTGCTCTGCTGTGCCATCTTCCTGAGAGATCTTTTTAAGTATATAAACAACCTTAAAAAAATAGCATTTAGATCTACAAAATATCTGTATAAAAACACAACTGTAAAAAATCTTAGGCACAAGTGGTATGGCATGTCCTGCTGGCATATGCTGTACAGTGAGGTGGCTGGTTCTTTCTCCTAATTGTCTTCCACCAGCTGCTTCTGTAAACTGAGAACGAGAGGGGAGGGGGGCTTTAGTGTGATGAGGACGGAGGCCAAAAAAACAAAGCTGCACTCTAGGTTCCCCACCTCCACGTGTGGAGTAAAGAGCCAAACCTGGATCCTCTGGTGCAAGGTCTGTCCCGACCCATCCCGCTTCAGTGAGCCAGGCCCCAGGAGCCATGCGCCTCACTCCCGCATCCCACAACCGGGCCATGGAGTTCAGTGCTGTAGCCTCAGCCCCAGAAGCTCATCATGCGTCCTAAGAGCACAGTGCCCCTGCCTCTCTACTCAGCCTTCACAGGATCTGCTGCATCCTGTTTTACACAATGAGGGGGAATGTGGGAGGGGTAGTGCCAAGCAGCAAATGCTAGCAAAGGAGGGAATGTCCCAATAGGGAAGGTAACGGTCCTGAGCTGCTCCCACACGAGCAGACACAGAATGGACAGCACTCCAGAGAGTTTTAGAAACATCTGCGGGGCCCTGGGTGGCTCAGTCAGTGAAGTGTCTGCCTACGGCTCAGGTCATGATCTCGGGGTCCTGGGGTGGAGCCCTGCGTCCGGCTCCCTGCTCACTGGGGAGTTGGCTTCTCTCTCTCCCCTTCCCCCATCTTGTGCTTGTGCACTCTCTCTCTCAAATAAATCAGTAAAATCTTCTGCAACATAGCAGCCACTCCCTGCCTCCACAGTCTCCCTGCTGGGGCTGGGGCTGGCTCAAGGCCTCTTTCTGGTTTGTGAGACTTACCTCTCCAGGTACTCCTTCACGTTATTATAACCATAAAACTTGGCCAGGTGAATGAGGATCCCCGTGGCACAGCGGCCGTCACGCTTCCGACAGTAACTGCAGTTGCAGATCCCACGGCAGGGAGGGCACATCCAATCCTGGAAGAGCAAGTTCCCCCGTGACCTCCGGGCCCCAACCTGGCTCCTGCAGCCTCTCCTCCAGCCTCGAGTCCCGTGTCCCTTCCAGTAGATGGCACAGGGTGACCCAGCGTGTCTCCTCCCTCCACATTTCAAAGGCCCAGAAAGGCTGACCACCGGGGTCCCACATGTGCAGAAACCCAGAAAATTATAGACACTTCATCAAAATCTGTGGAGAATTTCTGGAATATAAAAGAACAATGAGGCTCTTCTACTTCCTAAACCACTACCTGAGTATATATTCGTCCGCAAACTGGGGACAGTGTATTTACCCCCTGCTGTGAAAGAGGCCATACAGCGCAGGGGTCACCTAAGGACACAGGCTCTGGAGCCAGTCTGCCCAGGTTCAAGCGCATATATGCTAAGCATACTATTTTCTCATTTTACAGAGGGAACTAAAGAACAGGGAGGTTATATACCTACTTTATAAGGTTGGATTAGTAACAACTGAAACGAAGTTAACTGTATGAATAGAGAAAAATCTTAGTCCAAGGCCAGGCACACTGAAAGCCCCCTACTGGGTGACACACCTGCCCCTGGCCTGGCCCGAGGTAACCACACCACTGGAAGAAAGGCACACAGGTCCACCTTCCAAACCAGAACTGTAAGAAAATATGGCTCTGACCCTGGAAAATGCAATCATCTCTTCTGCCCTACCGGTCAGCTTGCTCTCTTTCCAGAAGGAAACTGCAGTTTTCATTTCCTCTAGAGTGCTGAAGGGTACACAGAGCTCTGCAGTTACAGGTCCCCGAGCAAGGGCCCAGGGAGCCTCACGGTCAACCCGCTTCCCTTTGCCAGTACAAGCCATGACAAATGCAAACACTGTTCCTACCGGGTCCAGCAGCGCAGATCTCACATCCTCCCCATAGCGATTCCGCAGGCATGGCCCACAAAACTGTCCTCGCACCCCACCACAGCCCTGGTTCCGACACACCGTCTTGGTGTCAATGGTCTTCTGCCTACACTGGTGGCAGGTGTTGCCCTGGGGAAGGAAGGCGGTGGGGGTGAACATGGGATTTATGGGGGGGGTTACCCACAAGGCCACGTGCTGCCACTACTACCCTAATAGGACACTGTTTTACCTAAAAAATGAGGCATGATACCACAAAACCTCCCTCCAAATCATGTTTAAAAAAATTTAAACCCATTTCCTACTGACCAAAGATGCTGTCAACCTTTAGTTCCTGTATTAATCAAAAAGCATACACAAACCCCACAGTATGTTTTTTCACTGTTCAAAACTGAAATGCCATATAAATATTTAAAACGTTACTATTATAAATATGCTTTTCCAAATCATACTCCTGCCTTCCCACAGATCACATGCATCCCCTGAAGAGAACTTTCCTGAAGAGAATTCCTGCAGGAAGCTGACTTCCCCTTCCCGGTTACAGCTGACCCGCCCTTTCAGAGGGGAGGAGGCCTGAGGGTATAAGCCCAGGTACAGCTTAAAGACCATGCAGGATTTCAAACAACAAAGATGAGAATCACAATCATGCAAATGACTCATCATATGTAATTTACCAGAACTTTATCATAGATCTTATCTCGAACAGTTATGGCAACATTTTCTAGGTCCTCTTCAGTGATATCCTCCACTGGCCGAAAAGAGGAGATTCGGTGACGCCGTCTGTGCCCCTGGCATTTCCCCTGCAAAATGAGCCAAAGCCAAAGCATAAGCTATTTTCAGTAGCTAAAAAACACCTATAAAGATTTCACACTCTTGGGATGCCTGGGTGGTTAAGCATCTGCCGTCAGCTCTGGTCATGACCCTGGAGTCCTGGGATCGAGCCCCATATCAGGTGCTCTGCTCAACAGGGAGCCTGCTTCTCCCTCACCCCCTCCCCCTGTTCATGTTCTTTTGCTCTCCTACTCAAATAAGTAAAATCTTTTTTAAAAAAAAATCACAACATAGATCAATGGAACAGAACAGAGAATCCAAAAGTGGACCCTCAACTTTATGTTCAACTAATATTCGACAAAGGAGGAAAGACTATCCACTGGAAGAAAGACAGTCTCTTCAATAAATGGTGCTGGGAAAATTGGACATCCACATGCAGAAGAATGAAACTAGACCACTCTCTTGCACCATACACAAAGATAAACTCAAAATGGATGAAAGATCTAAATGCGAGACAAGATTCCATCAAAATCCTAGAGGAGAACACAGGCAACACCCTTTTTGAACTCGGCCACAGTAACTTCTCGCAAGATACATCCACGAAGGCAAAAGAAACAAAAGCAAAAATGAACTACTGGGACTTCATCAAGATAAGAAGCTTTTGCACAGCAAAGGATACAGTCAACAAAACTAAAAGACAACCTACAGAATGGGGGAAGATATTTGCAAATGACGTATCAGATAAAGGGCTAGTTTCCAAGATCTATAAAGAACTTATTAAACTCAACACCAAAGAAACAAACAATCCAATCATGAAATGGGCAAAAGACATGAAGAGAAATCTCACAGAGAAAGACAAGACATGGCCAACATGCACATGAGAAAATGCTCTGCATCACTTGCCATCAGGGAAATACAAATCAAAACCAAAATGAGATCCCACCTCACACCAGTGAGAATGGGGAAAATTAACAGGGCAGGGAACCACAAATGTTGGAGAGGATGCGGAGAAAGGGGAACCCTCTTGCACTGTTGGTGGGAATGTGAACTGGTGCAGCCACTCTGGAAAACTGTGTGGAGGTTCCTCAGAGTTAAAAATAGACCTGCCCTACGACCCAGCAATTGCACTGCTGGGGATTTACCCCAAAGATACAGATGCAATGAAACGCCGGGACACCTGCACCCCGATGTTTATAGCAGCAATGTCCACAATAGCCAAACTGTGGAAGGAGCCTCGGTGTCCATCGAAAGATGAATGGATAAAGATGTGGTTTATGTATACAATGGAATATTCCTCAGCCATTAGAAACGACAAATACCCACCATTTGCTTTGACGTGGATGGAACGGGAGGGTATTATGCTGAGTGAAATAAGTCAATTGGAGAAGGACAAACATTACATGGTCTCATTCATTTGGAGAATATAAAAAAAATAGTGACAGGGAATAAAGGGGAAAGGAGAAAAAGTGAGTGGGAAATATCAGAAAGGGAGACAGAACATGAGAGACTCCTAACTCTGGGAAACGAACTAGGGGTGGGGGAAGGGGAGGTGGGCGGGGAGGGGGGTGACTGGGTGACAGGCACTGAGGGGGGCACTTGATGGGATGAGCACCGGGTGTTATTCTATATGTTGGCAAACTGAACACCAATAAAAAATAAATTTACAAAAAAAAAAGAAAACCCACAGTCTCAGAGCTCTAGTACCATTAATGTTAACCACGGCTCTCTTCTATTTCTTGAGAATCAATCATTTACGGAGCCTCCTGCCACAGACACGGAGCCAACTTCCTTCATGGCAAGGTGATACAACAATACAGGAGCAGCTAGGTTTTTACCTGCCCCATTAACGGGCACCAACTCTAAACTCTGTGAGGACAGGAAAAGGAGCCACAATGAATGGCCAAACCTGCAAATGGGAAGAACCTAGTTTCTCCCTCCAGACTCTGAAGGCACTTAAAACGCCCCATTCCTAAAACTGAAAGGCAAGGAGCAATCACTGCCCTTTCCCACAAGGCAAATCACGAGGCCCTCGGACGCCACCGACAGGCCCTTATTGCCTCCCTCAAAGATTAAGCTGAGGGTCCTAACTCTGAGCAGCTCCTCTGCTCAAACTGAGGTAAAGGAGTCTCTCCAGCCTATAGCTTAGATGGGGGGAAGGGAGGGTTCTTCCTGGAGTGTGGCCCTGGGAACACGAGCACCACCAGCACCACCATCAGCAGCATCACTGCTCAGCTGCTCCAGACATACCAGGTCAGGACCTCAGTGTGGCCTTAGACAAAGCATAATATGTTCACTGTGCTCAGAAAATACCCCACTAATTGTCTTCCTCCTCCTGAAGCTGTAAAACTCTTCTGCAAATTTGGCTGCTGAGACGGTGAAGTTCTCCAGGGCAAACTTCTCGGGTGGCCGTGCGCTGCGGGTCGGGTTTGTGCGTCGCGTGATCTGTCCCTCTGAGAAGGCCCGCCTCGCTGTTCTCTTCTTCTGAAAGTCAGAGCACAGACATACGCAACTGGGTGCTTCCTGGAACAAAAGCCATCTGGCGACAGATTACGTCCAGCAGCCTCGGGATAAAGAATTATAAAGGCATTCTACTTACAGAAGCTGAGTTCGGGGTTCGTACCGGGAAGAAATCTGGCATTGAGTTCAGTTCTGCCAGTAACTGGGCGAGCTGCAGTTCAGAACAGAAGAAGGACCGACATCAATATGCCTCATTCATCTAACACCTCGTAACACGTCTTCAGTTTTGCCAACATGAGAAACTTGACTAAAGTAGTTCATGTAAGATCGCAACAGTTGTTTTATTTTTAACCTCATCTGTAAAGATTGTTATCTCCAGGGGTGAGAGGCTACTATCATCATTCATGGGAATAAAATCTATGCACGTTCCTTACATATAAAGATCGTATCATAAGATGAATGGGTCCTTGGAATGATGAGGCTGGCTGCATGAGGCTGGAATTCTGACGGGGCCATTAATTAGCAGTGTGACCCCAAAACAGATCATGGTGCACACCGAGATCAAGTTTCATCATGTTCAAAACAAAAGGTTCAACTAGATTGTTCTGACAGTTATTTAGAGCTCCAAAGAAACTGTTTATGTTGATTCATTTCTCATTAACAAAAATAATTTATGGAAATGTTCCCAAATAAACACCTAAGAATACCAACTAACAGGCATTAATACGCCAATGAAGATTTTTTTTTTAAGATTTTATTTATTCATGAGAGAAAGAGAGAGAGAGAGAAAGAGAGAGAGAGAGAGAGAGGCAGAGGGAGAAGCAGGCTTCATCCAGGGGGCCCGACGTGGGACTTGATCCCGGGTCTCCGGGACCACACCCTGGGCTGAAGGCGGCGCTAAACTGCTGAGCGACCCGGGCTGCCCCAATGAGGATTCTTTTTAATTTTAGAGTTATACAGACGTGTGTCACTCAAAACTCATGAACATAGTTATTTTAAAGATGAGACACAGTGCTAAAAATTTCCCTTTGCTAATAACCATAAATATGCCTTAGGGTGAATTTTCACTCAAAAGTGAAGCTTTTTATGTTCTTATTAGACATAGAAGAATACACACACACTATCATATTGTGCTTTTTAAAAAGAAAGTATTAAAAATCTACCAAAATGCTAACAGTGACTGAGTGGTAGAATTAATTCTGCATATGCAAAATTAGGAAGCAAATATGTTACTGAACAAATACAGAAAAACCAAATACACATGACAAAGGTTTCCCCTTTACTGCCATTCATCCTAGCAAAGATGGGTTACTGTGGCTGAAAACCACTCAGTTTAGTACCTAGGCCTCTCTCATTCTCCCGTATGACGTCCTGAAGCCCCAGCACACACTGCGGTTCTTAAGTGGCTTCTCGACTCCCTGTGTACACTTGGCTCCTCCCTGCTGGGAACCGGCCAGCGGTCCCGGCCTCTGCTCTCCGACACCACCACTATTTAGAACTTCTCTTCATAGCAAACGGTAAGCAGCATGAGTTCACGGCACCAGGAAGCGGAGCTAAAAGTGGTCCTGGGGAGTCGCTTTCTGATCCCGAACCAGAGCCGACCAGCTAATAACTGGTTGGGGTCCAGAACACAGAAAAGGACACCCGATGCCCAGAGCACATTTCCCGAAAGATGCGAGGGCAGCCGCTCTGGGGGCGGTTATGTGAGCCTCAGGAGCCACTGTTCAGTGCCCGCACCCAGCGCCCGGACTGCCCGCCCACGGCCTTACCATGGCTTTGTTCTCCTTGATGTTCATGGTCCTTTTCAGCAGAGCATCCGAGCCCTCCTGAGCCTCATCCCTGGAGTCGTCCTCAGACTCTGAGACCGAATCTTCCCTTTCCTTCCCCTTTCTGCAGCTTCTCTTTCTTCCAAGAATTGCTTTTTTATTGTCCTGTAAGCGTGTGCTAGAAAACAGTGGCTCCGAGGAACTGTCATCTGACTTTTTCGTCAGTTTCTTGGTGGGGAACTGAAAGGCGACTCGAAGACCAATGCTGCTTCTCCTCGGCCTCCTCCTTCTGGGTGTAGCCTTCTCTCCTTCATCCTCTTCCTCTTCTTCACTCACCAAAGACTCCTTACCAGCATCACTCAAATCTGACTCCACGAGCTAACAAAAGGAGAGAAAAGGAGAAAGACTAGAAACAATGTTTCCTAACAGACCTTCAAAAACACCTTACTTAAAAGCACTCTGGGGGCACCTGGGTGGCTCGGTGGTTGAGCACCTGCCTTTGGCTCAGGTCGTGATCCCAGGGTCCTGGGCTCGAATCCCGCCATCAGGCTCCCCCAAAAATAATAAATCTTTTTTTTTTAAAGCACTCTGACATTATTGTAGAGAAAAAATGAGAAGAAAGCTCCTCTTTCCTATTCTGAGTTCCCACCGAACTCTTCAGTTAGGCGCTCGGGTGTCTGCGGGTGAATCCGGTCCAAGAGCCGCTGCCTCCCGCGGCCCGGTGCCCCGGCCACGACCACCGGCGGCGGCTCCTAGGAGCGCGGGCTGGACGCGGGGCGCCGACAAAGCAGGGCTCCCCCGTGGGCCGGCCACGTATTATGGGGAAGAGCCAAAGAAAAGGGAATGCATGGCCTTAGAGTTATCTTCAAATACAAATGGAGTGCTGAGGGGGGAAAAATACTGACCATACTGCCCCGAAGAACAGGAAGAGGATTCATGGGCAGGAGGGACAGGAGGGACAGGAGAGCCGACTTCACCTCAGTGAAGTGACAGGAGAGCAAGCAGAGGACTGGCCATCGGCGTCAGTGGGGGAAACTCCTCCCAGGACATGCTGGGTCCTCACTCCCAGGGATATCCCTTCCCTTTTCTGCAACCCGCAGAGCCGCGGGGTGAAATCAAGGCCGACAGCTCTTGGGCTGTTGTGAAGCACCTGTTCAGGCAGCCCAGAAAATTCTTGCCCTGAATTTTCTAATTCTGCTTGGTACAGGTTGCTGGCACTAAAACGGAACCCAGCCTTACACGTGAGACACAGAACATAAGGCAATGGCAGGGTGGGGACATTACCCAGGTGATGAGGGGGTGACATCTCAGATGTGAGGGGACGCTTAGCAATGGCAGAGCTGGGCTTGAACATTGAGATCAAGGCCACCTCCTGCGCATCTTTCCTTTACTACATGCTGGGAAGTTTAGTCTGAGACCCTCTGTCAGGGATTCTGGACAACAGGGCTGCTCTGAGGAGAACAAGGAATAGCCCACGATGGGCCCAGGACTGAGGTAAAGGACTCAGCTGCCCCCTCCGTGAATTCGCCCCCCGAATTCTAGCTTGACTCAAGTTAAAAGTAAGGCAGAGGAGGGGCGCCCGGCTGGCTCGGTTGGTGGAGTGTGCAACTCTTAATCTCAGGGTTGTGAGTTCAAGCCCCACATTGGGCATGGAACCTACTTTAAAAGAAAAAAATTCTTTTTTATAAAATTTTATTTATTCATTCATGAGAGAGACAGAGAGAGAGGCAGATACACAGGCAGAGGGAGAAGTAGGCTCCCTGCGGGAAGCCCAATGCAAGACTTGATCCCAGGACCCCGGGATCACAACCTGAGCCATAGGCAGAGGCTCAACCACTGAGTCACCCAGGTGCCCCAAGAAAATTTATTTTTAAAAATATATTGAGGCACCTGGGTGGCTCAGTCGGTTGAGCATCTGACTCTTGATCTCAGCTCAGATCCTGATCTCAGAGCCCTAAGTTCAAACCTTCTGTTGGGCTCCACGCTGGGCTGGAGCCTACGTAAGAAAGAAAAGAAAGGAAAGGAAAGGAAAAAGGAAAGGAAAAGAAAAGGGAGAAAAACAAAACCCTTCATGTAACTACCAAACCTTGGTGTATATATAAATCCACAACAAGCTAAGTGGAGAAGACTATAGCGTTATTGATTTATCCTTTTGTTTGTTTTTTAGTATCCTGAACTTTCTACACTGGTAGCTTTGGAATGCAAAACGATGGGACTGGAGGAATCCAATTTCAGAAAGTGTTGGAGAACTTCAGAGGAATTCTCTCTCAAATTGGTTTTATTTATCTTCATCATCCCCTAACCCGTATCTCTTTCCTAAGGACTCTCTGAAGGACTACAGTAGGTGAGAGCAAATATAAAGACGGGAGGCAAAGAACTCAAGGGCCGCACCACTGCTGTGGTAGCCTCATGTGTGGCTAGACCACCAGACACCAAGTGACATCCTAGTATCAGAAAAGGCAGTCTCCTCTGCCTTCACTAGGGTGAGCAGGAGGCTGGGGAGGCAGGCAATAATGCTTATTTGTCCACTGAATTTTAAAATAAAATCTGCAGGGGATCCCTGGGTGGCCCAGTGGTTGAGCGCCCGCCTTCGGCCCCGGGTGTGATCCTGGAGACCCGGAATCGAGTCCCACGCCGGGCTCCCGGTGCATGGAGCCTGCTTCTCCCTCTGCCTGTGGCTCTGCTTCTCTATCTCTCTCTGTCTCTCATGAATAAATGAATAAAATCTTTAAAATAAATAAATAAATAAAATCTGCAGGTGGACCTGCCCAAAGATATGAGTGACAGTAGTCAGCATGTCCCAATTCATACCCTAAATATACAGAACATTAAAAAAAAAAATTCTGGAGTAGTCTTCACTGTGCTAGAAACACGGATCCTTTGAATACCCTGAGATCACTTAGCTAACAATCAGAAGATAAATAAGTCACTAGGAGTAGAAGATACCCATTAAGGATTTGGAAGGATTTTAGTGCTTTGCTGGCAAGGAAAACTGTGGAGCCCGGCTGGCAAGAACACATCAACGGCCTTACAAGCAGCTTCAGTAAAGAAAGCCAAAGGAGGGCTGGGGCCTGTAGGTTGGCAGAGCTCTGTGTTGCTATTCCCGGGGGGATCAACATCAAACAAGGCAGCCTACCATTAGGGCTTTCAGGCCTAAGCTCCCCACCCTGCCACCCTAGGAAAAGGTGAGGAACAAAGCAAACCTACTAGTTACAGCTTATTTAGATTTCCATACAAGTTCCACACCAGACGGGGTTCCTCCTTAGGAGCTTCTGAACGTGAAGAGGTTTAACCTCTATCCTTTATCCTGATACCCAAGAAGGAGATGGTGGACTGATTTGGGGGGATAAATGTGTGCTATTTTTCAGTTAGTATAAAATACTTCTATGCCTGGGGAAAACAACCCAAAGGCTGTTCTTTAAAGTTACGCGGAGATTCAAATACTAGTTGGCAGCACAGAAGCCTAAATCTATGCAGTGAAGGAAGAAATCCCCAGTCTCCCGAAAGGCAAGTGCTGAGAGCACATTTCCCTCAGGAATCTGACATGGCCAGGCCATCTTTATCATTTAAAGAGCTTTTCTTTTCTTTTCTTTTTTCTTTTTTTTTCTTTTCTTTCCTTCCTTCCTTCCTTTCCTTTCTTTCCTTTCTTCCTTTTCTCTTTCTTTCTTTCTTTTTTTAAAGATTTTATTTATTTATTCATGAAAGACACACACAGAGAGAGGCAGAGACACAGGCAGAGGGAGAAGCAGGCTCCATGCAGGGAGCCCAATGTGGGACTCGATCCCGGAACTCCAGGATCACACCCTGGGCCGAAGGTGGCGCTAAACCGCTGAGCCACCTGGGCTGCCCTAAAAAGCATTTCTGCATCCAGATCAAGAACACACAGGGAAAACTCTTTGTACCACAGCTCAGTTTGGGCCAAATTAACTCCACACTTAAGAACATGACTTTGCACACAAGAAAGGACTTGTAAGAACTTGCTACTCCTAGACAGACGGTCCTCTTTTCAGATAAAAGATGTTTAAGAAAAAAAAAAAAAAAAGATGTCTAAGAAAGCCTGAAATAAATTCTTTCACGAGGACAATTAAGGGACACCTGAGACATGCGCCCACCCCGGGAACTCGAAGGTACCAGGGAAAGACAAGTGGACTTCCTCTAGGAGTACGATGGACTGGGGGACCAGGGATTAGCCTAGACTAGCATTTCTCAATCTCGGTAACCGGCTTCTAAGACACACACACGTAAGAAAAAGTCATTGGTTTGGGACGTGACTCCCTCCGAGTGAAACTACAATTCAGGAGCAGGACTGAAAACAGGAGAACCCGCACTCTCCCACGTTGAGGATTATTACCATCACTTCTGGGTTACTATTTCCATTCAGCTCATTCTGTGTAAATCCTTCAAACTCTTCCATCTCTGAGTCCGTGTCCTCTATAAAAATCCTTCGCAGCTCTTCCGTGAAGTATTTGGAACGGAAACGCACATCTTGCTGCATTAAAAACACGCAAACATCATAAAGGAAGAAGACAGAGGCTTCCGGGGGGCGAGGGGGCAGGGAAGGGCTGTTGAACGGGCAGCGTCTGTTCGAGGTGGGGGAGCACCCTGGGTGACGGGGACCCCGCGCGCGAGCTCAGCGCCACCTGGCAGCTTGCCCGCAAGAGCCTGGCGCTCGCTCGCACTTACCAGAGGGTGAAACGGTCAATTGTAGGTTATGTGTATTTTACCCCAGTGCACACACGCGCGCACACACACGTTCCTCTACAGATTAGGGAAACAGAACTGAACAATCTGAGACGATCAACTGCACCACTTCCAAATGTCAGAACGGCCCAGGCTGAGCCAGCTACTTTGCTGCCTTGTGGGGGCGGGGGAGAGTGGGCTCCATTTCTCCTGCCAGGGCCCCCGGGGAAGGTCGGGCACAGCACGGATCCCGATCCCGATCCCGAGCGAGGCTCCCTGCCACGCGCTGGCCTGTCCTCCGCGCACCTGTCCAAGGCCGACTCCCCCGCGTCGGGAGCGCACCTGCCTGGCTCTCTGCGGGAAGGGGCCGGAGCCCTCCCCGGCCCTCCCCGGCCCCCGGGACAGCCTCTCCTGCCTCTCCTGTGCGAGGCCAGCAGCCCCCACCAGGTAGCCAGTGAGCAGGAGGAAAGACGTGCCAGGACCCTTAAAAAAGAAAGACATTTTCAAAGGACTTTGTCTTTTGAACCCAGAGAAGGAAAGAAACCGGGGCTCCGTAAATGGCACTCCGGGAAGAAAGGAGGGGACGGACAGACCTGCGGTGTGGGAAGGAGACGCACAGACCAGCCTCCTCCAAGCTGGCAACCAGGGCTGGAGTCCGTGTCCCCAGTTGCCTCTGACGCCTCTTCCTCCCACACCCGATATAGCAATGACCCCCCATCACACCACATTTGGTTGGGGAATCTTTATCTCCCCCACTGCCTCTCCCTGACTTTAATTATATACTTCTTCAAGCTCAGATCATCTCTGGAGAAAAACAGATATAATAGATGAGTGGGAAAATTTACAGGGGGATAGAGGAAGAAATGCCTATATCCAGCATTTTCTTAAGCTTAAATGTCTCCTATGAATTATTATGGGTAATTGGAGTGAGTGTGCTTGGAGCTAAATTACTTTGTCCCTTTGTTGATAGCTGTGGTGCAGCTGCTTGGAAAAAAAAAAAATACAAACAGAAAAGAGAAGTTTCCTTAAAGTGAAATTCAAATTGTGTTTAAGGAAGACCAAAGTCAACGTTGTTGCATACTCCATACAAGTTTGTGCAGCTCCTCTTGGCTGCTTAACACGGACTGTGAATGTGTGGGGTCGGGGTGGGGAAGCAACAGGCCTGGGGTTTATTTTTGTAAGGAAGACTGGTGCACAGCTGGCTGCCGCAGAAACCCACCATGAAGCTGCTAGCTCCACCAGCAGGAAACATCTGGCTCACAGAGCCCAGAGCCGGTCTCTACAAGTGGGTTTAGAGCAATGGGGGTCTACGTGTACATTTCCTCATATACCCATTGTCCCTGCCTAGGGCCCAGAGAGAACAAGTCACCTCTTAGAGCAGCAAGTTCTAACCGTCCAGTCCTCTCTGGCTCTCTTTTCCCTTTGAAAAGCTTCACAGGGAAATAAATGGTCAGGCTGAGAGAAATCAATATCTTTGGTGACCAGATAGAACACAAAAACAACTTAGCCACAGTCCTAAACCAAGGCCCCTGCTTTTCCTCTCCTTATTCCACAAGATATAAGAACTGAGCCTGGGCGGCTCAATCAGTTAAGCGTCGGACTCCTCATGTTAGCTCAGGTCTTGATCTCAGGGTTAGGAGTTCAAGCCCCACTGCGGGCTCCACACTACATATGGAACCTCCTTGAAAAAAATGAAAAATAAAAAAATAAACTAGCACAAAAAACCATGCTTACTGTGAGTCTTTATAAAGCAAAGTATCTATTCCACAGTCTCACTGCAATCTTGGTTACAACACTCACATAGCTCTTTGCTCTCCAGAATTTGCTATCCTTTCAAATCAATACCAGGCAGTATGTTCTGGACCTTGATCGCCTATATCTATCTACCATGATCAAGAATGTAAGACATTTTCAAAGGACTTTCTGTCTTTTGAACAGAAAAGTGGTTAAAAGAGTGGTTACACTTTTTATTTGGAAGCTCATGTGACGTGAAGGAACAGACAGGAAAATGATGGTGAGCTAAAAAGAGTGAGACAAGCATCCCACCTCAATT
Organism: Canis lupus baileyi; assembly: GCF_048164855.1. Classification (NCBI taxonomy): domain Eukaryota; kingdom Metazoa; phylum Chordata; class Mammalia; order Carnivora; family Canidae; genus Canis; species Canis lupus. The sequence goes on along the minus strand of NC_132855.1, from coordinate 25,256,222 downwards.
CCACCCCATGGGTACTCATTTACCAGTGGGAGCTGAGCATATGGAACATGGGGAAAGGAAAACACGAGTAAGCAGTCCAGCCCAAGAATGCTAGAAAGCATTGTTCAAGTATGAGGCGCCTCCCATTGAGGAGGTAACAGGTTAGCGGGGCAGTGGGACAGGTCCACAGTAACCACAGTCAGGATCTTCGTTCTAAGGGAGATGCAAGCAAGATGGCATATGGAAAGAAGGAAAGAGGGGATCCCTGGGTGGCTCAGTGGTTTAGTGCCTGCCTTCGGCCTGGGGCGTGATCCTGGAGTCCCGGGATCGAGTCCCACATCGGGCTGCCTGCATGGGGCCTACTTCTCCTTCTGCCTGTGTCTCTGCCTCTCTCTCTCAGTCTGTGTTTCTCATGAATAGATAAATAAAACCTTTAAAAAAAAAAAAAAAAAAGGAAAGGGAAGGAAAGAAAAGGAAAGAAAAGAAAATTCAGGAAAACTTCCAAGGAGCAGCAGCATTTGAACTGGATCCAAGCCGGGGTGGACTCTAGAAGAAACGAAGAGAAGACAGATAAGCAGAACAAAGAGCACAGACCAGCATATACACGGGCAAAACCAGTGCATGAGGAGGGTGTCCGTGAGGCTTCTGGTCCACCACGCTACAGGGGAGTTGAAGAAAAGAAGAGGCTGAAAAGCGATGCTCCCAGATTTCAAACATCCCGGCCACACGCTTCTCAGATGTGGGGGCTGAGACAAGTCCCTTCGCTGCTGCCCTGAGCCTGTGTCATCCCCTGTGAAACAGGGACAGTAACAACACCGACCCTGTCCCTGGGGAGGTGCCTGAACTCAGGGCGAGCTGAATGAAAAGCACACGGTCACAGGCCATCCGAGGCACGCTGCATCACACCTGGCAGTGGGGAGCAGGAAGGGGGGGGCTTGAATGCACAGAAGTAGCAGGGGTCAGAACAGCAAAAGCAGCTGCTTTGGTTTTAAGTTTTTGTTTTTTTAAGATTTTATTTATTTATTCATGAGAGACACAGAGAGAGAGGCAGAGACACAGAGGGAGAAGCAGGCTCCATGCAGAAAGCCCGACGCGGGACTCGATCCCGGGTCTCCAGGATCACACCCTGGGCTGAAGGCGGCGCTAAACCGCTGAGCCACCCGGCCTGCCCATTTACAAGGTTTTTTTTGTTTTTTTTTTTTTTTTGAGCACAGGTGACACACAGTGTTACATTAGTTTAAGGTGTACAACACAGTGATTCACCTTCTTGATAGTGTGCTCACCAGTGTAGCTACCTTCTGTCACCACACAACTCTGTTACAGTATCATCAACTACATTCCCTATGCTGTGCCTTCCAACACCCCCCGCCCCCCACAGTGACATACTTCCTGTGTAACTGGAAGCCTAGACCTCCCACTCACCTTCACACACTTCACCCGTCTCCCCACACCTCACCCATCTCTCCAACTCCTCCCTGCTAGCAACCATCAGTCTATTCTCTGTATTTATAGGTCTGATTCGGCTTTTTATCTATTTTATTTTTTAGATTCCACGTGAGTGAGATCATATGGTATTTGTCTTTCTCAGACTTACTTACTTCACTTAGCTTAACACCCTCTAGGTCCTTCCATGTTGCGGCAAATGGCAAAAACCTCATCCTTTTCATGGCTGCATTAATATTCCACTGAACACATATTTAGCATCTTCCTTATCCATTCTTCTATTGATGGACACTTAGGCTGCTTCCCTATCTAATCATCAGGAAAACGCCCATCAAAACCACAATGAGGTATCCCCTCACACCTGTCAGAATGGCTAAAATAAAAGACAACAAACAAGTGTTGGTGAGGATGTGGAGAGAAAGGAAGCCTCACATACCACTGGTGTAAACGCACACTGGTACAGCCACTGTGGAAAACAGTAGTAGGGAGGATCCTCAAAAAATTAAAAATAGAACTACCTTACGATCCAGGAATTTCACTAGCGAGTATTTACGCAAAGAAAACCAGAACACTAATTTGACACTTATGTTTATTCCAGCATTGTTTACAACAGCCAAGATATGGAAGCTGTTTTGTTTCTGGATGCCCACTGCACTGCTGGGCTCCAGGCTCAGCTCTTCACACACATGCTGCGCTGCTCAGAATGCCCCTCACGGCGGGTCCACGGGCTCTACTCTCCCTCACTGCCTGACCATGCTCAAATGGTTTCTGAGTAAGGCAAAGCTCACGGCCAGACCTTAGTGCTGTAACTAAGGTAAGGGCCGTGAGCATCAGGGGAGCTGCAGGAGGAGGCTGGAACACACAGGCAGCCAAGTGATCAAGCAGGCACTTACACTGTATCATAAAGTGCTTCTAGAACCTCCTACACTTGCCCAGTTGAAGCAAGGTGGGTTTAATTTACAGCCTCTTGAGAGAGGCTACGGTCCAGGGAGAATGAAGAATTTTGAGAGCCACAATGAATGCAGAAGAAAATGCTACAGAAAGCTAGCTATTTCGACTGGCCATACCACTGCTAAGGCATAATATAAACCTCCAGGAAACTAACTCTCAGAGAAACGTAATTTGTGTTTGCCAGAGATCAAAGTAATCCAAGAAAGAATAAGGCTCTCCCCGGCAATTCCAAGAGTAGGGTGTCAATAGAAACCCGCTACAGGAGCACAGGGACACGACTGTCTCGTGGTAACCACACGTTCCTGCACGGCACTGCGGTGTGGACGGTGGCTGTGCAGGACCACCTCTCCCCTCCCAGCCACATGGGAGCACTCTGAATACAGCCTGGACACAGGCTGCAAGCCCTGAGGTTACAAAGGAAATAGATCTGATCATGTGAGGCCCTCTTTATTTAAAAAAAAAAAAAAAAAAAATTTTATAGAAAGGGCTTAAACAGTAAAAGTGATCTAGGTACCCTCATTGGTTCTTAAAACATGAAGGCAAAACATTTATAAAATAAAGTGCTCGACAATTAACTGCTATCACCAATCTCAGACCATATTCAAATAAAAGAATATCTGAACCAAGATCCAGGCTTCCAGAAGACCGTGCCTTCCATGAAAGGAAGCATCTGTACCTGTTTCCCTGATTCCAGTGAGTCAAAACTATCACAGCTCTCCTCTGATGAGAGGGTTTCCATGGGAACATCATCTCGGAAACCGACAAACTCTTCATCATCACTGGGGGCGTTAAAGATGTCAGCCACTTCTTTAGGGATCTGTTTTGGATTCAAAAAAGAAGAAGGATAAGACCGAGGGCTGTTATAATCACTTAGGGAAATTTTCTAGAAAGGAGGAGGGATTAGCATCTACTAGCTCTATCAATCTACTAGGTCGCAGATCTGCCATGGTCACCAAGAAGACCCCAGTTACCCCGGAGCAAAATGTGCTTCAGCTGATCCCTCATGGCAACAAAAGAAGGTAGGGGAGGGAAAGATTAGACTGTTTTTCAAACTCTAGAGATATATCCTATCTTACAGAGAATGTCAAGGCCATATCTAGATGGAAACCCTATGTGATCTCTACACAAAAAATAAAGGAACAGTCATCATTTGTGAGAAAACAACTATTTTTCTCCTGCAGTGGATCTGTCTTTAAATGTCATCCATGTCGGGATCCCTGGGTGGCGCAGCGGTTTGGCGCCTGCCTTTGGCCCAGGGCACGATCCTGGAGACCCGGGATCGAATCCCACGTTGGGCTCCCGGTGCATGGAGCCTGCTTCTCCCTCTGCCTGTGTCTCTGCCTCTCTCTCTCTCTCTATCATAAATAAATAAAAATTAAAAAAAATAAAATCTTTAAATGTCATCCATGTCAAAATAAGATGATACTAATAAGCTCCTCTTTTCATTTCCACCTATTGCTCTTTGATTTTTTTGCTCTTTGTCATCTGCTGATTCAGACATGAAAACTCATACATTGAAATAAGTAGCTTTGTTGCTCCTTTTTTTCCTCTCAATCAAGTAGTTTCAAAATTAATTTCAAGAGAATGTAAACACTACTGTAGGCAAGTATTCCAAGAAGGAATGTTATCAGCGCTCTTAATCTAACAAGTATGTATGTATTAATTCAGAATTCATTTTCATATGCTGACTACCTATTTGTTCCCAACTCTCTATTTTGAACAAGTTCAAAACCATAGAAAGCGGGCAGCCCTGGTGGCGCAGCAGTTTAGTGCCGCCTGCAGCCTAGGGCATGATCCTAGAGACCCTGGATCAAGTCCCACGTTAGGCTCTCTGCATGGTGCCTGCTTCTCCCTCTGCCTGTGTCTCTGCCTCTCTCTCTCTCTCTCTCTCTCTGTGTGTGTCTCTATGAACAAATAAAAAATCTTAAAAAAAAAAAAAAACATGGAAAGCTGAAGGAATAGGACAACCATCTACATATTCTTTACCTGGAGTCCCCATGTGTCACCACCTTTGCTTTCTCTGTCAACAAACATTAAGTGGAACCATCAGCATTTGCTAGTATTTCACAGTTTTTGACCTAAAGAAATAGCCATTTATTTAGTACGAGCCAGCTTATTCCACCTATATTTAAATTGCAGACATCATACTAATTCACCCTCAAATACTTCAGCACACATCGCCTGAAAATAAAAACATTCCCCATTCCCCTTAGATCCGTAAAACTACAATCATACCTAAAATAATTCACATTAATTCAATAGTATCATTCAATACAAGCTCATATTTAAATGTCTACAACTGTCCCAAAATGTCTTCTTTAACTTTAAGGGGGCTAAAGGGACCCATTCAAGCAAAGATCATGCATTTTATTTTTTTATGACACTGTTTTTTGCTGCTTTTCGTAACACTGATATTACTTAAATAACCCAAGACTACTGCCTTGTTGAATGTCATACGTTCTGAGTTTATCTCATTGGTCACTGATATACTTTACTGAAATATTTTTGGCAACAATTCTATACAGATGACATGCACTTCTCAATGCAATGCATAAGGAGGCACAAAATAACAAGTTATCCCCTAGTAGTGTTTTTTAACGTAATTATGAAATTTTTCAAACATAATCCCAAGTAGGTAGAACAGCATAGTGAACACACACAGGGACCAGCTATCAAGCAGTCCTGCGCCCATGGCTAGTCTTGCTCCAGCTGTATCCCTATCCAACTGCCCTCCTTCCAAATTATTCTGAAGCAAGTGAAGATAATAGCATTTCACCCTGTATCATCAGGAAATACATAGTCTGTCTTCACAGTTCCGTCAACCTATTTTTTTTTAAACTCACGGTTTATTTGTATCATGATTTGAATAAGGTCCATACATTGATCAACAGAAAAGTCTTTCCTTATGGATCCTTTTTTTTTTTTTTTCCTTTGGCAACTTATTTTTTTAAAAAACTGGGTCCTTTCACTGTGAGGTTTGCGAGAGTCTGGAAGGTTGGGGTTTTTGTTTGTTTTTTGCAGCTGCAAGATGGTATTTAGTAGACTCCAACATCTCCTGGGATTTCCTGTGATTCGGTATTTAGAGTTACAGGCTGTCAGATTCAAGTTCACTTCTTTCTGGCAAGATGACTACTTCATAGGTAGTGCTGCATTCTTTACTCAGAAAGCACCTAATGTCTGGCCATCTCTGGTCTTCAGTGGTGATGCTCTCTGATCAAGTTACGGCAGGATGTGTCATATTTCTCCTTAGCAAAAAGACCTTTTCCTCTTTGTATTTAGTAAGAAATAAGTAGGGTGATAGTTGACCTTCTGGGATTATCTTTCCCTGGTTAATTGGTGATTAACCAATTCACTGAGTGGTTTCAGCATCCACTGATAGATAACTCTTATTTGAATCAATTACCACACATTAGCGATTGTACAATGGTCGTTTTCAAATTCTATTCGTTCTTCATGTATTAGCTGGCGTTCTTCTCCAACACAATATTCTCTCTTTTGCTGTCTCTCCCTCCCTCTGCTTCTCTCGCTCCCATGTAGATTTATGGAATTTTAATTTACCGTGCTATATAATCCATCACTGTCACTGTTCTTTCTGATGTTCAAATTGTTCTAACTTTGGCCATTGGGAGCTCCTTCATGCCAGCTGCTATGTTCTTTTGACACAACCCTAACGGTCTTTGGGCACCTCTTTGCTTTCCAGCACAAGTGTACCAAGCTAGCCTTATACTTTACCTGCCCCAGACCAAAGCACTCAGGCATTTAGAAATCAGAAGTGAGAACTCATACGCTCTTTGCTAGCTAAGTATCATTGCTTCTAGGCTTTTGGACAGAGTAAGGACATCGGAATGTCTCAAGTCACACGTCTATAGTAACACCTTGAATTCAAATCCAACACAGCAGGAGTCTTCCTTACCTCCCTCAATTTCACATTATTTCCCTTCCCCACGATGAAAATTCCTACCCTCGGTATTTCTCATACATTCACCTATTTGCTTTACTACAATACACACAAAAAAGTTTCAAACTTACACCATCAACACCACTACCAACGATAACCATCAACAGTAAATCATTGTTCTTGGGGATGCAAATGTACTTTATCTGTACTTCTCATTCATCATGGGAATATTAAAGAGACGTCCTCAAGGATTGAGATTTTAATAAAACAATTTTTACTGCTATAAGGCTTTCTTTTTTGGGGGGAGGGTGGAGGAGGGAAGGGAAGGGGAGAGGGAGAGAGAGAATCTTAAGCAAGTTGATCCTACGACCCTGAGGATCATGATCTGGGCCAAAATCAAGAGTTGGATGCTTAACTGATTGAGCCACCCAGGTGCCCAAATGCTACAAGACATTCTTATGTGAAACTGGCACTTAGAATTATTATAATAACTTTGTCTCTGGGGAACCCCGAGGTTGCACAGACCACACTGTGTTGCACTAGCATATACAGAGTTGTGCATTCAAAAGTTACTTCAATTCTTTGAATTCTTTTTTTCTGTGCATTGACTTAATTTTACAGTTAGGTTCATTTAAGAAATTACTAATCTCTAATCTTATTTTTACCACGATTTTAATGTTTTTTTTTTTTATGTTTCTTGTTTAAAAAATGATTAGAAAGTCAATGGCTCAAACAAAGGAAGTTTAACATTTGGTTTATACAGAGCACGAATCCAGAAACTGAATATGCCAAGTTTAATAGTGTCAGAGGATTAATTACAAACGCTTTCACACCATCTAATGAAATTACTTCTTGGGACAAACAGGCCAACATCGAAGTAAAATTCCAGTAAAAACAATAAAAAAAAAAAAAAAAAAAAAAAACTGCCACATTTATGCTAAGAAACTCTAACAAAGCCTGAAATGACTCTTGGGAGGAAAAGTAAAACTTTTCATAAGGAGGTAGGTACATTTTTTTTTTTTTAAGATTTTATTTATTTATCCATGAGAGACACAGAGAGAGGCAGAGACACAGGCAGAGGGAGAGGCAGGCTCCCGGAGGGGAGCCCGACAGGTCTCAATCCCAGAACCCAGGATCACACCCTGAGCAAGGCAGATGCTCAACCACTGAGCCACCCAGGCGTCCCCATAAGGAGGTACATTTAAAAGGTATTTGGCACCCCTTATCTTTTCGAAGATACTTTTTGTTGTTTCTTCATGAAACCAATAGGTCAAGAGAGCGCTTGTAAGGAGAGAAACATACTAATACTTACCAAAGTGTAAGTGTGTTACATTTTACGTAACCCACCCTTTCAGTCCCTGAAGTGGAGTCGGGGAGGGCCGTGATTGGTTTCGGCTGTCTTCGTTTGATTTCTCACCGTTCTAAGAGTCAGAAAGCTCCACTGGCCCAAAAGCTTGTTTTTAACTAGAAAGTTAAAGGAGGAGGGGCAGACCCTGTCATGATTTAATGGAAGCACCTGGAAGGAATGGAGAGGCTGGCAACATGAATACAGTGCTTCGGCGGCAACTGCATCAGCCTGGGCACAGCTGCAGCTCGCCGGGCTGTGAATCCTGTGTCCCACCCTCCCCATTCCTCCCTGATCATCTAGGACTTCGGCGTTTGCTCCAGAGGTGCCACAGGGGGGCTGTAATTACCAATTAGGAACAAAAGGAAAAAAAAAAAAAACATTTTCAAAAAAGCAAAAACCACTATGCATTCTTGGGGCATGCAGGGCTCTGCTTCTTGCTGCCTCACTTCAAACGGCTTTAAGAGAAGAGTTTCAGTCACAAGCTCCAGGATTTAGCAAAAATTTCGGTAAGATGTTCAAGTGTCTTCAATGCAAGACACTGTTTAACAGACTTGACGAAGATATCAGGATTTCTATGCAAGGCACCTGCTAAAAGATTCACAGGGACACCCTTCTAATGTGTGTGACCAGTTCAGCAATATAACATATTAGGCCCAAGGATTTGTACTTCTCTGTGCACATCACCAGTGACTCACTGGGTAGTTGCATCGTACAATGAGTGCAACAGACTTCTTCCTCCAAAGCTTATGTTCCATTTGATTGTGTCACAAAATACTACTAATAATAATGGTAATAATTAAAGTAACTGGAAAGAAAATATTAAAAACTGCCAACCAGTACATTTTTTTAATATAAATTTTTACTTATTTATGATAGTCACACAGAGAGAGGGAGTGAGAGGCAGAGACACAGGCAGAGGGAGAAGCAGGCTCCATGCACCGGGAGCCCCACGTGGGATTCGATCCCAGGTCTCCAGGATCACATCCTGGGCCAAAGGCAGGCACCAAACCGCTGCGCCACCCAGGGATCCCCCAACCAGTACATTTATATATAACTAGTCAAACTTGCACAGTAAGAAAACTGCAATCTAGCTAACCAAAAAGAAATCAAGGAAATTCCCTTCTAAAAGTGAAAAGACTGTTTAATGGATTTATAATTTTTTAAAGGACACACATAAGGACACACATTTATTCTATTCCTTTCATATGCACTCGTTACATCTGCCCACTCTGTCCTTGCAGGGATAATAATGCATCACCAAGAGTCAACTGGGGACCAGGAGTCAAATCCCCTACAAGAACACAGGAACTAGGATGGAGTCCCCAGCGCCTAAGACAGGGCCTGGCCAAGAGCAGGTCATCAGTAACCCATGCTGGAGTGCTGGAGGTATCACATGCATCTGCCCTTGCAGTCAGTTTCCTAGGGAAGGTGTATAGGATGAAAAGGTGCACTCTATACCACCCCTATCCAAGAGGAACTAAAGATTCTCACCCAGACCATCTACCTACAAAGTAGTCACATACACAGCTCCTCCTCCAGAAAGGACGACAGATTTCACTTATAGGCCCTTTATAAACATTACCTCAGAGTTCAGCTTGGGAACAAAGAATGCAAGCCCAACAGGGTTTGGGGCTAAACAGAAGGATGACACGGCAGCAGCTCAGGATAAGACACATAAGACACCATGGGACAGGGCTCACTGATGAACTCAAGCACGAGTCCAGAAGGGTTGGCCACCGTCCACCCCAGTAGACTGCTGCCATGCAGGAACGGGGATCCAGTGTGCCCCACCTTCAGCCTTCCCAGAGAAGCCAGGAATCTTGGTCTTGGTGAGAAATCTCCCAGCTGTAAAACGTCAGCTTTTAATAATTTAAGAACCAAACACCTACGGGCTTGGATCTCACACTCATTCAGGGAAAGCGTGCATCAGAACTCACGGTGCTTTGTAGAACAGCAAGGAAATTTGAAATGCAAAATTTCAAATATTACCAACAGTGTATCTACTAGTGTCTGGAACTAATAGTAGTGGACACTGAAGTTCTAAGAAAACTAAGTAAGAAGAAAGACTTCAAATTAAAGATAGCCCAGCCACCCTCTTTCTCTACAACAAGGTGGGACAGCAGTTTGGCAGGGGCAGAGGCCTTGTGGACACAGAGACCCTGATGGACAAGAGGGTGATGACCCTCGAGGTTGAGCCCCGTGAGACCACTGAGAATGTCAAAGCCAAAATCTAAGACAAGAGGGGCAGCCCATCTGACCAGCAGCATCTGATTTTTGCAGGTGAACAGCTGGAGGATGCCTGCACCCTCTCAGACTACAGTATCCAGAAAGAGTCCAGCCTGCACCTGGTGCTGTGCCTGCAGGGTGGCACCATTGAGCCCTCCCTCCACCCGCCGGCCAAAGACACAAGTGCAACCAGATGATCCCCCGCCAGCATTCTGCTCACGTGCATACCTGCGCCCCAAGAAGTTTCAAATAAGGCCCCTCCCCTGGCTCTTCCCTTGCCCCAAAGCCCTGGCACCTCAATAATGTTTCCCTTTCACCAACTGGAGCTGACAAATCAGTTAACTCATTTAAAAATTGCCCTTCCCTTATTCCCAGCAGCACTGTTTAGAAGAGCCACAAAGCGGAGGCAACCCAAGCACCCATCAATGCATAAATGGACAAACAAAATTCATATACACGTGGAATTAAGTATTAGCCTTCGGAAGGAAATTCTAAAAATATTGAATCATGAAACTAATATGTTTTAGGTTTTAAATATATTATATCTCCAAAAATTTTTTTAGAAGAACAAACAAAAAAACTAGTCCGAATCAAGTCTGTCGGGGGAAGAGCCTGGGACTCTGCATCTTTAGCCAAGTCTTTTGGTGACAGACACTAGTTTGCCAAACACACGCTCAGAGGAGAAAGGATCAGGCCCATTTTCTGCTTCTGTCCTGTGGGGTGTGGCTTTTCCTACTTCACGCTAGCTATTAACGTGCATATCTTACCCTCCTTAACGGACAGTTAATGGACAGCATCTCTCCATTTCTCTGGCATCTTTCTCACCATATCACTCCCTCCCACAACAAGAACAGAGTCTTGAGTACTCAGAGGTATTTAATTGATATTTGATTAATTGATGAGCAGCATTAAGTCAAAAAAGAAAAAAAAGGACAGCCTATCACATGCTATAACAGGAATGAATCTTGAGGGCGTTATGCTAAGTGAAATAAGCCAGTCACAAAAAGACAAATATTATGATTCTGCTCATGTGAGATACCTCAAAGTCACAGACACAGGAAGTAGAAGGGTGGCTGCCAGGGATGGGGGAGAGGAGTGGTTGTTTAATGGGTACAGACCCTTCTGGCCAACCCTTCTGGACTCGTGCTTGAGTTCATCAGAACGTTTTACAAAGTGAAAACGTTCTGGAGATTGCTTGCCTAACAATTTATGGTTGACAACAATTTAAACAATTTAAATGTGTTTAACACTACCTAAAAATTATTAAGAGGAAAAATTTTATGTGGACCTTACCACGACCTTTAAAAGTTTAACAAAAAAGAGGGGAATCCCTGGGTGGCTCAGTGGTTAGCACCCTCCTTTGGCCCAGGGCGCGATCCTGGAGTCCCGGGATCGATTCCCGAGTCGGGCTTCCGGCATGGAGCCTGCTTCTCCCTCCTCCTGTGTCTCTGCCTCTCTATGTCTATCATGAATGAATGAATGAATGAATGAATGAATAAATAAATAAATCTAAAAAAAAATTAACAAAAAAGACCAACTTTAGGAGGCAATTAAAAATGGAGGGAAAGGCCTTTTCTAAGTTTTATTTAAATTCAAATTAGTGAATACATAGTGCATTATTAGTTTCAGGGGTAGAATTTAGTGATTCATCAGTTGCATATAACACTCAGTGCTCATTACATCAAAGGCCCTCCTTAATGCCTATCACCCAGTTACCCTATCTCCCCCACCCACCTCCCTTCCAGCAACCCTCAATTTGTTCCCTATAGTTCCCTATAGTTGAGGGTCTCTTACGATTTATCTCCCCCTCTGTTTTTGTCTTATTTTATTCTTCCTTCCCTTCCCCTATGTTCATCTGTTTTGTTTCTCAAATTCCACATGATTGTGGAATCATACAGTATCTGTCATTCTCAAACTTACTTCCCTTAACAGAATACCCTCTAGCTTCATTCATGTCATTCCAAGTGGCAAGACTTCCTTTTGATGGTTGAGTAGTATTCTAGTGTGTGTGTGTATACATACACATCACACATCATCTTTATCCATTCGTTTGTCAATGGACATCTGGACTCTTACCATATTTGGGCACTGCTGCTATAAACACGTGGGATTTACTCCTGGGTTGCAGGGGTGGTTCAACATCTACAAATCAATCAATGTGATATACCACATTAAAAAAAAAAAAAAAGGATAAGAATCCTATGATCAGGACACAGACACCTGGGTGGCTCAGTAGTTGAGCATCTGCCTTTGGCTCAGCTTGTGATCCTGGGGCCCAGGGATCCAGTCCCGCATCAGGCTCCCCACAGGAAGCCTGCTTTTCCCTCTATGTCTCTGCCTCTCTATATGAGTCTCTCATGAATAAATAAAATCATTAAAAAAAAAGAAGAACCGTATGATCTTCCCAACAGATGCAGAAAAAGCATTTGACAAAGTACAGCATCCTTTCTTAATCAAAACCCTCCATAATGTGGGGATAGAGGGACATTCCTCAACATCATAAAGGCCATATACAAAAGACCCATCAATCTAATATCACCCTCAAAGAGGGGAAAAACTGAGAGCGTTCTCCTTAAGGTGAGGAACACAGCAGGGATGTGCACTCTCACCACTGTTGTTCAGCATCGTATTGAAGTCCTAGCCTCAGCAATCAGACAACAAAAATAAAAGGCATCCAAATCGGCAAAGTAGTCAAACTTTCCACAGATGACATGATACTCTACATAGAAAACCCAAAAGACTCCATCAAAAAATTGCTAGAAATGATACAGGAATTCAGCAAAATCACAAGATATAAAAGTCTGGTGTACTTCTATACACTAACGATGAAAATCTTCCCTCCTTAAATGAACACAATCTTTTCCCAAACTCACAGAGCAAGTCTAGATTTCCATCCACTTCTTATGCTCCCAGCACTTCAAGGGCACATGGTTTAAGGACCCAACCCTTCACTGTAAGGCAGGTTCAGAAACATCACCTCATGAGTCCAGTATTCAGCCTCCATGACTGGCAGCATCACACCTTGAACCCATGAATCTGGGCTTCTAAGCCCAGAAGTTAAATGAAAGCCTGGGAGACAGAGCTGTCTGCAGAACCACCCTGGGTTTAAAATCCAGTTTTGTTCTATCCCAACTAAACTATACTAATAAAAATCAACCCTGCCAAATTGCTGCTTGCTTCTTACTTAGTTTGTGCCCTTCTAGCACTTCTTGAGAAACACAGAGCAGTGCTCTGGGACACTTCGTATCACTTTAACTACCTCAGCCTAACCCTCAATTAAAATTCAATTAAAAAAAAAAAGCCATAAAAAGATGCCTCAAACCGCCAGCTGCTTTTCAATCAAGTATTTACCTTTGAAAACAAATTAGTGTATCATTAATTTAAAATTTCGTATTTTAAAATTAAACATAATTTTTTTAATTAGGGCTTTTCTACATCTCAGTGATATATAAATGTATTCTTCCTAGATTAAGAAATACCGCCTCCTAGCTGGAAGGCACATATTTATCATTAACTAGTTTTTAAAGGAAAGAAACTGCGACTCTTTTTTAAAGCCAACTGATTCCAGAGCTGATTTTGATAAAGCTTCAGGAAAGGTTTCTTATCCCAGAAACATTGTATATATTTCAACCAGAAACAAATTTCCATTCGTAGCCTTAAGGAACAGCACAAAAGAAATCTGTGCACACTTTTGCATTTTCCTTATTAAGTGTTTTGAAAGCAATTTTGATAGCAAGGAAAGTAGAATTTGCCGGGTGTACTATCTTGCATCTGTGAAAGAACCTTTTACACAGAAGAAAGCATTCCTTCAACCCTCCACAAATAGGTTTGTTTTGCATCATTTTCTATCACAAACACTGTCATTTCTTTAAATTTCTTACAATTAAATTGTTCCGTAAGACACAGACATACCTTGCATCATTTACAAAAACTAATTCAAAATAGAGGAGACTTAAATATAAAAAATCTAAAACTTCTGGAAGAAACAGGAGGAAATCTTTGTGACCTTAGGTTAGAAATCTTTGATACAACACCAGAAGCAGAACCTTTTTTAAAAATGTATAAATTAAGACAATCAAAATTTAAAATTCCGCTCTTCAAAAAACGCTTTAAAAAGAATGACAAGGGGGCAGCCCCGGTGGCTTAGCAGTTTAGCGCCTTCAGCTAGGGGTGTGATCCCAGGAACCCGGGGTCAAGTCCCAAGTTGGGCTCCTAACGTGGAGCCTGCTTCTCCCTCTGCCCTTCTCCCTCTTCTCCCCTGTGTCTCTGCCTGTCTGTGTGTGTGTGTCTCTCTCATTAATAAATAAATAAAAATAAAAAAGAAAAAGAAAAAAATAAATAAAAATAAAAATAAAAAATAAAAAGAATGACAAGGGGAAAAAAAAAACAGAAAGGGAGAAAACACCTACAAACCATACACCAAATAAAGGACCTGTACCCAAAATATATAAAGAACCCTCAAAACTCAATAATAAAAACTACCCAATTTAAACAGGGACAAAACATGTGAGCAGACACTTTACCAAAGGTACAGGAATGGCAGATAAGCACAGGAAAAGATGTGGGACATCCACAGCCAATAGGGAAATGCAAATTAAAACTATGATGACGGATCCCTGGGTGGCACAGTGGTTTAGCGCCTGCCTTTGGCCCAGGGCGCGATCCTGGAGACCCGGGATCAAATCCCACATTGGGCTCCCGGTGCATGGAGCCTGCTTCTCCCTCTGCCTGTGTCTCTGCCTCTCTCTCTCTCTCTCTCTCTCTCTCTCTCTCTGTGACTATCATAAATTAAAAAAAAAAAAAAAAAAAAACTATGATGAGATACGATTATCTACCTATCAGAATTGCTTAGGAAAACATGACAATACCAAGTACTGACTGAAAGGATTTGGACCAACTAGCACTCTCAAAAATGGGTGGTGGAAACGCAAAAAAACAGTAGGGCCACTTTGGAAAACAAGGTGGCAGCTTCTCATATCATCACATATACTCTTACCCCATGATCCAGCAATCCCTCTCCTAGGTGTTTACCCAAATGAAATAAAAACTTATGTTTACAAAAAACTTGTTATCAGCAATTTTATTCCCAACAAACCAAACCAGCTAGGGCATGGATAAACAAAACACGGTCCATCCATTCCACAGACTACTGCTAGCAATAAAAAAGAATGAAGTATCGATAGACACAATACCACAGATAAATCTCAAATGCATTAGGCCTAGTAAGAAAGGCTACATATTGTCTGATTCCACTTATGTGACATTTTGGAAAAGGCAAAATGAGAGGAGAGAGAACACACATCAATGGCTGTCTGACGCTAGAGGTCAGAGGGAATTTTTTTTGAGAAGAGATAAAATCAATTGTGATAGTGACTACACAAAAAGCTCATAGGACTGAACACTGAAAAAGATGAATTTTACTGTACATGAAAAGAAAGAAAAAAGAAAACGATGCAGGAACAGTGGAACATAAAGATTGCCTAGAAATGGATCCTAGCACATATAATTAAAATTTGATAGGAAAACGCCACAAATCAATGAGAAAGAGATGATGTCATCATATCAATAAATGATGCTGGCAAAACTGCCTATTTGAGGTAAATAAAAACAGTCCATTTTGCTTCTCTCCTGATACGACAAATCAGAAGATCAAAGAGTTAAAAAAAAAATAAACCACAAAGGAGAATATAATTCATGTGAATATGCAGCTGGCCCCTGCAGGAGGAAGACTTTAAGCACCAACATAAAGGAGATTAAAATGGGAAAAAGTAGTATCATGGATCAGTTTTAAAGTCCTTAAAAGAAAAAAATTTAGGGGTACCTGGGTGACTCACTTGGTTAAGTGTCTGCCTTCGGCTCAGATCATGATCCCGGGTCCTGGGATAGAGCCCCACATTGGGCTTCTGGCCTGGCAGGAAGCCTGCTTCTCCCTCTCCCTCTTCCCCTGCTCATGCGGTCTCTCAAATAAATAAATAAAATAAAATCTTAAAAAAAAAATTTTAGAAAGAAACAAAAGTTGGAGAAAAGATCTGCCACAAATAGACAAATTGTTACTGAAAAGCTCATACAAAATGAAATGTTCCAAGAGTCAGATAAAATAGGTAAAATAAATTTAACTAAAAAGGAAACACAGAAAAGGCTTAAAACATATTTTAAATCTTCAATCTCTCTAAGTAATGAAAGCAAGAGAAATTAAGACAAGTTTCCTTCTCAACTAGCAATTCAGCAATACATTGGCAGTGGAGGGCCCACTTGATGACAGGGAGGATGTGACAAGACAAGCTCTCTTACACAGAACTGGTGTGAGGACAGACAGGCCTGAGGTTTCCAAACAAAAGCGTACTCATGTACATCTACAACAGGGTAGTTTTTAAAGCATATACAGTGAGGGCAGTCCTAGTGGCCCAGCGGTTTAGTGCCGCCTTTGGCCCGGGGTGTGATCCTGGAGACCCGGGATCGAGTCCCACGTCACGTCGGGCTCCCTGCGTGGAGCCTGCTTCTCCCTCTGCCTGTGTCTCTGCCTCTCTCTCTGTCTCTCATGAATAAATAAAATCTTTAAAAAAAAAAAAAAAAAAAAAGGTATATTCAGTGAGATTTAAAAACTTCCAGAAAATACAGCTCAACTCAGGGTGATGGAGTACATCAACTATTTATTAATAGCTATGAGGATCATAAGTCAAGGATTACCAAAGTATGACGAGCTCTCATCCATCGTTGGAGCACTTCCCCTCAAAAAGGAACAAACCTTAGCCTACTTACTCAAGGGCACACAGCTCATTCGTACCCCTACAAATGACATTCTAGGCAAATGCTATCTTTCAATAAAATAATTACCTATTAATTAGTATTTAATTCAATCAAAAAGCCTAAACTTACTATGAGGCCAAAAGAATGAGCAACAAAAGAAAAAGACATCTTAAACTGGACCTCATCAGAACTAAAAATATCTCTCTTCAAAGAACATTGTCAAGAAAGTGAAAGGCAACCTATTGAATGGGAAAAATAACAAAACATGTAAGTGATAAGGATCCAGCATTTAGCATATATAAAGATCTACAATGTCACTATAAAAATCAGCCAATCAAAAATGTATGAAGGACTTGATATATATCTCTTCCCTCATCCCACCCCCCAAAAATACACACACACACACACAAATGGACAATAAATATATGAAAAGATGTTCAACATCATTAGTCATTAGGGAAATGCAAATAAAAAAAAATACAAGATACCACTTCACATCCTCTAGGGTCCAAAAATCATAGGGAAAAAGTGTTGGAGAAGATGTACTCTTGTGCATCTCATATACGTGAAGCCAGAACACTTGTATATAGTTAGTAAGAACGTAATCGGTTTAACCACTATGGAAAACACTTTGGTGGTTCTTCAAAAAGTCAAACACAGGGGGATCCCTGGGTGGCTCAGCGGTTTAGCGCCTGCCTTTGGCCGGGGGCGTGATCCTGGAGACCCGGGATCAAGTCCCACATTGGGCTCCCTGCATGGAGCCTGCTTCTCCCTCTGCCTATGTCTCTGCCTTTCTATCTCTCATGAATAAATAAATAAAATATTTAAAAAAAAAAAAAGTCAAACACAGAATTCCTATCTGACCCAGCAATTTCACTCTCAGGTATATAATTCAAAGAACTGCAAAAAAGTATTTCAGATATGTGTGCATGTTAATAGCAGTACTATTTATAACACCCAAAAGGTCCATCACAAATGAATAAGAAATTGTAGTATA
Source organism: Canis lupus baileyi (assembly GCF_048164855.1). Classification (NCBI taxonomy): domain Eukaryota; kingdom Metazoa; phylum Chordata; class Mammalia; order Carnivora; family Canidae; genus Canis; species Canis lupus. The sequence goes on along the minus strand of NC_132855.1, from coordinate 25,238,633 downwards.
TACAATATATAATGGGATATTATTCAGGTATAAAAAGAATGAAGTATCGATCCACACTACGATGTAGGCAAACCTGCAAAGCATTATACTAAATAAGACACAAAAGGCCCCATGATTTGTTCATTTTAAAATGGTTAATTTGTGGGGAGTCTGGGTGGTTGAGTGGGTTAAGCATCTGCCTTCAGGTCAGGTCATGATTCTCAGGGTCCTGGCATCGTGTCCCGCGTCAGGCTCCCTGCTTCACAAAGAGTCTGCTTCTCCCTCTCCCTCTGCCCCTACCCCTCCTCGCCTCCCCCCCCCCAATAAATAAAATCCTTTAAAAACAGTTAATTTGACATGATGTGAATTTCACCTAAATTTTTTTTAAACCTAAACTCATTAAAGACTTACTATTCTACTATTCAAATTTGTCTAAAATTGTGTAAAAGTAGCCAAGTGGTTTACTAAACACTGAAAATCATATTTAGAATGTAGAATACAGCTCCACATCAGGGCCGCAACTGGCCACACAGTGAAGCGCTTCCCAGAGCTCCCTCTACAGGCCCGTGTCTGCATAGCAGCAGAAGAGTCTCCTGAATTAGACCTCTACCCTTCCACATACACCCCAGTCCTCACTGGCCTATCACACTGAAAAGTAAAACCCTACATTCCCACCATGGCTTTCTCCGGGGCCTCATTCCTTTCCACTATGCCTACTCAATGGCCTCCAGTCCCTACAACGCCTTTGCTCTTTTTTTTTCCCCCCGAGAGGGAAAGGGAAGAGAATCACCAGCCGACACCCCATGGGGTGTGTTCCCACAACCCAGAGATCATGACCTATGCAGAAATCATGAATCGGATGTTCAACCAACTGAGTCACCCAAGCACCCTCCCTTTGCTATTTCTTGAAAGGACCATGCACACTCCTGCCTCAGGCCTTTGCCCACTCTGTTCAGGTCTCCCTGCACCAGTCTCTTCTCCTCAGCAAGCCTTGTCTATCCTAACACACTACCCAAAAATAACTACCTTTCCTTCCCTTTACCCTACTTTCTCAGTCCATTTATTATTATCTGACATTATATAACTTAAATTTACTCATTCATTGTCTGCCTCTCCCACAAATTAAGCCATGAGGACAGGGGCTTGGGTTTGTTCCTCACTGTGTCAGAGCCTAAAACAGTGGACAGCATAGAGCAGAACTCAAGTATCTGTTGAATAAAGTATATTTACCCAGTGGATTAAAAAAAAGTATGATCATAAATAGGCATTAATGCAACAGAAATGAATTATAAGGTTACACCTAAGATAATTAATAGCAATGATTTCTGGAGAAGGAGATTATGAATGTCAGCAGAGTAGTAAAGAGGTGCGCTGCTGTTGTTTTTAAGTCAGACTGCCTTGTTTGCATTCATGGCTCAGTGAAGAAGTTGAGTGACCAAGGCCCAGTTTCCTCATTTGCAAATGTAAGGAGTAGTTTTTATGTAATTACTTTGATAACTAAATAAGATAATATATGTAAAATGTTCAATAGAATACCTAGTATACAATAAACAATTTATTTTCTTAATAACTGTTGGCTTTAATTTTTCTCTGTATCTTAAAAGCTTTAGAAAATTTATCCAAATAGCAAACAGGGAGTGACATCATCAAAACGGTGAACTAGAAAGCTCCAAGCTTTCATTCCCACAAGGAGACAAACAACAACAAACTGGCTAAATTAATCTTATAGGAACTCTGGAAAATGATAAAAGGTCTACGGCAACCAAGAAAATGTCCGATCAGGAAAAAGTCACTTTCAAAATGGTAAGAAATTATGTAGCATTTTCATTTGCTTTTGCTGGTCCCCCTCCACGGTGGAGGATGATCCAGAGGATGCTGCAGCCCATTTCCCAGGTTCCTTGAAGTAGAGAGACCCAAGCGGACACTGACTGCAACATTCAAACCAAGTGGGGACCTCCTGAAGGGAATGGTCCTCCCTCACCTAACTCAGCTCCAAAACAAGAAGCTCCAGCCATTGCTCACAAAAGTTGCAGGGGACTACAGACTGACAAAAGGCTGAGGCTAGAGTTGAGTTGACAAATGAAGAAATACAAGGGACCACCCAAAGCCCCAAGAGAAGCATGGGGAAGACTCTTTGGGAGGGGCACCTGGGTGGCTCAATAGTTGAGCTTCTGCCTTTGGCTAAGGGTGTGATCCCAGGGTCCTGGGATCGAGTCCCACATGAGGCTCCCGATAGGGAGCCTGCTTCTCCCTCTGCCTATGTTTCTGCCTCTCTTTGTGTCTCTTATGAATAAATAAATTCTTAAAAAAAAAAAAAAAAAAAGACTCCTTGGGAAACCAAGGCATTCAAAGCAGCTGTGTACATCTGGAAAGTAAGAAAACCTCACACCAGGCCGGGCACATGCTCAGCAAAGATCTGACAAGACTTTAAGTTTCCAAGCTCACAGCATACCCAGCTAATCAATGAATGACTTTCCCAGCACAGAGCCAGTCTGCAAAGACTAGAAGAGGTGGCTATTTCCTCAAACACCCACTTTTCAACAAAGGATCAAAGACATGCAAAGAAATAAAGACAACTGCCTTAACTATGCTCAAAGAACAAAAGGAAAACACACACACACACACACACACGCACGCGCGCACACACACACAAATCAGGAAAATGATATACAGTTAGCCCCTGAACCCTTGGGTTAGGGGCACTGACCCCCCCCCCCATACAGTTGAAAATCCACATGTAACTTTTGACTCCCCCAAAATTTAATAGTCTATTGCTGACTAGAAGCCTTGACAAGAACACAAACAGTCCATTAACATGGTTTGTGTGTTATACATTGTATTCTCTCAATAAACTAGAGAAAAGAAAATGTTAAGAAAGTCATAAGGACCATATATTTATAATACTGTATTGTAAACAAATCCATGCATAGTGGACCCACACAGTCCCAATCTGTGTCATTCAGGGTCAACTGGATAAGCAAAATGATACTGACAAGGAGAACTTATTAAAATGAACAGGAATTCTGGAGGTTAAAAAATACAATACCCAAACAGAAAATGTCATTAGAGAAGTTCAAAATCAAATTGAGGAGACAGAACAAAGAATCAGAGCGATTATTTGACAAAATAACGACTGAAAACTCCGGAATTTTGACGGAAAACTTGAAGCTTAATAAACCAAGGAGGATAAACCCGAGACCCACACTGAGACACACTTTAACTAAACCAGTGAAAGACAAAGAGAATATTGAAAGCAGCCAGAAATAAGCAACTCATCACACACAAGAAATTCTCAAAAGGACTGTCAGCCGATTGCTCAGCAGAAACCTTGGAGGCCAGAAGGCAATGGAATGATAGATTTAAAGCACCAAAAGAAAAAACTGTCAACCAAGAACTCTCTATCTGGCAAACCTGTCCTTCAAAAATGAGAAAAATGAAAACATTATCAGGGGATCCCTGGTGGCTCAGCAGTTTAACGCCTGCCTTTGGCCCAGGGCGTGATCCTGGAGTTCTGGGATCGAGCCCTGCATCGGGCTCCCGGCATGGAGCCTGCTTCTCCCTCTGCCTGTGTGTCTCTCTCTTTCTACACCTATCATGAATAAATAGATAAATAATCTTTAAAAAAACAAAAAAAAAAGAAAAGAAAAAGAAAACATTATCAGATAAACAAAAGCTGAGAAAGTTCATTAGTACCAGACTGCCTAACAAGAAATCCTAAAGGGAGTCCTTCAAGATGAAATGAAAGGGCACTAGAGAGTAGCAAAGCCATATGAAATATAGAGTTTTTAAGTAAAATATAAACACTGGTATTAACGTAAATTTGGTCTGTAATTTTAGTTTTTATTTTTCTGCAATGTAAAAATGCACCGATGAATCTATATTTTGTGGTGTATGATACATAAAGATGTAACTGGTGATACTGATAAGAAAAAGAGGGGCAGAGCTGTATAGCAGCAGAGTTTTTGTATGCCTCTGACAAACTGGTATCATTCAAATCAGATTACTTCAATTGTAGAATGTTATATGTGACACTCTATGCTGACCAGAGGGAAAAAATCTATAGAATACACAGAAAATGAGAAGGGTATCAAAACATGCCATTTATCAACAAAACATAAAAATAGGCAGTAATGGAGGAAACGAGGGTCAAAAAAGCTATAAGAAGAATACAGAAAACAAAAACAAAAAACTGACAAAAATTCCCTAACAGTAACCACTTTAAATGCAAACGATCAGACTCTACAATCAAAAGACAAATAAATAAAATGGAATCCAACTATACACTGTCTACAAAAGACCCACTTCATACCTAAAAAGATATTTAGGTTGAAAAGTGAAAGGACGAAAAGATACACAAATGTAAATAGAAACCCAAAAAGAGATATAATGACTATACTACTATTACAAAGAGTAAACATTAAGTAAAAAAATATTACAAGGACATTGCATATGGATAAAAGGGCCAATTCACCAAGAAGCCATAACAATTAAAAATATGCATGCATAAAAATTCAAAGCTCTAAAACACATGAAGCAAATGCTGACAGAAATGAAAGGAGAGGGGATGCCTGGGTGGTTCAGCAGTTGAGCGCCTGCCTTTGGCCCAGGACATGATCCTGGAGTCCTAGGATTGGGTCCCACATCAGGCTCCCTGCATGGAGCCTGCTTCTCCCTCTGCCTGTGTCTCTGTCTCTCTCTCTCTCTCTCTCTCCTGAATAAATAAAATCTTAAAAAAAAAAAAATGAAATGAAAGGAGAAATAGTTGTATGATAATAGTTGGAGACTTCAATAACCCATTTTCAATAATGTATAGAATAAGACAGAAGATCAATAAGGAAACAGAAACAGCAACATTGTAAACGAATTTGAATTAACAGACATATATGGAACACCCCAACCAACACAGTAGGATACATTTTCCTCAAGGTCACATGGAAAACTCCCCAGGACAGACCAAATATTAGGCCACAAAATAAGTCAGAATAAATTTTTTTTAATTTTTATTTATTTATGATAGTCACACACACACAGAGAGAGAGAGAGAGAGAGAGAGGCAGAGACACAGGCAGAGGGAGAAGCAGGTTCCATGCACCGGGAGCCCGACATGGGATTCGATCCTGGGTCTCCAGGATTGCGCCCTGGGCCAAAGGCAGGCGCCAAACCGCTGCGCCACCCAGGGATCCCCAGAACAAATTTAAAACAGCTGAAATCATACAAATTATCTTTTCTGCTCCGAATGGACTGGAACTAGAAATCAGTAACAGAAGGAAGGCTAGCAAATTCACAAATGCCTGAAAATGAAACACATTCAACCAAAGAGTTACTCCAAAGAAATGATCAAAAGAGAAATTAGAAAATAGTTTCAAACAAGTGAAAATGAAAACAAAATGTACCAAAATGTATGCTACCCAGAGAAAGCAATGCTAAAAGGGAAATTTAAAGCTGTAAACACTTGTATTAAAAAGCTCTCAAACCCAGCTCATTTTACACCATAAAATTAGAAAAGTATAGCAAACTCAACCCAAAGATAACAGAAAGCAGGAAATAATGAAGATTACAGCAGATATAAATAGAGAACAGAAAACCAACAGAGAAATATCAACAAAACCAAAACTGGGTTCTCTAAAAACATCAAAACTGATCAATTTTTAGCTAGACTAATTATGAAAAAAATTACTGAAATAAAGTGGGATCATCACTACCAATTTTACAGAAATAAAAAGGATAATTGAAGAGTACTATGAAACAGTTGAATGCCAACAAACTGGGTTAGCTACATGAAATGGAAAGACTCCTAGAAACCCACAACCTTCCAAGACTGACTCATTAATGGAAAATCTGAATAGACTTTTAACTACTAAGGATGTGAATCAGTAGTCAAAAGCCCCCCAAAGTAAATCCCATGACCCAGATGGCTTCACTTAGTGAATCCTACTTAATATTTAAAGAATTAACACCCACCCTTCACAAAGTCTTCCAAAAAATTGAAGACGTGAGCACTTCTTTATCTCATCCCATGAGGCCAGTATTACCCTAATGACAAAGAGAGACAAAGACCCTACAAGAGAAGTACAGAGCAACATCCCTTGTGAATATCAATGCAAAAATCCTCAACAAAATACCAGCAAGCCAAATTCAGTAGCATAGTAAAAGGACTACACAAGATGACTGAGTGAGCCATATTTCTGGTATTCAAGATGTTTCAACATATAAAAATCAACCAACGTAATACACTACACATGAACATAATGGAAGAAAACAAAACACATGATCATCTTCACAGGTGCAGAAAGAGCATGTGACAAAATTCAACACCCTCTCATGGTAAAAACCAAGCCAAACAACAGTCAACAAAGAATGAACGGAAATTTCAACATAATAAAGATCATGCATGAAAAACAGGTAACCCCACATTCAACCATGAAAGACTGAAAGCTTTCCCTTAAAAATCAGCAATAAGACAAGGATACCCACTTTCACTACTTCTATTCAACACAGTATTTGAAGCTCTAGCCAGAGCAATTATACAAGAAATAAAAGACACCCAAACTGGAAAAGCAGCAGTAAAATTATGTTTGCAAGTGACACGATCATACACACACACACACACACACACACACTCAAGCCTAAAGATTCCACAGAACCTGTGAGCACTAATTAGCTAAGTCAATAATATTACAAGGTACAAAATCAACACAGAAAAATCAGCTGCATTTCTACATGATAACAATGAACAATCTGAAAAGGAAATTAAGAAAACATTTCCATTTAACATAGCATCAAAAAGAATTAAAGCACTCAGGAATTAACTGAGGCAACAAGCAAAAGACTACACTGAAAACTACAAAACATCCCTGAAAGAAATTAAAGACAGAAGCAGATGAAAAAGCATCACATATTCACAAATCGAACACCAAATATTGTGAACATGGCAATACAACCCCAAAGCTATCTATCGATCCAATGCAATTCTATCAAAATCCTGACATTTTTTTCGCAAAGAAAAGCCCCTCCTAAAACTCATGTGGTGGAATCTAAAGGGGCTCAGAATAACAAAACAAAACAAAACAAAACAAACAAATATATATATATATTTAAGAAGAACTAGGGGTGCCTAGCTGACTCAGTGGAGCATGCAACTCTTGATCAGGGGTTTTGAGTTCGAGCCCCACATTGGGAGTAGAGATTAAAAGTAAAATCTTTTAAAAAATAAAAGAACAAACATGAAGGAGGGTTCATACTTACTAATTTCAATGCTTACCGCAAAGCTACCGTAATCCAAAGAGTGTGGTCCTAACATAAAGACAGACATACAAACCAGGGCACTAGAACAAACAGTGAGCCTGGAAGTCAACCTTCACATACACGATGAACAAATGATTTCTGACAAAGTGCCAAGACTGTTTGATGGAGGAAAAGATGGTCTTTTCAAGAAATGATGCTGGGAATACTAGACATCCACATCCAAAAGAATGAAGCTAGATCCTTACCTTAAAACAACCACTCACAAAAACAAACAAAAAAACCACAAACATATCCAAGACCTAAAACTAGACACTAAAACTACATAACTCTTTAAAAAAACATAAAGGAGGGGATCCCTGGGTGGCACAGCAGTTTAGTGCCTGCCTTCGGCCCGGGATGTGATCCTGGGGTCCCTGGATCGAGTCCCGCATCGGGCTCCCTGCGTGGAGCAGGCTTCTCCCTCTGCCTGTGTCTCTGCCTCTGTGTGTGTGTGTGTGTCTCTCATGAATAAATAAATAAAATCTTATAAAAAAAAAAAACAAAGGAAAAAGTTCTGGACACTGGACTTGGCAATGATTTCTTGTATATGACACCAAAGGCACTACAACCAATAGAAAAAAAAAAACACATAAAGTGGACCTCAGCAAAATCAGAAACTGTTGTACATCTAAGGACACTATCAAGAAGATTGAAAAGGGGAATCTACAGAATGGGAGAAAATATTTGCAAATCATACATCTGATATAGGATTAATATCCAGAATATATAGAGAACTCCTACAGCTGAACACCAACAGTAAAACCCAATTTAAAAGAGCAACGGACTTAAATAGACCTTTCTCCAAAAATAAACAGATGGCCAATAAGCACTTGAAAAGATGCTCAACAACACTAATCATCAGGGAAATGCAAATCAAAACCACAATGAGATACCACTTCACATCCATTGGGAGGCTATTATAAAACAACAACAACAAATTAAGTGACGGTGAATATATGGAGAAATTAGAACCTCTGTGCAGCATTGGTGGGGAGGTGAAACAAAGCAGCTGCAATGGCAAAAATACAGTAGCTCCTCAAAAATTCAAACAGAATTAGCACATAACCCACTAATTCCACTTTAGGTATATGTGCAAAAATATTGAAGCCAGAAATTCAAACAAGTATTTTTATACCAGTGTTTACAATAGCATTATTCACAATAGCCAAAAGGTGGCAACAGCCCAATGGGCATGGATGGATGGATGAACAAAACACGGTATATACATGCAATGCACTGTTATTCAGCCTTAAAAAGGAATGAAATTATGATACACACACACACACATCCCTGAATGGACCTTGAAAACATTAAACTGAGTGAAATAAACAAGACCCAACAGGATAAATACTGATTCCACTTCACGTTGTACCTAGCATAGTCAAATTCATAGACACAGAAATGTAGAATGGTGGTTACCATTGGTGGCGGGATGAGGGGGAGAGGAAAATAGGGATTAGTGTTTAAAGGGTACAGAGTTTCGGCTTAGGATCATGAAAAAGTTCTGGAGATGGACAAAGGTGATGGCTGCACAATAATGTGTACCAAATGCCACCAAATTATATACTTAAAAATTGGTGAAACAGTAAATTATATGTTATGCATATTTTTCCAAAACAAATCGCAAAAAAAATGACCACTGTTATTTCAAAAAGTGATAATGTAAGGAGAAACTTACAGACATGCATATGCAGAGGGCTTAGAAGATTTTTCCAGGTGAGTAAAAGAGGACCTGGAGTTTTGGCAGAGGTCCTGGGAGGGAAGTGAGCCAAACCACTTGAGAAGTGCTGGGTGATTTCCTTTTCCAAAAAGGTCAGCAGACAAGAAATATGAAGCCAACATCAAGATTTCACTGGACTCTGAAAGACTGATTATCAAATTGGACAAGTCTGCTCTCAGTGTTTTTCAACCAGGTACTGTCAGCATTCTGGACAGAACGACTATTACTTCCAGTGGGACTCACCTGCCTACCACAGGGCACCACTATCCATCCCTGAACACCAAACCCTTAATACAGGAGCACTGGCCTGACCCCATTCACTTAGAATCGAAAAGCAGCCCACATATTTCTACTGCTACCACAATCCCAGCTCACTCGGATGAACAACTGAAACGTGAGAGCCTTTGTGTGTCAGGACAGGTCAGGTTATAAAGCAGTAACAATTCCAAGTCTTAAAGGGTTGAGACAAAAAAAGGTTTCTCTCTTGTTCATGACCTGGCATCCTGGGCCAGCCAGGTGAAGCATTCTACACTCTTCCACACTGTCCCCACACAGGCCCTGGGCGGACACCGCTACCAGTATCTGGAAGGCTGGCAGATGCAGCAGCAGAGGGAAGGAGACGTGGCAAATGATGCACTGGCATTTAAAAATTCCACCTGAGGGGAGCCCAGGGGGCTCAGTAGGTTAAGCTTCCGATTCCTGATTTTAGCTCAGGTCCTGATCTCAGGGTTGTGTTGTGAGATGGAGCCCCCCACTGGGCTCTGTGCTGGGCATGGAGCCTGCTTAAGATTCTCTCTCCTTGTCCCTCTGCCTCTCTCCCCCACCCATCTGTCTCTCTTTAAAACAAAACAAAACAAAACAAAACAAAAAAACAGCACCTAGAAGTGACACAGAACGTTTCTTACATCTTATAGGTCAAACCAGGTCCAACAACATTGCCTGTTATGAGGACCAGGAAAATGCATTCCCCTCATATACCCAGAAGGAAAAGGAGAGATCATTTGCACAGACCCCTGACAGCTTCCCAACTAGGACTTAAAAGCACTGTGTGAGCAGGCTATGTCCACGTTCATTACTGAAAGTTACTCGAGAGTATGTTCTCCTTAGTGGAGTACTACGAGGGTACCACCAGGCGAAGGAGTCCCATGAGGGATGAGCCATGCCCTGTAGGGTGAGACAATGCCCCAATGATTTCAAAGATTTATTTATTCATGAGAGACAGAAAAAGAGAGAGTGAGAAAGAGAGGCAGAGACACAGGCAGAGAGAGAAGCAGGCTCCATGCAGGGAGCCGACATGGGACTCGATCCCGGGTCTCCAGGATCAGGCCCCGGGCTGAAGGCGGGAGCTCAGTTGCTGAGCCACCCAGGCGTCCCATCTCCAACACAATTTCAATGTGCTGCAAGAGATGGGACCATCAGGGAAGTGCAGGAGGGCAACAACCAGGCGGTGAGGGGTACAGGTGAGAGAGGCCGCCTCGTGCCCACAGCTGCAGGGCAGAGTCGGCCTCGAGGAGGCGCGGACAGGTGGGAGCAAGAACCAAGAATGTGGGCAACAGCCAGGCAGGAGGGGCCTGTCCTTCAGGGCAGGCGAGCGCCCCTGGGCTCACTCCAGACCAGCACTGAAGGGACCTTCACGGTGACAGGGCAGTGGGGGAGGATGTGCCTCCCACAGCCCAGGCCTCAGGGCCTGATACAGGGGTCCTCTTGACGCACGCACGTCGGGAAAAGGCTTCTGAACAACCTCTGCAACGGCACGCGTGTGCAGGCTGCTGACACCACTCAGCTCCTGGCTCTGTGCCGCAGGGAACGGACGGGCTCCTGAGTGCGTCCCTTCTTGGGTCCCAGTTACAGCCAAGGAGGAGGACACGCTAGGTGCAATGAAGGGCAATGAAGGGCGTGAGGACTAGGTACCCCCTGCAGGGAGACGCTGAAGCGGGCAGTGTGGACCAACAGCAGGAGGGCCTTTACGTCAGAGGCCCCGGGGCAGGTGCGGGAATGGCTGGACGAAACCCCATTGTCTTCCCTTATTTTAATTTAAAAACTCTCCCAATAACAACAACAACAACAACAAATGCCTGGAACCAATTGTCAGGGGGGGAAAAAAAGGCAAGTGAGAGAAGATGAAGAATAAGCACTAATTTTTTTTTTAAGATTTTATTTATTTATTCATGAGAGACAGAGAGAGAAAGAGAGAGGCAGAGACACAGGCAGAGGGAGAAGCAGGCTCCATGCAGGGAGCCCGATGCGGGACTCGATCCCAGGACCCCGGGATCACGCCCTGAGCCAAAGGCAGATGCTCAACCACTGAGCCACCCAGGTGTCCCAAGAATAAGCACTAATTTTAAAGACACTTTGATTTTTCTTAACTTTCCATGTTAAACCAGTGTTACCAAGAACAAAATAAAGGCACTAGATATTTTGCATTTTAAAAAATACGCTTAGGGATTTATTTCAATATCAACTGAAGTGTTTTTGATTTGTTTTGCTTTTCCCATTTAACTCCCCTCAGACTCGTGGAGTTTTCAATACAAAGATATTATGGAGTGGGGGACTAGGCGGGGAGGTAGCTTTTCTACTTCAGGATTTATTACAGGTATGCTCTCTAAATTTTACACTCAGCAAGCAGTTCTACGCTTCTCAAACTGAGGGACTCAGTACAGCCCGAAGGCTTTCAAGACCATAGATGGGATAGGGGAGGGGGAATGTTTTCCCCCAGGAGAATAATTTTAAAAAACCTTTTTGTGTTAAAATAAATAAAAATATATTATGGAATAGAATGCAAAGTAGGCCTAACTTTCAAAGATAAAACTGGAAACGGATGAAAAAATCCCCCCCGCACTGACAGGGTGGAGCTGCTGCACCTCCGGGCCTCTGGGGCAGGCTGGAACTGGCCTCCGCCATCAGTCCAACAGAAGAATTTGAGAAACCCCACTAAAGGATGTTGCAACCTGTCCTAACTCATACTTCCTCTCGCTACCCAGTGACAGCCATAAACTATCGTGTTTTTTTTTGTTTTTTTTTTTTTTACAATCCAACAAATATTTAACACCTGCTATATGCCAGGCCCTGCACAGATCAGAATAATTATCATTTTGGCCTGCCACATGATTTAGGGTCACCACCCACTACCTTGGGGTAAATGCTAGGGCCCTCCTAACGGAGAAGTTTTGCCGGCAGACAGCTAAGGCAGTGCCAGGCCAGGCTCTGTGCCAAAAGACCCAGATGCCAGAGCTCAATCACAGATGCAAGGGACTCTCCAGGTACATAGGACCCTCCTGTAAGCAGAGGTTTAAAGATGGGGGAAAGGGGGGGGGTCCCAAACAGCTGTGCTGCTGCTCTGGAGGGCTTGGGGCAACATCAGAGGGGGTCTATGGGAAGGGATCCCTGGACTACACCCAGTGCTGAGGATATCGGTACAACTGGTAGGGCACAAGCCACCTGGGAAGTCGTCACCCACACCCCTGGGCAGCCTGAAAGCATGGGCTTCAGGACTCACAGGGATTTGACATGCTATTTTTCAAGCGTTTTAAGTACAACAGAAAGTGCATATAGCTTAAGCGCACAGCCTGGTAAAGTTTTACAAACGGCACGAACCCATTATAACCAGCACCCAGATCCAGAGATACATTCTTCTTAGCTCTCAGAAACCCCATATTATGAACCTACTGTTTTACCTTTAGACATCCAACCTTCGATGAACACGTATTTTCAGACATCTAAGAGATGCTTTATAGTTGAAATAAGCAATACAAAAGAAGGCAAAACAAAGTGATTCAGTGCCATACAGGAGAGGAGCTAAGAGCAGGCTATCTCTGCCCTTCCACATCCACATGACCAACTTGCAAAATTCCAGGACAGCCCAATCCACAGGCACTGCATCCGTTAGCACGTGCTTGCATCTGCTCATTTCCTAGATGCTAAAGAACACACCTCTAAGACTACTCTCCACATTCCCTTAAACTAAAAATACACTGCCAGGTGCTCTAATTTAAGGAATAAAACAATGTTTTAGTCCAGTTATCATGAGCCCGGGTTCTACCCTGAGCCAACACTCCTCTTAGCTAACACAGCACAATACAGGAGAAAAAACATCCATCAGAGACTCCCATCCACTGCAAAGTAGGCACATTCCTTTCGGGAGATAGTTAAATACATGATAATTAAAAACAGCCTGGACTCCAACACGAGGCACGTACCACCACAAGACATTTATTGTAAAGTTCCTTCTAATAAAGTCTTTCTAATAAAGCAAAAATTTTTCAACAGTATATAAAACACTTACCCTTCAGTGAAATGCTGCAGTCATTAAAAATGAAAACCATGAACTCTGAGCTACCCAGAAATGGCACGGACAGTGCTAAAGACAGCAGAATTCTAACTGCCATCATACTGCAAAATTAGGCAAAAAACGGTAACTAAACACAAGCAAACACTGGATGGGAAAGATCTAGAAAATGACACCCAGAGAGTAGGGGAGGTAGGGCACTAGTGCCAACTATTTTATTTCAGCTTCTATGAACAGTATTCTAGTACTTGTACAATACAAAATTCATCTATACATCATTGCTATGTAAAAGCTTTCTGGATCTTATTCATATTCCCATGCTGGCTTTTACACAGTATCAAAAGAAGCCTGTCCAAAGACTAATCTGGTCAGTGTCTAAAAAGAACCAGAACCAGGGATCCCTGGGTGGCGCAGCAGTTTGGCGCCTGCCTTTGACCCAGGGCGCGATCCTGGAGACCCGGGATCGAATCCCACGTCGGGCTCCCGGTGCATGGAGCCTGCTTCTCTGCCTGTCTCTCTGCCTCTCTCTCTGTGTGACTATCATAAGTAAATAAAAATTAAAAAAAAAAAAAAAAGAACCAGAACCAGCTGCTATTAATGCTCAGCCCTTCTAGCTAAAGGGAGGAGCAAAGGTATTATGAGAAAATCCCAGAGTGCTAACAACCCCTTATATTTAAATAATACATTATACTTAGCATGTCCTGGATTAATTCATTGATTTTTTTTTTATTTATTCATAGAGACTCAGAGACACACAGAGAGAGAGAGAGAGAGAGAGAGAGAGAGAGAGAGAGAGGCAGAGACAGGCTCCATGCAGGGAGCCCAACAGGGGACTCAATCCCGGGTCTCCAGGATCACGCCCTAGACTGAAGGTGGAGCTAAACCGCCGAGCACCGGGGCTGCCCGCCCTGGATTAATTCAATGGCACTAGAAGGTGCACAGAGATTTCAATCCTCCTAACGCTACTTCAGTGAAGTGACTGCCCAACCTTGCCAACTTGCAAAATTGTGCCTTGCCGAGATCTCGTGAGTCCAGTGGCAAGTCAGGCATTGGCTCTGAAGACAAAATCCTGGCTCAGCCCCTTCCTGGCTGGGTTGCCCAGAGCAAATCACTCTAGTTCACCTTATCTTTAAAACAGAGTTAATACAAGACACTTCAGAACTACAGCGAGGATCAAATCTGATAAAAGGAAAGGATAGTTTCCATGGGGGGCAGGGGGGTGGCTCTTAAGGTCTTCTCCCATTCCCCAAACCCCAAGGACTTGTAGGCCTCCATAGCACAGCAAAAGCCAGCTGAGTTCCAGCAAAGGCAGAAGAGGCAAGGAGTTCCAGAATGACTGTAATATCCAGCACACAGAAAGTGCTCAAAGGACACCTGACAAACAGACTAGCCCAGTCAGGGAGCCCCTCCGTCATCAGCTGGCGATTATGAAGAAGCACAGGCAGGAAGCCATCAGCTGTCTACACCCGAACTCTGGCCCCTCTAACCTTGAGACTCCACCGGGTATTTTTGCACCGAATACAGAAGGTAGCATTTACCACCGTGGAAGACCAAGTATTCTGCGTGTCTATCTTCAGCTATATTTACCAAATATGCCTCTGCGTGGTCCTATTTAAAAACATTCAGAGAGAAAACAAACTGATGGTTACCGGAGGGAAGCTGGGGGAAGAATGGATCAAAGAGGTGACGGGGATTAAGAGCGCACATCTCATGATGAGCTCTGACTGATGTACGTACAGACACTGTTGGTTCCCTATACTGTACACCTGAAACTAATAAACACTGTTAATGATACAGGATTTAAAATTAAAAACTTCAAGTAAAATAAATAAAGCATTCAGAAACCACTGCTTTCCAAAAAGAAAATAAAATGATCCTACTAATATTTTCTTATCTCTATCCCTCCTCCATCAGCCTCTGTCAATCCCACGTTGGTGAATAAAGCTAGGTCTTTTATGAAACAAAATCGTATCTTGGAGGTAAAAATTCTAAACTGTAGCTCAGAGAAAGTGCTGATGGGTAAAGCAGAACTCGCAAGAACAGTTTAAAATGAACACGCCTGTTCCATTTGAATGGCTTTTTTGACCTCTCATTAGTTTACTGTAATAGTCATAAAGTGGTTTTTTTTTTTTTTAAAGATTTTATTTATTTATTCATGAGAGACACAGAAAGAGGCAGGCAGAGACATAGGCAGAGGGAGAAGCAGGCTCCATGCAGGGAGCCTGATGTGGGACTCGATCCTGGGTCTCCAGGATCACGCCCTGGGCTGAAGGCAGACGCTCCACCGCTGAGCCACCCAGGCATCCCGATAAAGTGGTTTTAAGTCACACAATTATCTCACGGATTTTTGTCCTGCGTACCTGCCCAGATCAGAATTGCTGTGATCTCTGAAATTTCTCATTACTCAGAATTCAGTTCTTCTATGGATGCGATTGTCAGAAATACATCAAACCCACCACCCACCAGTCTTTTTTAAATATGGGACATTAAAATGGCAAATTATTGTGCTGTCCTTCCAAGAAGTCACACACACCACCACCACCACCACCACCACCACCCCCGGCCTGCCCAAGCAGCTTCTGAGGCTCTGGACACAGACATGAAGTCAGAGAACCAGAGAGTATACTCTGTAGCTATGAGGACCATACCAGACAAATTCCTCTTTACCACTTCAATCCCAAACTCCATGCTTATTCCTGAAACAGTTTAGCCTCATTTCCTTCTGCAGGGTGCAGGGTCCAACCTGCACCCTAGAGCAAGAACAGTTTAGTAAAAGGGTAACACCGACATCCAGGACTTTCTGATTCCTCTGCTAGGAAGCTGAAGCAGTCTGATCCTCCAGCAATTCTAAGCTGCACGGCTGCGAGCTCTCAGAAAGCTCTCTCGCCTTCATGGGGTATTAATCTTACCCTTGCACAAAAAGGCACAAAGACAACAGTGGTCAGCCCAACAAGGTCTACACCCACAGGAGGTGTGGTCCCACACAGCTGGACATCAAATCCAAGACACTGGGGTTGGGGGGAGGGAGGGTTGCAAAAAAGCAGAAGCTAGAAAGGACTTCAGTTTAAAACACGGTCTTCCCCTAACATGGGGCCTAAGCTGCTTTGCTGGAACCGGTTCCGGCTGTGCCCCTTCCGAGGGATGGAAATTATATTTAGTATATGTGTGAGACTAAAAGCCACTGTGCACTAATGCCGCTTCAGGCGGTGCATCACACTGCTTTATTCATAAGGCCGGGGTACAGGGTAGAACCACATGAATTTAACATCTTGCTGTGCCTGAAACGTTCATTAAGTGCTGTTATTTGCAGTCACCTGCCCACCCCATTGAACCTCTCCACTAATTTAAAGAGACTATAATCTGCTCACATTTAAATTATGATGAACAGGAACATTTCCACTGGAAAAATCATCACGCATCTTAATTTGTGCTGTCAATTAGGTCTTTGGAAAGGGGGGGGGGACCTGATCATCTTACATACAGTAATTTGCCCTAATTAGTGTATAATGGGACAGATATAATTTGCGGATTACCCCCACCCGGTAAATAGTTTATTTAACGTTTTAGAGGTACCAAAAATTAGCCTTATTATTTGAAGGTAAAACGTTCACTCCCGACGACACATTCCGGGACATTTTAAATCTAAACATGAACTGTGTAGTTAAGTGGTGGAAGTACAGGTGGAGCAGAACAACAGGTTTCCAGCTCATGTTCTCAAAAGACATTTTCTGTTTTTTTTTTTTTGTTTTTTTTTTTTTTTTATGATAGTCACAGAGAGAGAGAGAGAGGCGCAGAGACACAGGCAGAGGGAGAAGCAGGCTCCATGCACCGGGAGCCTGATGTGGGATTCGATCCCGGGTCTCCAGGATCACGCCCTGGGCCAAAGGCAGGCGCCAAACCGCTGCGCCACCCAGGGATCCCCTCAAGAAACATTTTCGGATGAAACTCACATGGGCCGCAAGGCTCCTTGCAGAAAGGGTTAAGTCCTAGAGAAACCCAAGCCTCCCAGAAGCAGAGGAGGCTAAACCTATATGGTCAAGGTCAGTGGAAAATAAAACAAAAAACTAAGCCTGTCTCAAGGTCCTTCTTATTCGTACTCTTGTTGTTTTTTTTTTTTTTTCCTTGCTTTTAAATACCTCCCTTCATTTGGGGAAAATGAAAAATAGTACTCTCTCAACATGCACAACAATTTTTTCTCAAATGTCTACTTTCAGGAGGCCTTTAGGATATCACTCAATAGCCAAAGCGACCACGGGTGGCTCTGCTTTCATCTGCGCCGGGACCCAGGCAGGTGACAGCGGCCCGAGCTTAGGCACCACTGACTCGCGGGGTCGCTTCTGGGTCGCTTCGCTCTCCCAAGGCCAACGCCCGGATCGGATCCCCGCCTCCAAGGCCCAGCACCCAGGTGGAGAAGAGGTGAAGCACCAGTCCAAGATAAAGTGCAAGCGGTGAGTCAAAGGCACTCACAAACACAAGGGGGGGGGGGGGACCCAACCGTCACACAAAGCCTCTCGGGCTCCCACAAGTTGCTTCCTTCCCCCTCTAAAAGTTTTATTTTTAGTCCATTTGAAAAAACTTGGTACTGCTTACCTCTGAAGATACTAGGTACGTTCGTTACTAGAAAGTAAGGAAAAGCTCTTTTAAGAAGTAAAACAGAAAACTGAAGTCACGTCCACATTCCCACCGCCCACTGGAACAGGGGGGACGGGGATGGAGGGGGGGGGCTTCTCTCAAGTGTTTGTTAACGAGACTTTAAAAACCTAGTTGGAACCATAAAGCGTAATCGGGGTCCCGCTGTGTTTACGGTTTGTGATCTCGGGTTTTTTCTTTTCTTTTTTTTTTTTTTTGCTTTTTTTTTGTTTTTTAACTTGGTCTCATGACGTTGCCATCTCCCCCTCCCAAAGGGTTACAAATCCCTTGCAAAACATAAAAGCTCTAGAACAAATACAAGAGCAATTCCTTGTAAATTACACTCCATCATCCAAGTTGAACTGGACTCCCGGACTCCCGACTTTTTTTTTTTAGAAAAATATCACACTTTTCTGAAACTTCCTGATCTCTGTGCCAATCCCCGGAGAAAGCAGGGGGCGCGCACCAGAAGGGCTCCGCGCACCACCCGGGCTCCAGGCCGGGTCCACCCGGTGCAGACGCAGGCTCCACGCCCCCGCCGCCTCCCGCCCGCGCTTCCCACGAAACGCGGCCACCCCCGCGGGGCTCGCGGCCCCCGCCCCCGCCCCGGCCCCCACCCGGGGCGGAGGCGACGCCCAGGCTCCCCAGCCCCGCGGGCGCACCGAGACCCAGGGCGCACACCTGCGGGGCGCGGCCGGCCAGGTAGGTCCACAGCGCGGCGGCCGAGGGCCACGTTTCCAGCGCGGGCGGGGGAGGGGGAGGAGGCCCGGGCGCAAGGGCGCAGGCGGGCCGGGCTGCGGCGGGGCCCTCACCTGGGAGCGGGACGCCAGCTCCATTCTTCCCACCCGCGCTGCGGCCTCCTCCGAGCACGCGGCCCCGGGAACGCGGCTCGCCACGGGCCCGGCGCACGCAGAAGCCCCGCGGCCGCGCAGCCCGCGCGCTGCGCCCGAGCTCCGGCGGGCCGGGGGAGGGGCGCACTCGGCGCCCGGGCCGGGGGGGAGCGCGCCGCGCCGCCCACTCGGCGCCGCGGCCCCGGGCTGCGAGCCTCGGGGCTCCGACCGAAGTCCGCGGCCGGTGAACTCCGCCGCGCCCGCGGCGTGACACGGGGGCTGCGGGGGGGCGCGGCCCGGGGCGGCGGCCAGCGCGGGGGCGCCGGGCTCCCCCCCTGCAGCGGAGGGAGGGAGTGGAGCGGTCCGGCCGGGCTGCGCGCGGGAGAAGCGAGGGGGCAGTCCCGGCGCAGCCTCCAGCTGGCACGCCCGGCTCCGCGCGCCGGATATTTGCAGGGCTCATTCCAGGTCCTGCCCTGCAGCAGCGCCAGCCTCTGCGGCAGGCGGAGTGTCTGCTCCAGGAACGCAGTTTAGAGCTTAACTTCGGGGAGCTCGTTTGGCTTCGCTGTTGTAAAGGGGCGGGGTCCTGCTGCCTCCCAGAACCGTCGCTACGGGGTTTCGCCCTTTGCAAAGCAAGCCCTTTAGCAAGGCCCTGGGGTTGGGGCGCTGCACAGTTCCCTCGGACTTTAGAAAGCCTCTGCCATGCCTTGATACGTGTAGGCCTACGGCCCCACTAGACAGAGAGTTCTAGAGGTGAGGAATTGGCTGAGCAACGGCTATGCATCAGTTATGCGTCAACTGTGTTGAACGTCAGAACCCAAGATTGAACAAAAAACAGAGGAGCCCTGCTCTGTTGGAGCTTACAGTCAGGGAGCCCGCCGCCAGCACGATGATATGTGTTAATAATGATGCAAGCAAACGTAATAATGATGTAACAGTTAACGAGTCAACCATTCAGATACCGTTAATGTGAGAAGTTCATGTATAATGACGCAAATAAATGTAAACTGGGAGCTGTGATAGATGCCACAAGGGAAAAGGTAAGTGGTACTACAGTGGTTTAAAATAGGGAGACTTGGATCCCTGGGTGGCGCAGCGGTTTGGCGCCTGCCTTTGGCCCAGGGCACGATCCTGGAGACCCAGGATCGAATCCCACATCAGGCTCCCGGTGCATGGAGCCTGCTTCTCCCTCTGCCTGTGTCTCTGCCTCTCTCTCTCTCTGTGTGACTATCATAAATAAAATAAAATTAAAAAAAATAAATAAAATAAAATAGGGAGACTTAACTTGGCACAGGTCAGGGAGGACTTCTTGAAGTGCAGGTAGGAAGACTGAAGAATTAAGTGGCTGGAGATTGCGGAAGGCTCCAAGTAGGTATTGGTGGAGGGAGGTAGATGAAGTGGGCCTGAAATAATAGCAGGTGTGCGGGGCGGCGTGGAAAGCCTGTTGAGCACTGTGGTCAGGAGTTCAGAGTGGAAACCTCTGTACCATGAGACATTTCGGCAGCCCTCCCTGGTGATGACACTTAGGTTTTTTTGGTTGAAGCAGTGAATCAAGTTGGCCAAACATTTGCCCAAGCTTGAGGAGAAAACATCTGGGAACTGCCCTTCCTACTTTCATTGGTTCAGCAAACATGTGTTATGTGCTCCCCATGTTCCAGACTGTGCAAGAAGAATGATCAATAAAACAGGGTATGGGGATCCCTGGGTGGCCCAGCGGTTTAGCGCCTGCCTTTGGCCCAGGGCAGGATCCTGGAGTCACAGGATCGAGTCCCACGTCAGGCTGCCGGCATGGAGCCTGCTTCTCCCTCTGCCTGTGTCTCTGCCTCTCTCTCTCTCTCTCTCTCTCTCATAAACAAATAAATAAGTCTTTTAAAAAAATAAAAAAATAAAACAGGGTATGATTTTTTTAAATGTTTTGTTTTCTTTTTATTGGGTCATGCAAACGATTCATTATAGCCACTTTCATTTTATTATGGTTTAGAAATTTCCTTCATTATCTCCTTGAATCTTCCCAGTGTTCTTCCAGGTTCTTATTACCCACATTTTTTAAACATGGAGACAGGATCTAAGAAGCTACATTAAGAGAAAGATCCCTGTCCCCCTGCTAGTAAATAACAACTGCAGATTGCCAAACTGGAAAACATTCCTTATGCCTCCAAATTCAACATTGTCTCCATTCTTCTTTACCTTTTGGGTGCTGGGAAACTCAAGAGTGAAATTTATTACATTAGAACTTCGGCGGGGGGGGGGGGGGGGGGGGGGCGGAGTGGGGAGGTATATTTGCTTCACTGTGAACCAGTGATCTTATTTTCACTTCCTTTCATTGTAGGATGCATCAAATCCCTTTTGCAAAAGGGATTGTAAAATTGAAATAGGTCAGATTTTTGCAAAGCACCTGGAGTAACTGAGTTCTTATTTAGAAACCTGTATGTAGCTGAGCCTTCTTGCTTTAGGAATTTGCTGTAACTAGTCCTAAGTCTTCACA
Organism: Canis lupus baileyi; assembly: GCF_048164855.1. Taxonomy (NCBI): domain Eukaryota; kingdom Metazoa; phylum Chordata; class Mammalia; order Carnivora; family Canidae; genus Canis; species Canis lupus. Next base: position 25,217,424 of record NC_132855.1, on the reverse strand, counting down.
TGGCAACCTCGAATCTCCCTTTGTCTGGCAAAGCCCATGCACACAAATAGTACTTAGAAATTGATTCTGTAGTGGTGTGTTTTGTTGTTAGATTTTGGTTCCATTCCATTTACAGTTGACCCTTGAACAACATGGAGGTGAGGAGTGCCAACCCCCAGCACAGTCAAAAATCCAGGGTGAGCTTTTGACTCCCCCAAAGAATGCAAGAATGAGTATCCCTTCCCAGAAGCAATAGTATACATAATGCAACAGAGGAAAAAGAGATGTCATATTTGCAGAATTTCTTTAAGAATCTGTCTAGAAATCTATGCTTGCTTGCTTTTTAAATGTTTCTATGAGATTAAGCTTAGTCCATAGTACCTTCAAGAAGATAAGAAATGTGTGATTAAATGCTACCACACATGCTTCAAATGACATGAAATAGTTGTGATTGTTAATCAGCCCTGGTCCACAACTTTTTCTCTGTAAAATGAGTCCAAACATTTCACCTCTGCTCTTTAGTAGTATCTCTGCCCTTCCCACAGAGCTCAGCTCTGGGCAAATCCTCAGCACACCCCTTATAACAGAGAAGTGTGCCAGTTTGGTATTCTAGACGCCCAGCGAAGAATCCACCTTTGGCAGAGGAGTGGAAGCAATGTGGGCAATATCTGAATACGACTTAGCATTATATTTGATCATGAATAAATGAAGTGATAATTACATAAGATAACACCCCCACTTGTTTTCTCTCTCTCTTGGTATCTTGAAACTTCCATCTCACTGAGATTAGATAAGACCTCACCTAGAAGGGAAGACATCACTAAATTTGCGACACTCAGAGGTAACATCTTCAAGTTGTTGCAGAATAAAAGATCTAAAATCAAGTCTCTTGTGGCAAAATCATCATCTAACAGAAACTGGGTGCCGTTCTGGAAAGTTTTCTCTAATTACAAGCTGGTATTCTATCTTCCTGACTTGGCTTGTCAAGATACTGCTGTCACAGCCACTTTAAATGCATTCTGATAATAACCACTTGAATGGCTATGGAGAAAAAGGCATGAACTACCAATAATCGATGCCATCATGTATTGGGTGCAGAAGAGTACACATCATGATGAAACTGTAATGCCCAGGGTTCAACCAAAAAGCCAATAGTAGTAATGGTATCAGTAACAGCTGACTAAATGAGCCCTGGCTCGGCACCAAACCCTGGGCTGAGTTCATCTTTGCAAGCATTCTCTCATTTAATCTTTCAACTGTGACAGTTACCCATCTGCTCTCAAAAATAGTGCTGGGAAAATAAATGAAAAAATATTTTCAAAGCATTTGAGATTTCTTAGAGATGCTATATAAACTCAAAATCTGATTAATGCAATCCATATTTCATAGGGCTTTTGGAAAATATTAAGAATTTAGTCTATGAACATAAAATATGATTATAACAAGGTATTGACAATAAAGGGATGAAAATGAAAACAGATTATTTTTTAAATTTTTTTAAAAGATTATTTATTTATTTATTCATGAGAGACAGAGAGAGGCAGAGGGAGAAGCAGGCTCCCTGCGAGGAGCCTGATGGAAAACTGGATCCTGGAACCCCAGGATCATGCCCTGAGCTGAACGCAGATGCTCAACCACTGAGCCACCCAGGCGACCCTTTTTTTTTCTTTTTTAAAGATTTTTCATTGAAAACAGATTATTCAAAGCCCTTACTTTTCTAAGAACTTAATGTATTATCAAAAGAAACAGTAATGATCCATTTCTAATTAGTAGTACCAACAAAAGTATTGCGGTATGCAGTTTTTAAAGAACTAAGGGGTTTCACAATAGATTATATGTGCAGAATTATTTTATTTTTTAAAATATTTTATTTATTTATTTGAGATACACAGAAAGCCAGAGAGAGAGGGAGAGAGACTCTGAAGCAGACTCCACGTTGAGTACAGACAGAGCCTGATCCTGACTTGGGGCTCGACCTCACCACTGTGAGATGATGACCTCATTTGAAACCAAGAGTCAGCTGTATAACTGACTGAGCCACCCAGACGCCCCTGTGTCACATTATTTTAAAGTAAACTAAAAAAATACATAAAAAATAAACTATAAGATATCAACATAAAGAGTTCAGAAAGAAGTATATCTGTAAAACATAACTTTTAATTACTTCTTAAGTGACTAAAAGTCCTAAAACATTTCATGAGTTTGGTAGTGAAATGCAGAATATTTTTTAAACAGAGTTTGAATTTCTGTTTTGTCAAAGCTAAAACACCAACTACCTAGTATTTCAGAAAAGAATTTCAAAGTGTCACTATTCATTACAGTATTAAGGAAATTTTATTGCTTTAGCTAAAGCCCATAATCTCAATTACTTGTTAGCCCTATTTTGTATACGGCAAGCAATAATAGGAAATGTTGCATAATGAAATGGAAAATTTGGAAAAAAAAAAGAAAAAAAAAGAAAATTTGGGATCAGAAAAGTAAAATTTCTCTAAACAGTTGGCTCTACAAATATTTTGTATTAATTCTATATATGCATTTTTTAATAACACAGTTTTCCACACTTTGTAGAATTTCCAAAGTTATTATAGATTTCTTTACTTGGAATAATCAAATCACCTTTGCGATAGAAAATCCACAGACTTGGGCAATTATGGGTTCATTTATTGTTCATCTATTCCCTTAAGCCTCCAGGTGATTTTGTGAGCATGGATGTTGGACAACTATTGCCCTCGTCTAACTCAGTGTTTTGCAAAGTGGGATCCTCCGCCCAGCAATATCAGCATCACTTGGTAAAAAAAAAAAAAAAAAAATTCAAATTCTTGGGCCCCACCCCAAACCTACTGAATTGGAAACTCTGGTGGGGGAGTTCAGCAATCTGGGTTTTAATCACTATCCAGGTGATTCTGATTTTTGCTTAAAACCACTGTGGTTGTCCTCCAAGGTCTACTGTTCACCAGCTGGGTTACCTAGGGACTAATCACCGAGCTTCATCTTTCTCATCTGTAAAATGGGGACATGCATACCTGCCCAATCCATGCAACACTATTTCTACAAAGAGGAACGTGTAGTATCAGATGTGATTGTATTTTGAGAAGGCTAGAGTGGTGGACACTTGTAAAGTGGTATTAATAGTAATAACCTTTTCATTTATTAAACACCACATTCCAGGAACCGTGTACACATGATTGCACTCAGTTACCACCAGTAACACGTGATATATGTAAGAGAATCCTCATTTCTCAGGTGAGGAAACTGATGTTGCGAGGGTTTAAGAAACTTGCTTGTGGTGACCCAGCAGAGGCAAGAGAGAACCCAGATGGATCCTACCACAAAGGGATACTCTCACTTTTTACGATTCAGGTTGCTTGAGGGTGGGGAGAGAAATTTAACCTTTAATTTAAAAAAATGAGAACAAAGTTCCTTATGTGCTATCATTGCAACCTACTTATTTACTGTCCTTAGAATTCTATCATCTTCTCCTTCCTTGTTTCTGAAAGTACTTCTCCTTCTACAGAGCACATTTAGCAGGTGTCTGCATTCTTTTCAAGAGTCTCCCCCCTCACCCCTGCCTCCCGACCCCACAACACATACTGTATCATCTCTCTTTTCCAAAATCTACACATGGTCTGGACTCCCATGTGGCTAAACTGAGATAAGATTACTCCCAGCTGATAATCTGATCACCATGTCTTCTACAGCTTTGGGCTCTGACTTTGCTTATCACGTCTGGATTTGTTTATAGCTTTTGAGTCCAAATGAGCTCCTGACCTTGCTAACTGTAGCCCAGTACCAGGAAATTTCTGACAGTGTAAAACTCAAGGTCTCATCTTAAGACTATGTAATGAAACCCATAACCATAAATTCCAAGGTGGGCTCCAGAAACAGAATTCAACAGGACTTGGGCATTTCTGACTGTTATTTCCAAAGCAAGTCATATCTGTATATGAAATATGGACTAGAAGTCATATACTGGGAAAGCATGTTCAACGTGGCTTATTACAGAATGTCATTTTGCACCCACAGCCTTAGCACACTCCTCTCAAACAGGAGGTGGACTGTTTCAAACCATGTCCAAGTAAACTGAAATGTTACGTATTCAGTCTTTCTGTTTTCTTAGAAAAACAACATAACAGCTCCCCTGCCTCCTTCCTAGAATTGCTCCCACTCCAATTTCCTCATCACTTTCTTTCCAAACACTCTAAAACTGTCAAGCATTTTATATATACCAGAGCTTGCAGTTCTCTATAGAACCCAGGAAAGGCCGAGGATTCCTTCCAGGAGAAGTTTCTGCCACTGTTCAAAAAAGCTGGGGTAGGGATCTCTGGGTGGCGCAGCGGTTTGGCACCTGCCTTTGGCCCAGGGCGCGATCCTGGAGACCTGGGATCGAATCCCACATCGGGCTCCCGGTGCATGGAGCCTGCTTCTCCCTCTGCCTGCGTCTCTGCCTCTCTCTCTCTCCTCTCTGTGCATTCTCATAAATAAATAAAATCTTTAAAAAAAAAAAAAAAGAAAGAAAAGCTGGGGTATGTGATGACCCAGACGGAATCTATTACACCTGAAAAATTGAAACATGCTTTCCAAAACAGGAAGAAAAGCAAAACAAACAGAAACCAAGCCAATAATAATAGTAATATATGGAGTTGTACGTTTTCAGAAACTACTCGTGTTCTATTGACGATGAGTACCTGGGTTAATACTCAGAGCCTAAAAAAATGTGTTCTGAGAGAAGGGAAAGCAGTGCCCACATTACAGCCAAAAGGGTATTCACCCACAAGGTGAACAGAAAAAGCAATGCAAGCAAGCCATCATAAATTTAACACTTGTTTTCTGCTCTTGCTTTCAAAAAAAAAAAAAGGGGGGGGGCAAACTAAACAATTGAAATAGATTAGGCAAAAGTTACACACTAAAATACTATAATTAGCTTCTGAGATTTATTAACTTCTGGGCAAAACTGCTTGAAAGTGTTTAAGTATCTTTCATCCTCACAAAATCATTTAACCAAAACCTTGGAAATGAGCAAAAATGGTTGCACCGACAGCTTCTGCTTCAGCATCTTGCTCTCAATTCCCTCCAGCAAGGCAACTGCTGTGTAACCTCACATTTCAGACAGTATTTGATCATCGCTGCAGACCTCTAAGCTTTAAAGTCCCCCTGCATCCCTTAGAGCTGCAAATAAACACAGTTGTGGTCTTGTGGCAAACAGCCCTTAAGCAGACTGTACCTTCATTTTTTAAAAAGTAGATTGTTTCTTTCTCTCCAGGGATCCACAGAGAGATGAAATACACCTCTAAAAGTGTCATTTTTGGTTGCAACTTTTATTGAGATCATGGCAGATTCATATGCAGTTTACGAGGAATGAGATGAAATTCTGTGTGCATTTTGCCCAGTTTCCCCCAATAGTGACATTTTGGGAAACTAAGGTACAGTCTCATTGAGGATATTGACATTGATACAATTTACCATTTGAATTTAGATTTCCCCCATTTGACCTGCAAGTGTGCACACGTGTGTATATCACATATGTAGCTTTGTGCCTGCATCTCAGCAGTGGGGGTACTGAACATTCCAACCTCACAAGGAGCCTTCCTGTTGCCCTTGCATAACCACACCCACACCCCTCCTTAAATTAACGGGCAGTAACCAGAAATGTGTCCTCCATTTATAACATTTTATCGTTTCAAAAATGTTAGGGGTGTCTGGCTGGCTCAGTCAGTGGCCAGTTCAATTCTTGATCTCTGGGTTCTGAGTTTACACACCATGTTGGGCGTGGAGTCTACTTTTTTAAAAATGGAATTGGCTTTTTAAACTCAGCATAATTCTCTGGAGACTGATCCAAAGAGTTGTATCTATCAATGAGTGCATTCCTATTTATTGCTGAGTAGGATTCCATGATATGTATGTATCACAGGTTTTAACCATCAATTGTGGAAGGACACTTGGGTTGATTCTAGTTCGGGAGCATTACAGATAAGGCTGCTGTGAACATTTCTGTGACGGTATTCTTCATTTCTCTGGAATAATTGCCTGAGAGTGCACCTACTAGGTCATATGGTAGTTGTAAGTTGGTTTCAGGTGAAACTCCAACTTTTACCAAACTGTAACATTTCACATTCGCATCAGCAATGTGTGAATGATCTGATCTCCTCTCTTGGATCCAGTATCCTGCTCCTCTCCTGTATTTGGTATTGTTATTAATTTTTTTTATCTTAACCATTCCGAGCAGTGTGTAGTGATAGTTCAGTGTGCTTTTTATTTGCATTTCCCTAATGGCTAATAATGTAGAACATCGTTCATGTGCTTATTTACCATCTTTCATATCCTCTTTGATAAAATGTCTGTCTTTTTTCTTTTTGCCCATTTTCTAATTGGACTGTTTCTTTACTGTTGAATTTTGAGAATTCTTCTTATGTCCTCGATAGGAGTCCTCTGTCAGATATGTGATTTGCAAGTATTTTCTGTCGGTCGGTAGTTTGTCTTTTCATTCTCTGCATAGGTGATTTCACAGAGCAAAAGTTTTTAGTCTTGAAGCCATTCCAAAGTACCACTTTTTCTTCTAAAAACATAGTTTTACATTTTAAATTTAAGTCTATGATCGGTTTTGTGTTCCTTTTTTAATAAGGTGTGAGGTTTAGGTCAAGGTTCATATTTTCCTCCTTTACCCAGTAGCTTTAAGCACTGTTTTTTGGAAAGGCTATCCCTCCTGTGCACCTTTGTTGAAGTCAGTTGAACATGTTTGTATGAGTCTACTATTGGGTTCTCTATTCAGTTCCACTGATACCTCTCAGCCAGTATTACACTATCTTTATTACTGTAGCTGTATAGTTAAGACCTTAGTGTCAGATGGAGTAATTCTTCCCACTTTATTCATCTTTGTAAAGATTATTTTAGCTATTCTGGGGCCTGTGCTTTTCTACATAAATTTAAGAATAAGCTTGCCAATAGCAACGTAAAGATTACTGAATTTTTATATGAAATGCATTAAGCCTATAGATTAATTGGGGGAGAATTGATATCTTTACTGTATGATTCTTCCAATCCATGATCAATTATATCTATCCATTTATTTACGTCTCTTGATTTCTTCCATCATCATTTTGTAATTTTCAGCATATAGATACTATACATGATTTTAAGTGCACACTTAAGTATTCATTTGCTTTGGAGCAACTGTAAATAATATTTTTACAATGCTGTTGCAAACAATTTTTAATTTCAGCTTCTGCATGTTCACTGATACTATATAGAAATGTAATCAATTTTTCTACATTGTTCTTTTATCCTCTGACCTTGCTGAACTTGCTTATTACTCCTAGGAGGTTTTGGGACATTCTTAGAGATTTTCTATATAGATAATCATGTTACCTGCAAATAGAGAGAGTTTTATTACCTCCTGTCTAAATGATATGCCTTCTATTTCTTTTTCTTGCCTTACTGCAGTGGCTAGATCTCCTTGTACAATATTGAGTAAGAGTAAAAGAATAATTTTAAATGTTTGGATTTTCTAAGTTTTTATTGCTTTATCTATAGGTTCTGGCAAATAGCAAAATTCCTCTGCAGCCCTTTCTTTGTACCCTCTCCCTCTTCTTGATGACTAGAACATCTGTTCCATGCACATTATTCAAAATGTCAGGTAGTAGTCAACAGATGTGGTTGTTAAAAAAAAAAAAAAAAGAGAGAGAGAGAGAGAGAAAAGTTTAGCATGTCTTGTGGGGATTAATGAGCAAGCACTTTACATTTTTTCACCATGGCAGCATCATGTGGGACAGCTGCAAAGTGATACATTTCTTGTTGGATGCTAGGACTTAATTGTCCCTGCCCCCGTATCTATATGTTGAAGGCCTCACTCCAATGTTACTATATCTGAAAATAAGGTCGTTAACAGGTAATTAAGGTTGAATGAGGTCCAAGAATCAGAGCTGTGGGACTATGGGCTTAAAAAAAGAGGAGGATATCTCTCCTACTCCTTCTCCCTGCCATGTGTGCACACAAGGAAAAAGGCAACTCTCTACAAGCCAGAGGAGAGCTCTCACCAGACACTGAATCATTTGGCACCCAGATCTTATACATCCCAACCTCTGAAACTCTGAGAAAATAGATTTCTGTAGCTTAAGCCACCCAGTCTATGGTTTTTTGTTATGGCAATCTAAGCTAACTGATACATTGGATAGTGCCAGTGATAGTCTGGCACAGAAGCCCTCAACTACACTTGGTCAACCCACACTACCATGAGAAAGCATTGTGAACCTCTTGTTCTAAGGACCAAGGGAAGAAAGAAAAAGAAGTGTGATTCACTTTTTACCCTCAAGATCTCATTATCAGCAGCAGGAGAGATTGCTAGGATTTCCACAATATTCCATGACAATAAGTCAAGAAATGCTCCCCAATATGGAGATAGCCTGATGCCTGGGGGAAAAAAAAAAGGTCGATGCACACATCAAGCCCAGGGATACCTAGATTAGTGGTTCTCAGGTTAGTGTGCCTAAGAACTACCTGAAGTGCTTCTTCAAATTGCAGTTATCCGCCCTTCCCCTTAAGATGTGGATTCAGTAGGTCCAGCATTAGGATGACCAACTATCCCAATTTGCCCAGGATGGTCCTGGTTTTACAAAAATCACGCTACTTAGGAAACCCCTCCATTCTGGATCTATCTATCTGCTGGAATCTGGACATTTAACAAGCATTCTAGTAAATTTGGATCTGGATAATCTTCAGACCATATTTTGAGAAATGTGACTGGAGAGTTGATGTTAACTTCCAATTTTAACCAGGTGGAGGGAGAAGACGTGATAAAGTATACCTTTGAAAAGAACTTGGTGGATTTTAAATGTAGTCACTTTCAAGCCTAAATTGTGGATGGGAAGATGGCAAGTTAAATATTTAAGCACGCAAAATCAATCAGACATCAGCACCTAATGTCCCTCTTCTCACAGTGCTCAATTTGTCACATTCATGGTAACCTTTGCCTCTGAATCACTGCCTTGCTTTTTACTCCTACTCCTAGCATCATTCTTGGTCACTTCGACATCTAGGTGTCCTGTTTCTTGACTTTCTCACATTCTTTGTCGATCAGAGTGCAGTCAGGAAACAGGAACCACGCCAGTTATTTGCACAGAGAGAATTTAATATGAAGACTTGTTAGCTAGGTATAAAAATCTTAACAAGGTAACTGAAAGGGTAAATAGAGAACACTAAGGAATAGACAGCTACCATCCCAAGGGCTGGGTGGAGTAAAGGGAGGAGGCTAGGATTATAAAAAATTATAAAAATTAGGGACGCCTGGGTGGCTCAGTTTGAGTATCTGTCTTTGGCTCAGGTTGTGATCCCAGGGCCCTAGGATCAAGTCTGACATCAGGCTTCCTACAGGGAGCCTGCTTCTCTCTCTACCTATGCCTCTGCCTCTCTTTCTATGTCTCTCATGAATAAATTAGACACTAAGAAGAAGAGAGCCTACAGAGCTGAAATACACATGTCTGAAGGGCAGTCTGCTTGGCTGCTGCTGCTATCTCTGAGACGGGCTCCATAAAGCTGGTTCTGCAAGTAGTGGGAAAACACAAACTGGACTCGTTGGCTGCTATAGGAAGGAACTGCTGCCTGGGTGAAGAAACACTGCTGGGGTAACAGTGTTAGAAATGAGAAACAGGTAGGAGCAAGCCCCTTCTTCCTCCTCCAGCTCTGCAGTTTTGCTCTGGACTCCCTCACGGGCAGAGTGTCACAGGGAGTCATTTGGCAAAGTACAAGTGAGCTGCAAAGTTCCAGCCCCAGTATGACAAAGAGAGGTATTGAAGGTGAGTTTGGAGCTAAAAGACAAGGGTGTAGCAATGGCTGTATCTCCTATGATACTTCTCCCACTTCACCTTCACTAGTCTTTCCCATGATCATGTGCTTGAGCTTGTCACCACTAATATCTGTGCCACCTCTGATATAATCATCTCAAACATCTCACTCTCTGACAACTACTCCCATACCTAAGGGTCACTCACTCCAACACCTCGATTACGACACCACATCAACTTCATTAAAACCTCCAGTCCAGGGATGCCTGGGTGGCTCAGTGGTTTAGCACCTGCCTTCGGCCCAGGGCATGATCCTGGAGTCCTGGGATGGAGTCCCCCATTGGGCTCCCTGCATGGAGCCTGCTTCTCCCTCTGCCTATGTCTCCGCCTCTCTGTGTGTGTGTGTCTCTCATGAATAAATAAATAAGATCTTTTAAAAAAAGCCCTCCGATCCACTGACACTTGACAGACATTCACCATCCCTCTTTTTCTGACTGTATTTGCCTCCTTAGCCTGGATTCCATGTCACGAGAGCCACTTCCTTATTTTTAACTCCCTGGATTTTCTCTCCTTGTGTCCTACTTGCCCATCAAGATGCCATCTCTAGTGAAGCCCAAACAATCCAACCACTTCCCGCCTGCACCAAGACAGCTGACCATTGACTGGTCTCACTTTAATCTCATGACCATACATTTCAAACAGATTCTCAATATTCCTCAACAATTTGACTATATCTTCCTGGTGTATTTTCTTCCCTCCCTTCCCAAATACTATTTCACATTTTACAACTTTTTTTTCTCCTCCAGTCTCATTCACTCTACCTCTCTCCCCATCACTGCCAGCTAATGACATTTTCTCCCATGTAATAGCAGAAACAAAAACCATCCTAGAATAGGGTCCCTCAACTTGCTGTCACTGGTTAGACCAAGCTAGCTGTATCTGAATGTAGACCTTTTGCTTTCCTTCTTGCAAAACGGGTAATGTGACTCTGTTTCTATGAAAGATCAGCCCCTCTGTTTGGACCCTGATTTTCATCTCTTCTCTTCTTCCCAAGAGTTTCATTTCTGCAACTATCATCTCCTTACTTCCTGTAATCAGTTTCTCCCTCTCTATTGGATTATTCTCTATGGCCTGTGAAAAGCCTCCAAACTTGAAAGAAAGAAGGGAAGAAAGAAAAAGTGAGAAGAGAGAAGAGGAAAAAAAAAAAAAGAAGAAGAAGAAAACTTCCCTTGATTACACAGTCTCTGTTCAGCTACTAGTCCAAATCTGTCCTCCACTTGACAACAAAACATTCTGGAAGAGTTGCCTACAGTAGCTATCTTTATTTCCTTATTTTCTATTCTCTCCAGAATCCAAATTAATTGGGTTTCAGTCCTCATAACAAAGACATCAGTGTTACCAACAACGATGGTCATTTCTGTCTCACTCATGCGTGCTCAGCAGCAATGATTCATTCAGCCACATGGCCTCTCTCAGTTTCTGAGACACCATGTCCTCTGGTTCCTCTTTCCAATTGGCAACTCCTGCTTGGTCTCCTTTGCTGATCCCCTCTTCTTCAGTTTCACGTGTAAATGTTGCAACACCCTGAGCTGGATCCTGAGACCACTTCCCTGGCCTATTTCTACTCATCTCTAATCAGTCTCACTCCATGACTCCTGATTTAAATATTTATTTGTCTGTTTTTTCATCTCCAGTTGGATTATTTTTTTCAATTTCATGTTCCAATTGTTTGTTGCTAGTATATACAAATACAATTGATTTTTGTATATTGACTCTGTTTCCTGAGATCTTGGTAGATTCACTTATTCTAGGGATTTTTGTAAGGTTCCATAGGATTTTCTATCAGGAAAATCATGGCATCTATAAATCACCCCCTCCCCCCAGTTACATTCACTCTCCCTCTCTAAAATATAAATAAAATCTTTTTAAAAAGTCAATAAGTTTATTTTAAAAAAAAAAAAAAAAAAGAATACCCTTGTTCCTTTTTACCAATCTTTATGATGTACCTGACAAGTAATAACAAAAAGGAAACTAGCATAACATTATTAATAAAAGATAAAAAGCACTATATTAGTCAGAGAGGGCTTCCATAACCAAATACCATAGACTGGGTGACTCAACCTTTATTTTCTCCTCGTTCTGGAGATTACAAATCCAAACTCAGGTTTTTGCCAGGTTGGCTTTTTTCTGAGTCCTCTCTCCTTGGTTTGCAGATGGCTGTCTTCCTACTGTGTCTTCACATGGTCTTTCCTTTGTGTATGTAAATGTCTGTGCCCTAATCTCCTCTTTTCACAAGGACACCTGCCGTGTTGGATTAGAGCCCACCCACGTGACCTTGTTTTACTTTAATTACCTCTTTATAGGCCCTATCTCCAAATACAGTTACGTTTTGAGGTACTAGGATGGGGTTAGAATTTCAGGATATGAATTTTGGTGGGGGAGGGGGACACCATTTAGTCCATAACAAGCACTATAGGGATCAAGAGAGATTATAGAATAATAAATGGAATAATCCCTTAAGAAGGTAAAATCATTGTGCTTTTGCATACCTGCAACAATAATCTCAAATATTAAAAAATTTAAGAATTACAAAGAGAAATTGACAAATCCATAACACTAATGTGAGAAACTTTAAACATATCTATCTCCTGGCAAATTTTATCCAGTTTACCAATTATTAGGAAGGATATAGAATACACACATACAACTAAAACACATTCAAAAATGGACTATGAGCAGGCAATAAGATGATATCAGATATTTGCAGAGTAAAAAATCACACCTGTCATGTTCTCTAATCTCAATGCAAAACAAATTAGAAATTGGAAACAGAAGGATGAAGAAACTCAAAACAGACAAAAATCAAATTTACTTCTGAATAACTGTGGGTTCAAAGGGAATAAAATACAAAATATGAAAAAGTACCAAGAAATATTCAAAGTGCTTCTAATCACAACGTAGGGATACAGTAAAAAAATTGGGGGGACATGTATAGCCTCAAACTAAAATGCATTAGAATATAAGACATACTGGACATAAATGAGCTAAGCACTCAGCTGAAAGATCAGAGAAAAAAAGAATGCACTGAACTCAAAGAAAATAGAAGAAAAAAATAATGAAGATAAAAACGACAATGAATAAAATGAGCAATGGTGGTAACATAGAAAAACAAGCTGATTCTTGGAAGAGACAAAAAACTTCTAGTCATCTGACAAGAATGCTGATGGCAAAAAGAGAGAAAAGGCACCCGTACACTGGACACAGAAAAGACAAATGCAGGGAAATAGCCTTTCCTGAGCCTCTGGAAGCTAGAAGGAGGTTCTGGTTAAGAATATCCTGGGCACACTGGTGGCTCAGTTGATTAAGCACCCAACTCCTGCTGTAGACTCAGGTCACAATCTCAGGGTCATGAGATGCAGCCCCTGTGCTGGGCTCTGCAATCAGGGCTGTTTGAGATTCTATCCCTCTGCACACTAACCCACCACCCCCCTCCCCCCAGTTACATGTACTCTCTCTCTCTCTCTAAAATAAATAAAATCTTTTTAAAAAATCAATAAATTTATTAAAAAAAGAATACCCAAAAAACTGACTGCTTTCTTCCCCAGGTGAAATGAGACCTTCCAGATGCTCTGCTTGGTTTAAGATATGGGAAAGTCCAATATTTTAAAGCATTTCTGTAAATAGAAGCAGTAAACAGTGAATTTAGGCAAATTCTTCCTGAAGAGTAATGCGAAAAAGTGAGCAGTAAAGCAGAAAATTAAGCCTTCTCAGTTGTCCCAGACCATTCCTGGGTCATCAACGTTTCTGGCGGCTTCACATCCTCCTTACAAGATTTCCAGGATTGGGGAGAGCTTCCCAAAGACTGCACCTGCTCTGGTCCTATCTGGCCACATCCTTTCTGCTGGGATTTTGGAATGTAAACTGGTAATTTACTGTGTGTGTGTATGTATCTGTGTGTTGTGCACATATCTGGATGTATGTGTATATCTGTGTGTGTATGTGTGTATTGTATATGTGTTGTGCATTTGCCTTTCCATCAATCTGCAGTTCAATAAATACTGCACACAGTGTCATCATTGGGACTGGCTGCACTCCCACTCCCCACCTTGCTTCAGTTATATTTCAAAGGGTCCATCTGAAGTTGAAAAGACCAAGGACACTTGGGGAGAGAGAGATAGGATAGTCTTTGCACCCCCAAAGGAGTGTATTAGTGGAATTTACCCAGCTTTCCCATGACTACCACTTGGCTCTGCCCAGCAGTTACATAAACCTGAGCTGATGGTGGGGTGCCCTGAGACATGCTTTCCTGGTTTCTCAGACACGGTGGAGGTGGTCTGGCTAACAGAGAATCCCTCTAGTTGGAGGCGCCGAGAGTGTGGGTCTTGGACCAATATCTGACACCTGGAGCCCCAACGGTAGTAAAATAGGAAAGGTTGAGGGACTGAGGGCTCCTCACACCCACAATGGACTTGTGATTGGAGACCTGTAGGCAAAAATCGGATCAGAGCCAATTTTTGTGTGTGTGGAAGGAGCAAGAATGAACCTGAGAAATGTTTACTGAATGTAACTCTACCTGCATGATTGATTCAAAAGAAGGAAGTAGATACAAAGAAAAAATTAAAGACTTCCTGATGATTATATATACATGATAAATTCTCACAAAACAAACTATATAGACATATAGAAAGTAAAATCTTTTAAAGTTCCTCTTTATTCCTGTCACCCCCCCCCCAACTCATGCACATCAACTCCCAGGGGGGATCTTGAGTCATCTTTCCCCCTCCTTTTTAGTGCCATCTACATGTGTGTTACATGATCACTTTTAAGTAGAGTTTCTGTTTTAATGTTTGTGAGTCAATCATCCTACTCTTTTCAGATTAGAACCTCTAGCTTCAGAAAGACAAGTAGAGTCCTTGGAACTCTCTGGGGTGGTAAAACTAACAGAGGCTTTAAAAACAGAGTTCAGAGGGTCTCAGAAGCACTTCTATTTTTTTTGGAAGAGATACTTGTTTTCTAAGTGGAAAATAAAAAAAATTCAGTATTCTTTTTGCAACTTCCTGTGAGTCTATAATAATTTCAAATCATAAAAAATAATAATTTTTTTAAAAGCTAGCATGCAGTTCGACATACTTTCTTTTTCTTGGCTCCACAATTCTGGAAGCATGTGTCCAGATGGAACTTTCAGCAGCCTGGGTCTCTGGGTGACTGTGATGAGCAGACCTCCTTGCCCACCCACGGTAGATGGAGAGCATATGTGTGAAATATGCTCTGCTGGGTTAACCACAAACAACAACAAAAATAACAAACAAACAAAATACAAACAGACTGTGGCTTTTGTCATGGTGCCTTCCCCTCTCTCTCTCTCACACTCTCTCTCTCTGTCTTCCTCTCTGATCACTCATTCTGAGGGAAGCCACCTGCCACTACGTGAAGATACTCCGGAAGCTTATAAAGAGGCATAGTGGTGAGGAACTGAAGTATTTGGCCCACAGCCAGTGTGGAATAGAGAGTTGTCAACAAACACAGGAGTGAGCCGAGAGGCAGATCTTCTGCAGTGAAGCCATCAGATGATGGCAGCCTTGGGAGGAACCTGCAGCCAGAGTAACCCAGCTAAGCCACTCCCAGACTCCTGACCCTTAGAGACTGCACGGGACAGTAAAGGTTTGCTATTTGAAGCTGCTGAATTTGAGGGTGTCATGCAGCAAAAATAACTAATGCACACAGACAGGGCCTCATTGTGACTTCTGTGGGCCCTAGGCACTTTCACCTTTGTAGGTGCCTTTCTCCATAAATATTAAAAATTCTATTTTGCGGGGTGAGGGGGCTGCCTGGGTGGCTTATTTGGTTAAGCATCTGCCTTTGGTTTAAGTCATGGTCCCAGGGTCCTGAGATGGAGTCAGTAGAGGGCTCTCTGCTCAGCAGGAAGTCTGCTTCTCCCTCTCCCTCTGCTCGTGCATTCTCTCCATCTCTCTCTCTCTCTCTCTCTCTCAAATAAATAAAATCTTTTTAAAAATTCTATTTTGTGATCTTGTTGGTATGAAGACAAATATAACCTTACCTGGATTCATGATTACATGTTCACTATTATGATGCTCATGTTTCTCTTCTGATTTTAAAAGAAATTAAAACATTTTTGTAGGCCCTAAAGTATCTTGGGCCCCAGGCACTGTGCCCTCTGAGTCCAATGGTTGTCAGTCCTGCCCGTGGGAATAGCATGGGAGGGACATGCAGCTACTGAAGAATACTGAATACTGAAGAATAAGTTACTAGCCCTGACAGTCCTCAAATCCAAGTAAGAAGTCTGACCCCTGGTAGGACTATTAGGATTTGGGCAAAATCCTACCCCACACTTGTGGATCCTATTGGGTCCTACATCTCAGGTAACCTGGAAGAAGATGGAGTGACCGCATGGAGAACTGAACACCCACTATGCTAAGTTATTACTAAAGGACAATACTGTGAGTAGCACATTTGAGGTCCAACGACATTTGGTGTATCAGCTTCAACTATTCCAGCTGACAGTGGGCTGTGAAACACTGCGTTCTGGACTCAGTGTCTTCCTGAAACTGATACTCACAATTTGAACTAAGTCTGGAGGCAGTATTTGAACTCACAGACACAGGACTACCTGGCTTGAGCTTAAATCCTACCTTCTGTACTTATTTGCTATGTTACCTTTGGCAAATTTCTTAACCTCTCTGTGCCTCAGTTTTATGATCTTTAAAGTGGGAATAATGAGAGAACCTACCTCAACAGGGTTGTGAGGATTATATGAGTTAATATATGTAAAACACTTAGAATAGTACCTGGCATAGAGTAAACCCTCAATATTATTATCATCATCTTCGTCATTTATTGTTATTTCTACTGAGCTTCACTGGAGCTCACCCTAACTACTAATGGGCACTTTTATTACTCTCCTCTTGGAGTGTGCAATCATGTCTCAGGTACGTCAGAGCAACTAACTCATAAAAAGGAACTCCAGAGTGTCTCCTCCAAATGGAAGGCAGTAGTCAGGAATATGCCAAGTGGAAAGACCAGGTGGAGAGCCGGGTTCCTGAACAAGGCCAGAAGAGCACAAAGACTGAAGACTCCTTAGTGCCCTTGGATGAACAGTCTTCACCTGTGGCTCAACTGAGCTCTACTTTTGAGATCCTTCCCAAATAATCACAAGCCATAGCTTGTTTCACCAATTATATTAGTTGATAGCTATTGCTGGTAAACTGCCATTCTCTGGCCAAAAGTTTAGAGTATGTAAGTGGAAAGAGCAGAGAACAAGCAGTCTCTTAGGCCAAAGCGTGGCTGGCCATCATTACTAACCACCTGGTACATATTCATACCAGCTCCTGAATAACTGCCAAAAGTCCAATAAGGCCAAGTGGACAATGGACAGTTGGGTAGTGTAAGACTGTGTTTGGGCTCAATAGATGCTGAAAAAACTGAGCCCACCAAGGTTAATTTGAATGGTACATAGTGATGAGAGTTTTATCAATCAACTTGCGGAACATCAAGTGGGTTCACAAAGTATCAGGACGTGGTAGGCTGCACATCTTGCTCAATAGGTCTCATTGTATCTCTGAAAACCAAAATAATGCTGCAGAAAGGGAACAAAGTGAATACAACCTGGCACAATCTCAAATGTATACAAACTACCCACTGCTGGCAGATGGACTGTATCAGAGCCTGTCCACAGGGCGAGAGGCACCTACTGTGTAGTAAAGGAAGTTGACATCTCTTTGGATTTAGAATTTGCATTCCTTCCCCCACAGGCTTAGCCACTAGCACTATACAAGGGCAAATGCTTCATCAACTAGGACCTCAAGCCTCAAGTTTCTCCATCTAGAATATACATCTGACTAGTCAACAATATAAAACATGGTCTGAAATAATGGCAAGCGGTTACATCACATAGACTGCCTTCAAAGCCCAAATAGCCTTTAGAAAATTGAAATGGGTGGCTAGATGGCTCTACTGGTTGAAACCATTACAAATGCATGAAGCCTGTGAAGAAAATTATCACATTACTGAGGGACTTAAAAAAGAGCTGAATAAAGAAATAGCTATACACTGTTGGTGAATGATAACACTCCATTCTCCATAAATGTAATATACACATTAATCAATCACTATTAAAAGGCCAACACAATTTTTGTGCAATGTGACAAACTTCAAATTCTGAAATTTATATATAAGAAGAGGCCTCAAGAATAGTAAAGCTAATCCTATACAAGAAGAGCAAAGAGGAGATGTTCCTTATCAGATATCAAAATATACTAGGAAGACAGAATAATTACTGTGGTTTTAATACAGAAAAAGAACAGAGTAGAATGTTAAAGAGGAGATCCATGTACATATGCAACTTTAGTACAGGATACAATACTTTCAATTGATAGGGAAACGAAAGACTACCCCGTAAATACTGTTGGGATAATTGGTGAGTCTCCTGGGGGAAATGTTTTACATTATACTGACAAATTCAATTCCATCAGATTTTTTTTTTTGTCAAGCTAAAGATAAGCAACCTTTGGCTAAAGATGACAGACTGACTGTTTTTACCCTCCCTCCTTCTCAAGGCTCCACTAAAATACTTATGAAGTCAATCAAATGCATAAACTCACAGGGGTAAAGAGAAGGGAATAGGAGATACCAATGGGAGACACTTTCTATTTTTGGAGAAGCCCAGCAAATGGATGACTGCTAATCGATCTAGCAGAGTGGAAGAATTTGAAGTGAAAATCCATAGGGGAATGGGGACAAAGGAGATCAATTTGTTTCCACAGCCTGGAGGTGAAGCACAGCTGCGGGCAGAGTGAAGTATGACTCTGAAAACATGCAGACTGGTTCAAAGTCTACATAGAATGTGGTTTCATGGACCTGCAGAATTCTTTCCTTACTCCTTGCACATCCTAGAATCCTAGCTGGGGGCAGAAAAATCAGCATTTTCTTCTCCAGGGAGACTGGAAAGCCAAGGAGGGAAACCCCACCTACTAACTTCTGAGGGTCCCCAAGTCAATGTTCAGTGCTCTGTTCTACTGTCCTAACATGAGGGCCATTGGCCACCAAGTCAGATCCAGGCCATCAGAGCTTCCAATCAGCATTGTATGGACCCCTCTTGAATATAAACAATAAAACAAGGAACACCTGGCATTTAAGAACTCGTCCAACTTGAAAGAAACTCGAATAAACCAAAAGGAAAAATAAACCTGGCAAAAAAAAAAGAAAAAAAGATAATCCACACAGAAGAAATATTTTTAAAATCTTTGTACCCTCAAGGAGGTACTAGAAGATATTATACTCATAGAGATGAACAGGATGCCAGGAGAAAGGAACAATAACAAATAGTTCTCGGAGATTAAAAATATGATCATCAAAATAAAACCACCAATGAAAGATTTTGAGGATAAGGTTCAGGAAATCTCCTGGAAAATAAAGCAAAAAAGAAAAAGAGAAAATATTCGAGAAAAGCTAAGACACAGAGAATTAAGGTAGGAGTTTCAATATTTGCTGAAGGTGAGTTTCAGAATAAGAGAAGAGAGAAAATAGAGGGGAGAATAAAATAGAGAGGAAGAAAGGAGTGGTGGGGGGACAGGGATAGGCAGGGATCTTGAAAGAAATGGAGAAATATTATCAAAATACAGTCAGAAAATTATTTTTTTTATTTTTAATTTTTATTTATTTACGATAGTCACACACAGAGAGAGAGAGAGAGAGAGAGAGAGAGAGAGAGAGGCAGAGACACAGGCAGAGGGAGAAGCAGGCTCCATGCACCAGGAGCCCGACGTGGGATTCGATCCTGGGTCTTCAGGATCACGCCCTGGGCCAAAGGCAGGCGCCAAACCGCTGCGCCACCCAGGGATCCCCAGAAAATGTGTTAAGCTCTCCTTTTAGCTGGGTTTACAATCCTGTCCCTGCAAGTAAAATGCATATGCCTTTATGCCTGTTGCTCTTGTGGTATCATTCATCTTTTATCATTTCTTTCAAAGATTATTTATTATTTCAAGACCCTTCTCCATAATTAAGGCTTTCCCATTTATGATGTGGGTTCCTAAAACCAGTAGGCTTACTCATGTTTGGGATTCTGTGTTAAACACTTTTTAAACTTTTAACTTCAAAATAATTACAGACTAACAAGTTGCAAAAACGATAGGCGTGCCTTCACTCAGCTTCCCCAGTAAAAATTTCTTATATCACTATAGGACATGATCAAAAGCAGGAAAGTGACATTGACGCATTTATTAAACACAGTTTCCCCCTTTCTATACAGAAGCAGCTGGTATGGTTCCAAATAGGACCAAGATTCCAGGAAATGCTAGCCTGCTGCACTTGGCATTATCGTCAATAATTTCAGTCCACAGCAAGTGCAAGTGCTTTTCAACTCCACTGAAAGCAGAGAAAACTGATGTGTTAAACATTTTCGTTGAGAAAATGACACAAACTTGAGACAACAGTGTGATATCACCACAGAGAAGGTGAACTGGGGTAAGAGAAAAAAGATGAGGGTGTGTGTGTGTGTTTGGTTTTGTTCTGTTTTTTAAGATTTTATTTATTTATTCAGAGAGACACACAGAGAGAGGCAGAGGCATAGGCAGAGGGAGAAGCAGGCTCCCTGCAGGGACCCCCAATGCAGGACTCAATCCCAGGACCTCGGGATCAGACCCTGAGCCAAAGGCAGATAGATGCTCAACTACTGAGCCACTCGGGTGTCCCTGTGTGTGTTGTATATTCCTCCATAGGTCACTATTTTCAGCTAGATGATGTTTTTTGTGTTAACTAGCAAAAAAGTATAGTCACCTTCTTATCCCATTTCTTTTTGTGACAGAGACAACAGAGCAGGTGCTCTTCTGGAAGACATGGTGTGTGGCTGGGGGACTCCCTGATGGCAATGCCAAACTTTCCTTGAACGGTGCTGCAGCCTAAGACGCTCCCACCCACACGTCCTCCCTTTCTTCCCCCTCTCCTGCTCTTGAGGTTTGACCTGCAGTGTGGTTCTACCCTGACTCCCTCCCCATTTTCTGTCACAGATATTCTTCCTAATATATTTCTGGCATGTTCCACCTCATCTTGGCATCTTCTCAGAGATTGCAACTAACACACACATCTCGATGGTTTTAATTTCCCCACTTATCTACTGTGTATAAACAGATTCAAACATTACAGTCACGTGATATAATGGAAGAGAGACAATACCATTTCCATCTTCTCATAATTCTTGCAAACCCAGACTATATTTTCTCCTAAACTCCTCTATTTCACAAATTAAGTCCCTTATGGGCCATCTTGGCTCAGCCTTAACTTGACATGAATACCCCACTGCCTGGTTCTATAGGAAACCCAACTGCGCTTAAGCCTAGCATGAGTTTGGGGCTCATCAAGTGTTTATGGATCATAGGACATGAAGTCACAGCATAGGGAGCCGATCTCAGCCGGTGGTTTCAATCCCATGGCCTCTTTCCTTACATAGGTCTCTTCAGGTCCCAGCAGGTGACATCTATGCACAGACTCTTGCAAAGTCTACTCTAGCCCTATCCTTTCTCCCTCATCCTGTCCCAGCCTGAGGGCCTTCCCAAAAAATGGCAAAACCAAGCACACAAACGAATAAATAAATGAATTTTGTGGAAGAGGAGAGTAGCCTGTCCAGAAAGAAAAAAATATGCCCGCAAACAAGAATAATAGGAGTTCTGGTTACTATGTCACCATGTAGCATTTTCTGTCCCTCACTTCCCCACCCATTCTTTCAGCATCAAGACTCTTCCCTTGGGCACCTGGGTGGCTCAGTGGTTGAGCATCTGCCTTTGGTTCAGGTCTTGATCCTGGGGTCCTGGGATCGAATCCCATATCAGGCTCCTTGCAGGGAGCCTGCTTCTCCCTCTGCCTCTGTTTCTGCCTCTCTCTCTGTCTCTCATGAATGAATAAATAAATAAAATCTTAAAAAAAAAACCTCTTCCCTCATGTCACTGAAGGTACCTCCCAGAATTAGAGAGAGGATAGAGAGCTAGTCTTACTCAATTCTTTATACATGGCTCTAGTGAGTTTTTACTGTGAGATATTTTTAGCTGTTTCACACATGAGGAAGCAAGGACTTAAAGATGGTGAGGAACTTGCCCAAAGTCACACAGCTAATAAGAGGCAGCGGCATGATTAGAACTCAGGTTTGCTGGATCCCAAAGCCTTTATTCTTTGTATTATTCTCACCACACTCTTCCCCCGTCAACAGCTAATAGATCATAGGAAGGGTGTTTTCCTAGAAATAGAGGGGTGGTTGAAATGTGGCAGCTACTGTCAGGACCCACTCCATATCCTCTTGTATTCAATCACACTCTCGGGGTTCTCTTAAGGCCAACAGCTTCTTGTCCCTCTCAGCTGAGGGCATTTTTAGGCTATGACAAGGGGCTCAGTAAGCCTGTGCATGGCTGAAAGTGCTAGAGAGTCCATGTCCTGGGAACAGGACTAACTGATAGATTGGTAAGCTGGGCACAAAACAATTGAGTACTTTTCCCAGAATGGCACAGTAAGTACATGTCAGAGCCAGGATCTGAACCCAGGTAGTCAGGTTCTAGCTTTCAACACCTGTACTAATATTGATCCTTTAAACCCCTCCACCTCCAGTAAGAGTAGCTTAAATGGATTAATAAGCCAATCAACTAAATCTCTTTTTTTCAGAAAGACTTTGAGCTTTCACAACCAACTGAGAATCACATAGCTTCGTTTGGAAAAGAAAGACCTCTTCAAAACATCTACCCTACCTACCAATTCAGAGATGTGGAAACAGATTCAGAGAACTGACTTGTCCTACAGCATCAGGACTGGGAACACATTCTCCTGATTTCTATTCTAGTGCTTTCCCCACCACCTCCTGCTTCCTCCCAAGGCCCTATTTGTATTGTCATCATTTCTTGGCACCAATGGACAAGGTCATAGTTAAGTAAGAAGGCAAAGAGCTCTGCCCTCTTCTCTCTTGCTGTCTTGCAGTGAATTTTCCTGTCACTTTCCAAATCTCTTCTAAATACCACATACTTTAGTGTTGACAGCTCGTGCACCTGGTGGCCACAGATATTTCTTACTTGTGGTAAAGCGAGCACGTAAAGGGAAGGAGAGATGTCACTCAGCCTTGGTGGTGTTCGTGCAGCAGCAAATGATGAGTTTTTTCCCTGACACTGGTAGCAATTATTTTTATATTTTGCTTCCACTTTTTAATATACGACTTTCTAGATTCCCTCCTTGAGCCAGGGTTCATTTGGTCTGCGTGCCTGTCTGAGCTTACTGACCTGTGTGTAAATATCCCAGTTTTTTGTCCCCTTGAGGTGGGGGGAAGGATTCTTTTCTATGTGTTTTGCACCATTTCCTAGAAGATGAAGTTCCAGTTCCCACGAAGGCAGCAGAATTAATGGTAGAGACTTTAGTACTTCTCTACTTCATTATGAATGTTCCTTAAACTTTCTCAAATATAACACCCCTTGCATACAATGCTTTTAGATCTCAGGATCTGCTTCTGGGAAAACCATGATGTTGAGTCATAAGACGCTAAACTAAGCAGTTTCAGACCATTATGGGCAGGGCTGTAATTTTTTGATGTCTTTACATACAGAATCCAAAACAGAGCTGAATTTGCTGTTGCTTTCACATTTGGCAAGACCGTCATTCATACATTTCCCTCTGAATGTGTGTTTCTTGATGATACTCATTCAATGGGCTTTTCCTAAGATAATTTTATTCAGTTGTTTACTTCCTACAGCCTAGACCTCATGTTCTAATCTTAACTCTGCTTTAAGCTACCTGGGAGAGCTTGGGCCTTGTTCTTCTGAAAAATGATGTGGTTAGAGTAGGTGTTAGATGTACCTTAGTTCTAAGCATCAATTCTATGGTTGCCAAATCTTTTTGCTTATTTTTTTTCCTTTTGAGGGTTTCCTCCCTTCTTATGTCAATAAGATTATAAACAACCCAAATGCCTATCAACAGATGAATGGGTAAATACATTGTGGCATATTCATATAATGGAATATTATTCAGCCATAAAAAGGGATGAAGTGCTGATACATGCCATAACATGGATGAACCTTGAAAACATTATGCAATGAAAAAGCAAAACAGGTGCAAAAGGTCAATATTGTATGATTCCATTTACTTGTAATATCCAGAGTAAGTAAATCTAGACATAGAAGGCATTTTGCTGGTTTCCAGGGGCTGAGGAGAGGAGAGGCCATTGCTTAATGGGTACGGGGTTTCATTTTGGGACGACAAAAATGTTTTAGAACTAGAGGTGATAGCTGTAAGATATCATGAATGTACTGAATGCCTTTGCATTGTTCATTTAACAATGGTTAATTAAAAAAAAAAAAAACAATGGTTAATTTTGTGTTATGTACATCTTACCTCGATAAAAAAAATGTAATGATCTATAGTATGCTGCTGAACTATTTTTTTAGGCTAGAGCTAAAGCTCTTTATCATAAAACTGAGTATAGAGAGTTACTGAAATGATATTTTCTGTAGTTACAATTTATCAGACTTCTACATGCCTTTGACTTTACATTCATCTCCTTTAATACAGCAATCTTTATCTATACTGCATGGGTGAGGACACTGGAGCTCAGAAAGATTATGTCGATTACCCAAGGTTAGGCAGCTAGGAACTAGTGAAACTAAGACTTGAGGCTGTATCTGTCTGGACCTGTATCAAAAAATGAAAAATAGGATGTCTGAGATGAAAACCCTTATCCAAATTCAATCCAACAGCCTAACTTCTTCATTCTCCACCTGAGCTGCTAGAGCCTGTAAGATAACACTACGTGGTTGGTACCACTATCAGCGCACACGCACGGACTAGCTGCTTTGCAGGCCTTCTAAAATGTCTGTGGCCAGCTCCCTGTCCATCCTCTCAGCAGTTTCTCTAAGCCTTCACCACTCACCATTGCCTTCTCCTTCCTCTTATTAAATGATGTGGGCATGGCTTCATGGAGAAAATGGAAACCATCTGACAAGATACCTTGCTTTGCTCCTTTCTTCTGACCTCTGGATATCACTTCTTTCCACGCTCCACCTGCCCTCTAAACACACCTCCGTGATCTCTGAGACCTTGATCCACTATCTATCATCCACTTTCTTCTGTGTTTCAAACTCTACCTCGATTCTGGCATTTTCCTCTTAGCTTATAAATATGAGATTTCTCTATCTCCAAATAATCTTCCCGTGGCATTAAGTTCTCTCTTCTCCTTTCCTACAGAGTCCAACATCTTAAAGAATGGTGTATATAAAACTGTAAAACTCTTAGAAGAAAGCATAGGGGTCAAGATTCATTAAATTAGATATGACAAAGCTTTTCTGCATATGACACCAAAAGTGCAAGCAAGAAATGTAAAAATAGACAAACTACTACATCAAAACCAAAAACTTCCATTCATTAAAGGACACATTTAACATTAATGAAAAGACAACTTATGTAATAAGAGGAAACATTTGCAAACCATATGACTGACAAGAAGTTATATCCAGAATATAGAAAACCTTTTTTACAGCTCAACAGCCAAAAAAAAAAAAAAAAAAAACTGATTAAAAAATAGATTTGAATAATTTCCAAAGGTGATATACAAATGGCCAACGAGCATATGAAAAGATGCTCAATGTCACTAATCATTAGGGAAATGTAAATCAAAACCACGAGATACTACCTCATTAGGATGGCTACTACAAAAACATAAACTGAAATAGCAAATTTGGGCAAGGATGTGGAGAAATCAGAATCCTTGCACTCTTGGTGGGAACGTATAATGATGCAGCCACTATCAAATATAGCATGGTACTATGTATAACCTCTCAAAAAATTAAAAAAAGAATTACCACATGATCCAGCAATTTTATTTCTGGATATACATGCAAAAGAATGGAAAGCAGTCACCAACAGATTTGGTGTTTGGTGGGGATCCACTTTCTGGTCTCTCTGGGACCTCACTTGCAAGGGCATGAATCCCATCTATAAGGGCTTATCACCGAGTCACCTCTCAAAGGCCCACCTCCTAATACCATCACATTGGGCGATAAGATTTCACATATGAATTTTGGGGAGTCACAAACTTTCAACCTATAACAACCACCTTCTGCACTGTGCAAACCTGATCATTCACCCCCCTCATTTAAAAGCTTCCCCAGGATAAAATGCAAATGAGACCATCCAGGGCTGGCCTCTCCTGTCCTCCTCTCCCACCACACACACACACTCCTTCCTTTCTGCAGCCCTAAAGAAAGGATCCAATACAGCATACGCTGTGTGCCTCCACAGGCCAGGCCACTCTTCTTCACTGTTTATGTAACTTGTCTCCTGCTTGTCCTGAATTCAGGCCTTTGTAGAGTCAAGGCCTCATCCCTGAGCAAACAGTGCTCACCTCTTTCCACAGCATGTCCCACCCTGGGCAGCTCTTTCCACAGCATGTCCCACCCTGGGCAGTAGGCGTCTTGAATTGTCCATACTTCCCATCAGATGTTGAGCCTGTGAGAGCAGAGACTGTGCTCTTCCTACATGCTACATACATCACCTGAGCTGATATTTATTTACATCACCATACTAGATCCTTCTGTCCTCATCGCCAGTTGTTTAAAGAGTACCTGGCACACAGGGAACTTGATAAATATTTGTGGAAATGAATTTTAAATCTTTTCAATTTAATTAGCATGGGTTAGTTCACTATCTTCAAAGTGCCTGCAGAACGTGAGGTGAGGCATGGCCACTCACAGGGCTGTGTGATCTAATAAAGAGGAGAGGAAGAAGAGAACAGGTAAGGTGGTCCAGTGCAAGCAAGCAGAATTTGCCTCCCAAAATATGTCAGTTTGGGCATGAGGATTATTTTGAAGAAAAGGGAGTCAAAACCCAGTAGATTCGGAAAACCTCTATCTCCTCTACAACTGCCTAAACTGACTTTGGAAAAGGGCCTGTGTACCAGGGAGAAAGGCGACCGGGGACGATTACCAGAGGTAACCTTTTTTTTTTTTTTTTTTTTTTTTAATTTATTTTTTATTGGTGTTCAATTTACTAACATACAGAATAACCCCCAGTGCCCGTCAGGTAACCTTTTCCCTAGGAAATGCCTCTGCCTTCCTCTGGAGGGCCTTCCTCCCCCATTCCATCCTCTCAGCCCTACCCCTTGGCTGAGCTCCTTCACTGGCAGCCTGACTTTCTTAGCTGGGATGTTATAGAAGTTTCCATTACCTGGCTGCCCATTGGGTCTCTGCATCTTTATGGCGCTCCCCTAAGTATGTAATTTTGTTTTTCTCCTGTTAATCTGTCTTATGTCAATTTAGTGATTAGCTCAGCCAAAGAGCCATGAAACAGAAGGGAATATTTTTCTGCTCCTACACTAGCAATGCCCCAGCAGAGCTGTGGCCTTGGTAAAAGCCAAGCAGGAGTCTAAGAGCTTGGCCTGGAGTTAATGAAAACTCAAACAGCAAATTTGTGTTTCCTCTCCCTTATGTCACTGGGAGACAAATTGAAAATGCAATCAATGTAAGTGGAAGTGACCACAGAAGGAGAGTTAGAAAAGAAGGGTTTGTCAGCAGGTCCCTACTTGGCCTGGGGAGACTATTCTCTGATTCTCTAAAATTTTGCTCTGGGCTTTCAGGGATGGATAATCTCAGACATAGAAAGAAGGATCATTTGCTTTGATTTTAGAATTGCTTGATTACCGGCTACCTGGGTGACTCAGTCGGTTAAGTATCTGCTTTCAGCTCAGGTCATGAGCCTGGGGTCCTGATGGGGCTTCCTGCTCAGGGGGGAGCCTGCTTCTCCCTCTACCCCTCCCCCTTGCTCATGCTCTCTCTCTCTTTCTCACACTTGAGCTCGCTCTCTCAAACAAAAAAGTCATAATTGCTTGAACACTGACCAATATCTATTAAATTTCTATGTCCTGATACCATTAAAATTACCTTCTGATGCATAAAGCCGCCACCATGTAGGGTCTTCCTCATGTACTCTTGGGCTACTGTGGTCTCTGATTGCTCAGAACCAGAAGTCTCATGGCACTGAAGGCTACCACTCGCCCCAGAGGAGTAAGCCTCACAGTCCAGACACTAATCACTACCAGACAAGACTCTGTAACAGAGGCAGCTCCACTGGTGATCATTAGCAGTAGCAGTGATGTGGTGACCAGCATGGGTTTCAGAGCCATGGGCTCCTCTACTTACAAGCTGAATAAACCAGCGAGTCACTTATACATTCCATGCTTCAGTTTCTTCATTTTAAATTGGGGCTAAAATTAGTATTTAGAAATGTTATGAGGATTAAATGAATGAACATCATGTCAAGGTCTTAGAATTACAGCAGGCTCATAATAAATGCCATGTAAGCATTAGCTAATGGTATAATTTGTCAGGCATGCAAAATGACTCTGCCATTGGACTGAGCCCTTCGTATGGCTAATCCTCTTTATCCCCCACCCCCACACACACAGCATGCATCTGTGTAACACTCCTCTAGTACATGTGAGAAAGTGGAGGCACAGATTTGCTTACATGGATAATATTTCAATAAACAAAGCAACAAACTCAAGACTCCAATGCTTTAAACTCATATTACCTACCAACCTAGATTATAGTTAGTTAGGTTTACACTACCTATTTTGAAGAATAGATGGAGGTCAAGGTTCACATGTGACCCATCTCCTCTAAGGGGTGGCCCATGTGATGCTGCAACAATTACTTCCAAATCTTAGTGGGTTAGCCCCCTAAACTTGCTCATTCTTGTTACATGCCTGACACAGGCCAGCATGGACACTGCTCATAGTAGCATCCCAAGATAGGACCCAGGATGACAGGGGATCATCTCAACAGTTACATCAAATCAAGGGGGGGAAAGGAATGTGATAAATTGTGTGCTGGCTCTCAAAGGATTGTCTTAGAAGCATCACACAGAATTTCTGCACAAATTTCATTGGCCAAATCATGTCATTTGTTCACATCTAAGTTAAAGGAACAGAGAAATACAATTCTACCACATGCCTGGCAGGAAAACCATGATGTTTGTGAACAACCTCCCTGACAGCCACACTAGCACAGCAGTTGGAGCCATGCACAGAGTAGGCATCCAATAAATATTCATAAAGTGACGAGATGTAGCAAGCATTTTGATCAGAGAGTCTCAACCTGACTTCACATTTGAATCCCTACAGAGGCTTTAAAAAATTCCAGAAAGCCAGGCCACACTCTGTACTACTTACATTGACATCTCTGAAGTAGGACAGAAGCATCAGGATTTTTTTAAAGCTCTCAGGTGATTTCAAGATGCAGCCAAGGTTGAGGATCAGTGGGTTAGACTGTACCACAAGTGTCATTCCAGACAGGCCATCCTGGCTTAAAAGCTGCAAAGAAGTACTCAAGGCCTGGATATTTTATCTCAATTATGTGCTATTTTGATTCCTGAATAGATTCAGTCAATGGATGGAATAAATTTAAGATCCTCAAATTAGTCACGATTCCGATAAGATAACTGTTGTCTCATACTAGAAAACTCTGCATTTAATTTTATTCTCTATTGTTTGTTATTGCCCCCTGTTCATCCAAGAGCTGCTTTCCCAGTTGGACAGGAAGGTCCCTGAGGGCAGAGACCACACCTAGCACTTGCAGACACCCAGAGGGACATTTGAGTTGACTCCAGGGTGGGTGCTCAGTGCCTGACAGACCTGCTATTCCATGTGCTGTCTTGTGGCTTGCCTGATATAGTTCTTTGTCACGTGGCTACACTCTGGAGAAAGACCTCAGGTTATGAGAGTAGAATGTTGGCTTCTCTATTTATCCTTTATATTGTGCTATCTCCCAAAGGATTTGATGTAAGGTACAGAAATTTTAAATGCATTTGACGAAAGGCCATTGCAAAATTGCAGGAGTAAATAATTAGCAGCATATACTTACCAGAATTAATTTTAAAATGTGAAACAGGCAAAACGATTTTGAGTTTTTATGCATAAAGTAGGTAAAGTGCTTGAGATTCTGGAATTGAGGGACTCTATCAGTGGTATCAGTGAGTCATCACCATTTCAATTTAATATGTCTCCAATCCCTGCTTCCCCTTATTTTTAAAGCAACTTATGCAAAATGGGCAAC
Organism: Canis lupus baileyi; assembly: GCF_048164855.1. NCBI lineage: Eukaryota > Metazoa > Chordata > Mammalia > Carnivora > Canidae > Canis > Canis lupus. The sequence goes on along the minus strand of NC_132855.1, from coordinate 25,187,591 downwards.
TCCAAACACATACAAGTGTGCTTGTTCCACAAAAACTTACATTAAGCATTCTTGAATATTTACTTCTTAGCATCATTTTCCCTCCCCTAGAACTTTTACGTAATCTATCAGTTATGCGATGAATATTATCTAATAGCAGAAAATGTAAGGAATCCTCTAGCTCAGGGGATCCACAAGTTCAAATTTGCTAGTTCATCAAATTCCAGGGCTTTTTGAGAAATCCACAAAACACTCAGAGACAACGGAGCGCAAGGATTTACACATTGGTGGAAATGTGTTTGCTCAGAAGTCTCTCAAATGCCATTTTGGGGAGTTCTCCTTCCTCCTTTGATCTCAGTTACTATCTCTTGATCTCTGTTATTCTTCTAGTGGTCTTTTTGAAATTAAGCCTGAAAATGGCCAGACTTTATTCATGGGGAACATAACTTACTGAGAATAACAGCATATGGTCAAGTTTATTAGATACATATCCCATTGAGAGTAGAATTTACTGTTGACTTAATCTCTGTTCCTCCCTACAGTGCTCTGAATAGTGTCATACCCACAAATCCTCAAAAAATGTTGAAATGAGCATGTAAGGTATGACTTGAAGTGCCTGGTATTTTTTTTAGCTAATTAAGTCTTTCATTACTGTTATATACCCAGACCTAACAGTGTCATTTAAAGTAGCCAAGTGGTGGAAGCAACCCAAGTGTCTCTTGATGAGTGTGGTGTACGCATACAATGGATTATGCAGCCTCACAAAGGAAGGACATTCTAACGTGTGCTACAACACAGATGAACCTTGGGAATATCACACTAAGTGAATTAAGTCAGCCAAAAAGGATTGTATGATTCTACGGATAAGAGGTACCTAAAGTAGTGAAATTGGTAGAAACACAAAGTAGACCTGTGGTTGTAGGGCTGAGGAGGGGGAATTGGGGAGTTACTGTTTAGTGGGTACAGAGTTTTCAGCTGGGGAGAGTACTTGCACAGCAATGTGAATATACTTCACACTGCTATACCATTCCTTTAAAAAAATGGTTAAGATAGCAAATTTTATGCTGTATGTGTTTTTACCACAATTAAAATGAAAACTGGGAATCCACCTGACCCCCAATTGGCAAGTTATTTGAGGTGTGGGCCAGAAAACTTACTCAGTTTCTAGTTTGAGCTTAGAAGAGAACACAGGATGTGGAGGTAAAAAGCATGGGGGTGAGTGGGGGCGGCCCCAGTGAAAGGAAATGGAGGTGCTGAGTCTAGAGAGAGAAGATTTCATTGATTTCCTAAAATAACTGAAGGGCTGTTTTGTGAAGGAGGGATTAGACCTGGCCCAGGTGCTTCCCAAAACGGAAGGTGAACTGAGTTGAAGACTTTAGACTTTAGATAATGCAGATTCTAGCTCAAACTTTCAGTAAGGATGCTCTTTCAGTGTGAAACGAACTGTCTCAAGGGGAAGTGCCCATAAAAGCACGTCTTCAAGAATAGTCTGCAAAGTTGTTTACCTCAGTGTTATAGAAGAAATTCTTCAGAAAAATACTTGCTTCTATAAGACCCCAGATCCTCTTCCTTTTCTTTGAGAGGTCCTGCATTACTGAAGGTTCTCCCGAATGCTAGACTCTAAATAAAACCATCTCTTTAGTTTTGGGTGCATTTCATCATGCCCCATTTTGGTCTGTGACTTGGATAGGATTGGACCTCACCTTCAGAAGCGCAATCACTCCATGTAAGAAAGGAGGCCCTGGGAGCCCTCTATACTCTGTTCTTGACCTGTGTTCTGGAAACCAGTGGTGAGTCCAACTTCTTAACCTGTGCTCCGGGCTCTTTTTTTTCTTTTTTTTAGGTTGGTTTATTTATTTATTTATTTATTTATTTATTTATTTATTTATTTATTTTATGAAAGATACAGAAAGAGAGGCGGAGACATAGAGGGAGAAGCAGGCTCCCCACAGGGAGCCTGATGTGAGATTTAATCCCCAACCCAGGATCCTGCCCTGGGCCAAAGGCAGATGCTCAACCGTTGAGTCACTTAGGCATCCCTGTGCTGCAGGCTCTCACCCATTGCTTATATGGATTTGAACTGGATTCTTTTTGAGTACTTTCTTCATTTCTGGTACCTCCTTCTTTTGGTTTTATGGTCTCACCATTTGGCGGTCTTTGCAAATGGATTGGTGGTTCATAGAGTTCTTGTCTCAATTGGGTGAACGAGATAGAATCTAATTGTTAGTCTCTCCTGTTGTTCTGTCTATTTGTCTGCTTAGAGCTCAATTCACTTAAGAAGTCATTCCCACTAGGAAGAGAAGAGCCCTTCGATGCTGTTCAGTGAAGTTTGAAATTCTGTATTCACACTTTATCCATGGCTGAAATTTTAGAATAGAAGCCAGAAGCTCTTTGTTGTATGTTTATGTAATTCGGAAAGGCCTTTACCTCTCATTGTGTCAATGTATAGTATTTTCCTCCCTCCAGATAATATGATCCAGGCTCTCTTCCTTTTCTTGAGACATTCCTCTTAATCAACATTTTCCCTATTGTAATAACCTGAATAAAATAGTCCTCTTAATTGTCTGGTGAGTTTTATCTTTTGCAGGTGAGATGATCTTTAAGTAGGATACAGGATAACCATATATAACCACATGCCGTACCATCTAGGATAGTCTGGAGCATGAAGAAGATACGAAGATACTAACAAAGTAAATATATAATTTCAAACAAACTTTGATTACTTTATTAAGAACTGCTTAATGGGGTGCCTGAGTGGCTCAATTGGTTAAGCATCTGCCTTAGCTCAGGTCATGATCTCAGGGTCCTGGGATTGAGTCCTATGTGCTCAGTGGGGAACCAGCTTCTCCCTCTTCTCTTTGCACACCCCGCAACCTGTGCTCCTTCCCCTTCTCCTTCTCTCTCAAATAAATAAATACAATCTTAAAGAAAAAACTTTTCTGAGGTTGATAAACGTATATAATAGTTCTATTCAGATATTTTATTCAAAATAAAATTCTAGGGATGCCTGGGTGGCTCAGCGGTTTAGCGCCTGCCTTCAGCCCAGGGCATGATCTCCGAGTCCCAGGATGGGGTCCCACATCGGGCTCCCTGCATGGAGCCTTCTTCTCTCTTTGCCTGTGTCTCTGCCTCTCTCTCTCTCACTCTCTCTCTCTCTCTGTGTCTCTCATGAATAAATATTAAAAAATAATAATAAAATTCCCAAAATAAAAATTATGTACATTGAAACAAAATCTTTTTATACTGATCATCAAAACAATCCTTCAGATTATACCCACAATATATTTTTTAAAGATTTTATTTATTTATTTATTTATTCATTCATTCATTCATTTATTCATTCATTCATTCATTCATTCATTCATTCATTCAAGATGCACACAGAGAGAGAGGCAGAGACATAGGCAGAGGGAGAAGCAGGCCCCATGCAGGGACCCCGATGTGGGACTCTATCTCGGGTCTCCAGGGTCACACCCTGAGCCAAAGGGAGACGCTCAATGTCTGAGCCACCCAGGGGTCCTGATACCCACAACAATATTAAAAATAATGTAAGTATTTTTTTAAAATCGTATATCCCTTCATTTTAATCCATTTCTTGGCTATATCTGTCTACACAATCATTACTATTTTTCCAGAGAGAATATGTGGTCCTATTTTTAACTTTTTCATAAAATTGCCATCAATCTTCTTCACATTTATATTTTATGGTTGATGTATTTGAAACTGACCTTTCTAAGTAGGCCATATTTTTCATTGAGAAGATACTCTCTCTACAAGTGTTGCTATACCTGGTAAGGTCAGAGCAAATGTTGCTAAATGGAGGCTATCCACAATTCTAATTACTTCATAGTAAATTGTGAAAAATCTCTCAGCCCAAAGAATCTCATGTGTCCTGTTTCATCCCCACTCTGAATAACTTTCTTAAAAAAATATTTTTATAAGACAACACTGATCAAATAATTTCTCTACTTATGATTCTACTAAATATTAAGCCAAATTAAGATGCTACTCAATGTTCTATTCTAGCAGAGAATATAAATTTATACAATTTAAATTAGGAGCACCATCAAAAAATGTTTTCTATATGTGGCGATATTCCAAAATCACGTGGAGGATTTAAAAATCGTATCTTGGGGCAGCCCGGGTGGCTCAGCAGTTTAGCGCCGCCTTCAGCCCAGGGCCTGATCCTGGAGACCCGGGATCAAGTCCCACGTCAGGCTCCCTTCATGGAGCCTGCTTCTCCCTCTGCGGGTGTCTCTGCCTCTTTCTCTCTCTCTGTGTGCGTCTCTCATGAATAAATAAATAAAATCTTTAAAAGATAAATAAATAAATAAAATAAAAATTGTATCTTGTACCCCCCTTGGGTGCTTATTGGTTTATTAGCCTAGGTCCTCCCCTGCTTTTGTAGGAATATATTCCCATCTCTTCCTGTTTGCAAACTCTATTTTTAGTCATTGCAATTTACTAAGTAAGTCAAAAGCTAACGTTTTTTGATGTTCTATTTTTGTGTATTGAGGATTGTATATCATTAAAGACTTCCAACTGATTTTGACAAAATACAACTAAAATGTAGGCGACTAACTTATTTAAAAGTTCTACACATCACAGAACACCTACATGATTTACAAAGTGGTTCTTTAAATGCTAAAGGTTTTTGTTTTTAGGATTTTATTAAGTAATCTACCACACCCAGTGTGGGACTCAAACTCACAATCCTGAGATCAAGAGGCACCTGGTCTGCGGACTTAGCCAGCCAGGCCCCCCCTTACTGCTGAAAGTTTCTAGAAGCCAACTGGTGGCAGGCAGGAGAGACAGTGAATACTGGCATGCTCTATTGTTTTTCTGTAAGTCAACAGCTTCATCACAAAAATTCTGAGTTTCAGTTAGTCTGTTTACATTTAAAATCTATTTGTTTGATAACTACTGCTTCCATTTTGATTAGAATATTGCAACTTATGTGAATGAAATTATAAGTATATATGTAATATAACCAATTCCAAGTACATTTCTGTGCCTTCTGGTTTTTTTTTCATAGGATTATTGTTTAAAGGTGTACAACAGGGTGGTTTGATATATATACACATTGTGCAGTGCTGACCACAATCAAGCCTGTACCATACCCATCACCTTGCATAGTTAGCTTTTTTTTTTTAAGTTTAGTAAGAACACTTAATATTTACTCTCTCGTGGGTGGCTCAGTCAGTTGAGCATCTGGCTCTTAATTTTTTTTTAAAGATTTATTTATTTATTTATTTATTTATTTATTTATTTATTTATGACAGAGAGAGAGAGAGCAGCAGATACACAGGCCGAGGGAGAAGCAGGCTCCATGCAGGGAGCCTGACGTGGGGCTCGATCCCGGGTCTTCAGGATCAGGCCCTGGGCTGAAGGTGACACTAAACTGCTGAACTACGTACGTGGGCTGCCCTGGCTCTTGATTTTGGCTCAGATCATGATCTCCGGGTTCTTTTTTTTTTTTTTAATTTTTTTTAAAATTTTTATTTGTTTATGATAGTCACACAGAGAGAGAGAGAGGCGCAGAGACACAGGCAGAGGGAGAAGCAGGCTCCATGCATGGAGCCCGATGTGGGATTCGATCCCGGGTTTCCAGGATCTCGCCCTGGGCCAAAGGCAGGAGCCAAACCGCTGCGCCACCCAGGGATCCGGGTTCTGAGATCAAACCCTGCATTGAGCTCCATGGTCCATGGCGGAGGTTCTGCTTGAGATTCTCTCTCTCCCCCTCTCCCTGCTTGCTTTCTCTCTCTCAAATATATAAATAAATCTAAAGAAAGAAAGAAGAAAGATTTACTCTCTCAGCCAATTTCAAGTGTATAACACAGTATTATTAACTATTGTCACCAGACTGTACATTGGACCCCAGAACTTATTCCTCTTATAATTGAGAATTTGTATTCTTTGACCAACATCTACCCACTTTCCCCTTCTCCTCAATCCCTGGTAGCTACCATTCTACTCTTCTGTTCCATGAGCTTAATTTTGTTACATTCCACATGTAAGATAATGTAAGATGTATTCTTGTGACTTATATGGCAGTAAAGCTGGGGGAAAGAAAATAAATTTTATGACATGATTCTGAGGTCCTCAAGGTTTTGTGAAGAAGCCCCTCAATGAGATATGTGATACTCACTGGAGGCAAACTTCATTTGAGGTTCCTTCTCCCTTTCCAACTATTTATGGGTTTAAGCTAAGGCACATTGTGTTTTTACCACAATATTATGACCACACATCTTGAATTTGCCAAGACTACAGCTTCACTTTAATAATAATGAGATTTCAGATTTTATTTTATTTTTTTTAAGATTTTATTTATTCATGAGAGACAGAGAGACAGAGAGAGAGAGAGGCAGAGACACAGGCAGAGGGAGAAGCAGGCTCCATGCAGGGAGCCTGATGTGGGACTGGATCCCGGGACTTCAGGATCACGCTGTGGGCTGAAGGCAGGTGCTAAACCGCTGAGCCACCCAGGGATCCCCAAATTTCAGATTTTAAACACAGAATAGCTAGGAAGTGTCCTCTCTCAAGCATGTCATCGGCCTTTTCAGCAGTATTTAAGGAAATATAGGATGTTAGTGGTAATATGTATTTTAAGCAACACACGACCAAAGTTTTATCTTCAGTTTCTCAAGGAGTGAGCAGTGGAAGCCCCACTCTGCAAAAGTCCTGCCCTGAACCTTTTCTTCAACTAGAAGAGGTGGAATTATTTGAACTGCCTGAACTGTAAGCCCATTTTAAGAATCTGGATAAGCAGCAAATCTCTGGTGTAAAAAAATAAGTAAATACATAAGTTCTGGATATTCAGAAGAGCATGATTCATCCACTTAAGAGCAATGAACTAGTCTTTTGGTATGATTTCTGCTTTTTTTTTTTTTTTGGTGTAAAGTATAAATAGCAATTTCATGTTCCCAATACTCCAATAAAAGACTGGAATAAGACCAAGAGGACAATTAATAAGTTGAAAACCACAGTGAACTTATTATAGGAGCAACGGCAATTGACATTATTCCAAGTGGTATTTTTTTCTGTAAGAAAGGTTATTGAATAAATATGTATAAACAAAGCAAAAGAATATTGTTTTCACCATGATTTTATGATACTGAGGTCCACCAATATTTGTATTCATATCACCAATGAAAAAAACTAAAAAACTTATGGGCTTATTTTTTTTATGTTAAATGTTATAATGGAATTTATAGTAGCATTCACAATAATGTCAGAGGTTTCTTGACAGAATGAACTTCCAAACACTCTATGTTGAATCCATGAATTAGGTAAAAAAAATTGGACAATTATTCAAATTAACTGTTTTTTTTAAACACCACTGATATAAAAATGTTATCATTTATTTTTGAAGTTCTTCTTTTGATAATGGAATCAACACAGTAAGAGCTATTGCTTTATTTTTGAACAAGCACAAGAAAATGTGGGATGGAAAATGAGTAAAATTATTTTAGGACAGAGGTGGGCAAACCACAGACCACAGTTGGAAGGAAAGAATTGTATTTTATGTTTTTAAAGGGTTGAAAATCAAAGTCAAGATCCAACCAAAGAACATGTGACAGAGACCATATGGAGCCTTCAAAGCCAAAAATATTTACTATCTAGACTTACACAGGAAAATTTTGTGGACTCCCGATTTAGAACAACAATCTTTTGAATCTTTTTTTTTTTTTTTAATTTATTTATGACAGTCACACACAGAGAGAGAAAGAGAGAGGGGGGCAGAGACACAGGCAGAGGGAGAAGCAGGCTCCATGCACCGGGAGCCTGACGTGGGATTCGATCCCGGGTCTCCAGAACAACAATCTTTTGAAAAGTTGTGCTCCACAGATTGAGATATATATATATATATATATATATATATATGCATCTTTGAGGTTGTATGTTAAGTTCAGGCAAACTTTTCCTATAAAACAGTAACTTTTGAAGTAGATGCTGACTCTTTAAGTAGATTTGTGTCTTCTGGTTTTCATGCTCAGTGATATGATACAATTATGAGACCGTAGTAGGTGGTAAAGATTGACAATTTGGGCAAGGTACAAGTTCACCACCAACTTTCATGAGAAACAGAACTTCTAACTTAATTTTTAAGTGCAGATACATTTATGTCTTTTAGCTCATGGTAGCTAAAATGCCTTATTTGAAAAAATAAAAGACTTTTAAATTTATCTTATTTTTTAAAATCGGCTCCATGCCCATTGTGGAGCCCAGTGTGGTGCTTGAACTCACAACCCTGAGAACAAGACGTGAGCTGAGATTAAGGCTCAGATGCTTAACTAACTGAGCTACCCAGGTGCCCTGAAAAAGAGATTTTTTAGTATTACAAAAGTATTATCAAATAGTAAAATAAATAGCTGTAATTTATATCGTGGTAGAGAAAACTCACTTATAAAACTAACAAAAAGATAAAATACTTAGGGATAAATTTAATGAAGAATGTGCAAACCTGTATGAGAAAAAATTTAAAACACTCCTCAAAGATACAGAAATAGACAATTGGAAAGATGTACTCTATTATCAGATAGAAGAGCTCAGCATAATAAAAATATAGGTCTCCCATAAGTTAATGTATAAATTTTAATACAATCCCAATGAATGTATTAAGCATTGATGAACGGTATGATAATGGTACATGCATATAGAGAACAGAGGAATAGAGTACAAGCCCAGAAAAAAAAAGACCTAAGTACATATGGAAATCAAACATATGGTAAAAGTGGCATCTCAAATTATTGCTGAAATGATGGACATTTTAATAAATGGTGCTGTGAAAACTGGGAAACAATTTAGAAAAAAAGATAAAATTAGGTCCGTTTCTCTCAAAACTCCCAAGAATAAATTTAGCAACTCTCAGTGTAAAAAATTAAACCATACAAATACAAGAAGAATATACTGTGACTCTTTCAACTTCAGTGTGTGTGGGGAGAGGGGGGAAGCTTTAAAAAAAAAAAGATTTTATTTATTTATTCATGAGAGCACAGAGAGGGGCAGAAACACAGGCAGAGGGAGAAGTAGACTCCCTGCAGGGAGCCTGATGCAGGACTTGATCCGAGGACCCCGGGATCATGACTTGAGCCAAAGGCAGACGCTCAACCTCTCAGCCACTCAAGTGCCCCTTGGGGGGGGGGGGAAGCTTTTAAAATATGATTCAAAAATAGAGAGGCAATATAAGAAAAAAATTCAGTAAATTTTACTGCATCAAAATAAAAAAAAACTACATGGCAAAAGCATTATAGTCAAAGTCAAAGACCACTGGCAAACTGGAAGATAGTATTTGCTACATGTACTACAGATAAAAAGTTAATATCCCTGTTGTGTATGTACATATATATCTTAAAAATGGAGAAGCAAAGGACCAAAAATCCACTAAAAAAATGAGGAAAAAAATAGGAACATACAGTTCACAGAAAAGGATATAAAATAGCCCTCGAGGATCTAAAAATATATTCAGATTCCCACATAATTAGAGAAATGCAAATTAAAACAATATTGAGATGGCATTTCTCACCTATCAGATTCACAATAATTAAAAAGCTAATAATATCTTCTGTTGGCAAGGCTGTGGGAAAACACACTGAACTCCTGTGCGATGGGGCGGGGGGGGGAGAATTTGTGATACCTAACAAAACTACATGTGTATATTTTCAAATTGTTTTTTTTTAAGATTTTATTTATTTATTCATGAGAAACACACACAGAGAGAGAGGCAGAGACACAGGCAGAGGGAGAAGCAGGCTCCATGCAGGGAGCCTAACGTGGGACTCGATCCTGGGTCTGCAGGATCAGGCCCTGGGCTGAAGGCGGTGCTAAACCGCTGAGCCACCCGGGCTGCCCTAAATTGATTTTTATTGTGATTAAAATACACATGACAAAATTGACCACTTTAACCATTTTTAAGGGTATAATTCAGTGGCACAAGTACATTGTGTAACCGTCACCACTATTTGTTTTCAGAACTTCATCATCCCAAACAGAAACTCCGTGTTCTTTAAACATTAACCCCCAATCCCTTTCTCCCTATCCCCTGATAATCTTTATTCTATTTGCTGTCTCTATGAATTTGATGACTCTAAGTACCTCATATAAGTGGAATCATATTTTTCATTTTGTATATGGCTTATTTCACTAAGACTAATGTTTCTGATGCATGTTGTGGCATGTACCAGAATTTCACTCATTCTTATGGCTGAATACTATTCTATTGTATGTATACACCACATTTTGTTTATCCATTCATCTCTTGATGGACATTTGGGTTGTTTCCACCTTTGGCTATTGTGAATTATACTGCTGTGTAAATAGGTTATGCATGTACCTGCTGGGTCCTGTTTTTAACTCTTTTGGAGTGGAATTGCGAGGTCTATGGTAATTATATGTTCAACTCTTCAAGAAACTACCAAATTACAGCCGTAATTATCTTCTGATTCGGCAATCCTACTTTTAGGAATCTTGAAGACATACTTCCAACAATGTAAAAATCATATGTCCAAAGTTATTTGCCGCAGTGTTGTTTGTAATTGATAATATGAAACAACTTCAGTGCTCACATGGAGTAGAGTGGATTGAATAAACTAAAGTACATCCACTTAGTGGAAAACTATGCATTATGCAGGTGTAAAAAAGAAAGAGGAAGATTTCTGTGAACCAAGATGAGGTCATTTCCAGGATACACTGTTAGGTATAAAAAGCAAAGTACAAAAACCTATCTATATAGTATGATTAGCTTTCACAGATAAAAGGACATAAGAAAACATACACGTATCTGCTTCCTTGTGAAAGAGAAACACAGGGATGATAACACCAGAATATAAACTCTGTAAGTTCCCAGAGAGAATGAGCAGGAATGGGCTAAAAGGGATGGGAGAATGGGAATGGGGTAGCAAGAATGAGGGGGAAGTCACCTTCTCTCAGAATACATCTTTTATAGCTCCAATTCTTAGAATGATGAAATATTCCACAGACCTCAAAACAGAATTAAAATCAGCAGGAACATGGAGAAAACACCACATGGAACATGAACAGCAACAAAGAAACCTACTTGTATAACAGGTGAATAACACAATCATACTGATGGGAGTGGGGAGAAAAGGAACTAAGCTGAGTACATTTGGAAAACATGATTTTGACTTGATATCATAAAGCTAAAAGCTCAAGACCCTGTATATAAACGCCTTCACTAGTCAATTCATTTCTAACAGGGATGTGAGCTAGCTATTCTGAAACTATTTTATGTGTATCCTAGAATTGAACAAAGAAACAGATATAGATAAAGAGAGTAGGTTGTCACTGTCAGAGAAAGAGGTCACAATAAAGAAAGAAGGAAGACAATCTCAACAAGAATGAACACTGTGGTATTGAACTAGAATCAGAGGTATCAGTGTAAAATTGTGTATGTGTGCGTGTGTGTAAGTAGAAAGAGAAATAAATAGAGGTGTATGTGTATGTATGGGTTAGTAAACATATATGACACTCTTTGTCTGCTGGAACAGCCTAGAAGCAATGACACCCCAGAAGCAGTTGGTTAATAGTATTGAACCAAAGTTTAATTTCCTTACATAACCTACTGTTGTTACATAAGATGTTATACAGTAGGGGAGGCTGAGTGAACGGTGTACAGGAATTCTCTGTACAATTTTGCAACTATTCTCTAAATTTAAAACTATTTCAAAAGGGGAAAAAATACAAAAAACCTTGCCGAACCTGAGGATTCTTATCTGAAAAATATGTGCTTTGCAGCATGTGTTTTATAAGACCCATTTTGGATATGAAATCCTTACTCCCCAGTTGCTATACTGGACAAACATCACCTCCCTACCAGGGTGTGTTTGAGCTGTGAGGATCATCTTGATTTATTAAAACAGTATTTTGTTTCTGATGAGGGTGTACTCGCATTACTTTGAAGTAGTTATTGGGGGTCTATATTTCTTGAAGAAGTGACTGATCCCACCTAAAGGCTAGCCATTCTCTTACCTCAATTTTCTTACCCCTAAGTCAATGTTCAAAGTTTGAATAAGGCCAGAAATTAGTCACTGAATAATCAATTACTCAGATCCTGTGGCAATATCAATTTTAACACCAATAGCCACCATTTATTGAGGATCTGCTCTGCGCAGTGTATGCTGCCTGGCTGTGTATATGGAGACGTCTAATCCTTCAGAGCTGCACAGTTGGAACTTGTCATTGGTTCATTCCTTCCAAACAAGGACCATGGGGCTAAGAGGGATTGAGCAAGCGGAAAACCCAAGATGTGAAGTCTTTTGGGTACCGAGCATATCATCTTCCCACCATGCAATTCCATAAATATGAGCAAGCTGAGGAAAATATGAACCACCACCACAACAAAAATTGGGTCAATCTGTCTGTCCACATTGTTATCTAAGAGTGGTAATAATGGGGAAATAATTAATGGGTAATAATCAAAATACAGCTCAGGTATATTGGCCTCTTCTTTTAAAAAAACACAAATGTTTGTTAAACTTGGGGATGGGGCATGGGAAGAGAGAGCGTTAGCCTTGTAGACTTCATTCATATCATAGATAAAAGCGTATGGTCCCTGGAATGACCAATATATATACATTCAAATACGACTTTCCCATTAGCGCCATCCCTATTGTACCACAGAAATATTCTCTTCATTATTCACCTCTTTCCTGTGATTTGTACATTAGGGGAGAAAGGGTTCTTGTAGGACAGCAAAAATCTTTCCTTAGACCCCAGTTGATGGGCTGTTTTATACAACAGTGCCATCTACTGGAATAACTTAGAATTACAGAACACTCTAGAAATTTTCAGCCTCTTTTTGGTTTCCTTTACTTTTAAAATGAGCTAAAAAGTAAAATCTCCACGTTTCAGTTACTGTTATTAATGGATCTATTTTATTAATAAATATTTTTTCATAGGGCAAAGACCTGGTCGATTCCTGGGTATGCACTAAAACCACACAACAGCCTGCAAATGTCGCTCAAGGATTTCATACTGGAATAAAGAGAAACAGATGTGTATCTGGCAGTCCAGATTTTTCTTTTGAAGTTGAAAAAATATTATTGCAAAGAAATTGTTCTTTGCAGATGGATAAGAACATTTAGAGGGGCCAAAGGGGAACACAATTATCAAAATTCCACTAAAAAATAGGGATCCTTTCTTTGGATTTCTTTATACTTTTATTATTCACAATTGTGAAATCCTAGCAATTGTACTATAAACTCTTCCTTCCACTTAGTAATAATGATACAATCATCACTGTTCTGA